>NC_137794.1:64611544-65211544 GCF_963383645.1 Muscardinus avellanarius | reverse complement strand
AGCAAGAAAGATGTCCTCCCTGTATCTTCCTGTGAAAGTAGTATTTTTGATTACGAAGAAGATATTCCATCTGTTACAAGACAAGTACCAAGTAGAAAGTATACAAACATTAGAAAGATTGAAAAGGATGCTCCTTTTATACATGTGAACCGTCACACTAGCGAGAATACATTGGGTAAAAACTCTTTCAACTTTTCGGATTTAAGTCATTCAAAAAATAAATTATCCTCTGAAGGAAATGAAAAAGGAAACAGCACAGCTCTGAATAGTTTATTCCCTTCATCATTAACTGAAAATTGTGAATTGCTGTCATGCTCAGGGGAAAATAGAACTATGGCACATTCTCTTGATAGCATTGCTGATGAGAGTGGGTTAAATAAACTTAAAATCAGATATGAAGAATTTCAAGAACATAAAACAGAAAAGCCAAGTCTCAGCCAGCAAGCAGCACATTACATGTTTTTTCCCAGTGTTGTTCTTTCTAATTGTCTCACTAGACCACAGAAACTATCTCCTGTCACATATAAACTACAGCCTGGCAATAAACCATCCCGGTTAAAATTAAATAAAAAGAAACTTGCAGGTCATCAGGAGACTTCTCCCAAAAGTAGCGAGTCTGTTTCCACAAAAGATGGTTGTGTACAAAATAATTCTTATAATAGTAATCCTGAGAAGGATAATGTATTGTCTGGTGATTTAATTAAATCACGTGGTGCTTTTGAAAACAAAACACCTACAGACAATTTTATAGACTGTCACTTTGGAGATGGATCTTTAGAAACTGAGCAGTCCTTTGGATTATATGGAAATAAATACACACTTAGAGCCAAACGCAAGGTAAACTATGAAACTGAAGATAGTGAGTCAAGTTTTGGAACACACAACTCAAAAATTAGCCTACCTCATCCTATGGAAATTGGTGAAAGTTTAGATGGAACTCTCAAATCTCGAAAACGAAGAAAAATGTCTAAAAAGCTGCCTCCTGTCATCATAAAGTATATTATTATTAATAGATTTAGAGGGAGAAAAAATATGCTTGTGAAACTAGGAAAAATAGACTCTAAAGAAAAACAAGTAATATTAACAGAGGAAAAAATGGAACTATACAAGAAGCTTGCACCTTTGAAGGACTTTTGGCCAAAAGTTCCTGACTCTCCTGCAACCAAATATCCCATTTATCCATTAACACCAAAGAAAAGTCACAGAAGAAAGTCCAAACATAAGTCTGCTAAGAAAAAAATTAGTAAACAACAAAGGACAGATAGTGAAAATATTAAAAGAACTTTGTCTTTCAGGAAAAAACGCTCACATGCTATTCTTTCTCCTCCTTCACCATCTTACAATGCTGAAACCGAAGACTGTGACTTGAATTATAGTGATGTTATGTCTAAACTAGGTTTTCTTTCTGAGAGAAGCACAAGTCCTATCAATTCTTCTCCACCTCGCTGCTGGTCTCCCACAGATCCAAGAGCTGAAGAAATTATGGCTGCTGCAGAAAAAGAAACAATGCTTTTTAAGGGTCCTACTACATATAATAATAAGACTGTTAATTCTCGTGTGGGTAAAAACAGTCGTGCAAGAGCGCAGGTTAAGAAATCAAAAGCAAAGCTTGTTAATTCTTCTGTAGTTACTAAAAAAAGGAACAAACGAAATCAAACAAATAAACCAGTAGATGATGGGAAAAAGAAACCAAGAGCAAAACAGAAACAAAAAACAAATGAGAAAGGTATATCAAGAAAGCACATAACACTTAAGGATGAAAAAATTAAAACTCAATCTGGTGCTGAAGTTAGGTTTGTACTGAAGCACCAGAATGTGTCTGATCTCACAAATAGTTCTGGGGACCCTCCAGGACTTTTTAAACAGAAAGAAATGTCATTGACAGGCTCTGCTGCAGATCATCCCCTTCCTGCTCCCCCACACACTTCAGTCAATGCACAACAGAAGTTACCTGGCTCCTTTTCTGCTTTCTTAGAAAGCAAGAAGTCTCTAGATTTGCAAACATTCCCCAGTTCACGAGATGATTTGCATCCATCAGTTTGTAGTCCCGTAGGACCTGGAATCTCAAAAATTAATATTCAGAGGTCTCATAATCAAAGTTCTATGTTTACTCTAAAGGAATCAGCCTTGATTCAAAAAAATATATTTGACCTTTCCAATCATTTGTCTCAGGTAGCACAGAGTACACAGATATCTTCAGGTATAATGCCTCCAAAGACAGAAGAGAATACAAATATACAAAAAAACTATCTGACATCCATTGGAAAGTTAAATGAATGTCGTAATTCTCTAGAATCAAAACCAGACCAGGTCTTTGCCCCAAATTTTTTGCATTGCAAAGACAGTCAGCAGCAGACTGTGTGTACAGCAGAGCAATCAAAGCACAGTGAAACTTGTTCTTCAGGAAATGTGGCCTCAGAGGAAAGCCAGCTGCTTAATAATTGCTTTGTAACTTCTCTGAGAAATCCGATCAAACAAATAGCATGGGAGCAGAAGCAGAGGGGGGGCTTTATTTTAGATATGTCAAATTTTAAACCTGAAAGGGTAAAACAAAGGTCATTGTCAGAAGCAATTTCACAAACCAAAGCACTTTCTCAGTGTAAAAATCAAAATGTGTCAACACCTTCAGCATTTGGGGAAGGGCAGTCTGGACTGGCAGTTCTAAAAGAATTGTTACAAAAAAGACAACAGAAAGCACAAAATGCAAGTACTGCGCAAGATCCATTATCAAATAAACAACAACCAAACAAAAATATTTGTGGTTCCCTTGAACATAAAGCAAATAAGCGGACAAGATCAGCAACATCTCCAAGAAAACCTCGAACTCCCAGAAGTACAAAACCTAAAGAAAAAAATCCCAAAGTTCTAAAAGTAGACTCTGTAAATTTACAAAACTGTGGCCAGTTAGATAATTCTCTATCAGATGATAGTCCTATCTTTTTTTCAGATCCAGGTTTTGAAAGTTGTTACTCACTTGAAGATAGCTTGTCTCCTGAACATAGTTATAATTTTGATATTAACTCAATAGGTCAGACTGGATTTTGCAGTTTTTATTCTGGAAGTCAGTTTGTCCCTGCTGATCAAAATTTGCCTCAGAAGTTTTTAAGTGATGCTGTTCAGGATCTTTTTCCAGGACAAACTATAGAAAAAACCGAGTTTTTAAGTCATGACAACCAGAAGTGTGATGAAGATAAGCATCATGCCTCAGATTCAACCTCATGGATTAGATCTAGTTTAAGTCCTGAACTATTTGAGAAATCATCCATGGATAACAATGAGAATCATCGCCACAACCAATGGAAAAATAGTTTTCATCCTCTTACAACTCGATCTAATTCTATAATGGATTCTTTCTGTGTTCAGAAAGCAGAGGACTGTCTAAACGAAAAATCCAGATTGAATAGGAATTCAGTAAGCAAAGAAGTGTTTCTTAGCCTACCACAGCCAAGCAATTCAAACTGGATTCAAAGTCACACTAGAAAAGAAATGGAACAGTCTCTTGAATCAGTTAATACCTCTTTTACTACAATACTCTCCTCCCCTGATGGCGAACTTGTGGATGCAGCCTCTGAAGATTTAGAATTGTATGTTTCAAGAAACAATGATATGTTGACACCAACTCCTGATAGTTCACCAAGGTCTACCAGTTCTCCCTTACAATCTAAAAATGGCAGTTTTACCCCTCGAACTGCTCACATTCTAAAACCACTTATGTCTCCACCAAGTAGGGAAGAAATTGTGGCAACTTTGTTGGATCATGACCTTTCAGAAACTATTTACCAGGAACCATTTTGCAGTAATCCTTCTGATGTACCAGAAAAGCCCAGGTAATTAGAATTATCACCCCTCTTGGATTGTTTTGAAAAATTATTGTGTATATAATACTTGATACCTGATTGCTAGTTTTTGTGTGTGGTATTGTATTTGTATCATTGTGACAACTATTCAAAATCATAGACATACTAAGAAAATTCACAAATTAACTAGATAGTTACACTTAGAAAAATATATTTAAGGTGATTGAACTGGCTCTACTGTAATACTTTACCTTCATTAAGGATTAGAAGAGTAGAAGCTCACTATAACATGCTTCAAAATTAAGTATGCCATGCCAGGTATGGTGGCACATGCCTGTAATCCCAGTAGTTGGAAAGCTAAGTTAGGAATATCACAGGTTTGAGGCCAGACTCAGCAGCTTAGACCCTGTTTTAAAATTAAAAGGGTTAGAGGTATAGCTCAAATGTAGAATATTCCTGTGTTCAATCCCAAACACCTCAAAAAAGAAAAAGTATGCTATAATATTTTAAAAGCATTACACAGATGTTTTCTTTCCTCCCCACCCAGCTGTTAGGATTTGAAACTCAGGGCCTCACCCATACTATACAAGCATTCTACCATTCACCTATACTACACAGTGATCATTTTTTAAATGTTTTCTTTTAAATGTTAAACTTTTTGAAAAGAACTTTCTTTTTTAAAAGGTGTTAGAAATGATTGTTAGCTTTGTCACTGTAATAAATACCTGAGATAATCAACTTAGAAAAAGACTGTTTTGGGGTCACAGTTGCAGAGGTTCCAGTGCCTAAGTGGTTGGCACTATTGCCTTGGGCCTATGTCACAGCATGATATTATGGCAGGAGCATGTGGCAGAACAGCTCTGGCTTACGTTATGGCCAGGAAGCAAAAGAGGAAAACCTAGCATCCCACAGTCCCCATCAAAGCACATTCGCCCACTGACTTAAAGACCTCCCACTTAGCCTTACCTCTCAAAGTTTCTACTATCTCCCAATAATGCCAACCTGAGGACCAAGCCTCTAACTCATGGGCCTTTGGGCCACACTCAAGATCCAAACCAAGCAATAAGCATATGTACTGTGTTAGTACTCTTAGAATATTAAATAAAGATTATTTTAAGTTGTTTCTGTTATAAACTACTTTTCACATGGTTTTCAGTTTTATTATTAGTGTTGTTTGTTTATATATTATGGATCGAAATAGACTTTGGTTCTCTATGTACTTTTATTAGTGTGCTATAATTGCACATTTTCGTGAGGTTCAAGTGATAACTTGACAGACAACTTGGTATGTTTTCCTCTGGATCTCACCCCACTCCCTCAACCCATACATGTCAGCGAGATTGGTAGGGGTGCCTTCATAGATAGCCCTAGCATTATTTAAACTGCTTTCTTCATCAGTTTTCCTTTTTTCCTCTCTTTTCCCAACCCTTTTCTGCTATTCTACTGATCCTCTCCTCATTTACCTGAGGTCCCTTTTGTTTTCTATCTTCCACATATGAGAGAAAATATACAACTTTTGACTTTTTGAGACTAGCTGATCTCACTTAGGAAATGATAGGTAAAGAATGTATATAAGAACAAGTAGCAAAATGGAATCGCCTATACTACCTTCATCACCAAGTTAGGGCATATCTGATAAGAGTTAATTTGGAGAACATGACTTAATTCAGGAGGTTTAAATGATAGTTTTTGATCCTGCCCCAGTTAGCTATAATCCCATATATTCAACCATTTTCAGTTCATTTCAACCATCTAGTCAGAAGCAGAGGAAAATGGACAGTGCTAAAAGCAGATCGCTATTATATGCATTGACTTTTAGTAACATATACATATACACACTGTGGATATGTATTATTATATATTTGTCCAGCCCATAGAATATACAAGGCCAAGAAAGAAGCCATATGTAAACTATATACTTCAATTGATATGATGTGTCAGTGTATCAGTCTTAACACATTTACCACTCTGATAATGGTGCAGGGAAGATAATGGAAACTTACTGTATGTTCCTTTCAATTCCATTTTGAACATAAAACTGCTTTAAGCCTTTTTTTTTTTAATTAAAGACACGATGAATGCCAGCTTTTACTTAGCAAATTAGCAATAATTCTTATAGGGTGTCATTTAAAAAAGGGATAAAGACTGGGAACATAGTGGTAGAGCTCTTGCCTAGCATATGCAAGGCCGTGCATTCAATCCCCAGCATTAAAAAAACAAAAGAAAAAGATCAGAAATATAGAGAAAGTTTCTTTCCCTCTTCTGATGACTTGAAGTTAGGGCAGAAACATGCCTCCTCTTCCTAACAGTTTTACTTAGTACTTACATGAGACTCTGTCCTTATTTCACTTCTAAAATGTTTGAATATTGTTCCTTAGATATCAGTTTCCATTATTTTGGGGGCTCTGACTTAATCCATAGTGACTGTGCTATATGTTTCAGTCAAGCTATTTTTTCATTACCAAACTTGCCATGTGAAATTTTTTAATTTTGTATTGTTATTGTCCAACTTTGACACTTGTCCTACCAATAAAATAAATAAAAATCTACATATTCAGTATAAAAAATGTAGGAAATATAATAAATAAGTCACACCATTTCTCTTAGTGATGACCACTATAATATTTTGATGTGCTTTCTTATTTCTCAAATATATAGTTTTTAGTTTTTTTAATATTTATAAAATATGATCTTATTGTAGTCACAGTACTATATTCAAATTTATGATTTTCTTGAGGCACCATTTAACAACTCCCTGGTAGTCTATCAAATGTATATTATTGGACAGAAAGGGTATTTCTTGTTTTGCCAAAATATATAAATCATGTGATTAATTGGATGTAGTAGTTCACACTTGTAACCCCAATACTTGGGAGGCGGAGACAGGAGGATCGCAGGGTTCTCAGCCAGCCTCAGAATAAAAAATAGGGCTGGGGGTATAACTTGGAGGTAGAATGCCCCAAGGTTCAATCCCTAGTACTGGAAAAAAAAAATTATGTGATTAGTATCCATTTTTATAAAGGATTTCTTGTATTTTGGAGTTTTTCCTTAAAGCCCTAAATAGGATTGCTTAAAGTTCTTGATATATATTGTAAAATTTTACCATGCTGCTGAGTTTTACACATGTCCTTCCCTTTTTTCCCATCCAACCTTCTCTCCTTTTTTAGGCAGGAATAATACTCTATTTTTTTAAAAAGTGAATTCGCCATACCTCACAAATGGTTTATTCTCGACTTCATTATGATCTCTGTATCGGTGTTAGTTGGATATGGTCACATGATACATACACTGACTTTTTTCAACAGCAACAATAAGTGTGTGTGTGTCCACGCATATGTAAGAGCACACACGTGCTACTGAGTATTGAAGCCAGGAGGATTCTACCTCTGAGTTACACCCCCAGCCATATTTTATTTTTTTAAACAGGGTATCGCTAAGTTGCCATGGCTGGCCTTTACTGTGATGCTAATGTCTCATCTTCCCAGGTACTGAGATTACAAGCATGTACCACTGCATCCAGCCCTGCTAACAATAATTCTAAGTGCACATTCTACCACTGAGCTATACTGCTAGTGTGTAATTCTTTTTTAACGATTGATTTGAGGGATCTTATGATGTGTTTGAATTGACTGGCTTTGCTAAACTATTATAGGTATTAGTGGACATAGATAAAATCCAGGGAATAGACTGAGTGATAAATTACTCCATTGTTTTAATCTATATGTTGTGACAGTTGCTTAAGATTAGTTGAGGTAAGGAATCTGATGAGCTTGTGCCATCTCCTTGAAGTAAACAGGTTTCCTAGGGCACTAAAACAAAACAAAAACAATATGTTCTATTGTACTGATGATACCTTCCAAAGGAAATGAATTTGAAAGTCATGTACTTGTGAGAAAAAGCATATTGGGACTAAATACAGAGTAGTATTCCTGCCTAAAAAAGGGGAGAGAGTTGGATGGGAAAAAAAAAGGGATAGGTATATTTAAGACTCCAAAAGGGCCTTGAAAAAATCTTTTTGATTAAAAATTTAAAATTTTGGTAATTGCTCTTTAAAACATTTGTTCTAAAATATGTTGTTTATAGAGAGATTGGTGGACGACTTCTTATGGTAGAAACTCGACTTCCAAATGATCTGGCTGAATTTGAGGGGGACTTTTCCTTGGAAGGACTCCGTCTGTGGAAAACAGCATTCTCAGCAATGACTCAAAATCCAAAGCCAGGATCACCACTTTGTAATGGCCAAGCAATTGTCAATAAAGTATTGAATAATAGTCATAAAATGATTGAAGATAAAAAAATTGTGATTATGCCTTGCAAATGTGCGCCAAGTCGACAACTGGTTCAAGCATGGCTTCAAGCCAAAGAAGAATATGAACGTTCTAAGAAACTGCCTAAAACTGACCCAACTGGAATCATAAAATCTGTTGAGAACTTTAACCCTTCAATTGATCCAGATGACGAACCTGTAGTGCCTCCACAAATGGATACAAACTCACATGTACTGTCTACTACAGCACATACCAAGGAAGATGTTGATAATTCTCAGATTGCTTTAAAAGCACCAACCACAGGATGCAGTCGAACTGCAAGTGAAAGTCAGTCACTGCTATCAGTTGCCTCTGCAAATGATCCTGAGAAAAATGAAGATGATGATGATGATAACTATTATGTTAGTTACAGCCCTCCTGATTCTCCAGTAATTCCCCCTTGGCAACAGGCAACATCTCCAGATTCCAAAACATTAAATGGAGATGATAGACCCTCATCACCAGTAGAGGATTTGCATTCCCTAGCTGTTGACAACTTCTTAAAGCCAATACATGACAGTATACAGAAAAGCCCCTGCAGTGAGCCTCAGGAGCCTCTGGTGATCTCTCCAATTAATGTTAGGGCAAGAACTGGGAAATATGAATCACTTTGCCTTCATAGTACACCAATTATACAGAGAAAACTTCTGGAAAGGCTTCCTGAAGCAACTTGCCTTAGTCCTTTATCAACAGGTAAGTGTATTTGGAAAGGCTCCAAAATGTTTTTTTCAAAGATAGAAGCAAAAAACAACATCAGAACTTCTTTTTATATATGTGTATGTGTGTGTGTGTGTGTATATATATATATATATATATATTTTTTTTTTTTTTTTTTTGGTGGTGGTGGTGGTACTGGGGTTCCTGGAAGCCCTTCTACGTCCGGGCTACACTCCCAGACCTGTTTTTATATTTTTATTTGGAAACAGGGTCTCTTAAGCCAGCGAAGCTGGCCCCGAACCAGCGCGATCCTCCTGTCTCCGCCTCCCAAGCACAGAGATTACAAGCGTGTGCCACCACGCCCGGCAACATCAGAACTTTTTAAGTCAGAGCTCAGCAAGTAGATTTATATTATTATGTCTTCCAAAGTAAGTCATAACATGGACCTTTTCATCTTTCTATTAAATCTGCTTCCATGCTATCTTCCTACCTTCTAGCTAAAATACATGAGCCTTCTCAGAAACCTTACCTTCTTCCCAACTTGGTTTTCCCCGTTTGCTTTTTTTATACATGCCCAAACCTCTTTTTTAAATAGAAACAAAGAGGTTCCTTTGACCTTTTACTTCTAGCCAGAGTCTATTTCTTCCCTTCAAAGCCAAATTTTCTACAAGATTTCTCTAGATAGCTCTATATTTCTCTATTGATTATCAACCCACTCTAAATTCTGCTTTCATCTCATTGTTACAGCTTTTATAAAGATTCTCAGTAAACTTTATAGCTAAAACCAATGGATGTATTTCAGTGTTCTTATCACATGCCTATAGGAAATCAGTGTCCTGTTGACCACATTTTCCTAATTGAAGTTTCTTCTCTCCTTGGTTTTCTTCCTACTTCTGTTTCTTCCTTCTTGTTGCTTTCCTTTGACACTTACTGTTCTAAAATATCTAAATGTCGGAGTTCAGAGCTGGGCGTGGTAGTGCACACTTATATCCCAGTACATGGGAGGTTGAGATAGGAGAATTGTAGGTTCTCAGCCTGTCTCAGCTACTTTGTGATGCTTTCTGCATCTTGGTAAGACCTTGTTTCAAAATAAAGAATAAAAAATAGGGATAGGGGTGTAACTTGGAGGTCGAATGCCCCTGGATTCAGTCCTCAGTACCAAAATAAATAAATAAATGTTGGAGTTTATTATAGCTTGAATTTAAACCTTAACTCCACATTTCTCTAAATGGTCTAGTTCCTGTCTGCAGGATTAATACACACAACTTAGAAATTTATATTTCCAGATTTATATTTCCAAATTTATATTGTAGTTAACTATAAGAATTCTTTTTTTTTAATTGGTGCACTGTATTCATACATCATAGTGGGATACAAATTTTTGTAGACATACATGCACACATCGCCCAGTCAGCCCCCACCCGATCCCCACCCCATTCCCTCCCCATCCCTCCTTCCTATGCTTGGCTTAGTGGTTGACATCTAGTATTATAGCAATTTATCCAAAATTAAAAATGATAATCTCACATAACAGTTTCATTTGTCTGATACCAAGCTTTTGATGACTTAAAGATAACATTACAATATTTCTTTTTGCTTTCTTTCTTACCAGAGAATATTTTTTTTTCTATTTTTTTTAGGTGAAACTATCATATATTTATATATTTATTTTTCAGAAAAAAAATCTATCCTAATATGGAATATGGACTCTAGATACCCAAAACGATCTTTAAAAAGAACAAAGCTAGACGATATATATTTTCTGATTTCAAACCATATAAAGCTACAATAATTGAAACAGTGTAGTACTATTCTAAAGGCAGATATATAAACCATTGGAGTTAAATACAAGCCTAGAGCTAAATTCTTCCCTATATTATCAAGTTATTTTTGACAAGGTTTCCATGAACATTTGGTGGTGGAAATAATAATCTTTTAACTAAATATTGTTGAAAAATAATAATTACATGGAAAAGAATAAAATTGGACCCTTACCTAATCCCATATACAAGTATTAACTCAAAAATAGATAAAAGACCTAAATATAAATCTTAAGACTAAAAACTTTTAGAAGAAAATCTGGGTCATAAAACCTCACAACATTGAAATTGGCAGTGATTTCTTGGATATGATTTCAATGGCACAGGCAACAGAAGAGTATACAAACTCCCTAAAAAATAAAAAAAAAATATTGTATATCCAAAGACAATGTAAACAGAGTTAACAGTTACTAATAGAATGGGATAAAATATTTCCAAATGCTATATCTGAAGGTATATTAATATTTCAACTAGAAATCCTAAAAATTAACAACAATAAAGGCAAACAATACCCTTTAGAGATAGGTAAAAGACTAACATAAATAATGAATCTCCACAGATAACCATTCTTAGTTGTCTGTTGGATGGAAAATCTTGTTTCTCTGGTTCTGGTGTGTGTTACCTATTTCTTCTTTGTAGTTAATCTCTTTGAATATTTTCTCTAGCGCTGGTTTTGAAGACACAAATTCCTTCAGTTTCTGTTTGTCATGGAAGCTTCTTATTTTTCCATCTAATTTGATAGAAAGTTTTGCTGGGTAGGAAATTTTTGGCTGGAAGTTGTTTTCTTTCAGAGTTTGGAATATGTTACTCCAAGCCCTTCTGGCTCTCATGACTTGGTTTGGGAAGTCTGGAGTGATTCTAATTGGTTTGCCTCTGAATGTCACTTGGCCCTTTGTTTTTGTTGCCTTTAAGATTCTCTGCTTGGCTTCCACATTGGTCATTTTGACAATTATGTGGCGTGGGGATCCTCTTCTCCGATCCTGTCTAAAGGGAGTTCTGTAAGTTTCCTGGATCTGTGTATCAACCTCTTGCTCTATGTTTGGAAAATTTTCTGCTATTACTTCCTTGAAGATATTGTTGATCCCTTTGGTATCACTTTCTTTTCCCTCCTCTATTCCAATTATTCTTAGGTTAGCTCTCTTAAAATGGGCCCATATTTCTTCAATGTCAGATTCCTGCTGTTGGATATTTTTTCCTAGATTAGAAACTATGCGTTCATTTTTGGAATGATCATCTTCTAAGAGCGAGATTCTGTTCTCCATGTGGTCTAATCAGTTGTTTGCGCTTTGAATTGAGGCCTTTACTTCATTAATTGCATCCTTTATCTCTTTTTGGCTCTCTCTGAATTCTTTTCGAAGCACCTCTATTATTTCTACAGTTATTTTCCTTATTTGATCTTCTAGAAATCTCTGATTTTCTGTTTTATCGGGTTCTGATGTTGTGGGGTTGTGGGCATTCATTGCTCCAGTGTTATTCCTCTTTCCCATGATTTCGGGAGTTTGTGCCTTCTCTGGGTTCTTCCCTTGGGTCACTATGACTTCACTTAAGGTGCTCTGGATCTCGAGTCTGTAGTATCTCAGACCCCACTACTCCTTTACTGGGTTGTATCACAGAGTCTCCGACCCAGGGAATCGATAGAGGCTGCTTTAAACTATGGGGGGTGGCCAGGCGTGGTGGCGCACGCTTGTAATCCCCGCGCTTGGGAGGCAGAGACAGGAGGATCGCGCAGGTTCGAAGCCAGCCACGCTGGCCTAAGAGACCCTTTTTCAGATATATAAAATAGGTCTGGGAGTGTAGTCCGGAGGTAGAAGGGCTTCCAGGAACCCCAGTACCACCAAAAAAAAAAAAAATAAAAATAATAATAATAATAATAATAATAATAATAATAATAAATAAATAAATAAACTATGGGGGGTGCCAGGTTGCACGTTCTCCTATTGTGTGATATCACTGCCACCGCCACTCCCCCACTGGGTCAAGTCCCAGGAAGTACAGTACTGTGATTTCTCCTCTGTGGCCCGCAATTTGACTCACTGTTCTTGAGTTCGCAGATGTAGCTGTTGTGGACTCGTTGAATTCGCTGCTGCTGCTGCCGGTGGCAGTATGGCGCTGCTGCTATACCCTCGGCCGTGAGGCTGGCTTTTTTCTTCTTGATTTTGAATTCCACTCTGAGTCCTCGCAGCGTGTGCTGAACTCAGCCACTGGGAGCTTTAGATGTTCCCTGCGCTGAAAAATCCTGGCTGTTACGCAGCGGCTCACCTCGGCTTGCTGTAGCAGTCCGGTGAATTCACCGCTGCCGTAGGCAGTATGGTGCTGCTGCCGCGTCCTCGGGCGTGAGGCCGGTGTATCTCCTCTGTGGCTCTGAGCTCTGTTCTCAGTCCGCTTTCTCTCTGGAGCCTGGTGATTTTTTTTGTTTCTCTGGTGATGGTGTTTTCTGGCTATGAAAGGCGCTGAATTTGTGGTAATGGAGATTGGTTGTTAGCGGGACTCTTAAGCCCCGCTTTTCTCGGTCGCCATCTTCCCGGAAGTCACCTATAAGAATTCTTATAACTATATCCAGCTGCCTGTTTTGCATTTCTTCTTGAATGCTCAAAAGTACCACAAGATCAATATTTTTTAGGCTAATTCATTATCTCACTGCACACCTTCACCACCACTTCACCAAACCAACCCACATATACACATATATATGTGCCCACATATAGAAACCCAGCGTATCTTTTAGTTATCTTTTTCTAATAGTCCCACTATCTCTTAATCAGCTACACTAGTCAGAAACAGAACTTATTTATGACACCCTGTGATTACCAAGTCCTATCACTTATTTATCTCCTAAGTAACCCAAATCTATTTCATTCTACCTCTGCCACCACAACTGTAGGCCAAGCTGTCATCTCTTGCTTGGTTTCTGCACTAGCCTACTTACCTACTTTTAGCAATTTCTAGTTCTTTTGCATGATAATCAGGAAAAATCCCTAATCCATTCCTAGTTAAATACTACTATTCAGATTTCAGCTCAAAGAAGCCTTACTTAATCTCTTTAACTAAAGTTTCCAGTTGTATTTTCCTTTGTTTTACTTATCTTAATTATACCATAGTTCCTCCTTATCCAGTTTCTTGTTCAGAAAATACACTTACCCACAAGTGATGGTGGTCCAAAAATATTAAATGGAAAATTATAGAAACAAATAATTCCTAAATTATAAATTGCATATCATTCTGAGTAGCATGGTGAAACCTCTCACACTTTTCCTCCTGGGATGTGACTCATCTCTTTCCAGCATATCCATACTGTATGTGCTTCCCTTATTAGTCATTTAATAGCCATGTTCGTTAGGACTCATGTTGTGCAGTGTTTGTCTTCAAGTAATCCTTGTTTTTCTTAATAATGGTCCCAAAGAACAAGAAAAGTGATGTTGGCAACTAATATATGCCAAAAAAATAACCATAAAATGCTTCCTTTGTATAAGAAGGTAAAAGTAAAATAAGTTATTTTGAGGAAGAAAAAGACCACATTCATAAAACCTATAGTATATTGTTATAATTGTTCTCATTTGCTGCTGTTGCTATTATCTCATATTGTGCTGTCTTTTAAATTAAACTTTGTCCTAGGTGTGTGTGTGTGTGTGTGGAGAAAAAAAACATAATATAAATTGGAATAAATACTATTCATGGTTTCAAGTATCCACTGGGGATCTTGGAATGTATCCACAGATCAAAGACTACTGTAATTTTATTTTTCTATATCTATGGTGAATTTTTGGTTCTTTCTAAAACCTATGAGAGGAGAGAGTATTTTTTCCTCTTCTCATAAATACTTGATAAATAAGTAAGTAAATGAATTGAGTGATTCTCATGAATAATGACTGAAGTGTAAAACTTAGCATTTAAAACATAAATGTGTTTGTATAAAAAAATGCAAATTTTAAAAATAATTTTGGTGAGGATTAGAGGTTTGAATTGGTTTCATTTTTAAATCATTAAATCTGTGGGGAATTATAGGACTGTTCACAAATGGCACTTACGTGTTTGGAAAAACAAACAATTTTTTAAAACACAAGTAGGTAATTTTGATGTGCAAGTTAAAAATGAAATTTCTTTCTACAGAACCAAAAACCCAGAAGTTGAGTAATAAGAAAGGAAGTAATACTGACACTCTTAGAAGAGTTCTCTTAACAACACAAGTGAAGGTAACTATACTAAACATATTTACAGATCAATGGTATATCCAATCTTATTTTTAGATATCAGTTAGATAATTGATCATTTGTGTCTCAATTTTAAAATTATTCCTTATATTTTTATATCATTTACATATCTTTGAGACAACAAGAAATTGCCTATTTTTTTAGTTATTTTTGTTGTTGGGATCTAAAAGATTCTTATATGTAAATACAAATATTACAGAGAAAGTGAATATGATAGCCAAAATGTGGATTATGAGGATACAAATACATTAACTGATTACTGGCAAAGTCAGAACAATCCAATGACAGCAGAGCTCAAGTAAGTGATTTTTGATCCCACCAAAAATATATCCTTTTTCTCGGTTTATTACTTTTTTCTCAAATAACTTAATTTTTTCAATTTACTACATAGCAAAGGAAAACAACATTGCCACTGAAATTGAAAAGTTATAAATGTCTTTATTCAGATACCAAACCAATGATAGTACTTACCTTAAACGTACATGGTTATATTTTAAAATATACATTAGGTGTGTATCCTTGGAAATATATGATGGAAATCACTTCCATATTGGCCAAGTCTCATAAATATATTTTAGTACTTATCTTCTGAGATTGTACTTCTTAGACTTCATATACAAAATTATTGAATTATAAGACAAATATTAAAAGCAAGTACTACTAATTTGATGTATAAATCAACATTCTAGGAAAATGGTTAATGGATTTTTAAAATATACTTTTATTGGTGCATCATAATCTCACATCATAATGAAGTTCAGAGGGATAGGGATATACATGCACATGGTACTTGGTGAGCCTCCCCCAGACTCCCACCCCAGGCCCTTCCCTTGCAGAATCAATACAGAATATTGAAACTGGTTCCTGATAATTCTGTATATGTACATAACATTAGTGAAAGTGTTTTCTTCATCAATTCTCCCTGGTTAATGGATTTAAAAGGCAGAAAACATTTTAAGAAATAGATCTTATTTTTTCTAAATACTTAAAGATTATGTATAGTATTCATCTTTCATATAACATGTGTTATTAGGGTAAAATACAAATCTTTTATAAACTTGAGCCATTGTAGTTGCAAATAGATTCTTTGTTTGCCTTTTTTTCAAAAAAAGGTAAAGATAAATATCCATGTGGTATATCAGCTCTCTATAAAACTTATTTGGGGCTTCTAAATCGAGAGGTCAATACATGATTTGTTTACAGATTTTATCAGATATTTCTACATATATGCAGTTGCTAGAATAAAAAATGTAAATAAATTTTTTCTTAGGTTTAAAGAGATCATATAAGCATCATTTAATACTAAACACAAAAAGCATATTATCTAAGTGGATTAAGTAGTCAAATGAAAGAAAATGATTGCTCATTTATCTTTTTCTGGCTTTTTTTTTTTTAATAGAATCAATTTGCAGCAGTGAATACCCCAAAGAAAGAAACTTCTCAGATTGATGGACCATCTTTAAGTAATACTTATGGTTTCAAAGTCAGCATACAAAATTTACAGGAGGCAAAATCTTTACATGAGGTAAAATTGTGTAACAGTAAGAACACAAACATTGTGATTAACTATTAGATTTTATTAAATTGTGTTTTCCTTAATCTTTATTTTGTTGTTTTTGTTTATAGAAGTAGAAAACTTTTAAAGTATCCATCAGTTACTTAAACTACTTTATGGTTTCACAATTCTCACAAATCTGATAACCAGAATTTAGTTTTTAAGAAGCTAAAATTAGAAAAGGTTTTAAAATACTAGATTTGTATATTAGTTAATCCATATTTTATTATTTTGGTATTATACTAGGATATTATAACATATCTGAAATGTAATATTAATTGTATTTTGCTTCATTATTGCAATAATTTATAAACTAACCTACATACTTTAACATTACAAACTGTATGTCAAAGACTAAGACACTGTCTTCAAAAATATACATCAATTATAATATGGACTAGAAAGAATATGTAAATGGGTCACTATTTACATATTGTTACTATTTAAACTATTTACATTTATTGTTAGAGAGATAAATGTATATTTATCTCTCTAACAAAGCACATATCTGACTATCAATAAGATGGAACTCATATTTTCATTATTTATGTCTGTGCTTTCATTGTAGTAGCCACTAGCGATGTGGCTGTTGAGAACTTAAAATTCAGCCTATACAGCTGGGAGACTAAATTTTTAATTTTATTTAATTTACCTTGAAAAAATGATAGTCATTCATTGGAAAACTTGTTAAGAATATTTGGAAAAAGTTAGGATTTATAAAACTACCTTTTCAACTGTAAATTTTTTTGAAATCTAAATATAAAGTATTTGCATAGAAATTTAGCATCCACATTGAGATGAATATGAAGTTACTCATCAGTAGTTTTTTATACTGGTTACATACTGAAAGGATAATATTTTAGGTATACAATTTGACCATCGGTAACTCCAAAATCTAAAACCTGAAACTTTCTTGAGTACTGACATGATATCATAAGTGAAAAATGCCTAGCTATATGAAGGCTTGTAGTTAAAGCAAAAATGAACTAAAAATATTGTATGAAATTACCTCCAGGTAGGTGTATGAGGTGTATATGAAACAAATGAATTTTGCATTTAGATTTGGATCCCATCTCTGAGCTGTCCCATTATGTATATGCAAATATGCCAAAATTCAAGATACTTTTGGACCTAAGTATTCTTTAGGAATACAAGGAATTCTCAACTTGTATTATAAAGTGGAAATAAATAAATAAATAAATAAATAAAGTTGAAAAAGTTTTCAGATTAACTTTAACCAGAGTTTAATTCTTTCATTATAAGTGGCTTTCATTATTTGTGGCTTTCATTATATTTCTATCAGATAGTGTTGGCTTATATGGTTATTTTATGTCTTTTTTTAAGGCAGAGAATTAGTAGCCACCTATAAATTATGATTTGGGGTGTGTGTGTGTGTGTGTGTGTGTGTGTGTGTGTGTGTGTGTCATGTGGGACTGGGGATTGAACCCAGGGAGATCCTACCTCTCAGCTATATCCCCAGCCCAATTTTATTTTTTGTTTTGAAGCAAGGTCTTGCTAGGTTCCTGAAAGTCTCTCTAGGTTGCTGAAGCTGTTCTTGAACCTACAATCCTCCTGTCTCAGCCTCTCAAGTACTGGAATTAACATTATAGATTTGCACCACAATACCCAGCTGTGATTTGACTTTTTATTTGAAGTAGATACTAGAACATAGCTCACTCCCTCATTTATTCATTTGTATATTTTTTCATTAAACAGCATGCATGTAGTTTCTTTTTTGTACCTGCCCCTGTACTAGCTCCTGAAGCCCAGATAAATTAGGGATAAACTCAGAAATATATATCTCATCAACTGTACAATCAAAATTAAAAGTTAAATACTTTGTTAAAAGTATTTATCAAAGCAAAATTGAAAGACTTTGGCAAAAACACTTGTTACATCTGGTTATTCTCTTGCTGTTTGAAAATCATAATTTTCAATTCATATGTTGTATGTGTGTGTAAATCATAGGTTCCTTGAAGTTAAGAAACTTTTAGGACATTACACACACCTATAATCCCAGTATTGAGACAGGATGATTGCAAGTTCAAGGCTCAGTCCTGAAACCCTGTTTCAAAAAAAGAAAGAAAAAAAGTCTGGGGTTGTAGCTCAGAGGTAAAATGCCCCTGGGTTCAGTCCCCAGTTCCACCAAATTGAAAACATTTAGGATGTTTGGTTGGTCACTGACTTCCTCTTAGCACAGGCTTTCCTCATCTCAAAACACATTTTAATAGCCACCTGGTGGTCAGGACAGGAAATAACTCCCCCAAATCAGCTATACTCCCTTTCTCTGGGAAACTCTGTCCATAGTATTTCCTGCTTTCTTGCTATTGCCCAGAACTAATCTCTAACTTGTACATATCAATACTTTGGAATTGTTTCTCATCTACTTACCTAGTCATATTCATTACAATTAAATCTCTTTTGCCATCTTTTTTTTTTTTTTTTTTTTGGTGGTACTGGGGTTCCTAGAAACCCTTCTACCTCCGGGCTACATTCCCAGACCTATTTTTATACTTTTTTATTTGGAAACAGGGTCTCTTAAGCCAGTGCAGCTGTCTTCGAACCTGCATGATCCTCCTGTCTCCACCTCCCAAGCATGGGGATTACAAGTGTGCGCCACCACACCTGGCTCTTTTGCCATCTTTTTATTCTATATTTACGTAAAATATATTCCTAAGAGCAGCAGTACTGCCAGGCATGGTGGCACACACCTTTAATTCCAGTATTGGGGAGGCTGAAACCAAGGATCACAGGTTTGAGAACAGCCTCAGCAAGTAGTGAGACGCAACCTAGCAAGATGGTGTATCAGAATAAAAATAAAACAGGGTTGGGATTATAGCTTGGAGGTAGGATGTCCCTGAGTTCAATTTTCAGTGCCACAAAAATAAATAAATAAACAAACAGTGCAGTAATTCTTTTTTTTCTTGGTATACTGGGGATTGAACCCAGGGGCATTCTACCTCCAAGCAACACTCTCAGCCCTATTTTTTATCCTTTAATTTGAAACAGAGTCTCACTAAGTTGTATAGGGCCTCGCTAAGTAGCTGAGGCTGGCTGCAAACCTGCGATCCTCCTATCTCAGCCTCTCAGGTACTAGGATTATAAGCGTATGCTACCACACCTGGCTAATAATACATTTTATATCAAGGAACAGAAAGGCACAATTTGAGTGTGAAGTTTGGTTTAGTAATGAAATTAGTCTCCAAGATTCTTGTAACCTGAAATTATCTTCCCACTCTCTTCCATAGTTTTCCCCTGTTTTCATTCTTTTCTAATTGGTTTTTTTGTTTTGTTTTGTTTAGGTTTAGGGGAGATGTTTTTCTTTTATAACTTTGTATTTATCAAATTAATGCTTGATTGTTATTAAGAATAAAAGCCTGAAATATAGTAAAAGTTCGCAGGGACTGTATGTAGAGCTCAGTGGCTTACCTAGTATACTCCTAGCATACATGAGGGCCTAAGTTCCATTCACAGCACAGCAATCAATTAGTCAATATTAAATGTGAAAGTTCTTTTCCTTAGCTTTCCATTTTACTTGATTTTAATTTTTTTAAATAACATTTTTCTTTAAGCAAAAGCAATAGTATGTATTTCTGAGGAAAGTAATAGATTTGTGGATATTTGTATTTATATATTTTCATTCATTTGCAGGCAATGTAAATACAAGATATAAATTTGATATAAATTCTTTATTAAACTTATATAATCTGAATACTTACCAATATTATACTAGTAGTCTATTTTTTATTTCCAAGTATACGTATACGGTAAAATATGTAATTCAGCCTGCATATTTTATTTCACTGTATTGCGTAGATTTTTCCCTAACCCCTGAGCTCAAACAATTCTTTTACCTCACTCTCCTGAGTAGCTGAGACTATAGGTCCCCTGCATTCAACTCTGTCTTGAATTTAAAAAGAAAACTAAGAATTACAGTTGAGGGGTTTTTAAAAGCCTACGGAAATTAAGTGAAAAGCAATTTTTTGTTTTACATGCCAAAGAAAATATACAATGGATAAAAATCTGGCTTGTACCAACATACAATTCTTTTGTTGCTGTTATTCAAGAAAAACTGCAATTTAAAAAATCTGTTTAATGTATACAAGTCTTAAGTAGCCTTCAAGTAGTAGCAAATTTAGAAGTAGAAACTTTAAAAAAAGAGACTCTTAGCCGGGTGTGGTGGCGCACGTTTGTAATCCCACGCTTGGGAGGCATAGACAGGAGGATTGCGCTGGTTCGTAGCCAGCCTCACTGGCTTAAGAGACCCTGTTTCCAAATTTAAAAAAATATATAAAGTAGGTCTGGGAGTGTAGCCCTGAGGTAGAAGGGCTTCCAGGAACACCAGTACCACTTAAAAAAAAAAGAGAGAGAGAGAGAGAGACTTTTAAACTATAGGTATAGCTATAGTTAGTTAACTGTGTAAAGAGTAAAAAAATGAGACACTCTAGTTTGAATGGACAGTCACTTAGACTAGTTCTCGTTCTCAGACAGGAACTGTGAGAATTGAGAGACTACATATATCTTAGATAATTTTAAGTGTTGTCATTGGGAAATTATAACACAGACAAATATCCTTAAAAATGAATTAATTTAATCTTAGATGTAAAAATCGTCACTTAATCTATGAATGAAATTATGATTTTTTTCTGTTATGGCCATTTTTTCTGTAATTTTACATATCTTCTTGGAGTCTTAGTGAAATACACTTCTTTGAACATGTATTTCTCAAATAATATTTAAACATTTTTATTTCTTTTATAGATACAAAATCTCACTCTAATCAGTGTGGAGTTACATGCTCGAACTAGACGAGATTTAGAACCAGATCCTGAATTCGACCCAATCTGTGCTCTATTCTATTGCATCTCATCTGACACCCCACTACCAGATACAGAAAAAACAGAACTGACAGGTGTGATAGTGATTGATAAGGATAAGACCGTCTCTAGTCAAGGTATTGTGGGATTTTTTTTTTGGGGGGGGTGGTTGATTGATTTGGTTTGGTTCGGGTTTTTGTTTGTGAAACTAGGGATTGAACCTAGCAGTTCTACCTAAACTACATCCCCAGCCCTGGTTTGTTTTTTATTTTTTTAACAGGGTCTTATCAGTTGCTGAAGCTGGCCTCTTAACTTGGGATCCTCCTGTCTCAGTCTCCCAAGTACTGGGATTACAGACAAGCACCACCATGTCCAGCTTATTTTTATTATTGATACACCTGTCCACTCTCACATGAATCTTTTTAACCAGGAGAATTTCTGTGCCAGAAAGCTAATAGACTTCCTTTCTAAATGTTTGTTGGGTGGAAGCAGATAGGAAGTTATGGTATCTTTGTTCTAAGTTCATTATCCTTACTTGAATTATTGTTGAAAATTAAAAGTGGGCTAGGATATAGCTCAGTGGTAGAGTGCTTCCCTAGCATATGTGAGGTTCTAGGTTTGAACCTTAGCATTGCAAGGAGAAAATTCAGAACCAGTATGATATGAAGATCTTAATAAATTTCTAATTACATATCAAATTTGTTCTAAATATTATTTAATGAAACACTGTTCACATAGAACCCAAATGAAGATTATGTATCTCTAGCTTGGATAGTCATCCTTATGTATGCAAAGGCATATATTTTGTTGCTAATACAGAATTTCTCTTTGCTTTAGGAAGTGAAGTTAGTGCTGTAAGTTTATAAGAGACTTTAAGGTATTTTCCAGCTTTGTTTATAACTCGAAGGTTTTTCATAAAGTATACCATATAAACATTTTATAAACTGCAAATGTTTCTCTGCAGTTTTAAATGATAAACATTAGAAGTGAATTCAGTCTACTGAGGAAGAAACCATACCATAGAATAAAACTATGTAAGAGTTTGAAGTTTTATAATGGTGTACTTGAGGCAGCTCATACCAGCTTACAAGCCAATTATTGAATTTTCATGAAATTTTCAAGATAATTGATGTCACTTTGATAGCTTGAAATTAGCTGTAGTAAGAAGTCTTGCATCATAGACATAGTCATGCACTACAATCAGGACCTTTTCTTGAAGAGGTTATGGTTAAACATTTTCCAACATGTCAGTGATTAAAATAATCTCTGCTTAGCAAAACTCTTTATTAAGAAGACCAAGATGAGTTTGATGGTGCATTCCTATAATCTCAGTACTTAGACTGAGATAGGAGGATCGCAGGTTCACAGCCAGCCTCAACAATTTAGTGAGGACTTCTGCAACTTAGTGGGACCCTGTTTCAAAATAAAAAATAAAATGGGGCTGGAAAGTTTAGCTCAGAGGTAGGCTGCCCCTGGGTTACAAAAAAAAAAAAAAGAAGACCAAAGACTGAAATAAGCACTGAGAAATATCCAAAATAATAAAGTTTCTTTGTGGGTAATATGTGATTATCTGTGAATGAAGACTTTTTAAGAGAAAAATGAAGGTATGAAATTTGAATTTTTAGTCACATATTAAACTAAAAAGCCTTTTAAGAATTTTTGCAAGAAATTTAGTTAATTGTTTTGGGGAATGCTTTCTTAATTTGAAATATTTCACACTTTTACTCAGAAGCAAGGATTAATATATGTTATATTGTAATATAATGATGTTATATATAATAAACATTTTTTTTTTAGATATCAGATATCAGACTCCATTGCTTATTAGATCTGGAATTACAGGATTAGAAGTTACCTATGCTGCTGATGAGAAGGCACTTTTTCAAGAAATTACAAATATAATAAAGAGGTATTATCTTTTATGTTTTTATTTTCCTAATATTTGTTCCATTTTTTCATGCTATTGCAGAAAATATAGGTGAAGAGTAAAAGTATCCTTCCTGTGACCCTTGAAAGTAGAAAATTATCTCTAGAAAGATTTGCATTCATCCTCCCACCACATCACCATTTCTATCAGATAAGGGATAAGAATTATAAGATCCTATTCTCAAGATGGGTCAGAGAAAGAAAAATATTTGCTTAGCCTCTAGCTTCCCAGTTGGATTTTAGGATGGTACTATGTATGCCTAATAAGAAGCAGATAAGCATACAAAGTATAGGAAGTATGCTGGCACACAAAAATTGTAGAAAAATGTATAGAAAAGGTTTTTCCACAAAAAATTTGTAGAAAAATATATTTTCTACAAAATTAAGTTAAATTTAAAAAGCATCAAAAATGGTGTGCTACTAGCCATTACTCTAGGGAGAGTACCTTTATCTTTTCACAGAGGTTGCCATCAACAAGAAAGATGCTTTCATTGCACACTTTTATTTCTGCAAGTAACTTATCAAAAGGAACATTGAGAGTTTCCATCAATACCATGTGCCAGCATACCCCCTATACTTTGTGTGCTTATCTTCTTCTTGTTAGGCATAGTACCAACAAAAGCATTACATTCAGACATTGAGAATTAAAAGTGTATGCAATGAGAGCATCTTACATGTTGATGGCAACCTCTCTGAGAAGATAAAGATACCAACAAGTGTTAAGACTCAAATAGATAGGAACCTATCTAGTTGCCTGTGCTATTAATAGTAAAAATACCTCGGATGTAGAATGCCCCTGGGTTCAACCACCCATACAACTAATTAATTAATTAATTAATTAAAAATTTTTAAAGTCTTAGCTTGTTGTCTGGTATATAATATTTAATGTTAACCATGTAAGGTGCAGTGTTAGGTGCTAAATATAAAAATGAATAAGATATAGCTATATACTCTTAAAGATTTTTATTGTCTGTTCCATTCTTAATGTTTACTTTCTCAGATAGCAAACATAGAAGGAACTATAAAATGATATTAAACAAGCAAAATCAAATCCATTACCTTCTTGTCACAATTATTTTTCTCTTTCTGTCCTTGGACTAGTAATAATTGCACATTTTTCTTAGTCTCCCTAACTTAGATATAAGCTGTGATTTCTCCCTTTTCCTTTTCCCTATGTTATATCCTATCCATTTAACCTTGGGATTTTTCTTTGTTTTGTACTGGGAATTGAAACCAAGTGCATTCTCTCTTTGAGCTACCCTCAGTCCTTTGTGTGTGTGATACGAGGATGGA
This sequence comes from Muscardinus avellanarius, assembly GCF_963383645.1. Taxonomy (NCBI): domain Eukaryota; kingdom Metazoa; phylum Chordata; class Mammalia; order Rodentia; family Gliridae; genus Muscardinus; species Muscardinus avellanarius. The sequence continues at coordinate 65,187,164 of NC_137794.1, read as the reverse complement.
ACCCAGCGGCTTTCTACTTCTGGACTACACTCCCACATGTATTTTTATTGTTATTTGGAAATGGTGTCTCATTCAGTTGTAGAGGGCCTTACTAAGTTGCTGAGGCTAGATTCGAACCTGCGATCCTCCTGTCTCAGCCTCCCAAGTACTGCGATTACAAGTATGTGCCACTACACCCGGCTAAATTTGTTTTTTGAAATAGAATCTCAGTAGGCTACTGAGAGTCTCACCACACTGCTATTGTTGGCTATTCACCTGTAGTCTTCCTGTCTCAGCCCCCCAAGTACTAGGGATTACAGGTGTACGTCACCATGCCTGCTCCTCAAGATTATTTTTCATGTTCATTCCTTCCCATTAATACTACCCTAGAGTACTCTGATCTCATCTGCACAGATGTTAGTGTATTCTTTAACTGTGAAGCAGCTTTTCTCTACCTAAACAATTTGAGGAGCATTGGACTTAGTTCTTCTTTGTTCTTGTAGAATTCAGCAGGGAATCTGACTTTTCACTGTTGGAGGGCTCTTTATTGCTGTTTCAATCACATTGCTTATTTATCTGTTTAGATTTTCTATCTAGTTTAGGTGTTCCAGTTCATTGGAGTATAACTTTTCAAAATAGTTTCTAATGATCCTCTGGATTTCCACGCGGTCCGTGGTGACAATCTCCTTTTTCATCTCTTATTTTCATAACTTGGGTCAATTATTTCTTTATTTTGGTTAAGTTCTGCTGCTTCTGTCTTCATGATTATGTTATTTTATTTACTATTAATCCCATCTACCCAATCCTGTTTTTCTATTACTTTTAGAAATCTGATAGAGTGAATAAACTAACTAGAAATTAAAGAACCAATCACTGTCTCTGTTATTTTCGCTAAATGTTTTTGCAGAAGACAAATGGATTCTTTTGACTTTTGAACTTGAAGCAGACTTTTTCTCAGCTCTAAAAGTCTAGTAAGGGCAGGCATGGTGCTATGTGCCTGTATTCCCAGTACTGGGGAGGCTGAGATAGGAAGATCACAGGTTCAAGGCTAACCTCAGCATTGTAGTAAGACTCTTCAGCAACCTAGAGCAAGACTGTTTGGAAACAATAAAATAAACAGGCCTGGAGGTGTAGCTCAGAGGCAGAATGCCCTTGCATTCAATCCATAAAACACTTAACAAGCCTCCAAGTTAAAATATAAATGCACATAATATATCTTAAAATATTGTAACAGCTACCACAATTCTTCTAAAGGAACAAAATCTTTAAAGTAAATTTGTTAAGGGAATTACAGGGTAACTCTGTTTTGTTTTGTATTTTGGCAGTCATTTCTGAGCTGTGGCAGTTTATAAAAATAGACAACTTTTTAATTGAAGTTTTTTTTCGAAACATCAAAAAATGAGTATAGTTACCAGTTCCTTTAGTCTGTTGCCACAGCAGAATAAATAGCTGAGAGGAATAATTCTTACAAAACAAACTGTTTCATGAATCAAGAGATTTAGATGAGGAAATTAGAACTGTCTGTAATTTTTTTTAAAAGGCTACAGTGAAAAGACTGATAATAATCTGGCATATTCTTCATGTTGCAACAGTTTTTGGAAATGTATATGATATGAACTCCAGGAATCTTAAGATCACTTGGGGCCATATTATAATGCTTGTTCTGAGTCAGTCTTAGTTTTTACTAAGCAATCAACTGAACGGGTTCTTTTGTGTGTATGTGAGAACCCCTCAAATCGCCCATGCCTGATGAAACTCAGAGCCACTTAAGGCTTCTGCCCTAGTTTCTCAATTTTAGCTATTTAACAGTCCTTTGTGGAGATACACTGGACTAAAGGTAGTCCATTTTTGACTACCCTAAGAGGTTTTTTTTGTTTTTTTGGTTTTGTTTTTGTTTTTGTTTTGCAGTACTGGGGATAGAACCCGAGGCATTTGACCTCTGAGCTACACCCCCTGCCCTATTTTTTATTCCTTATTTTGAAACTGGGTCTCACTAAGTTGCAGAGGGCCTCACTAAGTAGCTGAGGCTGTCTGCGAACCACGATCCTCTGGTCTCAGCCTCCCATATGCTGGGATTACTAGTGTGTGCCACCACGCCTGGCTAGAAGAGTTTAATTTTAATGGAAAAGACGAAGTATCAATAAAGATACGGTAAATTCTTGAGTATTATATTGGAAGACTGAGCAGAAAGGGTATTGGGATATTTCCCTTTCTTGAATACCCTGGAATCTTTCAGGGCTTCCTTTCTGAATATTCGCTTCATTGCTGCTTATTACTTTGCTTTGTCTTGCTTCACCATGATCCTACCACGATCCTGTTCATTGTTACAGAATTACCAGCCATGTGGCACTTTATATAAGAAGATGCTTTTATATAGGTTGGTGAAAGAATAATTTGGCTCTTCTATTAATAAGTGTTTATGACATTAAGAGATTTTTTAACCAGGCTTGGTAGTGTATGCCTGTAATACCAGCTACTTAGGAGGCTGAGGCAGGAGGATCATAAGTTCAAGGCCAGCCTCAACAACTTAGCAAGACCCTGACTCAGTAAAAAGGAGCTGGTGATGTAATTCAGTGATAGAACATCCCTGGGTTTAATCCCCAGTGCAACAAAAATAAAGCCTCTTTCTCAGAAATTTCAACCCTGTTTTTATAGAGAAAAGCAAATGCATAATTTGTGTATTATTTTTTCTCCTATCAGGACTAAGAGTTATTCAGCAAATGTCTGGTCTAGCCATGGATCACGAACAGATCTCTATCAAAGTTTATATTAGAGCTGGGCGTGGTGGCGCATGCTTGTAATCCCAGCATTCAGGAGGCTGAGACTGGAGGGTTGCAGTTTGCAGACAGCCTCAGCTACTTAGTGAGGCCCTCTGCAACTCAGTGAGACCCGGTTTCAAAATAAAGAATAAAAAAAAAAAAATAGAGCAGGGGGTGTAGCTCGGAGGTCGAATGCCCTTGGATTTCATCTCCAGACCCGCAAAAAAAAAAAAAAGTTGATATTATCTAATGTACTTTCACAGGACCTTTAAGAGAAGTTCATACCTACTTATTTTAAAACCAGCCATTTAAATACTCTAGGATTAAAAATAATGTTTTGTAACGTAAGTTTTGTTTACCAAGTAAACTAAAGGCATTAAACACACACTAAGAAAGTATCTATAGAAATAAAATATTAGCATACTGGCTCTAAATATTGTTTTGGTGATCTCATGATGAGAGAAAAGGAAAGTGTTTTTGTCTGTCCTCAGCATTAAAATTCTTTAAAGGCAGTGTAAGGAGGAGAGAAGTGACAACAGAATGATCTAGAGCATCTTTTCCCAAATACCATGCTTACACATGCTCTCACATCTCACCCTCCCTTACCCACATATATTCTCAATTGAACCCTCATTCATGTTCTTAACTTGGTCATGTCCTGCCTCCCACCCCAATTTCCATTAGCCTTTCCTGAGTCATAAACAAATACACCATTAGTAAAACTATGTTTGCTTTATTAAAGTTAATCTCAAGTACTCCAGCCACCCATTTCTTCTACAACTTCTGTAAGTACCACCGTGTCAAACCTTCCACATCTGAGATTCATTATGGAGTATAGATTTTTATTTTCATATACTCCATAATGAAGAAACAATTTTTCTGGTTAAAGATCCCAGTGTATAGTTCTTGTTTAATTTTTTCCTTCCTTTTTTAGGTATGATCCTGATATTCTGCTAGGATATGAGATTCAGATGCATTCCTGGGGCTACCTCTTACAAAGGGCTGCTGCTTTAAGTGTTGACTTATGTCACATGATCTCTCGGGTGCCAGGTGTGTAGAATTGTGAATTTTGGGGGGTTCAGCTACAAAGTAAATTCTAAAGTAGAAAAAGGCAAGATGTTAATACTATGGAAAATACAAAAGCAACTATTATGGTTCAAGCTCATTTGGGGGGTATGTGTAGTACTAAGGGTTGAATCTAGGGGCGTTTACCTCTTAGCTACATTTCTGTTTTATTGTTTTTTTAAATTCTTTTGTGTATATATTTGATGAATATTGGAGTTTGAACCCAGGAGGATTCTACCTCTGAGCCATACTGCAGACCCTATTTTATTTTTATTTTGAAACAGCATCTCACTAAGTTGCTGAACCTACTTTCAAGCCTGGAATCTTTCTGTCTCCGTCTCTCAAGTACTATGATTACCGGTGTCCAACACAATACCCGACTATTTTTTATTTTGAAATGTCCTACTGAGTTGCTGAGGCTGGCTTCAAACTTGGAATCTTTCCTTTCTTTATTAGGCAAAATCACCACCCAAGAAACTAAACTCAAGAGTCTACTTAGTATGAGCAACTCTTCATATAGTTCTTCATATTCATTTGAGAGAATTTCATCCTCAATATGAACATCATTAGTTGATCTAAACAGATTTTCAAAGGATTATTTAAAAACCATCATTTTTTCCAAGAAATAACCAGTTTAACAATGGATCTTTTTCTTGCTAACACTAAGGAAACGCTGTAGCACTAGATGCTTATAAAAGTAGTAGAAGTTACCAATTTTAAAGAAAAAAAAGTATTTATTATTTAAATATACAGCCTTTCCTTGGTATCTGTGAGTTCCGCATCCAGGGATGCATCCAACTGCAGGGCTTTTTTTTTTTTTTTTTTTTTTTTTTCTACCTCTGAGCTACACCACCAGTCCTATTTTTTTATTCTTTATTTTGAAACAGGGTCTCACTGAGTTGCAAAGTAGCTGAGGCGGTTCGTGAACTGCAATCCTCCCATCTCAGCCTCCCAAATGCCGGGATTACAAGCGTGCACTACCATGCCCTGTTCAAAAATATTAAGATAGTGCATTTGTACTAAAAATATATGGAGTTTTTTATGTAATTTAGAGATGATTTAAAGTATAAATCTATTTATAGGTTTTATGCAAATACTAAGCCATTTCAAATTCCTCACAGATACTAAAGGACAACAGCATATAGTACACAGAAAGAGTATATATGTTTTCAGATATATTTTACAAAATTTCTCTATAAGAAAGCAAAATTAGCCAGGTGTGGTGGCACGTGCTTGTAATCCCCGTGCTTGGGAGGCTGAGACAGGAGGATCACAGGTTCACAGCTAACCTCATCTACTTTGTGATGCCTTCTGCAATTTAATAAGACCCTGTTACAAGTATAAAGGATAAAAAAAAAGGGCTGGGTGTGTAGCTCAGAGGTAGAATGCCCCAGGATTCAATCCCCAGTTCCCAAAAAAAAACAAAAAAATTTTTGTTTTTGTTAGTCAAAATAATGATTATTCTCTTTATTCTAACATAAAATAGTAGACTGTGACTTGTATTTCACCTTTAGTTCTCATCTTTAATTTCTATCATTCTCATTTTCTCTGGCATAATTTACTTGAAATTGTGTTTTCTGTGAGTCCTGATACAATCTGTATTCATTTTTATAGATGACAAAATTGAGAATAGATTTGCAGCTGAAAAAGATGACTATGGATCAGATACAATGAGTGAGATAAATATTGTCGGCCGAATTACACTAAATCTCTGGAGAATTATGAGAAATGAGGTAAACTGTTTTATCTGAAATTTTTGAAAATAGATTAAGCCAGTATAATTTTAGAATATCACTTCAGCTGTGTAACTTAGGCTTTTTTGTGAATTATTTTTACTACATTTAAGTAGAATTAGAAAATATTACTTTCTAAAATGCAAAACTACAGCAGTATTACACTTTAATATTATTAATGATCTTAATTTTTTCTATTTGTGGCTAAGGTAACAACTAGAAAAGTTTATATCTAGTAAAATATTATGTTATATGTGTTGAATACTATGTAATTTCATCATTTTTTTGTACTTGAAGCCAAATAATTCAGCTTGGCCTTGTTGATTTATTATACTTAAAAAAAAAAGTTTAGTCTAGACTTAGGAAAGAATTTCTCATACTAAGAAAATATAAATACTGGGCCAAATTAACAAAATAAATTAAATGATACTTAGAAATAGTAGCATTCATTTGAGGTTTTGGGATCTAGATAAGGCTTTTTGAATAAGTAGTTTCAAGACACTGTCCCATTAATTTACAATTTTTTTTAAATTTTTTATTGGTGCACTGTATTCATATATCATAGTGGGATACAAAATTTTGTAGACATACATGCACACATCGCCCAGTCATCCCCCACCCGATCCCCACCCCATTCCCTCCCAATCCCTCCTTACCATGCTTGGCTTAGTGGTTGACATCTAGTATTATAGCAATTTATCCAAAATTAAAAATGATAATCTCACATAACAGTTTCATTTGTCTGATACCAAGCTTTTGATAAATTAAAGATAACATTTCAATATTTCTTTTTGCTTTCTTTTTTTTTTTTGGGGGGGGGTCTGGGGATGGAACCCAGGGGCATTCAACCTCTGAGCTACAGCCCCTGCCCTATTTTTTATTCTTTATTTTGAAACCGGGTCTCACTGAGTTGCAGAGGGCCTCACTAAGTAGCTGAGGCTGTCCGCGAACCATGATCCTCCGGCCTCAGCCTCCCAAATGCTGGGATTACAAGCATGCACCACCACGCCCTACTTTGCTTTCTTTCTTACCAGATAATATTTTTTTTTCTTTTGTTTTTAGGTGAAACTATCATATATTTATATATTTATTTTTCAGAAAAAAAAATCTATCCTAATATAGAATTTAGACTCTAGATACCCAAAACGATCTCGAAAAAGAACAAAGCTAGAAGATATATATTTTCTGATTTCAAACCATATAAAGCTACAATAATTGAAACAGTGTAGTACTGTTCTAAAGGCAGATATATAGACCATTGGAGTTAAATACAAGCCTAGAGCTAAATTCTTTTTATATATTGTCAAGTTATTTTTGACAAGGTTTCCACAAACTTTTGGTGGGGGAAATAATAATCTTTTAACTAAATATTGTTGAAAAATAATAATTACATGAAAAAGAATAAAATTAGACCCTTACCTAACACCATATACAAATATTAACTCAAAATAGATAAAAGACCTAAATATAAATCTTAAGACTATAAACTTTTAGGAGAAAATCTGGGTCATAAAACCTCACAACATTGAAATTGGCAGTGATTTCTTGGATATGATTTCAATGGCACAGGCAACAGAAGAGTATACAAACTCCCTAAAAAATAAAAAAAAATATTGTATATCCAAAGACAATGTAAACAGAGTTAAAAGTTACTGATAGAATGGGATAAAATATTCCTAAATGCTATATCTGAAGGTATATTAATATTTCAACTAGAAATCCTAAAAATTAACAACAATAAAGGCAAACAATACCCTTTAGAGATAGGTAAAAGACTAACATAAATAATGAATCTCCACAGATAACCATTCTTAGTTGTCTGTTGGATGGAAAATCTTGTTTCTCTGGTTCTGGTGTGTGTTACCTATTTCTTCTTTGTAGTTAATCTCTTTGAATATTTTCTCTAGCGCTGGTTTTGAAGACATAAATTCCTTCAGTTTCTGTTTGTCATGGAAGCTTCTTATTTCTCCATCTAATTTGATAGAAAGTTTTGCTGGGTAGGAAATTTTTGGCTGGAAGTTGTTTTCTTTCAGAGTTTGGAATATGTTACTCCAAGCCCTTCTGGCTCTCATGACTTGGTTTGGGAAGTCTGGAGTGATTCTAATTGGTTTGCCTCTGAATGTCACTTGGCCCTTTGTTTTTGTTGCCTTTAAGATTCTCTGCTTGGCTTCCACATTGGTCATTTTGACAATTATGTGGCGTGGGGATCCTCTTCTCCGATCCTGTCTAAAGGGAGTTCTATAAGTTTCCTGGACCTGTGTATCGACCTCTTGCTCTATGTTTGGAAAATTTTCTGCTATTACTTCCTTGAAGAGATTGTTGATCCCTTTGGTTTCACCTTCTTTTCCCTCCTCTATTCCAATTATTCTTAGGTTAGCTCTCTTAAAATGGGCCCATATTTCTTCAATGTCAGATTCCTGCTGTCGGATATTTTTTTCTAGATTAGAAACTATGCGTTCATTTTTGGAATGATCATTTTCTAAGAGCGAGATTCTATTCTCCATGTCGTCTAATCGGTTGTTTGTACTTTGAATTGAGGCCTTTATTTCATTAATTGCATCCTTTATCTCTTTTTGGCTCTCTCTGAGTTCTTTACGAAGCACCTCTATTATTTCTACAGTTATTTTCCTGATTTGATCTTCTAGAAATCTCTGATTTTCTGTTTTATCGGGTTCTGATGTTGTGGGGTTGTGGGCATTCATTGCTCCATTGTTATTCCTCTTTCCCATGATTTCGGAAGTTTGTGCCTTCTCTGGGTTCTTCCCTTGGGTCACTATGACTTCACTTAAGGTGCTCTGGATCTCGAGTCTGTGGTATCTCAAACCCCACTACTCCTTTACTGGGTTGTATCACAGAGTTTCAGACCCAGGAGTTGATAGAGGCTGCTTTAGACTATAGGGGGTGCCAGGTTGGGCGTTCTCCTATGGTGTGATATCTCTGCCACCACCACTCCCCCACTGGGTCAAGTCCCTGGGAGTGCAGTACTGGGATTTCTCCTCTGGGGCCTGCAATTTGACTCACTGTTGTTGAGTACGCGGATCGAGCTGTAGCGGACTCGGTGAATTTGCTGCTGCTGCCGCTGGTGGCAATATGGCGCCGCTGCCATACCCTTGGCTGTGAGGCTGGCGTATTTGTTCCCTGGTTTTGAACTCTGCTCTGAGTCCCTGCAGCGCGTGCTGAGCTCAGCCACTGGGAGCTTTAGATGCTCCCTGCGCCGAAAAAATCCCAACCAGCTGTTCCACAGCGACTCACCTCGACTCGCTGTAGCCGTTGGTGAACTCGCCGCTGCCACCGGCAGTAAGGCGCTGCTGCCGCGTCTTCGGGCATGAGGCCGGTGTATCTCCTCTGTGGCTCTGAGCTTTGTTCTGAATCCCCTTCCTCTCTGGAGCCTGGTGATTTTTTTGTTTCTCTGGTGATGGTGTTTTCTGGCTATGAAAGGCACTGATTTGTGGTAATGGAGATTAGTTGTTAGTGGGGCTCTTAAGCCCCACTTTTCTCAGTTGCATCTTCCTGGAAGTCAATTTACAATTATATAGAGAATTTTTAAACACTAAAAAAAATGAATCATGTTTTTCCAGAGACTGTTTACATCCTGGAAGTTGCCTCATTTCTGTTATTGAAATGTAAAAAGATAATTACTCTAAATTAGTCTGTTAGATTTTGGAAATTGGATAATATCAGCAGAAATGTTTGTATTTAGAACAAGTCTCATCATGTGATCGCTTCTCTTTTAAACTACTTTTTCATTGTACACTATTATTCACACATTCACTATGACTCTCTGGCCCTTCTGGATTTGTATAAAACATTTGATTTTCCAAGCATGTCCTATGCAATTCTTCTGGGCAATATCACATGGTAATTTTATCAGATAAAGAAATATGTTCTTCACCTAGATGTGATGCACATCTGTAATTCCAATACTTGGGGTTGAGACAGAAGGATCACAGGTTCGAGGACAGCCTCAATAACATAGCATAACTCAGCAACATAGTAGGACTCTATTTCAAGATAAAAAATAAAGCCGGATATGGTGGCACACCCTTGTGATCCCAGTACTTGGGAGGCTGAGACAGGAGGATCCAGGTTCTCAGCCAGCCTCCGCTACTTACGCCCTCAGCAACTTAGTGAGACTGTTTCTAAATAAAAAATCAGGCTGGAGATGTAGTTCAGAATGCCCCTGGGTTCAACCCCTAGCACCACAAAAAAAATAAATAAATAAAAATAAGAAGGGCAAGGGATGTATCTCAAAAGTAGAAGACACCTGGAAGACACCTGGGTTCAATCTCCAGTATCACCAAAGAAAAACCCAAATATATATATATATATATATATATATATATATATATATATTTTTTTTTTTTTTTTTTTTTTTTTTTTTTTTTTTTGGTGGTACTGGGGTTCCTGGAAGCCCTTCTTCCTCCGGGCTACACTCCCAGACCTATTTTATATTTTTGAAACAGGGTCTCTTACGCCAGCGCGGCTGGCTTCGAACCTGCGCGATCCTCCTGTCTCCACCTCCCAAGCGCGGGGATTACAAGCGTGCGCCACCACGCCTGGCTCAAATATATTCTTATATAAAATTCAGATACCCTTTTTTTCTTCTTAAAGTTTAGCTCATATTTCATCTAATTTGAAAATGCTCATTATAGAATTTGCTTGAGCATAATTTTATATTTTTGTGGTGTTCTTAAAATATGAAAGCACAAGAATCCCCTATGATTTCAAAATAATTCCTAGTAACATAGCATTGGATATGGAAGATACTGAGATAGTCATGTATTTAATATGTATATTCTATTTTGTGTTTCAGACTGCAGTTTGATATTGTCTGGGATTAACACATAAATACATAAACACAAAAATAAATTACTGAACATTAGCTTCAAGGGCCCTTTCATCCTCGAGTATCCAAAAGACAACAATAATCAAATACACTATTAGATTAAAAACACAAATTAGGGAGTAAATATTTTTCAAAGCTGAGGACCTTCTCTAATTTTTACTGAAAATTCAGTGTGAAAGGACCTCTGTTATTCTAGGCTGATGATTTACTCTAAGAGAAAGTTATAAGTTGGATAACTTACCCTACCCCCTTCTTAGCTGGGCCAAATGATATCAATTTTCTTTCCAAATGCAAAATATTCCTGGAAATTTTGCAATTTTCATGAAATTTTTTTCTTTATCTCCTCATGACACTTAGCAGTCTCTAAGTTCTGTTGTTTTAAAATATTCATTGTCTTATTTTTATAAACATTCTTTTTCCTTTTATGTGTGTGGGAAATACTTTTTATGTTAAAACTTGGTTTCACTAAGTTGCAGAGGGCCCCGCTAAATTGCTGAGGCTGGCCACAAATTTGGTATCTTCTTATCTCAGCCTCCCAAGTACTAGGATTACGGGTATATGCTACTACCAAGCTATACTGTTTATTCTTTATTAAATAATATAAATACTAGCCGGGCATGGTGGCGCACACTTGTAAAACCTGTGCTTGGGAGGCGGAGACAGGAGGATCACGCAGGTTCGAAGCCAGCCTCGCTGGCTTAAGAGACCCTGTTTCCAAATAAAATATAAAAAATAGGTCTGGGAGTATACCCCAGAGGTAGAGGGGTTTCCAGGAACCCCAGTACCACCAAAAAAATAAATTAATTAATTAATTAATTTTAAAAAATGTAGGGATATAGCTCAGTGGTAGAGTGCTTGCCTACCTGGTTTGAGGTCCTAGGCTTGATCCCCAGCACCAGAAATAGTAAACAAAGTATAGTTACCATATAAAATAAAGCTAAATGAAAATATTAAAACGGAAATTCTGTTGTATTTTCTAAGACATTTACTCAGCCATCATACTCCTCAGATATAGTTTATAGTTGAAGAGGTATCTTTTTTTCTGTGCCTCATTTTAATTTTTAAAATGTGTTTGTTGTTATACTAATGTTTACTCTCCTATTTAGCTTTGAACATAGAATGCCTACTGTTCCCACTACATTTTGAATCCTTAGTAACAAATACACTGTCCCCCTTTTTTCTTTTTTCAGTACTGGAGATTGAACCCAGGGGCATTCTACCTCTTGAGCTATTCCCCAACCCTATTTTTTTTTTTTTTTTTTTTTTTTGGTGGTGGTACTGGGGGTGGAACCCAGGGGCTTTCTACCCCTGGGCTATACTCCCAGACCTATTTTATACTTTATTTGGAAACAGGGTCTCACTAAGTTGCTGAGAGCCTCACTAAGAAGCTGAGGCTGTCTCAGCCTCCCAAACATGGGGATTACAAGCATGCACCACCACGCCCAGCTATATTATTTATTTTTGAAACAGGGTCTCACTAAGTTATGGAGGGCCTTACTAATTAGTAGCTGAGACTGGCTGCAAACCTGTAATCCTCCATTTTCAGCCTCCCAAGTACTGGTACTGCCTCTTAAATGGTAATGTTTATATTTGTTAACTGCTTAAATAGAAGAATACTAAACTCTTCCCCAGAGGTTATACTTAGTAGCCTTTCAAGAATTTGCCAATGAGAGCCAAATGGCTCATGCTTATAATTCCAATACTTAAGAGGCTGTTCTTCTATTCACTGCTTTCAGTGTGTATTTTCAGTCTGCTATTATAATTCTACCTCATCTAATCTTGTCTTATTACCCCTTCCTATTGCCTTTTCTATCTTTTTGCAGACTCCCAGGGTGGGAGGGTTGGTAGGTGGGAGTGTGTGTGGGGGGGGGGGGTCTAAGTACTTACACAGTATGAAGTATGCTGCATTACAATACTATTGTTCTGGAGATTGGCAGAAATTGTAGTTGGGTCACTGTACTAAGATAAAATTAACATTCGATCTCTATACACCCTAGGTTATAGAATTTGAATGTTTACTTAAATATTCTTAAAATATACTTAAATGCTTAAATGTTTACTTAAAAGGAAGTGCATAAATTGTTATGTAATATGCAAATATATGCAATTTGAACTATTTCTCAGAATCCCATGTTGACCTAAGAACTGCTGGTTTCTATTCCGGATTGAAATACTTGACATTGTCTAGATTACTTTTGTCTTATAGGTATTTCTGTAGTGACCTAGCCTAGAGGTATGTTTTATTAATTTGGACTCTTTTTAGTATCCTTTTCCCATTAATATAGCTTTTACCTACATGTTTTTAAGATGGGGAGACATTTGTCATTTTCTTTTGATCTTTCACTTTTGAGATAAAATTAAGTGGCTCTGAAATGCCTGAGTCCTAGTATTGATGTAATTTGGGGGAGGAAGATGAATGCCTGCCTTAAGTAAATAACTCATCCCTGAACCTATGCAGTCCACAATTTTCAACAAATAAAGAATTAAAAAGTATGGAAAGAAGAAAAAAATTAACAGTGCTTGTATTTATATTGGCATCAAGTGTATAAAAAGGTAATAAGAAGTAGGATCTCCTAAGTATTAAACAACTAACCTGAATATCATCAAGTCTTTCTTTTCTCAATTACATATTTGTTAATGAGCATTTCTGTCCAGTAGACTATGCATAGTTTTGAATTGGTTATGATTCTGTTATAACACAAATCATTTTTAGTTTTCTTATCTACTATGATACTGGAACCTTAAAACTGAATTTGCTACAAAAATGTAAGCATTGTTCTAATGGTATCTTACTCTTTTTTAGGTGGCTCTAACTAACTACACCTTTGAAAATGTGAGCTTTCATGTTCTCCATCAGCGTTTTCCCCTCTTTACCTTTCGAGTCTTGTCAGATTGGTTTGATAACAAGACAGATCTCTACAGGTAATGTTTTAAAACTCTAAAGAAGATAATGTGTCTGTCTTAAAATCAGCATTATTGAGGTATATATTATATCCAACAACATGCACATATTTAAGGTGTATTGTTCACTGACTTTGAAAACTCTGTTCACTCTATAACCACTATCCCAATCATGAAAAGGAGCATAATACCCACAGAATTTCCTTGAACAAATTTGCAGTCAGCCTACCCAGAGACTAACCATCCAGGTAAGTACTAATTGGATTTCTATTACTATAGATTACTTTTTCCAGTTCTAGAAAGTCATGTAAATAAATAGAAATAATGGTCTACCCCTTTGTGTCTAACTTTTTTCAGGAAACGCAACATATTGCTTTTAAAAATTAACCATGTTGCATGAACCATGTTAAGATTCAGCATGTTATATATTGTTCATTTGTATTATTGAATAGCATTCCATTATATAAATATACCACAATTTATCCATTCACCTATCAGGAACATTTGTATGATTTCTGTTTTAAAGCTATTATAAAGGCCGGGCATAGTGGTGCATGCTTGTAATCCCAGCATTTGAGAGACTGAGACCGGAGGATCACAGTTACTGGACAGCCTCAGCTACTTAGTGAGGCCCTCTGCAACTTAGTGAGACTCTGTTTCAAAAATAAAGAATAAAAAGTAGGTCTGGGGGTGTAGTTCAGAGGTAGAATGCCCCTGGATTCTATCCCCAGTGCCGCAAAAAAAAAAAAAGCCATTATAAACAAAACAATAATAAATATTTGTGTGCCAGCCTTTGTATGGCATATGTTCATTTCTCTAGAAGTAGAATTGACTAGTTATATGGTTAGTGAATGTTAACATTTTAAGAAATTGCCAGTCAGTTTTTTTTTTTTTTTTTTTTGGCATTTTGCCTACTTGCAAGTCTGGAAACAAGTTCTGTCAGCCCTTATTTACCTGAAAATATTTTTATTCCACTTTTTTTGGGGGAAGGGGGTGGTACTGGGGCTAGAACCCATGCACATTCAACCAGGCTATACCCCATCCTTTCTTATTTTAAAAAAGAGTCTCACTAGGTTGCTGAGAGTCTCTCTATTACTGAGGCTGGTCTCAAACCTTCAGTCTTCCTATGTTCGCCTCCCAAATACCAGGATTACAGGTGTGCACAACCACACCCAGCTCTGCCTTTATTTATTTACTTATTTATGTTTGTTTGTTTGTTTGTTTGTTTGTTTGTTTGTTTTTGCAGTACTGGGGGTTGAACCCAGGGGCATTTTACCACTGAGTTACACCTCCAGTCTTACTTTTATCTTTTTCTCACTAAGTTGTGGAGGGCCTCACTATCTGAGGCTGGCCACAAACCTGTGATCCTCCTGTCTCGGCCTCCCAAGTTCTGGGATTACAAGCATGCACCACCATGCCCGACTTCTACCTTTATTTTTGTAAAATATTTTCACTGTCATTCTAAGGTTGAGTTTTGTTTGCTTTCCTTCAGCTTTTCCTTAACTCTAATAGTTTAGTCCCCTTTTCTTTCAGCCTCCCTTGTTTTATATGTGCTGCCTATTGTTCTTTGCCCAAAATTGCTCTTTTATCTAGACAGGAGAGCTAGTCCAGGACCAGTTACTCCAACAGTCAAAAGTGAAAGTTTGTGCCTTTATTTTTCCTTGGGTTAAAGGTAAAATAATAATAAAAAACTGAGGAAATACTGGTATAATGAACAAAGTCTAGAAATTAATTTGTCTGAAATTAGTCTTATATTTTAAATGAGTGAATTCTTGGCTTATTGAATTGTAAGGCTGCGTGGTGGTGAGGATAGAAAAGCTGTAGCCTTAAAAAATTTTTGATAGACATGTAGGGAAACTATTCTCTGAGCATTTCATCTCTTCCAATCTCTTTTGAGGAACCTCACAGAAGCGAAGTGAAATCACAGGGAGCAATGAGCTTGTGATCAAAATTATATAGAAATAAAAGATTAGGGGAAGTTATATCAATAAGTAAGAGAGCACTTATATTAAACTTAATATAAAAACTTCACATTAAGTGATTTATCATGTTTTGCTACCTTTAACTAGTTATTACCTAAAATAGTAATTCTGGTTTTTTTTTTGGTTTTTTTTGGGGGGGGTTGTGTGTGTGTGTGTGTGTGGTACTGGGGTTCCTGGAAACCCTTCTACCTCCGGGCTACACTTCCAGACCTATTTTATATTTTTATTTGGAAACAGAGTCTCTTAAGCCAGCGCGGCTGACTTCAAACCTGCGCGATCCTCTTGTCTCCACCTCCCAACCGCGGGGATTACAAGCATGCACCACCACTCCTGGCCAGTAATTCTGTTTTTGACATGGGAAAGAAGAAAACTAGACCTATATTTTATATAAGAGAAATGGATTAGGCATTAGTGATTTGTGTTAAATAAATTATGTTATATGGGAACACCATATACTCTTTTTTTTTTTAGAGACTCTTAAGGCAATCAGACCATTTTATTTTATTTTATTTTTAAATTTAAATGAATTCTTACCAAGAATCTGTGTCCTACTTACTTTTTTAAAGACGTTTTAAATTTGCTTTCTACAATATTTTAAGGAAATATGTTTTTATTAATTGATTCAGAATGTATAGAACTTGATAATCATTAAATTTATTTATAAAGTATAAAGGTGCTGTAATTTTTATAATTTTTTTATTCTATAAACCCAGATTTTGGTCTTCACGAAGATCCTGGTTTATATGAGTGAATTATGTTCCCAAAGTTTTGTTGTCGACTTCGAACATATTTTTCAATAAAAACAATGTTATAGCTTATGATTAGATCGCCACATCATCCTATAAAACATTTCCTAATTCTTAATGTCACTGATCTAGAGAACTCATCATACCAGCCTGATTCCATTAGTCATCCAAGGAATAGGTATTAAATGCCATCTCAGTTTCTGATCCAGATGCTATGTCTTAGGACATATATAGCTCAAGATGATAATATAACAGATTTTCTTCATTTCTGGGTGTAGAGCCAATGACTAGAGAAAACTAAAATAAGTGAGTTTTTACATGGAATTGTCCTAGCTCCTTTTTGTCCCCTTTTTCCCAGGTGCCCCATCTCAAAAAATGCCCTCTACCCTAGAACTCTCTTAGGTATCTCCATTTCAGTAGTACCCTGGCCTGAGTACCTCATGCTATATATTTCCCTTCTTTTTCTCCAAATAAAGACTTGTAATTGCATATTTATACTTGAGTTAAACAAAATGTTAAGAGAATGGCATAATTATTTAATAAGAAAAAATAACAAAATTCAAATTTGTCTTGTCATATTGTTTTAAGGGCCACAATTATCCATTCTTTTTTTCTTATTCCATATGACTTGCAGGTAGGGGGCCAGAAAGTAGGAATGTGAATGGTCTTATTTAATAAGAGGTCACTTCTTAATTTAAAATGCTCACTTTTAAAATTCTTTGAAAAAATTAACCATTCAAAATGCTTTACATTTATGCCTATATGTGAATAAGCCTAAATTTTAAAAAGCAGTTATTGTTTGCTCGATAATTATACAAGCTAAAATGTCCCTTGTTAAATTCAACTTTAAGCCAGGTGTGGTGGCTCAGCAACTTAGTGAGACCCTGTTCAAACTACAAAAATAAAATAGGGCTGATGGTATAGCTTGGAGGTAGAATAACCTTGGGTTCCATCCCCAGAACCAAAATAAACAAATAAATTGCTGTGATATGAGAAATTCAGTAAAAGTTACTCATAATCTATAATGTGGCTTTTGTTTTATCACATTGCCTTTGCTTAATCTTTATGTCATACTTTGTTTGACTGACAGTTCTGGTTTTTGGTGTAGTAGGTTTGGAACTAGCCAAATTAACCCCACGGTTACCCTCATTTTCTCTATTTATTATTTTGTTTTGCTTTTTTGCGAGACTGGGGGTTAAATCCAGGGTCATTCTACCTCTGAGCTCTACCCTAGCCCTATTTTTAACTATTTTGAAACAGGATCT
The DNA here is from genome assembly GCF_963383645.1 of Muscardinus avellanarius. Taxonomy (NCBI): domain Eukaryota; kingdom Metazoa; phylum Chordata; class Mammalia; order Rodentia; family Gliridae; genus Muscardinus; species Muscardinus avellanarius. The sequence goes on along the minus strand of NC_137794.1, from coordinate 65,169,888 downwards.
CACTAAGTTGCAGAAAGCCTCATTAAGTAGCTGAGACTGGCCATAAACCTGCAATCCCTTTGTCTCAGCCTCCCAAGTACTAGAATTACAAGTGTGTGCCACCATGCCCAGCCTCATTTTTCTTATTATAATACAGAGTTATTAATATGTTCTACCTCATAGAATGAAGAATTAAAGAATTAAAATTATGAGATAATGCTTGTAAAACCTTTAGCACATAGAAGGCTCTCAATAAATGTCAATTTATTGGTATAATTTTTTTTCTTCACAATAATTGAATTTTAAATAAATGGAATAGTAATTACTGTAGTTTTTATAATAATGTTTCATAATAATAACAACTACCTGGAATGCATTCTTGCCCTTTTTTTTCTTTTTTGTAGTACTGGGGATTTAACCTAGGGGCATTCTACCTCCAAGCTAAACCCCCAGCCCTATTTTTTATTCTTTATTTGGAAAACAGGGTCTCACTGAGTTGCAAAGGGCTTTACTAAGTAGCTGAGACTGTCCACAAACTGCGATCCTCCTGTCTCAGCCTCCCAAATGCTGGGATTATAAGCGTGTGCCACCACACCCGGCTCTTGCTTTTTCCTAATACTTCACACTAACCTTATAATTACCTTTGTTTTACACATATTAAGCCCAGCATTTGGCCAGTTCAAGGCCAGCCCTGCTAACAACTTTGCAAGACTGTGTTTCAAAATAAAGAAATAAAATAAGGTAGAGAATATAACTTTTTCAGATAAATTTCTCAATAGGTCAGAATCCTCCTGGGTTCAACCCCAGTACCACCAAGTATAATATTGAAAATAATCGTCCTTGGTCTTACCACCTTATCACCATTACCATTTTAAATTTTGTATATTATTCCTAGGTTTTATGCTCTTGAAATGCCTGAATTTTTTTTATTGTGGAATTTGAACTCGGCCTTGCATATGCACACTACTGAGCTATTGCACCAACCTGAAATACCTGAAATTTTCTAATGTTTAACTCCTTAACCTACTTTGCTTAAAGGCTCATATCATTATATGACTCTCCCCTTAAGTAACCTCATTTTTAATATGCAGACTTGAGGCAGAAAAAAGTATCTAGTTTCAAGTGTCCACCCTTTCCCCCCCGCCTGATGTTCATAACATGGATTCTTTTTTAACAGATGGAAAATGGTTGATCATTATGTTAGTCGTGTTCGTGGAAATCTCCAAATGTTAGAACAGCTGGACTTGATTGGGAAAACCAGCGAAATGGCTAGACTTTTTGGCATTCAGTTTTTACATGTACTGACAAGGGGTTCACAGGTAGGAAATCAATTTTCTTGGACACTTCAAGGTTCTGAATAAGTGATATATTTGCTTTGGAATTGATTTTCTTTTGTAGAACGTTGTGTCTAGTATCAACTAATAGCTTGATAATCTAATAGTGTGATTAGAGACACCCTTTGAACTGGGGTACCAACAAAGAAAGTATACCTCTTGTTTTACATTTCTAGTTGTGGCTTATTCTAAATCTTGTAACAGATCATTTTAATGTAAAAATGGAGAATTTAAATAGAAATATAAGTAGTCTAGATGACTTTTTAAACATATTAAAAATATGATCTTAGAAATAGTTCATATCTTTGTAACTAATTTCCCAAGGATACAATGAGAGGTTTTGTCAAATCCCTTATTGAAAATGATTTTATGCTTTCACTTAACAGATATCTATTTAAATAACTATAGCTTGTTAAGCATTGTGCTAGATATCTGGAATGCTACATTAAATCACTCAGGTTCCTTAATCTTAAAATTATTAATTTTAATTATTTTAATTACATGAAGTCTGTGGCATTCCTCAGTCTGCCAATTCAGTAAATATAGCATAGACATTACTTGTTTGTTTTTTTTACTATTATTGCTTATAAACTTTTATTTATTCCCCAATTTTTAAACACTATTTGAACTGACTTTTAATGAAAGACAAAGGTACCATAAACCCACATTTCAATGAACCCATACTGGTTCTACCCCAAACTGTCTATAGTTAATAGTGGCTATACAAGCAATCAGTAATTGCTTGATTCTATTTGCTAGGGACCAATAATCCAATTGCCTTTCAATTCAGGGCATTCGGCTAATTATTTTAATTTTATATTTCCATCTTGAAAAACTTTGTCTTGAAAAGACAAAGGCAACATTTGTCTTTTCTTTGTGTTTGTACAAAGAAAATAAGGCAACATAAATTTCCCAAGTAAATTTCTCAAAAATTATTAACTTTTTAAATGAAATTGTCAAACTATACATCTATCTTTTCTACATCTGCTTAATAGGGTATATAGCTATACTTAAAAAGAAATCTAAAGCTGAACATGGTGATGCACACTTGTAATCCCAGTGTTTGGGAGGCTGAGACAGGAGGCTTGCAGGTTCCAGGATAGCCTCAGCAAATAGACTCTTATTAACCTGTTTCAAAATAAAGATAAAATAGGGCTGGGAGTGTAGCTCAGAAATAAAATGCCCCTGAGTTCAATCCTCAATGCCACAAAAACATTAAAAAAATGAAATCTGCTGGGCGTAGTGGCACACACTTGTAATCCCTGTGCTTGGGAGGCAGAGACAGGAGGATCACGCATGTTCGAAGCCAGCCTTGCTGGCTTAAGAGACCCTGTTTCCAAATAAAAATATAAAATAGATCTGGGAGTGTAGCCCAGAGGTTAGAAGGGTTTCCAGGAAGCCCAGTACCACCAAAAAAAAAAAAAAAGGAAATCTAATTGTATCTGTCTTTCCAAAGTTGACTTATTTTATAAGTTATTTGCCCATTTTGCAGTTTTTATATGTTATGTTATAGGAATAGGAAAAGAATGTACTTATAAACTATAAGGTATCTGAAAGCTGACTAAATGATACTGTGTAACTGTAATGCAAAAAGTCATGCAATCTGATTCTAAAAAACAGAACATCCCCAAGTGATTGTCACATATTCAGATGACCAACATGTTTATATTTACACTTCATTCTTTTCTCCTTTCCCTGCTGCAGTACCGTGTGGAATCAATGATGTTGCGAATTGCTAAACCCATGAACTATATTCCTGTGACACCTAGTGTTCAGCAAAGATCCCAAATGAGAGCCCCACAGTGTGTACCCCTAATTATGGAGCCTGAATCCCGCTTCTATAGCAACTCTGTCCTCGTTTTAGATTTCCAGTCACTTTATCCCTCAATTGTGATTGCATACAACTACTGTTTTTCCACTTGCCTTGGCCATGTGGAGAACCTGGGGAAGTAAGTTTTTCATATTTACAGTTATGTTATTGTGTTTTATGTTGTTCTCTTACTAAAATCATACAGACTTTGTCTCTTGTACCTCATACTGTTCCTATGAGCAAGATGAACGTTCTTTAGTACAACTAATCCATTCATTGTAGTTTTCTTACTAATTGACCTGGATTGTGATATGATTAATTCAGCTTCCTGATGGATGGCTTATGTGAAGAGGATTGTGAGTAGATAGATCAGCCTTACAACTTTCTTTCACTATACATTCCTATCTGTGGATTTTAAGATGAAAGGTATTTTTAAGTGTTTTTATAAATCACCTTTATAGGAAGATCTAGCAATCTTCTAAGAAATCACTTCAGAAAAAAAGTCATTTTGCTTTGCTTGGATTTGAGCTTAAAATCTTTTAATTAAGTTAAACTGTCCCTTAAAATAGTTTGAGAATTATGATTTTATAATTCCAGCTATTACCTCCTCTTGATTTTTTTTAGAATCTGTTATTTTTTTAAATTAACTATTAGGTTTTATTAATGTATATAAATTGAGTTTTATAAAGATTGAATCTCATAAAATTGAATTTTATGAGGACATTTTAGTTTTCCTTTATATAGAGTTTTGTATATTTGACACCAGGTGCTGTGATTTAGTCTATGGTACCTTCACTCTTTTATAGAGAACACTATGGAAATTGTATTGGTAATTCTGTCTTTTTATTTAGGAATTTTGGGAAAGTTATTTATAATCTTTTATTTAAATTTTTCTTTAAATAACTTAATATAAAATGATCATAGATTGAGTTAAAATTTGGCATTCTAGTATAGATTTAGCCATAAAACTTAGGATAGTATCATTTAAGAAGTGTTTCTTTTCATTGTGATTGTATGAAGAACTATTCTTTGCTAATGAAACAAGTGAACATATGACTAAATATGTGACTTCATGTTTAGATGTTTGAAAATGAATTTTTAACAGAATTGGAAAGATTTCTAAAATTACCTAAAAATTCTGTTATATGATTTGAGAGTGTATTTGCTTAATGTTTTTTTTTTCCTTAACAGGTATGATGAGTTCAAATTTGGCTGTACCTCTCTAAAAGTACCTCCAGATTTACTTTACCAAATTAGGCATGATATCACAGTGTCCCCCAATGGAATAGCTTTTGTCAAGGTAATACTCTCTTGTAAATGAAAGGAATCAACTGTGGTTTGACTTCTGAAGAGCTAATGGTGGTTTAGATATTGTTAATACATAGTAATGAACAAGAGCACTAAGTTTGCTTAAATATTTTGTCTCATAGGAATCTTCTAAGCACTTCAGAAAAATTCAGTCATCTTGTTTTGCTTGAATTTAGGCTTAAAAATCTCTTAATTGTTAAATTTTAATTAATGATATATGAAAGAAATAATTTTAGGTACACGTATAGCACCTCCCCTCTATTGGAATCTGGCAGACTTCAATAGCAATTTGATGATCAGAACATGTACAAAAATTTAGTTTGATTTAACTATGTATATTCTACTAATTTTATTTATATATTTTAAATCAAATTGAGACCATCTTAGACCTAATAATACTCTAATATGTTTATTGATGCATTTTTAAGAAGACATTCAAACTAATAGTAGGGTTCCTTTTTAATCTCCCTTACTTTCCCCTGAAAAGAGACCAAGGAAAGCCTCCTAAATGAATAAATTAAAGACAAATAGGAATCTAGAAGATTATATTGCCTCTCATATGCCAACTTCATTCTTTTCTTTTCTATTTCCTTAGCAGTGAGTCTGTGCTATAATCATGAAACAGGGTGGTTGATGGTAGAGTGGACCCCACCAGCCCTCAAATTCATTCTGGTGTACTTATCAAAAGTATCATTCTCTACCAGTAAGAGGTAATGCTAAATGACAATTAGCAATTTAGATATGAGGAAAATTTTTGCCAGAAAGTTCATGGTATATTCCTATTTTGCAATTTTTTTAAGGTGAAGTATTTCTAGGGTCTGATGTAGATGAGATCTACTTGGAGACATAGAAATAGATATTTTGTTAAATGTCTCCCCACATAAAAATTAGTTTTCACATCACACATATTTCTGCATATTTGGTCCCTTTTATTTTTATATTACATTTTAAAACATATGGCTACTTCAAAAGGTACACCGAATGAATTAGAGGTTAGAATATGTTGTCATTGTCAAATATACAGCTGTTCATTATTATCTCCTTTAAAAGCATTTTAAAACTCACATCTACATTTTGACCCATTGTGTAAGGCTTAATGAAAATAATATTTTTAATATTCAAGAATGTGATTATCCTATACCTGAGATTTTAATTGTTTGATTCGACATGCATTATCTTGCACGTGTCTGTGAATCATCAAAGTTAATACTGTTTGTGGTTTTTGTACCTACTGGAGTTCTCATAAATTCTCCCTAGTCTTGATTAATACAAATGATTTTTTTTTTGGAAACAACAAATTTTATCACCTCACTATTCATCCCCTCTTCCAGATTGCTAATAAATATAGGCCGGAGGGGATGGCTTAGTGGTCTAAGCATCAGATTTGAAATACCTAGAGTCCCTGGAACTGCAGGTTTGAATGTCAGCAGAGTCAACCCAGCTCATCATTCTTCCAAGGTAGATAAATGGAGTTCCATGCAGATTACTGTGTGGGGTCTTTAGGATGAGATCTTTAAAATGAGGTTGGTTATGAGTGATACAAGTCCCATGTGTCTTTCTGAAAGGATGGGGGTTTCGATCAAAGTTTTTAACATTTCCCTCTGAATTTGTTTTATGGTTGCATATGTGCTAGTTGATATCCTCCTCCCTGGAGGCCTCTGAGCTCACATAGAAGTGCTACATTAGATTTATAAACATTACAGGAACCTATTAGGAGAAAAATCCTCTTCAGAAGAAATAAAATGTGATGATTTTGTATTAATGGTCACTAGTTCTATGGCCATTCTTGTTAGCATGTTTCAATATATGACAGTTGGCCATTATTATACTTTGTGCTTCCTTCTTAGTTATCTAAATCTATACAGTTTGAGGGATTTTACACATTCTTTTTTTTTTTTCCTTTATGATAGCCTTCAGTAAGAAAAGGTGTACTACCAAGAATGCTTGAAGAAATTTTGAAGACTAGACTCATGGTAAAGCAGTCAATGAAGAGTTACAAGCAAGACAGAGCCCTGTCACGAATGCTCAATGCACGTCAGCTGGGACTAAAACTGATCGCAAATGTCACATTTGGTTATACAGCTGCCAATTTTTCTGGGAGAATGCCATGTATTGAGGTAGGTGATACATATCTTTAGGGTTTGGTGGGTTTTTTTAGGAGAAACTAAAGCAGCATTAAATGAATGCCTGTTCATTTGTTACTGCTTTTGTTTTATTAGGTGCATTATAATTTTACATCATATTGTAATCCCAGAGTACTAGAAAAATACATGCACACACTTTTGTTGCCTTCCCCACCAGGTCCTCAGCCCATTCACACCAAATTCTTTGAGATTGGAATTGACAATTCAGAATACGTTCATTACGTTCATAGCATTATTTATTAATGCTGCTTTTTTTTTTTTTTTTTTTTTTTGGTGGTACTGGGGTTCCTGGAAACCCTTCTACCTCTGAGCTACACTCCCAGACCTATTTTTATATTTTTATTTGGAAACAGGGTCGCTTAAACCAGTGAGGCTGGCTTCGAACCTGTGCAATCCTCCTGTCTCTGCCTCCCAAGCACGGGGATTACAAGCCTGTGCCACTGCGCCCCATGGGCATTTGACCTACGAGCTACACCCCTGCCGTATTTTTTTTTTTATTCTTCTTTATTTTGAAATCGGGTCTCACTATGTTGCAGAGGGCCTCACTAAGTAGCTGAGGCTGTCCACGAACCTCGATCCTCCCATCTCAAGCCTCCCGAATGCTGGGATTACAAGTGTGCACCACCACGCCCGGCTATTATTGCATTCTTTATGACATCATTCTCCCTCCCTTCCCTAATCACCCTCACTGTACTCACTTACCTTCATATTCTTGAGTTCCATACATTTTCCTGCAATGATGTAATTTTGTTCTTTTTTATGGCTGAGTAAAATTCCATTGTGTGTATATACCAAAGTTTTGTAATCCATTCATCCATTGATGGACATCTAGGCTGGTTCCGTAATTTAGCTATTGTATATTGTGCTGCTGTGGACATGGATATGCTTGTATGATTATAATATTCTGACTTCATTTCCTTTGGGAAGATGTCCAAGGGTACTATCTCTGGGTCAATATGGTGGTTCCATTCCCAGTCTTCTGAGAAATTTTCACATTTATTTACAAAGCAATTGTACTAGTTTGCAGTTCCACCAACAGTATAATAGTGTTTCATCCTCTCCAGCTTTTATTATTATTTGTGTTCTGTTAAAGTACTTCATTTTGTTTTGATACTTTAGATCAGAGGATGCATTTCCTTGCAATGATCAGTTTTTCTCAAAATAGATCTATAAACTTGCATATTCTTATCTAGGCATGGTGGTATGCTCTTGTAATCCCAGTACTTGGGAGGCAGAGACAGGAAGATCACAGGTTCATGGCCAACCTCGGGTACTTAGTGAGGCCCTCTGCAACTTAGACCCTGTTTTTTGTTTTGTATTTATTTATTTATTTATTTATTTATTTATTTATTTATTTATTTATTTATTTTGGTGGTACCAGGGTTCCTGGAAACCCTTCTACCTCTGGACTACACTCCCAGACCTATTTTTATACTTTTTTTTGGAAACAGAGTCTTTTAAAAAGCCAGCGCTTATGGCTTCGAATCTGCGAGATCCTCCAGTCTCCTCCTCCCAAGTGCAGGGATTACAAGCATGCGCCCATCTTTTTTATTTTTTTAATTTAAAAAAAATAGGGCTTAGGGTGTAGCTCGGAGTTAGGATGCCCCTGGATTCAATCTCCAGTACCACACCACAAAAAACATAATCTTGAGAACTGTGTTTAAATCTTTGAAAACTGTCTTTATTTCAGTGATATTTTTAAAAGTCAGCATATTCCTATTTCTGCATAATCTGGATTTATCTACTGTATTGAATGAGAGCTTATAGTTAGGTTGGCTTGTCTAAATGTCTCAATAAATAAAAATTATTACATATTATCTAGTGTACCCATTAGATATAATGCAAAACCCTTTTTTTGCAGTGATCACTGAAAATTGAAAGTTACTTCATAGGATAAAATAAATTTTAAGATGTTTATTTGACAAGAATACAGTATAGTTTAACAGAATAATACAACTTACTAGGAATTGAGAAAAGAAGAGTAGGTTTATTATAACCCTTTTATGTCAAATAAAGGCCAGAGGACATGATGGTATGCCAGATTTACATTAGTTACATACAGAAAGGCAGGGGAAGAATAAAGTACACACATAGCTCACAGCAGCAGAGTGAACTCCAGAAACCTGGGCAAGGCAGGTAGTAGCATGTTAACATTAAAAGCAACAAAATAATATCTATAATGCAAAAAATAACACAGGAACTTGAATTTTTATAGTATGTTTTTGTACTATAAAATTTCTTATTTTGTAATTGTACTGTAAAGGTTATAAGCAATAAGTATATGTCAGTTTTTACATTTTTATAGTTTTAGGAACTATTTTAAAAATCAGTTCTGACAGTTCATATTATTACATTTGAAAAACACTGATCTATAATGATCTAGTACAAAAATAAGAAATGCTTGTATTACTAATAAAGAACCAGGAATATCAAAGATTTTAGGACATTTCTATATTTCCCTAATTTCCTCCATATCTTTCAGTTTTAAAGTTATTAAGCCGGGTGTGGTGGTACATACTTGTAATCCTAGTACTTGGGAGGCTGAGACCAGGAGAATGACAGGTTCTCAGTTATTTAGGCCCTCTGCAACTTAGTGAGACCCTGTTTAAAAATAAAGAATAAAGCCGGATGTGGTGGCCCACTCTTGTAATCCCAAGGCTGAGACCAGAGGATCAGGGTTTGCGGATAGCCTCAGCTACTTAGTGAGACCATGTTTCAAAATAAAGAATAAAAAATAGGACAGGGGTCGTAGCTCGGAAGTCAAATGCCCCTGGGTTCCATCCCCACACCTGCAAAAAATAAAGAATAAAGTGCACACTTGTAATCCCAGCATTTGGGAGGATGAGACCAGAGGATCGCAGTTCACGGACAGCCTCAGCTACTTAGTGAGACCCTGTTTCAAAATAAAGAATAAAAAATAGGGCAGGGGCTGTATGTAGCTCAGAGGTCAAATGCCCCTGGGTTCCATCCCCAGACGAGAGAGAGAGGGAGAGGGAGAGGGAGAGAGAGAAAAGGAAGGAAGGAAGGAAGGAAGGAAGGAAGGAAGGAAGGAAGGAAGGAAGGAAGGAAGGAAAGAAAAAGAAAGAAAGAAAGAAAGAAAGAAAGAAAGAAAGAAAGAAAGAAAGAAAGAATAAGCTGGGCTGGGCGTGGTGGTACATGCTTGCAACTTAGTGAGACCCTGTTTCCAAACATAATATTCTCCGAGTCCATACATTTTCCTGCAAATGACATCATTATGTTCCTCTTTATTGCTGAGTAGAGATCCATTGTGTACATATCCCATAATTTTATAATTCTTCTGTGGAAAGACACCTAGGTTAGTTCTGTAATTTGATTATTATGAATTATGCTGCTATAAACATGTCTGTGTGTGTTTATAGAGAGAGCCTACTCTAATAGTCTGATTTCAATCCCTTTGGATTGAAATAGCTAGGAGTGAAATAGCAGCTGGGTCATATGATGGATGCATTCCCAGTTTTCTTTTTTTTTTTTTTTTTTTTTTTGGTGGTACTGGGGATGGAACCCTTCTACCTCTGAGCTACACTCCCAGACCTGTTTGGAAGCAGGGTCTTTTAAGCCAGCATGGTGCCTGGGTTCAAACCTGCGTAATCCTCCTGTCTCTACCTCCCAAGCACGGGGATTACATGCGTGTGCAACCATGCCCGGCTATTCCCAGTTTTCTAAGGAATCTCTACACTGATCTCCATAGAAGCTGTACTAATGTGTAGAAGAGTTCCTATTTCTCCACATCCTTGTCAGCATTTTTTATTGTTTTCTTCTTGATGACTGCCATTCTACTTGGGGTTAGATGGAATCTTTATGTAATTTTGATAGTCATAAAAACAGCATGGTATTGGCACAAAAACAGACACATAAATCAGTGAAACAGAATAGAAGATGCAAAAACAAATCTACACACTAATGGCCAATTGATTTTTGACAAAGATGCCAAAAACATACATTGGAAAAAAAAGCCTTTTCAACAAATACTGTTGGGAAAACTGGTTATCTGTTTGTAGAAAAGATGGAATTAAATTACTACCTCTTACCCTGCACAAGAATCAACTCAGGAAGGCTCAAAGACCTGGAAGTTAAACCAGCAACTTTGAAATTACTAGAGGAGGGCATAGGTCCAACACTGCAACATACAGGCCCAGGTAAAAAATTCCTCAGTAAGACGCCCAGAGCTCAGGAAATTAAAACAAGAATTAACAAATGGGATGGCATTAAACTTCTGCTCATCAAAGGAAACCTCAAGAGTCTGAAGAGAGCCTACAGAAAAGGAGAAGGTCTTTGTCAGTTATTCTAATAGAGGACTAATATCTAAAATATACAAAGAACTTAAAAGACTATAACACTAAGAAAAAAATCAAGAAATAGGCAGTTAAACTAAATGGACATTTCACAGAAGAAGAAATATAAATGGCCAGTAAATGCACGAAAAATATTCAACATTAGCAATCAGGGAAATTTTTCTCCTTTTAAGTCCTCTTTTAGCCCTATAATGGAGTGATACTTTTCAAATTAAGAACCATAACACAAAGTAGTAGAATCATTTAATTACTGCTGTTTTTCTCTTCCCCTTCCCCCTAATACTTCTGAATCCTTCATACAGCATGACATGCTCTTCTGTAATTTAACAGGTCAGAGTAAGCAGCAGTAGACATTTAAGATAAATATGTTCATGTATTTGTGTGTATCACATAAGCATATTTGACTTTGACACTAGGATACTAGGTGGCTCACCTATCAAGCCATGTGCCCTCACATATTTAAAATTTACCTTAACCAGACATGGTGGTACATGCATGCCTATAATCCTAGTGCTTGGGAGGCTTGAAACAGGATGATCACAGGTTCGAGGACAGCCTCAGCAAGTAGTAAGACTTTCATCAACCCAGCAAGACCCTGTTTCAAAAATAAAATAGGACTGGAGGTGTACCTTGAAGGTAAAAGGCCCCTGGATTCAAACACACAAAAAAAAAGTTTGCCTTGTTTGAAGTGGCAATAGGGGAAGATTAAATATTTTATTCAGATTGAATTTCAACATATAACATGAATTTTTTTTGTATTAAGTTATACATTCCCAAGATTTTCTAATATACTTAATAGACTTCATGATTTTTTATTTATTTATTTTTTTTTTTGGTGGTGGTACTGGGGTTCCTAGAAACTCTGGGCTACACTCCCAGACCTATTTTTTTATTTTATTTGGAAACAGGGTCTCTTACGCTAGCAAGGCTGACTTAAAACCTGCGCGATCCTCCTGTCTCATCTCCCAAGAGTGGGGATTATAAGTGTGCGCCACTATGCCGGGCTGATTTCATGATCTTAATTTAAAATTCAAATTAAGTTTCTGCTGCCAGTTTTATTATTTTGTGTATATATTTAATATTTATAACATAACCTTAAATAGCCTAAAAATTAATTAATTTAAAAGGGAAGGATCATTTTAACTTTTTTTTTTTTTTTTTTGGTGGTGGTGGTACTGGGGTTTCTGGAAACCCTTCTGCCTCTGGGCTGTGCTCCCAGATACCTAGTTTTTATATTTTTATTTGGAAAAAGGGTCTCTTGAGCCAGCAAGGCCGTTTTCAAACCTGTGTGATCCTTCTGTCTCCACCTCCCAAGTGTGGGGATTACAAGCATGCACCACCTTGCCTGGCAACTGTTTACTTTTAACAAAAAAAAATACACATAGTTCCTTTAGAATTGCAAAGGGATCACTTTGTTTTGAATGACAGCTTTTCCTATCTCTTAGCTTTAGTGAATTTAATAAGTAAAATAGCAATTCTATATTGCCTCCTTAGGTTATCTTAACTATTTAAAATCTAATTAGTATGATCCTCATGTTTTTCAAGGCATAGCTTTTTTTGTGTGCCAGCTTTATGTCAATGATGATTGTCAAAAACAATCACCAGTGAAAGAACCCTCGCTGGGTAATTCATGTTAAGTAGCCATCCTAACAAATGTGAAGTAGTATTTCACTATAGTTTTTATTTGTATTTCCTTAATGATTAGTATATTATGATAATGATGAGTGATAATCATGTGTTTATTGGTCATATAAAAATCTTTGGAGATTCATTATCTATTTTAGTCTTTTACCTATTTCTAAATTGTATTGTTTGCTTTTATTGTTGCTAATTTTTAGGATTTTTATTTGGAATATTAATATACCTTCAGATATAGCATTTGGAAATATTTTATCCCATTCTATCAGTAACTTCTAATTCTGTTTACATTGTCTTTGGATGTACTTTTTTTTATTTTTTATGAAGTTTGTTGTTTTTTTATTCTTTTGTTGCCTGTGTCTTTGCAATCATATCCAAGAAATCACTGCCAATTTCAATGTTGTGAAGTTTTATGATCCAGGTTTTCTTCTAAAAGTTTATAGTCTTAAGGTTTACATTTAGGTCTTTTATCTATTTTGAGTTAATATTTGTATATGGTATTAGGTAAGGGTCCAGTTTTATTCTTTTTCATGTAATTAATATTTTTCAACAATATTTAGTGAAAAGATTATTATTTCCTTCACCAAATGTTCTTGGAAACCTTGTCAAAAATAACTTGGCCATATATGGAAGAATTTATTTCTAGGCTTTTTATTTTACTCCACTGGTTTATATATCTGCCTTTTTAGCAGTACTACACTGTTTCGATTATTGTAGGTATATAAAGTTTGAAATCAGAAAATGTACATCTTCTAGCTGTGTTCTTTTCCAAGATTGTTTTGGGTGTTTAGAGTTCATATTTCATATTACGATAGATTTTTTCTGGAAAAAAATTTTTTTTAAAGTTTGTTCCAGGGGGGAAAAAAGGCCTGGATGCATTTTATGGAGTAAGTCAACTAGGGTCTCCACCCAAAAGACCCTAACTGATAAGACCCCCAGTTCTTCATGCAACTGTGACTCTTCATGCAAGCCCCTGCTTGTGCATATATGAATGTATCACGTTGAATCTCATTCTGATATGTAATTACAATTCACCAATAAGAGTATCAAATAAATAAATAACCAGTTGGAAATTTATTTTTATTTTCTTCAAATTTCAAAATTTCTTGAGGATAAATCAGATGTTTTTCCTAATATGTGAAAGCTAAGAAGAAATGGGTCATAGCAGGAACTCTAGATGAAAAAGGAAATCCTATAGAGAAGCAAACAAGACAACCTAAATGAGGGGATGGGAGGGGGGAAGAAGGAAACTCTCTAAAGTACACAATGTACTTAAAAATAATGAAGTCAACCAAGCCAAGCATGGTAAGGAAGGATAGGGAGGGAATGGGGTGGGATTTGGGTAAGGGCTAAATGGGTGATGTGTATATGTATGTCCACACAAGTGTTTTACCCCATTATGATGTATGAATATAATGCACCAATAAAAAAAATTTTTTTAATTTTTAAAAAATGGGTGAAGCTGGGCATGGTGGCGCACACTTGCAATCCCACATTTGAGAGGCTGAGACCAGAGGATCGCGGTTCGCAATTAAGAAAAAATAAAAAATAAAATAAGAGGCCGGGTGTGGTGGCGCACACTTGTAATCCCTGCACTTGGGAGGCTGAGACAGGAGGTTTGCACAGGTTCAAAGCCAGCCTCAGCTACTTAGTGAGGCTCTCAGCAACTTAGTGAGACCCTGTTTCCAAATAAAATGTAAAATAGGGCTGGGAGTATAGCCCGGAGGTAGAAAACCTCTGGGTTCCACCCCCAGTACCACAAAAATAAAAAAATAAAAATTAATTTAATTTAAAAAGAATCCTTGCTGGACACCTATCTATGTATTGATTTTAAATGAACACTTATGATATACAAATTTTCTTGTACTTAGTATTTTCAAAAAATATGTATAACTAGTCACAGAATAGAGATGCATATATTTGGGCATATACACGGTTTTCTAGCTTAATTAGTTATAATGTGTCACATAAAAATTTTTTACTAAGGCTTATTCCGCAAAAAAATTAAAAGTAGTTATATACCTTATAAAAGTATGCAAACCATATGCTTACTGATAGACTCAAGGCCAAGGCTCTATTGATTGGCTCTTGCTTCCCATGTTCTTCTTGAATATTTGTAGAACAATGACACTCGTGGTTATTTTGTTCTTTAATTCTATTTGTTTCATTTCTAGAAATAATAATTAAACTTAAACATTATATGTTAAAGTTTTGGCTTCTGCTGAGCCATGTTAAATAATTATTTCCAATGTGTTTATACCAACAGGTTGGTGATAGTATTGTTCACAAAGCCAGAGAGACCTTGGAACGAGCAATTAAACTGGTGAACGATACCAAGAAATGGGGTGCTAGAGTTGTATATGGAGATACTGACAGGTAATGGATTTGGGGGTTTGTGGCTGTCTTTTTTAATCTCTTCATATTTTAATTTCAGTATTTGAAATGTCATAAGGGTAATCCTTTCTAAAAACAAGAGTTCGTCTTTTCCAGTCTATGATCTCATGTCAGAGTTACTAATAGTTCTTGATTTCTTAAGAGACAGAAAAGGTAAGTGTCCTGAGTTACAGACTATGAAGTTTCCCATAGCATTCCTTCAGGCATTTCTTGTCCACGTAGAGAATGACCTGTAAACAAACCATTTCATAGGAGTCCAGTCTACTTAGTGATCCCAGGGCATTATACCTCTGAGCTATACCCCTACCCCTATTTCTTTTTTCTTTCCTTTTTATGTGCTTTTATTGATGCAGTATAGTCTCACATCATAATATAAATCATGTTGACAATTACATACATGCATACAGTACTTTTTTTTTTTTTTTTAAGAATCTCACTAGGTTGATGAGAGCCTCACTCACCACTTGCTAAATTGGCCGTCAAACCTGTAATCCTCCTGTCTCAGCCTCCCAAGTACTGGGATAATAATTGTGCACCACCACACCCAGCTCAACAAACTTTTTTTAATGTGAATAATTCCTCTAATATAGCTGAAGTTCTCTTAACTTAAATATATATCATAAAATAATAATTTGAAGGCAAGTTGCTAAAGATATGAACAGTTAACATTTTACTAGGCTCCAAAATCTATGACCCTTCTTCTAGAAGATATGCACATAGGCAAATACAGTTTTCCTTCTGATTTCAGAGGGTATAGAGACTTCTACAAGCCCTTTATTCATGAGCTGGCAAACTGCTTTTGAACCCTGAATTACTAACACTAGCCTGCTTGCTTCCCTATTTGCTCTGATAATTTTCAGGGCCCAGTTATTTGTGTAACAGCTTATTTGTATAGCTTACTGATATTCTTCTAGAATATAGATATTATGCAAATTTCTTGGAGTCTGAATTTTTTTTCATATTGAGGACTTGGAGTCACAGTGTGATCATGCTAAAAGCATTTGACTCAGGACCTCTGATTACGTTAAAGTGCATCAGAGCAATAGATAATACTTCTAATCATTAAAAATTTGCTTATAAGTAATCTTTAAACAGCATTTAATCTACTCCAGTTTTTTAACATGTACCTACAATCAGCATTGTCATATTAATGCTGATTGACTCTAAGCAACCTACCGAGATCTTGTTTCAAAATAAAAAATACAAATAAGGCTGGAAGTATAGCTTAGAAATAGAATGTCTCTTTGTTCAATCCCTAGTACCAGAAAATAATAATAAATATCTCAATAATAATATATATAATAATATATAATAATATAATATATTATATATAATATAATAATATAATAATATATATAAAAATATAATAATATATATCTCAAAGTCTCTTAAACTATTCACTTATAGTATACTAAATTAACTTCCTATAAAAAGGGAAATTCTGTATTAGCCCCTGGATTTAATACCTAGAAACAAAACCAAAACAAAAAATAATAATAAATACTGGAGAGGATGTGAGAAGAAAGAAACACTCATACACCATTGGTAAGATTATAAATTAGTACAACTACTATGGAAATAAGTATGGAGGTTGCTCAAAAGATTGAGACTGGAACCACCATATAACCCAGATATTTTCTCCTCAGTATTTATCCAAAAGACTTCAAGCCAGCATACTATTACAGTACATGTATACCCATGATTAAAGTAGTGCAATTCGCAGTAGCCAAATTATGAAGCCATCCTGTGTGTTCATCAGACAAATGGATAAAGAAAATGTTGTACATATACACAGTAGAGTTTTACTCAGCCGTAAGGAAAATGAAATTATGTCACTTAAAGGAAAATGGATAGAACTGGAGAAGATCCTGCCAAATAAGATAAACTAGACTCAGAAAACCAAGGGTTACATCTTTTCTCTGGTATATGGAAGTCAGATAGATAAAAAGGAAGGAAAAGGTACCCTAGGAAAATTAGGAGAGAGAACACAAGTGTAGTATAAAGGTTTTGAGGGAGGAAAAGGAGAAGTACAGGGTAAAACAGACCAAGTAATGTTACATGAATAGACAAATGTATATGTATCACCTTGAATCTCCCCATCATGCACAATTGCAACACACCAATAAAAAGTAACAGCTTAAATAAGAAAAGATTTATAGCTGGGTGTGGTGGTGAATGCTTGTAACCCCCGCGCTTGGGAGGTGGAGACAGGAGGATTGCGCAGGTTTGAAGCCAGCAGTGCTGGCTTAAGAGACCCTGTTTCCAAAAATAAAAAAAGTATTAAATAGGTCTGGGAGTGTAGCCCGGAGGTAGAAGGGCTTCCAGGAACCCCAGTACCACCAAAAAAAAAAAAGAAAGAAAGAAAAGAAAGAAGAGAATTATGATTCATAGAGAATCTTGGAATCTTGCTAAGAAGTCAGTTACCAAAGTATCAAAAGAACTCAAGAGGTTTTTTTTACCTCAGTAATTATTCATTATTGACCATTGAAAAAGAATAATAAGTATACTATATTTATATTATAGTAGTTCAAATACTTATTTCATATAATATTCTCAATCATACATATCCTACCCAGTGGTATGTTAACTGCTCCCATCAGTGACTGGAGCTTTCTATAATTGTGATTGTAGGACAGGATAAGGCAGGGTTTTGACAAGACTCAGACTTTCAGGATAGGAAGTTAAACTCTTGTGAAATTCACCGCATATCCCCACTCAGTGCCCCTTCTATTTGAAAATTATTGCTCTAAGTGTGTACTCAAATCACCTAACCCAAAGACTAATATTATTTAAGTAAATTAAAACATTCTTTTTTAAAATTAGTCACCTCTATTTTATTAAGTGACCAAAAATTTGAATCCTAGCCAGCTCACTTGAAGCTTAGCATCCAATCATATTGGCCAAAACAGTATGACCACTAACAAAACCACTAACTGTACTGGGTAAAATCTCAAATATATACCCTGTAATAGTAACTTTTAAGATGGGGTGTGTCTGTGTGTGTGTGTGTGTGTGTGTGTGTGTGTGTGTGTGTGTGTGTGTGTGGTGTGTGTGTTCACACATGCATATAATTTTTTACTCTACTCCTGGCTCCAGGATTAGCACACAACTTACTTTCTATTACTATAGATTAGTTTCATTTTTTTATGAATTATATATAAATGGAACTGTATAGTATGTACTCTATTATATCTGTCCCTGAAGAGGGTATTTCTAATTGGCACTGTGGGGGAAATTAGAGAAGATGGTGGTGATTGCTATTATAGAAGTGTGATGATACTGTGGTCACTCAACCTATCAGATAAAGTGAAGAGCATGGTGGGCACATATGCATCTACCTTTAATTTTATCACTTTACTGAGTTATGATTTTAACAAAATATATACAGTGTATAGTTTTGTATAGAAACATAGAGACTTAAGTAACCAGTCACCACTCCAGTCAAGGCACAGAACATTTCAGGTACTGTAAAAAGTTTTCTTATTTCTCCCTTTATAATCAGTACTTCACCCTCACTACTCAACCACCACCATCCCAAGCAACCATTTAACTGATCTCTATTACCATAGTGTTATAGTCTGGACCTGGAATATCCCCAAAAGCTCATGTGTTAGGAATGCAGCAGTGTTTAGAGGTGAAATGAATGGATAATGAGGAAGCTGGCACCATCGGTAGATTAATCTATTTGATGGGTTTATAATTTGAGTAGACTTAAAGGAAGCAAAAACTGTAGGGCATAGCTGGAGAAAATAGGCCATCAAGGATGTGGCCTTGTGGATGATATCTGTTCCTCGCCCCTTCCTATCTTCCTTTACTTCCTGGCTACCGTAAGATGAGCAGCTTTCTTCTGCCTTACCCTTCTGCCATGATGTTCTGCCTGTCACCTCAGGCCCAGAGCAATGGAGTTGGCTGGCCATGAACTATGAACCAGAGTAAACTCTTCTTCCTTATTAGGTTGTTTGTGTCAGGTATATTGGTTGCAGCAATGCAAAGCTGACTAACACACATAGTTTAGATGTGTGTGTATATGCATGCATGCTGTAGTTTTTAAATGTTTGTGTTTTATTATTGCATCTGAACATTTGAAGAATAATAATCTTTAATAAAAATGTTTGGCAAGCCAGGTATTACAGGTACATGCCTGTAATCCCAGTACTTGAGAGGCCGAGACAAGAGGATCCTAGGTTTGAAGCCTCGCCTCAGCAACTTAACAAGGCTCTCAGAAACTTAAAAAGAGCCTGTTTCCAAATAAATAAAACAGTATTGGGGATTATAGCTCAAAGGTAAAGTGCCCCTGGGTTCAATCCTCAGCACCACACACACACACACACACACACACACACACACACACACACACACAAAAAGGTTTATCAATCATATATGAAAAATTAAACGTACCCTGGGTATATGACCCAGAAATTCCACTTCTTAATATTTATTATCAATGTAAAAATTTGTATTTAGATCTTCATTGGAGTTTTATTCATAAAAATTTAAAAAGGCTAACACTAAAAATAAACAAGTAACTCAAGAAAAGGGCAACTGTTAAACAGAAGTGGTGGCGCATTATTGTAATCCCAGCATTTGGGAGGCTGAGGCAGGAGAATCTCGGTTCACAGACCTCAGCTACTTAGGCCCTCCACAACTTAGTGAGACCTTGTTTCAAAATAAAGAATAAAAAATAGGGTTGGGTGTGTAGCTTGGAGGTACAGTGCCCCTGGGTTTCATCCCCAGTACTGCAAAAAAGAAAGAAAGAAAAAGAATGGGCTTAGCATCCAATTTTATTGGCCTATAGATATGTCACAAAAGATAGATTTTTTTATAGATAGATATTTCACAACTGATAGATATTTCACAAAAGAAATACAAATGGCCAATAAATATCTAACCTCAGTTAGAATGGCAATCAAGAATATAAACATTAAATGCTGATGAGAATGTGGGGAAATAGGAACCTTTATACACTCTTGGTCTGATTGAAAATTAGTGCAACTGCTATGGAAATCAGTGGTGATGAAATTTCATGTTACAGTGACTTCCTCATTACCTTATTGCATTTTTAATCTCCTTAGTATGTTTGTACTACTGAAAGGAGCTACTAAGGAGCAGTCTTTTAAGATTGGTCAAGAAATTGCTGAAGCTGTAACTGCTACCAATCCTAAACCAGTGAAATTGAAGTTTGAAAAGGTAAGAGGAATATGATACTAATAACTGCATATAAAATTCACATACTTTCTAGAAATTCCTGGCTTATTCAATTTTTGGGGAGGGGACAGTACTGGGGATTGAACTCAGGGGCATTCTACCTCCAAGCTACAGCCCCAGGCCTTTTTTTTTTTTTTTTTTTTTTTTTTTTTTTTTTTGCGGTCTGAAGATGGAACCCAGGGGCATTTGACCTCCAAGCTACACCCCCGTCCTATTTTTTTATTATTTTATTTTGAGACAGGGTCTCACTAAGTTGCAGAGGGCCTCATTAAGTAGCTGTCCTCGAACCACAATTCTCCAGTCTCAGCCTCCCAAATGCTGGGATTACAAGTGTGTGCCACCACGCCTGGCTTTCTTCATTCTTTATTTTGAAACAGAGTCTCAATTGCAGAGTGCCTCACTAAGTAGTTGAGGCTGGCTGCAAACTTGTGATCCATCTGTCCTAGCCTCCCAAATACTGGGATTACAAGAATGTACCACCACGCCCCTCTATTCAATACATTTTTAAATCAATAATATATCTCCAACTTTCTCAAATTATTTTTAGTAATGCCTTTGTATAAGGAAAAGATTGTTTCAATTACAATTTCCATAAAATAGGCCACTCCAAATTTAATGGTATAGAACAACCAACATTTCATTGTTCTCACAGATTTATGGCTCAGGAATTCAAGAAAGGTGAGCAGAGATAGTTTGCTTCACCATGTCTAAATCTCAGCTGGGAAGACTTAAAGGTGTATATAATCCAACCAATGGCTGAGGGTAACCCAGTCAAGACCTAAGGACTGAAGCTTGCTTACTCTCAGATCTAGTGGTTGGTGTGATTGCTGGTAGGCACATCAGCTGAAATACCTACATATGGCCTTTCCAAGGCCTGCTTATTCTTCCTCACTACTTGACAGCACTCTCCCTCTGAACTACACCCTCAGCCCTTTTAATTTTTTATTTTGAAACAGTCTCACTAAGTTGCTAAAGCTGACCTTGAACCTGCATCCCCCTGTCTCAGCCTCCCTAGTGCTGGAGTTATGGGTGTGTGCCACTCATAATTCATAATTCAGCCAAATTTGTTTTCATTGTTACTCATTTGTTTCAGTGATATTGAGCTATAGGATTTAAAAGTGTGTTAAGTGCCAATTATTAAGGATTTTCCAGAAATCTTTTTTGTTATTTTAATTTAGTTGCATTATAGTCAAAAAGCATACTCTGCATAATTCCAGTAGATTTTAAGTTTACTGAAATTTGTTGTTTGGTCCACCACTATTCTCTTCTGTTGCATATATTCTATTGTGGTGCACACCTGTAATCTGAGTACGTGGGAGGCTGAAACAG
This sequence comes from Muscardinus avellanarius, assembly GCF_963383645.1. Classification (NCBI taxonomy): domain Eukaryota; kingdom Metazoa; phylum Chordata; class Mammalia; order Rodentia; family Gliridae; genus Muscardinus; species Muscardinus avellanarius. Next base: position 65,148,434 of record NC_137794.1, on the reverse strand, counting down.
AAAGTTCACAGATTTGAGACCAGCTTGTAACTTAGCAAGACCTTGTTTCAAAATAAAAAAGACTGGGGGTGTAGCTCAGAGTTAGAATGTCCCTGAGTATAATCCCTCTTACCCAAAAAGTAAATATGTACCATATGTATATGTAATTTTTTAATTGTTCAAGAAGATATGATTGATGACTTTTGAGAAAAATGGCATTAACTGAGGTGGAAGCAATATGGGTAGTACCAGAAAAGAAGTGAGTGGTAAAGAAATAAGGATGAAACAAACAAAAATAATTTTTGATTAAACAAAAATAAAATAAGCTGCATAGGAACAATTTTAAACTCCAAAGAGATACCAACTTTGTTTTAAGGCTATAGTAGTTGATATAGCATCTCCTTGCTACTTTCTCCAGCCTTTTCTCTCATTTTGTATACTTTCATGTCCAGATTTTATAAAAAAATTTGTTGTGCCCCGTCATAGTTAAAATTTTTTATAATTGATATTTGAATAAAGAACAGAAAGATAAAAACAGTCATGATAGGAGGAAAATGGTTATTGAGAAGTATTTTGTAAATTTCATTACAGGTATATTTACCCTGTGTTTTACAAACAAAAAAGAGATATGTGGGTTACATGTATGAAACACTGGATCAAAAGGACCCAGTATTTGATGCAAAAGGAATAGAAACAGTTAGAAGAGATTCTTGTCCTGCTGTTTCTAAGGTAAGTTATATCTTGTTTTCTTTTCTAAGAAGTGGCTAAAAAATTCTGGTGAAAATGTAACTCTCCCTTAAGAACACATCTAGGTATAAAAGAAGTAAAGAAGTATATCCATTCTGCATAATTTATAAAACTATAGGAGAAACTGTATGAACTTTGATAATTTTATTCCTAATGAAAACAATTTTAGTCCTTAGTTTCTAACTTCTTCCCATACCTTTTTTTAATCAAAATTGTTAAATAGCAACATGTGAATTGGACACAGTAGCACACACCTGCAGTCCCAGCTACTAGAAGACTGAGGTAGGAGGATCGTTTGAGTTTAAATCTAGCCGGGCAACATAGCAAGACCTTGTCTCTAGAAAAAAAAAAGCAAAACATTAACTGGTAAGAATTTTTTGCCTATAACAGGTCCCAAACAGGAGGGAGCAGGATGAAGAAGAGAAACCAACAGAGATTTCATAAGTAACATAAGTAATCCATCCCAGATTAACTGAAATTTAATTTGCTTGGGTTATGAAATTACAACTTATTAAGATTTATAAACTCTCATCCTATAAATTACCTCAATTTTTCACCCATAGTAATTTGTTTCTTTACCTAGGCCCAGACTTCTTCTTTAACAAACCAAAAATAAGTGATATAAATGAGGATTGCACTCTATATACTGAGTTTAATGAAAGGATTAAGAGCATAATAGACTGTTGTCAATTTATTAAAAATCAATCCAGCTCCTATAATCCCAGTACTTGGGGGGCTGAGGCAGAAGTGTAGGTTCAAACATTAGTACTTAGCAACCTAGTAAGACCCTATTTTGAAACAAAAATTAAGAGCTGGGAGAATAGTTTGGAGGTAGAATGCCCCTGGGTTCAATCCCTAACACCACAAAAACTAATAGTAATAGAATGTTGTTCATTTGTTTTTTGTGGTTTTTTTTGTTTTTGTTTTTTTTGGTGGTACTGGGGGTGGAACCCAGAGGCTTTCTACCTCCGGGCTATACTCCCAGACCTTTTTTATTATATATATTTTTTTTTATTTAGAAACAGGGTCTCACTAAGTTGCTGAGAGCCTCACTAAGTAGCTGAGGCTGGCTTCGAACCTGTGCGATCCTCCTGTCTCGGCCTCCCAAGCACGGGGATTACAAGCGTGCGCCACCATGCCCGGCTGAATGTTGTTCATTTGTTAAGTCATATGTAATATATGAATTGGGGTATTAATAATAGTTTCTAGAAGAGACATCATCCAGTCCATTCTTGTAGACAGAATTGTACCTAAGCAAAATTAACAAGCACTGTATAAATACACATAGGTTCTGACATTCAGAATAAGATACAGACTTTTCACCTGGAGTTAATTTAAATTCAGTCCACTAAATAATTCCACTGAATGTTGGTCATTTCCTCATAGAAAATTTTTCAACATAGAAAATTCTGTCAATTATTTAGGCCGGGCATGGTGGCGCACACTTGTAATCCCCACGCTTGGGAGGCAGAGACAGAAGGATCACGCAGGTTTGAAGCCAGCTGCGCGCGCTGGCTTAGGAGACCCTGTTTCCAAATAAAAATGTAAAAATAGGTCTGGGAGTGTAGCCCAGAGGTAGAAGGGCTTCCAGGAACCCCAGTACCACCAAAAAAAAAAGAAAAAAAGAAAATTCTGTCAATTATTTACAATACTATAAAAAGGTAGAATGAAGCCAGGAATGTTGGTGCACGCTTATAATCCCATTATTTGGGAGGCCGAGACAGGAGAATCACATAGGTTCGATGCCAGCCTCAGCTGCTTAGTGAGGCCCTTCGCAACTCAGTGAGACCTTGTTTCAAAATAAAGAATAAAAAATAGGACAGGGGGTGTAGCTCGAAGGTTGAATGCCCCTGGGTTCCATCCCCAGACCCACACACACAGAAAAAAGGTAAAACGACGATTTTTATTTGACTGCTTGTTAATATTTAAATTTTTAAACTTCTATATCTGAATCGGGTTCTTTCTATAACAATAAATATCTCAAATGTTTCATCTGTATAGCCAGTATGATTTTTTTCAAATGACCTAATACTCTGTTTTTAGAACTAGCAAGCTATATAAGTTTTCAAAAGTATTTTCCTTATTTTTTGTGTGTGATACTGGGGCTGGAATCTAGGGGCATTCTACCTCCGCACTATACCCCCAGCCCTGTTTTTTATTCTTTATTTTGAAAGAGGGTTTCACCCAGTTGCAAAGGGCCTCAATAAGTAGCTGAGACTGTATGTGAACCGCAGTCCTCCTGTCTCAGCCTCCCAAATTCTGGGGTTACAAGCATGCGCCACCATGCCCGGCAGTTTCCAGTTTCTAATTTCCATTCATTCTAATATTATTCAGGTAGACCAGCAAGTTACCCAGTAGTTTTATGATGAAAGTATAACATGCAACATACTGGGAAATATTTTATCTTCATATGCATATCTTTTTCGTTTTAAGATACTTGAGCGCTCTCTAAAGCTGCTATTTGAAACAAGAGATATAAGTCTAATTAAACAATATGTTCAGCGGCAATGTATGAAGCTTCTGGAAGGAAAGGCCAGCATACAAGACTTTATCTTCGCTAAGGAATACAGAGGAAGCTGTTCTTATAAACCTGGAGCTTGTGTGCCTGCCCTTGAACTTACAAGGTAATGATACATGTAATAACACAGCCCCCAGTACCTAGCCAGTATAGTTCTGGATGTATATACAGGCTTTGAGTAAATGAAAAGACACTTAATCCTTGGGCACAGACACACCATTGTTTCTCCAATTTCCCATTGAAGTTTCACTGAAAATGGGTGAGTATTCCCCTCTACTTTATAAGATTGGAAAGGACCTCCTTTTGTAGACTTCTCTTAGAAAACTAAGTGTAAATAAAATTGTGATCTATTTGATTCTCCCACTTAAAATCACTAGGCAGTCTTTAATATTGATTTACCAATGCACTAGTCACTCTGGAATCAAATTGTTTAACTCACTAAATTTTTTCTTGATTTTCATTGTTATATTTATGATAGTTTTTACTCCTTGACTCATTTTCCAAGTAGCAGTGATAAACAGAGTAAGTTTTTTTTTTTGGGGGGGGGATTTTTTTTTTTTTTTAATGTAGGTCTGGGAATGAAACTCAGGGGCATTTGACTTTCATGCTACACCCCCTGCCCTATTTTTTTAATTCTTTATTTTGAAACAAGGTCTCTCTAAGTTGCGGAGGGCCTCACTAAGTAGCTGAGTTTGTCCATGAACTGCGATCCTCTGGTCTCAGCCTCCCGAATGCTGAGATTACAAGCGTGCGTCACCATGCCCAACTTAGAGAGTAAGTTTTAAACGTCTACAGCATAGCTGGGCATGGTGGTGCACACTTGTAATTCCAGTACTTGGGAGGCTGAGACAGGAGGATCACTGGTTCAAGGACCTAGCGAGACACTGTTCCCAAATAAAAATAAAATAGGCTGGGAGTGTAGCTCAGAGGTAGAATGCCCCTGGGTTTAATCCCTAGAGCCACAAAAAATAAATAAATAAATAAAACTTCTACAGCATATCCAGTTGGGACCAACTAAGTGATACGTATTTAGTTCTCAAAGAAGTACTAACTGTAATTAGAGTACCCCTTATTCGATCTCTGATGATTTCATTGCTTTATTCTGATTTAATGTGCTAGAAAGATGCTTTCTATGACAGTCTTTGAGTGTGTGTTTTATTTGGCTTTGAATAGGAAAATGCTTACTTATGACCGGCGCTCTGAGCCTCGAGTTGGGGAGCGAGTGCCATATGTCATTATTTATGGGACTCCTGGAGTACCACTTATCCAGCTGGTAAGACGCCCGACAGAAGTCCTGCAGGATCCAACTCTAAGACTGAATGCCATTTACTATATCACCAAGCAAATCCTTCCACCCCTGGCAAGAATCTTCTCACTTATTGGTATTGATGTCTTCAGTTGGTATCATGAATTACCAAAAGTAAGTTTACTAAACAGTAATATGCTAATAACTACTTCAACTTGAATTAACAGGAGAACTAAATATTGTATTTGTGTGCTATGAGAACCAAAGAAGATCGATCTTAACCTAGCAAAGATGCCAGACTCTTCTGACTTCCTAAAATAAATTTTTAGGACCTCTATAAATACCTTCCTAGCAGTGTAGTGGCACACACCTGTAATCCTAGTACTTGGGAGGCAAGACAGGAAGATCACAGATTCAAGGCCAGCTTCCACAACTTAAATGAGACTCTCAGCAACCTAGTGAAACCCTGTTTCATAAAAAATAAAATAGGAAGCCAGACATGGTGGCTCATGCTTGTAATCCCAGCATTCAGGAGGCAAAGACTGGAGGATCGCAGTTCGTGGACAGCCTCAGCTACTTAGTGAGGTTATTTGCAACTCAGTGAGACCCTGTTTCAAAATAAAGAATAAAAAATAGGGTTGGGGGGGGGGGAAGTATCGCTCAGAGGTAGAATGCCCCCGAGTTCCATCCTCAATACTACAAAAAAAAATTAAAAATTAAAATAGGGCTGGGACTATAGTTCAGAGATAGAATACCTCTGGATTCGGTCTTCAATATCAAATAAATACCTTCCTAGCTTCCATCATGTTGTGTAAATTATAGAAATACTTAAATGAATCCCCCAAAATTTCAGTGATAATCATTTAACCACAAAATAACACAGAGTAAATCAAGTAGTAGAAAATAAATGGAGAACAAATATTACTTCACAAATGGATGTTTAAGAAATGTGTAGGTAGCCGGGCGTAGTGGCACACACTTGTAATCCCCATGCTTGGGAGGCGGAGACAGGAGGATTGTGCAGGTTCAAAGCCAGCCGCGCTGGTTTAAGAGACCCTGTTTCCAAATAAAAAGTATGAAATAGGTCTGGCAGTGTAGCCCAGAGGTAGAAGGGTTTCCAGGAACCCCAGTACCACCAAAAAAAGAAGAAAAAAAAAAAGATATGTTTATGAAATACCATCTAAATCCTAAACATAGTCCTAAAGAAACTAGACCAAAAAAATGTTAAAATGTATTAAAGTAGAACATGCAATGCAGAAACTTAGCACAAGGAGCTTTGCTTACTTAGTTCACTCATTAGAAGTCTGAAGGATATATGAGTCTGTAATAATCTGGTACCCAATTTCCTAGGAAAGTAGTCATCTTTACTGGTGGGAATTTACTTCAGATCTGCTCATTTTCTGATATCTTATACTATGAAAAGAATATAGTATTCAGGCAAACTGATGAAGAAAAGTTGATCCTTAAATTAAGCACTTTTTTTTTTTTTTTTTTTTTGGTGGTACTGGGGTTCCTGGAAGCCCTTCTACCTCCGGGCTGCACTCCCAGACCTATTTTATATTTTTATTTGGAAACAGGGTCTCTTAAGCCAGCACAGCTGGCTTCGAACCTGCGTAATCCTCCTGTCTCCGCCTCCCAAGCGTGGGATTACAAGCGTGCGCCACCACGCCCGGCTCTATAAGCACTTTTTAAAGGGAAGAAAAAGTATAAGCTAGGAAATTGAGGTTGGGACTATACTTCAGAGAATCTGTGCTGATTTCTGGCTCTAAGCTAGAAAATTCGGATTGTGTCATTATAGTTTTTCCTTTCATCACCAACAAGAATGTTAGAGTCAGTGGCTTTTGTAAGAGGCTAACCCATTAACTTTTATGCAAAGTGATTTTTAAGACAGCAGGAAAGCCGGGCGTGGTGGCACATGCTTGTAATCCCCGCACTTGGGAGGCGGAGACAGGAGGATCGCACAGGTTCAAAGCCAGCCTCAGCTACTTAGTGAGGCTCTCAGCAACTTAGTAAGACCCTGTTTCCAAAAAAAATATATTTAAAAAAAAGGGTCTGGGAGTATAGCCCGGAGGTAGAAAGCCTCTGGGTTCCACCCCCAGTACCACCAAAAAAAAAAAAAAAAAAGACAGCAGGAAAATATGCCAAGAGTATTATAATAATAATATGGTAATACTATTTCAATATAAAAATAATACCACAGTCCGATCTCTAAAACTAGTATTAACTCTAAACAAAGAATTCCTAAGTAACATACATCTAGTTAAATTTTAAATGCTTTTACATTTGTTTAAATTTCACACCCTACTGCATAAAAAGTTGGGTTTTTTTTTTTGTTTCTTTGTTTTGTGGTACTCAGAATTGAGCCCAGGGGCATTCTACCTCTCAGCTATACTCCCAGTACTTTACTTTTTTTTTTTTTTTTTTTTTTTTTTTTTTTTTTTTTTTTTTTGGTGGTACTGGGGTTCCTGGAAGCCCTTCTACCTCCGGGCTACACTCCCAGACCTATTTTTATTTAGAAACAGGGTCTCCTAAACCAGCGCACACAGCACGCTTCGAACCTGCGCGATCCTCCTGTCTCTGCCTCCCAAGCGTGGGGATTACAAGCGTGCGCCACCACGCCCGGCTTTATTCTTTATTTTGAAACTGGGTCTCACTGAGTTGCAGAGGATCTAAGTAGCTGAGGCTGTCTGTGAACCGCGATCCTCCAGGTCTCAGCCTCCCAAATGCTGGGATTACAAGTGTGCACCACCACGCCCGGCTGTACTTTACTTTTTATTTTGAAACAGGGTTTCACTAAGAAGTTTTTGTTTGTTTGTTGTTGATGCACACTAAGGTGCTGAGGTTGCCTTCAAACCTGTGTTTCTCCTGCCTCAGCCTCCCAAATACTGGGATTAACAGGCATGTGCCACCATGCCCAGCTAAAAAGTTGTTTTTAGTCTTTCACTTGTTTCCATGTCCTAACTTGTGCAGCCTAATACAGTATCTTCTCAACCTCTTCCATTGTCCGCTATGATTTCCATTAACCTGTTAATCTTGTACATCTGTGTATGTCAGCCAAAATGAGTAGTAGAAGACTGCTTTTTTTTCCCCATAAATAAACCTATCTAATAAAAACAGAAACTCTCTTCATTTCTCTATTTCCAGTGTCTAGAACAATACTTGGCATTTAGTAGCTACTTAACCTTTGAATGAATAAGTGAAAAAAATAAGTTATGAGTAAACCTGTAATTACCATGAAAATAGCAGCTCTTCTATGAACCTGACTCAGACTTATTTATGAATTGATGTTTCTGTAGATCCAGAAAGTCACCAGCTCTTCTCGAAGTGAACCAGAAGGGCGAAAAGGCACTATATCACAATACTTCACTACTTTGCACTGTCCTGTGTGCGATGACCTGACTCAGCATGGCATTTGTAATAAATGTCGGAGCCAACCTCAGCATGTTGCAGTCATCCTTAATCAAGAAATCCGGGAGCTGGAACGTAAACAAGAGCAACTTGTAAAGGTATGTCCTTGTTCAAGAGACTGAATCCTAAGCAATTTGATTCTTCAGGGAAATTACATAATACCTAAAAACTATTATAATTGAGCTAAACTATTAAAATGGCTTGTTTTGCTTCGTTTTTTAGTAGTTTGGGTTTTTTTGGTGGTACTGGGGTTCCTGGAAGCCATTCTACCTCCAGGCTACACTCCCAGACCTATTTTTATATTTTTGAAACAGGGTCTCTTACGCCAGCGCGGCTGGCTTCGAACCTGCGCATTCCTCCTGTCTCCACCTCCCAAGCGCGGGGATTACAAGCGTGCGCCACCACGCCCAGCATTTTTTTTTTTTTTTTTTTTGGTGGTAGTACTGGGGGTGGAACCCAGAGGCTTTCTACCTCTGGGCTATACTCCCAGGCCTATTTTACATTTTATTTGGAAACAGGGTCTCACTAAGTTGCTGAGAGCCTCACTCAGTAGCTGAGGCTGGCTTCAAACCTGTGCAATCCTCCTGTCTCAGCCTCCCAAGCGCGGGGATTACAAGCGTGCGCCACCTCACATGGCTCTTAGTTTTGTTTTTAATGGAATAGTGTATTATGTTTACTAAAACCTAGAACTACAGTGGTCATCTACCCAATTTCTTTTATAATACTATTAAATAAGAAAAGCCCTAAATTCTCCATCAACAATTGCCATTCTCACAAAATATACTCATCTTAAAGAATTGTTAGTAAATTTGGAAAGTCTGCAATTTTGAGTCCAGAGAAGAATCTATAAGGTAACATGATTGAGTCTTACTATCAGATAGTATTCTAGGCGCTCTTAGAAATGAATAAAACCAACACAGAGAGGTTAGGTACTTTGTGTGTTACACTGCTAATAAGTAAGTAGCCAAGCTGAGATAGAGACATAATGGGCAAAGATATGTATTTATAAAATTTCAAATGTAAGAATTCTAGCAGAAATAAACAACAAATATCTCTTGAAATACGTTGAGAAATAAACTCTAAGGAAGAATGTTCTCTCGCCCTCTCTTCTCTTTTCCTCCCTCTCCTTGCCCCTCCCCCTTCAGACTCCTCCCTAGCCTTATAAATCTTTCTGCGTTCTGGCCCGTGCTTCCTGTCTGTCACCATGCCTGCCCTTCCCCGTCACACTGTGCTGTCTACTTCTACCATTCCAGACTTCTTTGACATCCACGAATGTACCCTAAACTCTCCCACCCTCTGGCCTTTGAATACTCTAGGCCCTCTACTAGAAATGCTTTCCACGTCCCCTGCGACTCATCTAAGGAATTAGTTTAAGCGACCAGTCCAAGCCTTCCCTCCGGTGGGCTTCTGCCAAAACCTTCTCTGCTTTACATTCATTATGTGTCTGGTTTCCCCAAGTAGCAAGAGAGGATAGCGCCTCACCCTCTTACACTGAGTGGGCTGTACCATGACAAGGGTCCAGGCCACAATGGTAGTCTGTAAATATTTATTGAACAAATGAACAAATTGCTGCTTAATACATGGTTAAAGAAGGGATACATCACTGATAGAGTCATTACCAACCATATTTCAACCACTTTGTACTTGTTTTGTGATTCTAGTCAATATAATTACTGAAGTCACTGGGTGCTCCCTAGCTTCAGTTTATTTTATAGGCTGCTGTCATGGTAGCAGAAACCACCTCTGGAGAAATTCCTTTGCTTAATGTTAATATAGGGTTCTAATGAGAGCAAGAACTTCAGACCTCTGCTAAAGTCAGGCTCTGAATGTTCTCTTCCTGGACCTTTTCACCTTCTGCCCTCAGTAACAAACACCACACTACCTGGTCCCATCAGCTTAACCAGGCCTTCCTTCTCCATTAGGTCTTATATATAAAATAGTGGGATTCATTGTTTCATATTGGTACAGGTACATACCTAATTTATTAGGTCAGTCTGATTCCCCAGCACCTTTCCTTTCCTCCCCTCCTCCCTTCTTCTGGTCCCCTTCCTCTCTCTACCTGTCTCCTTTCTATTTTCATGAGATCCCCCACCCTTTTCTTTGTTCTAAGTTCCACATATAAGAGTAAACATAGGCTTGTAATCCCAGCATTTGGGAGGCTGAGACAGAAGGATTGCACAGGTTTGAAGCCAGCCTCTACTTAGTGAGGCCCTTTGCAAGTCAGTGAGACCCTGTTTCAAAATAAAGAATAAAAAATAGGGCTGGGGGTGTCACTCAGAGGTAGAATGTCCCTGGATTCCATGCCAGTACTGCAAAAATAAATAAACAAACAAACGCACCATTAGTAGGTCTTATTTCTTATAATAATGCAGGTTAAAAGAAATGATGCTATATTTTATCAGGATGACTTTGTCATCTTTTAAGAGGTACTAAAACTTTAGGACTTTTTAAAAGATATAGTTGAAGTGCGTCTCCTGTGTATTAATCTATAGAAATTATAGGGTATATAATAAGAAATAGAAACATGAAGCTGAGCATGGTGACACACCTGTAATCCCAGCTCCTGCGGCATCTGAGGCAGGAATCCTAAGCAATTCAATTCTTGCACACTCATAATCCAAATATTGCTTAATTGTGTTCCTTAAGCTTCATGAGCTTTCTCTTCCTCACCCTTAACCCTACCTGAGTTATTTCATAAGAGCTATCCTCAGGTTCAGAAATTTTGCTTAGTCTTTTGTGTTTAGCTCTCACCTGTATTTTTTATTTCATTTATTGAATTCTTCAGCTCCAAGATTTCCATCTGGTTCTTTTATATGATCTCTTTTTCTTTTCAATTTCTCTTTCAGATCATTTGCTAGTTTTATAATTTAATTGAATTATCTCTATATTCTCTTGTATCTTGCCAAGTTTCCTTAAGATTATTATTTTGAATTCTCTTTTAGGCAACTTATACATTTACTATCCTTTGCAGTCTATTAGTGGAGGATTCATGTGTTTCTTTGGAGGTGTCATGGTAGCTTGCTTTTTTATGCTTCTTTGGTCCCTACATTGATATCTCTACCTCATGAAACATTTGTCTCTGCCAATTTTATATGGTTGTTTTCATAGTGAAGGGCTTTGTGGAGATGTGTCCTAGGGTGTAGGTTAGGTAGGGTAGGTTGACGGGTTTGGGGTGGGTGCAGTAATGTAGTCTTCATATGGCTTCCTCAGCTATAATCAGTGTTTGCAATGTCTGCAAGTGTTTCAAAAACCTAGGCTGCTTTCACAGACAGGACATGTTTTATAGTAGTTCCAGGCTCAGTAGCCTGAGTGCAAACCAGCTATTTCTATGGACTTTAGATAAACCACACCAGCAACTCAGATCCAGCACAATGGAGCACACAGCTGAGCTGCAGGGGCTGTCGGCCTGCTTCCACAGCTAGAAATGTAGGATGTGGTCTCAGGATGCCCTAGATAGCAGCAGTCTGGATCAGGAAGGCCCAAGTAGACTGGCCTCCTCTGGAGTAATGTGGTGAGGTGAACTCCCCAGGAGCTTTCTAACCTGGGCTTGGGACCTGTGGAAGCTGCTCGCCTTCTTCTTACCCCTCCTGTGTGTTGGGAAGTCTAAAATGATCCTGATGAGGGAGACAGTGTTTCCTTCTTGATAAGGCCATCTTGAATCCCCATGTTCCTCAGCATGTCTGCCTCATTCCCAACGTATTCCATTGCTCTCAAATTACTGTATTTTAAGTGGGTACCATCTTGCTGGAAGTTGACATGCTACATGAAGTTTAATATAAGATTCTGTTCTCAGTAATGAAGTAAATGAATTTCATACTGGGAAGTAGTATTTTTTAGAAATGTATCACCTATAGGATAAGCTAGGTTTCTGAGTGACAAAAACCAATGAAATTTATTATGTTTGGCGATAATTTGTTGGGGGGAGGAATTATAATAATTTGTTGTTTATACACATACATAGAAACTTCCTGTTGTTTTATGGATTTTTCTTATGCTTTCAGATATGCAAGAACTGTACTGGTTCCTTTGACCGACATATCCCGTGTGTTTCTCTGAACTGCCCAGTACTTTTTAAACTCTCTCGAGTAAATAGAGAATTATCCAAGGCACCATATCTCCGGCAATTGCTAGACCAGTTTTAAATTGTCAGTATCACAGAATTCCAGGTGCTATTTTGTTGAGTGTTTACCACTAAACCGTCGTGCATGGTGCTTTCTCAACTTTCATCAAGTCAAGGATGTCCACTGTCTGTCTGTTGACTACGAAGACTTTTATGCTAACTGAATTAAAAACTACACTTGCTGATCTCTAAATAGCTCACTTCTTACAATGTACAAATTCCTCATCCTTTCACCTTTTTAACATTGTTTTATAATGCAGGTGTTGGATTTGCTCCAGTATGTGTACCATCTAGTAAATCCATTTGAGTAGATCATGTTTACTTCCCTGTGGAAGGAACACTGAAAACCTCTTAAAAAAAACTCATCTGTGTGTTTTCCTTGGACTGTCTGTATCAAGACGTGTTACTTAGAGAGATCCATTCACTTTATAATTTTGACTGCGAAATATTTTGTAAATACACTTTTTTACTTTTCAAACAACTGAGTAAAATAATGTGCAATGAATTTTATACAAATGATTTTCCAAGTTGTTTGGTATATTTCCTTAGGTTTTGCTTGACTCAAAGTAGATTTGTTATTTTGCTCAAACTGTGTAAACAGTAGTACCATGTGTAGCATTTTGAAACATTATTTTCTAAAAACAGCTGTCTTGCTTTAGCTATTAATGGGGCATTGTGAGGAACTGTGCAAAGACATTTTTGTTACAAACCTGTGGGCCTGTTGCAATACTTTAAAAATAAAAAATTTTATTCCATTTTTGCTTGTTTTGTATAGACATTTCTAATGCTTCTAAATATGCTTAAAATATTTTCTTTCCTTATGTACTGTACAGTTAATCTTATTTGCCATCATCTTGAACACAAAATGTGTATTTAGAATATTTGTATAACTGTATAAAATGAGAGGAATTATGTGGTCAGTGCATTGTTTTTTAAACTGGAAATCATTTTGTTTTAAGAGTTAATAATGGAAACCATATTAAAATTGAATAAAATATGAAATATGGCAGTGTGGTTTTTATTGTGCTGTGAGTGGAATCATCATCTTTTATAAACCTACATTGGTTACATCTTAATTTATGTTTCTCTGAATTTTAATGAGGTAAAATTAACTCATTTTACATCCTGGTTGAAAAATATACTTTTTGGTAAGTTTTCAGTGTTCAAATCCATTAATATAATTAATCTTGAGGCCAGGACTTTCCAGAGGAAAGCAGAAACTGCATTATTACTTTTAAAAGTTTAAATAGCGAGCCGGGCGTGCTGGCTCACGCTTGTAATCCCAGTACTTGGGAGGCTCAGACAGGTGGGTCATGCAGGTTCAAAGCCAGCCTCAGCTACTGAGTGAAGCTCTCAGCAACTTAGTGAGACCCTCCTTCCAAATAAAATATAAAATAGGTCTGGGAGTATAGCCCAGAGGTAGAAGGCCTCTGGATTTCATCCCCAGCACCACACACACACACACACACACACACACACACACAAGTTTAAATGATAATGTCTTATATATGCTAATTTTATCAGTAGAAAAAAGTTCTCAATGTAGTTTATCTGGTTTAATCACCAGAAATAGGTCTTTTATTACCAGAATATCATATCTTTAAACATTTATCTTTCCAGTCTTGTTAAAACATAATCCTCACTTTTAGGGTATCTTTGTTGTGGCTTGCAAGGCTGGGGTAATCCTCAGAATTGCGGTTTTCTTAACCCTTGCATGAGTTTTCCCTATTACTATCTCCTCCGAGTTCTATACTATCAGGACTTCTACTTATACCATCTCTTTTTTATCTTAGGTATAATCCAATATTTTCAACAGGAGAATCCTTTTTTCTTGCAGTTCTGCAGATCAAATCCAGGTCTTTGGTACTTCGGCAAATACTCTACCACTGAGTTATACCCCCAACCCTGAGAATAACCGTTACTAATCTCATTAGAACTGGACACATCCCGTAGCCTGGCATGGTGGCACCACTTATAATCCCAGTGCTTGGGAGTCTGAGACAAGAAAAGAATTGAAGGTTCAAACCAGTCTCGGCAACCTACTAAGACCCTGTGGATATAAATCAGGCTGGGGGTATAGCTTGAAAGCAGAATGCCTCTGGGTTCATTCCCCAGTACCAAAAATAAGAATTAGACGTAGCCATGTTGACAGTGTCCTAGAATAGCTCAGTCTTAGATATTTAGTTTATCTCTGGTTGCCTTCTTGGCTATACTTTTAACTCCCCCCCCCCTTTTTTGACAGTACTTAAGATTGAACCCAACATCATTCTACCTGTGCTACACTCCCATCCCTGTTTTATTTTAAAACAGTCTTGCTAAGTTGCTGAGGGCCTCCCTAAATTGCTGAGACTGGCCTCAAACCTCCAATCTTCCTGTCTTACCCTCCCAAGTACTGGGATTGCAGGCACGCACCACCACACCGGACTTAATTGCCTTTTACTGAAATCCATTTTTGTTTCACTGTTCCCCAAGAGTGTCGGTGTAGAGCTACTTCACCAAGAAATTCATGTTAGGAGCTCCAGTATTCATTCTCTTTTAGAATGGCTATTATATGGTTTTGTCTTTTACCCAAATCACAAACACACAGACCTATTTTCTTAGTGTAAATGTTGAAGAAACAACTACATTCTTAGCATGTTTTCATTTGTCTGAAAAGAACCAGAAGTTCAGAGAACAATTTTGTTAGCCATTTGCTTAAATGGTTAAAACATTTTCTCATTCCCACTTCTCACCCAAGGCTTTCCCAACAGATGAGCCATGTAATATTGAGTAGCCTGTTAGCCTATGAAGACGGTAAATAAATTAGGCAAAGTCATAAAAATGATGACAGAATGGCTGAGTTTCTGGAGATGGTCCTGTGTAGTCATCTTGCTGACAAGGCTGACTGGGACAGTCCATCACGAGTGGACTGTTATCTCCACTGGTGGCTGTGGAGGTCATACAAGTCTCAGATCATGCATGTCACGTGTCGACCACACCACTCCAAACTTCTCCAGAACTATATTGTATTAGTAAAGTCTCAGAGCTGCGTTTTCTTGATCTTTTCCTTTCTTCCCTGTTGTTTTCATTTCATAACAGCTGAAGTATATGGATATTTCTTTAAGATCTATTATGTTTTTTAACTTCTCAATTTCAGAATTATGCCTTCACATAATTAGTTTTATAAAGTAAAGAGAAACCTGAAAAATAAAATGACTTAGGGCTCTACCATCAACAGAGGACGGCATGGGAATAGGTGGCAGTATACTAGTAGCTATTTTTAGGTTGGATATTTCAGATCTCTTAGCCCTGCTCCTCTCAGAGGACATTAAACATACTACTTAATTCTCCATAAAGATGAAAATTATTACCTTTAATCACTTGGGTCTTATAATAGAGAAGTTCAGTACCATTGATGCCCAGTTTTGCTTAGATAGCATGATATAAGGAAAGTTATGGATTATGTCTAGCATTTGAGATCCACAGAGAGTCATAAGATACCACCTACTCCTTGGCTTCTCTCATTTCTTCATCCTCACACATAGCCTAATATCAGGACTTTGGCAAGCTCTATGGCTTACAAAGCAAAATAACTTGTAATGAAACTCTCCAAGTCACTTTCTCAGGTTTCTGTGTATATTTGAGAAGAAGCAAGTGAGCCAGGAAGACAAAAGCTTTGTTTAAATCTAAACATTATATTGCCTGTGAATCCTGTCTTACCACTGATGCCGCCTTTTGTTGGAAGGAAGGACAAGTGGACAAGGATTAAGGAGCCTCCGTGGTCTGGCTTTCCCACGATCACTAATGGGAGTGGCCCTTTGAAAAGCAAATTATTTGATCATAGATATTAAGATGTTTAGAAACATTCACATTCGTGGGGAGGGGGGTGGTACTGGGGTTCCTGGAAGCCCTTCTACCTCCGGACTACAATCCCAGACCTAGTTTTACATTTTTATTTGGAAACAGGGTCTCCCAAGCCAGCGCGCACACGGCTGGCTTCGAACCTGCGCAATCCTCCTGTCTCTGCCTCCCAAGCGCAGGGATTACAAGCGTGCGCCACCACGCCCGGCAGAAACATTCACATTCTTTGGAAGCAGGACACCACCTGCCCCTGATTAGAGCAGCATTATGAATAGGAATGTGGCAAATGCAAAATACTGTAGTCAACACAAAACTTACATGTCAGTCATCAATAAACATTTATTGAGCATAAAAGATGTGCCAGATTTTTCTCCTCTAGATTTAGATGCCAAAGTAATCACTTATCAAGATTTTCACAAGCTATTGAGAGAGACATTTGCAAATTGACATTGGTTTTAAGATGATGGACAGAAGCCAGGCGTGGTGGTGCATGTTTGTAATCCCAGTACTTGGGAGGCTAAGACGGGGATCGCAGGTTCACGGTCAGCCTCAGCTACTTAGGCCCTGTGCAACTTAGTGAGACCCTGATTCGAAATAAAGAATAAAAAAATAGGCCTGGGTGTGTAGCTCAGGGGTAAAATGCCCCTGGGCTCCATCCCCAGTACCGCAAAAAAAGGGGGAGAAATGAGACTTCATAGACCACACTGGTTCCAGGTACTGAGGTGACCACACTTCCCCACACACAAAGACTTTCTAAACCTTATAGAGAAAGAGAACAAGAAAGCACTCAACTTGGGGACGCTGGGCACTGAGGAAGGTAGGAGAAAATACACCACTGAGAACAGGGAGATTGGTGGAAGTCTGCATCCCCCCAGTGAAGTGAGGCCTCCAGAGCCACTCTGCCAGGGTGCAGAAGGCCCGCAACCAGGTCTCAGATCCCTTGTCGCTGTGCTGCTTTGTGGGTGTGTACTACTGGCTCGTACTAGAAGTGTTCTACTCCTGAGCCATGTCCCCAGCCCTTTTTTGAGACAGGGTCTCACTAAATTGCCAAGGCTGGCCTCACACTTGCAATCCTCCTGCCTCGGCCTCCCAAGGAGCTGGGATTACAGGCGTGCACCACTGTGCCCGGCTTCTGTGAGCTGCTTTGTCTCATGACGATGAGATAATGGATTATTTGTGCTGACACTTGATACCAATCTCTCCAACAAACTAAAATCAGAAGGACAGAGATCATGTCTGCTTTGTTCCACACTGTACCTCAACTTGAGCAGCCTGCCTGGCATGAGGCGATCACTCCAATTACTCATGCGTAAGTGACTGGAGAATCAAAGGATCAGAAATGCCCCCAGGTCTAGCACGCAGACTCGTCACTGAAGCAAGAACTGTTCTGTAGACAGGAGGGGGTGCAGCCAGACTACAGTTGACAAAGAGTAAATGGAGAGGCTGAATTACTCACCTTCCGTAAAGAGGTAGAAGCCAGGCAGTGGTGCACACCTGTAATCCCCGTACTAGGCAGGCTGAGACAGGAAAGACTGCAGATTCCAGATCAGCCTCAGCACCTTAGTGAGACTTCAGCAACCAAGGAGACCCTGTTTCAAAACCAAAAATAAAGTAGAATTGGAGGTGTAGCTCAGAAATAGAATGCCTCTGAGTTTAATTCCCAGTAAAACACACAGACACACACACACACACACACACACACACACACTTTAGTGAAAATAGCCTGGGCTTTGTAGTCATACAAACCTAAATTTGCCCTCTTTTTTTGGGGGGTGGTACTGGGGTTCCTGGAAGCCCTTCTACCTCCGGGCTACACTCCCAGACCTATTTTATATTTTTGAAACAGGGTCTCTTACGCCAGCACGGCTGGCTTTGAACCTGCGCGATCCTCCTGTCTTTGCCTCCCAAACACGGGGATTACAAGCGTGCGCCACCACGCCTGGCTTAAATTTGCCTTCTAAAAGCATATAAACCTTGCCGGGCGTGGTGGCGCACGCTTGTAATCCCTGCGCTTGGGAGGCTGAGACAAGAGGATTGCGCAGGTTCGAAGCCAGCCTCAGCTACTTAGTGAGGCTCTCAGCAACTTAGACCCTGTTTCCAAATAAAATATAAAAAAAAAAGATTTGGGAGTATAGCCCGGAGGTAGAAAGCCCCTGGGTTCTACCCCCAGTACCACTAAAAGCATATAAACCTCTATCTTCATCTAAAAATGTAGAGAATGAGACTGCCAGAGACAGATTAATGTTGGCTTTGGAAAAATCTAAGGGTCATGGAAAGCGATGACCATAATGCTGAAAGCAGACTGTTACTCCAAGGTAAACATTCCTGTGTTGCTGGCACCAACTCCCAAATATCCCGCTTGTCAGACATTATTTCAAGAATTTTCTGCACATCCTCAATGGGTTTTTTGCTAACCATTTTCTCAGGGACTCTCTGCAGTTCTTCTGCGGTATACCCAGTTAGACTCTACCCCTAGGTCTCCCTGCACATTTAGTAAATATTCTCTCTTAGACCCTGCACGTATGCAGCAGCATCCAAACCTCAACCTCAACCCCTTTAGAATGACAAAGCCGTGGACCAGTGTCCAGCGGGGCCTTCTCCTCAGAGTGAGGTCGCCTGGTGTGCCCCTTCCAAGTGCTCAGTGTCTACATCACTCTTCCTCTCAGGTATGCCATGGGATTAGGCAAAGCAGGGGCTCTTAGTCAGATCTGCCCCAAGCAATTGGGTCTTCCTGGTCAGGGCTCCTTTTCGGAAGTAGGCCAGGACCTTTAGAGCTTTACACCACCTTTTTAGACAGGCTGGGTAGAGCGATTCGGTGGCAAGTGGTTTGTAAACAGACTGCTGATATTTTATTACTACAATTGGCCTATGAAGATGCTGTTGTGAAAGGGTTAAGAGTCAAGGCGACCTTGGTGAGAGAACTAATTAAGGCCTGTCAGTGGGTAGGGATGGAGCAGCCTGCAGCCAACTTATTTCCTGCAGCTATGAAACAAAATACATAACAGGGAGTTTGCTTCTGTCGTGGCCAAATAGAACATCTTATAAGGGATTGCTCCAAAGTTAATATACAAAGGAAGGGGCTACCGTCCACTCCCAGACTGGCGCCAGAGATTTGCCCTCGCTGTAGGAAGGGGAATCATTGGGCTAGTCAGTGCTGCTCAAAATTTGACAAAGTAAGCGAGACAGGGATCGGAGCCTGCCAGGAGTTGAGGCCAGTGCTGGGGCCAGCAAGGCTGGGGTCGGGGCCTGCCATGAGGCAAGGCCAGTGCTGGAGCCAGCAAGGCCAGGATCAGAGTCTGCCAGGTGGCCAGGCTGGCGCCTAGGCCTTCAAGAGTGGGATCAGAACTTGCAATGCGGCATACACAGAGAAATATCACAGAAAATAAAAAATCAGATGCTTTCCCTGATATGCAAAAACTAGGAAGAAATGGGTAATAGGAGGAGATCTAGTTGAAGAAAGGGCCCTATGGAGGAGCAATTAAGGTGACCAATCAGAGGGGATGGGATGGAGGAAGATGGAATCTCTTTAAAATGCATGATGTATGTAAACAAATATATCAAAGTTAATCACTAAATCAAGCATGGGATTGAGGGAGGGGGAGGGAGTGGGATGGGGATTGGATCAAGGCTAATTGGATGATGTGTACTTGGATATCCTCACAAGTCGTGTATTCCATTGTGATGCTTGACTACAATGCACCAATAAAAATATTTTTAAAAAACAGAAAAATAAATAATGAGATGGACAGTCAAAAAAAAATGACAAAGTAGAAACCTGTTGTGTACCTCGGGAAATGGAAGATGGGGCAAGGTCACAGGCCCGCAAACAGTAGGGGCCTGCTTGGGAGACTCCCATCCACAGCCACTGCAGGAAGCACAGCCCTGGGCCTCCCTGTAGCAGGAGACTATGTTCTCATAGAATACCATTTCCCAAATTCCTACAGGACCTTTCCCTACCGGGATGATCATGATAATAATGGGACAATCTAGTCCGAATCATGACGATTATTATAAAGGAGAGATACCAGTGTTAATGACAGGAAAGAGCGCACATACTATTGAAGTTGGCACAAAGATCGCAGCTCCTTTTCCTGCCCTATTGAGTTCCACATACAGCTAAACAGGAGCGAGGGGAAGGTGGATTCGGCTTTAATGGTCAAAACTTCACATTCTGGACAGAAAAGATAGCACAAGATCACCGTACACTAAAAATCTGTATAAATAAAAAATGCTTTGGGAGCCAGGTGTGGTGGTGCACGCTTATAATCCCAGTACTTGGGAGGCTGAGACAGGAGGATCTCAGCTTTGCAGATAGCCTCAGCTACTTAGTGAGGCCCTCCTCAACTTAGTGAGACCCTGTTTCAAAATAAAGAATAAAAATAGAGCAGGGGGTATAGCTTGAAGGTCGAATGCCCCTGGGTCTCATCCCCAGACCCGGAAAAAAAAAATGATAAAAAATAGGGCTGGGAGCCGGGCGTGGTGGTACACACTCGTAATCCCAGCATTTAGGAGGATGAGACCCAAGGATCACGCTTCGCGGACAGCCTCAGCTACTTAGTGAGGCTCTTTGCAACTCAGTGATACCCTGTTTCAAAATAAAGAATAAACAATAGGGCTAGGGGTATAGCTCAGAGGTAGAATGACCCTGGGTTCTATCCCCAGTACCGGAAAAAAAAAAAAAAAGCTCTGGGGGTTTAATGGACAGAGAGGCTGATGTTATTATAATAAAAAACAAGCCGGGCGTGGTGGGTGCACACTTGTAATCCCAGCATTTGGGAGGCTGAGACTGGAGGATTGCGGTTCACAGACAGCCTCAGCTACTTAGTGAGGCCCTCTGCAACTTAGTGAGACCTGTCTCAAAATAAAGAATTAAAAAAAAAAATAGGGCAGGGAGTGTAGCTCAGAGGTCAAATGCCCATGGGTTCCATCCTAAGACCCACAAAAACAGAAAGAAGAAAGAAAGAAAGAAAGAAAGAAAGAAAGAAAGAAAGAAAGAAAGAAAGAAAGAAAGAGAAAGAAAGAAGGAAGGAAGGAAGGAAGGGAGGGAGGGAGGGAGGGAGGGAGGGAGGAAGGAAGGAAGGAAGGAAGGAAGGAAGAAGGAAGAAAGAAAGAACGATGGTCCCACCTGGGACCATCTGCCTCTGCAGATGTCACCTCCCTGATTATCAGGTATTGGAGAATGTAATCAGCTTTGGCAAAGCACTAATGTACTTGCTGTTCAGGACGTGAATCCCATACGGCTGCCTCCAGCCCTATGTGGCACCTATAAGCATCAATCTGTGGGGAAGAGATCTATTCTCTTAATGGGGAATATCTCTTAAAAACATTTTCCCCTGGGGCTTCTACTATTTCCCCATTATCCTTAAAGTGGAAAACTGATACCCCTGTATGGGTAGAGCAACAGCGCCCAAAGGGGACAAACTAAAACAGGCCCATTGGCTTATTCAAGTCCAATTATAAGCTGGTCACACTGAACCCTCAGTGAGCCCTTGGAATTCTCCTATTTTTGTTATATCAAAAAAATCAGCAAAATAAACATCACTTCATGATCTTAGAGTTACTAATATAGTGTTAGAACCAATGGGGTGCCTCCAGGCAGGCCTCCCTGCTCCACCTATGATTCCTAAAGATGGGCCTCTTATTGGAATAGATCTTAAGGATTGTTTTTACACTATATCCTTAAAAGCAGATAAGGGGCCAGCATATACTATTTAAACATTCCAATTCTTCTATACTACTTAGAATATAAATCATATTACATGAATTCCATACAACACACAAAGACAGGCGTTACTGAGTGAGCTCGTGGTACTCTTAAATCCGTGTTCTCAGCTGGGCATAGTGGCGCACAATTGTAATCCCAGCATTTGGGAGGCTGAGACTGGAAGATTGCTCTTTGCAGACAGCCTCAGCTATTTATTGAAGCCCTTTGCAACTCAGGGAGACCCTGTTTCAAAATAAAGAATGCAAAATAGGGCTTGGAGTGTAGCTCGGAGGTAGAATGCCCCTGGATTCTATTCCCAGTACTGCAAAAAAAAAAAAAAAAAAATCCATGTTGTTAAAAAAAAATGGGGGGGGGGGTATGAGGAGGTAAACATTCCCTTATCAATAAAATAGATATTGTACTTATAACCTTAAATTTTTCGATTTTTCAGAGGATACACTTGTGTGGGAAAGGTAGAAATACCAGAAGAAATTTCAACTGATGACCAATATTTCTCCCAAAATTTGTCCCAGAAAAATTAGTCCTTTTGGGCCACAGTACTTCCAGTATGTATGGGCCATAGCTCTTACTGTTTACATTCTAAAAGTCAGGTGTGGCTGCATCTTAATACTAATAAAAACAAGACTATCTTTCTTTTAATGGGCAGTTCCCTACATGGTAACCAAAGTCCTAATTTGTCTAGACCACGCATGCCACTGTGTGTGATACACCCTGATGTACATGCTGAAATTGCAGAAGTAAATTTGGAAAGCTTTAGAGGAGCTCTAGAAAAATAATTTGCATTCATAATTAGGGGCCCCATTCCTGGCTCCCTGATAGACATCATTGTACATTGGCCATCCATTCTAGTTATTCCTCAGATGTAAATGTGTATAGGAATTATTTCTTTATCTGGGGTGATGAAGTTCTGTCTCTATTCCAGCCTCAACTAGAAAGGGGGCCAAAGCGATCCACTATTTGGAGATTTGGCTCTGTCTGCCATTATTTAAAAATCTGGATTGCCAGCATTCGACATTCTTTCAGTACAACTAAATTATAATTTCATGGCCCCAAATCTAATTTCATTCTCTACAAGTTTGCACCCCCTATCCTTATGCTTTTCTCATATTACTTGTGATAGCTATGCATATATGGATTGCTTAAACACTTCTACTAACTTTTTGGGCTCAATATTAATTATGTGCTGTAAGAATTATGCTTACATACTTGTAAAAGCTAAAAAGGAAGACTCCCAGGCCTTATCTCGTTTCATGAAAATCTTTAATATCCGGACCAAAAGCCACCCTCGTGGCTTTTATTGTGGCTTCCATCAGTATTTTAGCAACAGCAGCAGCCACCACAGCAGCTATTGTCCAGTCCACTCAAACTGACACCCTTGTAAATAATGCCATGAAAAACATTATCATGGTGCTTAATACTCAACATAGTATTGACCAAAAAATGTACTTCAGGTTACAACTTCTAGAAATGGCCATTACTTGGTTAGGCAATCAGGTCGAACCTATAAAAATAAGACAGGCTCTTATCTGTGATCGGAGGTCTCCACACATTTGCCTGACTCTTCCATGGAACAGTACACAACATACTTTGGAAAACATCAAAAAAAATATTAGTGTCTAATCGTAGTACTATTACCTGAGACACAACCCATCTTCATAGTCACATTTTAGAAACAGTATCAGCAATCCAGCAGCATGATAAGAATACTAACTGCTTTAAACGTTTATCAAAAGCTCACAATGGGTTAACCCTAAATTTTTACCCCACCTTGGGGGACTTTAATTGCCATCTCTCAATTACTAATCATTGTTTTACGTTTGCTTTGTGCAGTCAGAAGGTGCCTCTCTCAAAGGCAATAATATCTGCATAATATTTGGCTGGTAAAACAACTTCTTAAAGAAAAAGAAAAAGGCTGGGCATGGTGGCGCACGCTTGTGATACCAGCATTTGGGAGGCGGAGACTGGAGAATCGTGGTTCATGAACAGCCTCAGCTATTTAGTGAGACCCTTCACAATCACTGAGACCCTGTTTCAAAAAATAAAAAAGAAGGCAGGCATGGTGGTGTACACTTGTAATCCCAGTATTCGGGAGGCTGAGACCTGAGGATCACGGTTCGCAGACAGCCTCAGCTCCTTAGTGAGGTCCTCTGCAAAATAAAGAATTTTTAAAAAATAGGGCAGGGGCTATAGCTCGGAGGTCAAATGCCCCTGGGTTCCATCCCCAGACTCACAATAAATAAATAAATAAATAAATAAATAAATAAATAAGACTAAAAAATAGGGCTGAGAGTGTAGCTCAGAGGTAGAATGCCCCTTGGGTTTCATCCCCCCCAGTACCGCAAAAAAAAAAAAAAAAAAAAAGGAAAAAGAAAAGGAAACATGTGAAGAACGCAACTACCAGGCACAGGCTAGCATTTACCTTGGGAAGTTCTAAGGGTCATGGAAAGCTCTGACTAGACTGCTGACCTGCTGAAAGCAACCTGTTCCTCCAAGGTAAACAAATCCCACTGCACAGCCTCAGTGATTTTATTACTAACCATTATCTCTACAGTTGTTCTATAGTTTACCCAGTTAGATTTATTTTACCCCTAGGTCTCCCTGCACATTTACTAGTTAAACATTACCTCCCATACTCCACAAATGCAGTGTCCAAAACTCAACCTCTCTGCTTTAAAATGGCAATAAAAGCTGTGGACCAGTGTCCAGTGGGGCCTTTGCCTGAGAGTGTGGTTCCCCCCTGCCCCTTTCAAGTGGCTCAGTGTCTACGTCATTCTTCCCCTCTCAGGTGTGCTGCGGGACAGTACAGACATAAAAATAGCATGAAGCAGTGCACACCAGTATTTGGGAGGCTAAAACAGGAGAATCACGGGTCTAAGGAAAGCCTCAGCAATTTAGCAAGAACCTCAGCCACTTAGACCCTATTTCTTTCTTTCTTTTTTTTTTTTTTTTTTTTTTGTGTGTGTGTGGTACTGGGGGTGGAACCCAGAGGCTTTCTACCTCCGGGCAATACTCCCAGACCCATTTTATATTTTATTTGGAAACAGGGTCTCACTAACTTGCTGACAGCCTCACTAAGTAGCTGAGGCTGGCTTCGAACCTGCGCGATCCTCCTGTCTCAGCCTCCCAAGCGCTGGGATTACAAGCGTGCACCACCACGCCCAGCTTAGACCCTATTTCAAATTTTTTAAATAAAATAAGATTAGTCGGGCATGGTGGCACACGCTTGTAATCCCAGCGCTTGAAAGGCTGAGACAGGAGGATCACGCAGGTTCGAAGCCAGTCTCAGCTACTTAGTGAGGCTCTCAGCAACTTAGTGAGACCATGTTTCCAAATAAAGTATAAACATAGCTCTGAGTATAGGCTGGAGGTAGAAAAGCCCTTGGGTTCCACCCCCAGTACCACCAAAAAATAAATATAAAAATAAATGAAATAAGACTAGCCACCCCCATTACCATCAAAAAATAAAAATAAATAAGACTAGAGATAAAACTCAAAGAATGCCTCTGAGTTCAACGTCCAGCACCAAAAATATTGATAATAAAAATATAAATAGGATGAATACCACCAACTATGATGATTGAGGTTTCAAAGCGATGGTGAAAGAAAGATACCCAGAAAGTGTTGTGATGGTTTCTGTGCTGTTTCTGTTACAGCTAAGTGGGTTTGACTCTTCTCATGCATTTTTATGGCCTCTTCTCCCCCTACCCAGGCTACATAGTTTAAGTCTCAGTTTTCTTTCTTTCTTTTTTGTTTTTTGGCAGTACTGGGGTTCCTGGAAGCCCTTCTATCTGCAGGCTACACACCCAGACCTATCATATATTTTTTATTTGGAAACAAGGTCTCTTAAACCATCGAGGCTGGCTCTGAACCAGCGCGATCCTCCTGTCTCCGCCTCCCAAGCGCAGGGATTACAAGCGTGCGCCACCACGCCTGGCTAAGTCTCAGTTTTCTGTGATAGATAGAACTTGATATGTATGGTATGACACTTGGGTACCTTGAGTAGGTCAAAATATGATAAAAGGGAAGCTTAGAGAAGATAGTTTAGGAATCACATATAAATAAAAGCTTAAATTATTAAAAAAAAACTACATGTCCCTTTCATACATGCTGATAGTGATAATCTATGTTTAAAATTAAGGCTGAGCCGGGCGTGGTGGCGCACGCTTGTAATCCCCGCGCTTGGGAGGCGGAGACAGGAGGATCGCGCAGGTTCGAAGCCAGCCGCGCGCGCTGGCTTAGGAGACCCTGTTTCCAAATAAAAAAGTATAAAAAATAGGTCTGGGAGTGTAGCCCGGAGGTAGAAGGGCTTCCAGGAACCCCAGTACCACCAAAAAAAAAAAAAAAAGAAAAAAGAAAAAAAAAATTAAGGCTGAAGCCAGGTGTGGCAGGACACCTGTAATCTCAATACTTAGGAATCTGAAACAGGAGGATCACAGGTTCAAGATCAGTCTTAGCAATTTAGCAAGACTAAATTAAACCCTGTTTCAAAATAAAATAAAGCTGTGGGTATAACTCAAAGGCAGAATGTCCTTGGCTTCAAACCCCCAGTGTCACAAAATAAAAATTAAAAGCACTTAGGGTATAGCTCAGAGGTAAAACACCCCTGGGTTCAATCCCCAGTACCACAAGAAAAGAAAAAAGGCTGAGTACTTTACTAGCATACTTAAGGTCCTGGGTTCAATCCCCAGCACTACAAAATAAATAAAAATAAAGTCATGCTAAATGCATACATCAATTAGCTCAATTAGCCATCTCACAAGGTGTACCTATTTTGAAGAGACCATATTTACAATAAATATATAGTTTTTACTTGTCATGTAAAAATAATTATTTTGATGCTGCGCATGGTGGCACATGCTCATAATCCCAGTACTTGAGAGGCTGAGACAGGAGGATCCCAGGTTCAAGACCAGCCTTGACAACTTAGAGAGACCCTGTTTCAACATGAAAAAATCAGGCTGAGGGTTTAGCTCAAAGGTAGAATGTCCCTGGGTTCAACCCCAGTACCGCAAAAATATTTAATTTGAAAAGATGGCAGAGCCGGGCGTGGTGGC
The DNA here is from genome assembly GCF_963383645.1 of Muscardinus avellanarius. Lineage (NCBI taxonomy): Eukaryota > Metazoa > Chordata > Mammalia > Rodentia > Gliridae > Muscardinus > Muscardinus avellanarius. Next base: position 65,121,797 of record NC_137794.1, on the reverse strand, counting down.
GCACGCTTGTAATCCCAGCATTCGGGAGGCTGAGACCTGGAGGATCGCAGTTCTTGGACAGCCTCAGCTACTTAGTGAGGCCCTCTGCAACTAAGTGAGACCCGGTTTCAAAATAAAGAATAAAAACAGGGCAGGGGGTGTAGCTTGGAGGTCAAATGCCCCTGGGTTTCATCCCCAGACCCCCAAAAATAAAAATGTAAAAATAGGTCTGGTGTAGCCCGGACGTAGAAGGGCTTCCAGGAACCCCAGTACCACCAAAAAAAAAAAAAAAAAAAAGAAAGAAAAAAAAAAAAAGAAAAGATGGCAGAGGAGATATATAAGTACATTTGTATATATGCACAGATATATCTGGAAGATACACACACACACACACACACACACACACACACACACACACACCTCCTCACAGTTAAGCTCATGAAAGACAGCTGAGGTACACCGGGATTAAGGAATAAAACCAAGGCAAAACTAGGCGGTACACAGAGAACGTGAATTCAGACAGACACCATACCTCACCCACTTCACCTCTGCCCTATATGAGCTGTTTTCAGACGTTCTACAACATGCATTAAAGATTCCCAGCCAGGCGTGGTGGCGCACACCTGTAATCCCTATACTGGGGAGGCTGAGACAGGATCACAGCTTCCCGCCTCAGCAATTTAGCAAGGCTCTCCACAAGAGGGCGCTGTTTCAAAGTAAAAAACTAAAGCAGGGCTGGAGGTGTAGCTCAGAGGTAGAATGCTCCCTGGGTTCAACCCCCATTACCACACACACACACACACACACACACACACACACACACACACACACACACACACACACACACTTCCCAAAGAAGTAATAATGCAATGGCAGTTGTAGCGAGCAATTGAAAAATACGATTCCAAACAGGTACCCTTTCCAGAGGGAGGTCGCTGAGGGGCCTGAGCCATACTCAAGTCTGTCCTCATGAACCACAGCCCACAGTCCCATCTTTCTGGCCCCCTGATGACTCTAGCAGTGAGTGGTGTGGTCAGAACCCAGTCACTCCGCCCACCCTCGTGCCCAACCAAATCCATAAAGACGAAGCAAGAGTGTGGTGATAGAGTCCGCCCTGCTTCCTCACTGAAAACCCCTGTATATCACACACTTTGTTATACATAGGAGCTTGAGATCCTTTCCTCCTGTCCATGCCAATAATTTTTAGGAGGAGCCAGAAAAGGGCAAGGTTTGCCCAGAGTCTCTGGCATGAGGAAATGATACAAGAGGGCCACTGCCCTGAGCAGAGTGCACATGTGAAGCTCAGGTCAAAGTAGAGAAGGCACCTGGAGAATCACTCATTATGACAGCTTAGATCACACGAGGGGAGTATGGTCATTCCGTCTCCCTCAGCTTCAATTTCCCCACCTTAATAGTAAAGATCTTTCCCAAAAACTCACAATGGGAGACGAGGAATGTGGAGAGAGTGTACATCTAAACAGTTCTCCAAAAGCCTGGCATGATATTATTTGATAATATCAAAATAGTATCCAACTGGGTGTGGTGCATGCCCAGCATTTGGGAGGCTGAGACAGGAGGATACGTGGCCAGCCTCAGCTACTTAGTGAGGCCTTTTGCAACTAAGTGAGACCTTGTTTCAAAATAAAGAATAAAAAATAGAGCTGGGGGTATAGCTCAGAGGTAGCATGCCATTGGGTTCTATCCCCAGTACCAATAAATAGACCAGATTATCACTTTTCATATATATATAATGTATATATTATATTGTATGTATATATATATTGTATGTGTGTGGTACTGGTACAGGGGCTTTTCTACCTCTGAGCTATACTCCCAGATCTATTTTATATTTTATTTGGAAACAGGGTCTCACTAAGTTGCTAAGAGCCTCACTCAGTAGCTAAGGCTGGCTTCGAACCTGTGCGATCCTCCTGTCTCAGCCTCCCAAGCGCTGGGATTACAAGCGTGCGCCACCATGCCCAACTAATCTTATTTTATTTTAAAAATTTGAAATAGGGTCTATCTAAGCCTGGCTCGCTTTTCTTATATTAAATAACTGGAAGACGCTGGGTGTGGTGGCACACGCTTGTAATCCCCGCGCTTGGAAGGCTGAGACAGGAGGATTGCTCAGGTTCGAAGCCAGTTTTGCTGGCTTTAGAGACCCTGTTTCCAGGCTGGGCGTGGTGGCGCACGCTTGTAATCCCCGCGCTTGGGAGGCAGAGACAGGAGGATTGCGCAGGTTCGAAGCCAGCCACGCACGCTGGCTTAGGAGACCCTGTTTCCAAATCAAAATGTAAAAAGAGGTCTGGGAGTGTAGCCCAGAGGTAGAAGGGCTTCCAGGAACCCCAGTACCAAAAAAAAAAAAAAAAAAAAGAGACCCTGTTTCCAAATTTAAAAATATAAAATAGGTCTGGGAGTGTAGCCCAGAGATAGAAGGGCTTTCAGGAACCCCAGTACCACCAATAAATAAATAAACAAATAAATAAATAAATAAATAACTGGAAGACAAAGCTACAGTCACTGATGGCAGGCTTTCAGATGCTGGGTCCTGTGGAGAAGGGAAGTAAGGAGAAGGATTGGTTGTTACCTGGTCTGCCACTGAGAAACCTTTCCACTCTGAAACAGAGACACACCTGTAATCATTAGAAAATTACTATCAAGTAAAATAAATACAAAGATATCCAATTAGCTGCATGTAGTAGTACACGTTTGTAATCCCAGTACTTGGGTGGCTGAGACAGGAGGATTGCAGGTTTGTGGCCAACCTCAGCTACTTAGTGAGGCCCCTGCAATTTAGTGAGACCCTGTTACAAAATAAAGAATAAGAAGATAGGTTTGGTAATCCAGGCATGGTGGCGCATGCTTGTAATCTCAGCATTTGGGAGACTGAGACAGGAGGATTGTGCAGGTTCAATGCCAACCTCAGCCACTTAGTAAGGCCCTTTGCAATTTAGTGAGACCCTGTTTCAAAATAAATAATAAAAAAAATTGGTCTGGGGGATGTAGCTCGGAGGTAGAATTCCCCTGGGTTTCATCCCCAGTACAAAAAAAAAAAAAAAAAAAAAAAAAACAGCAAAAAGCTATCCAACTAGCCAGCAAGTTTCTTGGTGCATTGGTAAATTTCGAAATTAGATCATAAATTTCAGAGAAGCTAAGGGGCCAAAGATTGTTAGTTATCATTTTCAAAATATCTATGTGATGTGGGGCATGGTCGTGCACGCTTGTAATCCCAGTACTTGGAAAGATGAGACAGGAGGATCATGCAGGTTTGAAGCCAGCCTCAGCTACTTAGTGAGGGTGTCAGCAACTAGTGAGACCCTGTTTCCAAATAAAGTAGAAAATAGGTCTGGGAGTATAGCTCAGAGGTAGAAGGCCCCTGGGTTCCATCCCCAGTAACACACACACACACACACACACACACACACACACACACACACACATTATTTATGTGAAGTGAAAGCACTACTCCCATTCTAGGAAACAAATACAACCATAATCATCACTTATATTTTGGGGCACTTGAAACCTAAAATCTAGCCAGGCATGGTGGCTCATACATGTGATCCCAGTACTTGGGAGGCTGAGACAGGAGGATCACAGGTTCACGGGCAGCCTCAGAAACTTAGGCCCTGAGCAACTTAGTGAGACTGTTTCAAAATAAAAAATAAAATAGTGCTGGTTTATGGCCCAGAGATAGAATGTCCCTGGATTCAAACCCTAGTAACACTGCCGGGCGTGGTGGCGCACGCTTGTAATCCCCGCACTTGGGAGGCTGAGACAGGAGGATCGCGCAGGTTCGAAGCTAGCCCCGCGCGCTGGCTTAGGAGACCCTGTTTCCAAATAAAAATGCAAAAATAGGTTTGGGAGTGTAGCCCGGATGTAGAAGGGCTTCCAGGAACCCCAGTACCACCAAAAAAAAAAAAAAAACCAAACCCTAGTAACACACATACAAAAAATAAAAACCCTAAAATCTGAAAATATTCTTTTTTTTTTTTTTTTTTTTTTGCAGGTCTGGGGATGGAACCCAGGGGCATTCGACCTACGAGCTACCTGCCCTATTTTTTATTCTTTATTTTGAAACAGGGTCTCACTAAGTTGTGGACGGCCTCACTAATAGCTGAGGCTTTCTGCGAACCACGATCCTCCAGTCTTAGCCTCCCAAATGCTGGGATTACAAGCGTGCACCACCAAGCCTGGCTCTGAAAATATTCCTGACTAATTGCTGAATAAGAGCTGCCAAGCTCATTTTCAAATGTAAAATAAATATCTAAAAACAAGAAATCTTCAACAAATATCAATGTTTATTTACATCAATATATTTCCCAAACAAGCACCTGTATCCTACAAAGCCATTTAAACAGTTAATATATTCAAATGTAATGAATCTACAGGATCACTCCTACCACTTTTAGTCCAAAAAAATCAAAATTCACTACTGAAAACCTATATAGAAAGGCGACCTGAAAAAAAAAAAAAACTTTGCAATTGATTTTATTTTTGACAGGGCTTCAACCAACAGTATTTTCTATTCCCTTTACATATTTGACCACACAGAAGGTGAGGTAATATAAAATAGGAAAACTCTTCCTCTCCGTTATTCTTTAGAAAAAGGCACAGACAGCCAAGCATCTACAAAGCAGCATGCTTGAGCTGTAGTTAGCCTTCACATCCTTCCAACCAACAGGGAGTCCTGTTGTCTACATTGCCAAACAGTGGTTAACATGAGTTCAGTGGTGGTGGCAACAATCTCACCTGCCTTCTCCTATTTATTCCCAGGGCCCCATTACCAAATGTTTTAAGTTCTCAGTCAATATCTGTTAAATGACTGAAATGTGTGAACTTGGAAACTTTGTGGTCCACAGAAGTGTCAGTTGCAATAGCATCTCCTGCAAAATGGGAATTCGTGGGTAGCTCACTCAAGTATAAATGCCACACTGTCAGGATAGCACCTGTGATTCACTGGTAAAAATTCGCTCACTTTGTCTAACACTCTACCCAAAAATTCTTCAATTTGCTGAAATTTTTCTACTCCAATTGAAAAGATGGCCCAGGCAATCATTCCCAGGGCCTACCAATCTTATTCAGGCACTTATTAGCAATATTCACAAAACCCAGAACTATACCAGTATGGAGTAGAGAATGAAACTTCTCATTTGGGATTAGGCTCCTGCACTCGCAGCACTGGGGGCAGGAATGTGGAGGTGGTTACTCTCCGGGAGGAAGCTGCAGATCTGACCCAAGGTGAATCCATTCATAGGTTGAACATCTACCTGGAAGCTAGATCCAATAAGGACAATGGCATCCATTCACGTCACACAGATTCCTTCTGGAATCTAGACCAGACTATAGAGGATGGACAAGAGGACAGAAGAACAGGGAGTAGTCCCACAGTGCAGCAGAACTGCTGTAAGAGTCTGAGAAGCCCAGCTTGGAGCAGCATTCGATGGTGGCACAGATCTGCTTGCAAGGCAAGAAGGTAGGATTTCCATGTTTGTGAACAAAGACTTAGAACCATTTATAGCAGAAAACTTGATCAAATGCCCAAAACACGTGATGATACCTTGTACCTTCCAAAGATAGAAGTTCATTAATACTTAGCCTGTAGTGCCTAGCATGTAATATAACAAACACTTGCTATAACAAAAGCAAAAACTGGAGCAGAAATGAGAAAAGCTGCCAGTTCATGCCTGACCTAACCTTCCCTTGAGTCCATTTCCTCACCTTCTAGTTGTGGATGGTGTTGTTGATGGGTTGATGAAATTAAGTCTTTCACATGAATGACATGGAGTTAGAATAATTTTTGGAAGTATAGGGTTGGAGATGAAGCAAAGGTCTCCTATCCTCATTCCATCAGGGTCTTTCTTTTATTGAGGGTTTTAAACAAAACATTGTAAAAAAAATGGTTAATCACAGGAGACAGATTAAGTCATGGGATGATTCAGGGAAAAACAACGTAGTTATGGATAAATCAGTGTAAACAAGAAAGTTATCAGGGTCCCTGAGAGTGGGTCCTATTTGGTCCTTGGGTGGGCAGTTTGTGCCCGTCCCCAGACAGACTGAGGTAACATTAAAGCTGATGACTAAGAAGGCTTCCAACACCCCCTGGGGGATTCTGAGCTGATTATGATGGGCCAAAAGTCTGTGTGGTTGAAGGAATACTTTTTTTTTTTCTTTTTTTTTTTTTTTGTGAGTCTGGGAATGGAACCCAGGAGTATTTGACCTCCAAGCTACACCCCCTGCCCTATTTTGTATTTTTTTTTTTTTTGGGTGGTACTGGGTTCCTGGAAGCCCTTCTACCTCCAGGCTACACTCCCAGAACTATTTTATATTTTTTATTTATTGGGAAACAGGATCTCTTAAGCCAGCTAGGCTGACTACGAACCTGCGCAATCCTCCTTTCTCCACCTCCCAAGCGCAGGGATTATAAGTGTGCGCCACCACGCCCGGCTGTATTTTTTATTTTGAAACTGGGTCTCACTGAGTTGCAGAGGCGCTCACTAAGTAGCTGAGGCTGTCTGTGAACCACGATCCTCCGGTCTTAGCCTCCCGAGTGCTGGGATTACAAGGGTGCACCACCACACCCGGCTAAGAAATACTTTTAAAGCATGCGGGGTTTTTTTGTGTTTTTTTTTAATTTAATATATTTTTATTGGTGCATTGTAGTCAAATATCTCAATGGAATACAAGACTTGTGAGGGTATACAAGCACACATCATCCAATTGGCCTTTATCCGATCCCCATCCCATTCCCTCTCCTTCCATCAATCCCATGTTTGATTTAGTGATTAGCTTTGATATATTTGTTTACATATATCATGACCTTTAAAGAGATTCCATCTTCCCCCATCCCATCCCCTCTGATAGGTCACCTTAATTGCTCCTCCATACGGCCCTTTCTTCAATGGGATTTCCTTCTATTACCCATTTCTTCCTAGTTTTTGCATATTAGGGAAAGCATCTGATTTTTTATTTTTTGTGATATTTCTCTATGTATGCCACATTGTAAGTTCCGATCCCACTCTTGGAGGCCCCAGCACCAGCCTGGCCACCCGGAAGGCTCTGATCCCGGCCTTGGAAGCCCCAGCACTGGCCTTGCATCACAGCAGGCTTCGATCCTGGCCTCGCTGGCCCCAGCACCGGCCTCACCCCTCAGCAGGCTCCTATCCCGGTCTCGGAGGCCACAGCACCAGCCTTGCCTCACAGCAGGCTCCAATCCCAGCCTCGCAGGCCCAGGCACCAGCCTCACCACTTGGCAGGCTCCAATCCTGGCCTCACTGGCCCCAGCACAGGCCTCACCCCCTCAGCAGGCTCCGATCCAGGCTTCGGAAGCTCCAGCACCGGCCTTGCCTCATGGCAGGCTCCGATCCTGGCCTTGCTGGCCCCACACCAGCCTCACTCCTCAGCAGGCTCAGATCCCAGCCTTGGAAGCCCCACCACAGACCTTGCCTCACGGCAGGCTTTGATCCCAACCTCGCTGGCCCCGGCACCAGCCTCACCTCTCGGCAGGCTCCAATCCCAGCCTCAGAGGCACCAGCACCGGCCTTGCCTCACTGCAGGCTCCAATCCCAGTCTCGCTGACCCAGGCACTGGCCTCACCCCTCGGCAGGCTCTGATCCCGGCCTCGGAAGCCCCAGCACTGGCCTTGCCTCTCGGCAGGCTTGGATCCCGGCCTCGCTGGCCCAGGCACCGGCCTCACCCCGAGGCTGGCTCCTATCCTGGCCTCAGAGGCCCCAGCACTGGCCTTGCCTCATGGCAGGCTTGGATCCTGGCCTCAGAGGCCCCAGCACAGGCCTTACCACATGGCAGGCTCTGATCTCAGCCTCACTGGCCCCGGCACCAGCCTCACTCCTCGGCAGACTCCGATCCCAGCCTCAGAAGCCCCAGCACCGGCCTTGCCTCACAGTAGGCTCCAATCCCGACCTTGCTGGCCCCGGCACTAGACAGGCTCCAATCCTGGCCTCAGAGGTTCCAGCACCAGCCTTGCCTCACGCCAGGCTCCGATCTCAGCCTCGGAGGCCCCAGCACTGGCCTGGCTTCATGGCAGGCTCCAATCCTGGCCTCGTTGGCCCTGGCACCAGCCTCATCCCTCAGCAGGCTCCAATCCTGTCCTTGGAGGCCCCAACACAGGGCTTGCCTCACAGCAGGCTCTGATCCCAGTCTCACTGGTCTAGGCACTGGCCTCACCCCTTGACAGGCTCTGATCCTGGCCTCAGAAGCCCCAGCACCGGCCTTGCCTCATGGCAGGCTCCAATCCCGGCGTTGCTGGCCCCGGTACTGGCCTCACCCCTCAGCAGACTCCAATCCCGGCCTCAGAGGCACCAGCACTGGCCTGGCCTCACGGCAGGCTCTGATCCTAGCCTTGCTGGCCCTGGTACTGGCTTCACCCCTCGGCAGGCTCCGATCCCCACCTCAGAGGCACCAGCACTGGCCTTTTCTCATGGCAGGCTCTGATCCTGGCCTCGCTGGCCCTGGCACTGGCCTCACCCCTCGACAGGTTCCAATTCTGGCCTTGGAGGCCCCAGCACTGGGCTTACCTCATGACAGGCTCCAATCCCGGCCTTGCTGGCCCTAGCACCAGCCTCACCTCTCAGCAGGCTCCAATCCGGACCTCGAAGTCCCCAGCCCCACCCTTGCCTCACAGCAGGCTCTGATCCTGGCCTTGCTGGCTCTGACACCCACCTTGCCTTAAGGCAGGGTCCTATCCTGGCCTCGCTGGCCCCAGCGCAGGCCTCATGGCATGGCAGGCTCCTATGCACAGGCCTTACTGTGCATGGGTTCTGGTCTCTGTTACTATGAGCAGGTTGTTGACAGATGTTTCCTTTTTTCTTCCTTTTTTTTCTTCTTCTTCTTTTTTTTTTTTTTTTTTTTTTTTTTTGTGGTACTAGGGTTCCTGGAAACACTCCTACCTCCTGGTTACAGTCCCAGACCTATTTTTTATATTTTTATCTGGAAACAGGGTCTCTTAAGCCAGCGAGTCTGGCTTCAAACCTGCACGATCCTCCTGTCTCCACCTCCCAAGCACGGGGATTACGAGCATGTGCCATCATGCCTGGCGTTCTTCCTTTTTTTTTTTTTTTTTTTTTTTTTTTTTTGGTGGTACTGGGGTTCCTGGAAGCCCTTCTACCTCCGGGCTACACTCCCAGACCTCTTTTTACATTTTTATATTTGGAAACAGGGTCTCCTAAGCCAGCGCGCGCGGCTGGCTTTGTACCTGCGCGATCCTCCTGTCTCTGCCTCCCAAGCGCGGGGATTACAAGCGTGCGCCACCACGCCCAGCTTCCTTTTTTTTTTAATATGAGAAAGCAGTACATGTCTTTTGCAAAAGCTGGGACCCCAAATACCTAGTGGCAATGAATTTTGTCTTCCCTCCAAAGGCAGAGGTCCACAGCTTCACTTCATAGAGCAGGCTCTGCTGCTCCACATGTACCCTGGTCTCCCGCTCTGCACAGAGGAGTACAGTAGCCATGAGGGCTGATGTCTCCCAGAACACGCAGCATGGTGACCCATTCCGGCTATGTGGGGCTCCCTCTGATACCCCCTAAACCCTTTTTACCACTTAGCATATTGTCCAGAATTCCCGAGCTTGTGTGGCAGGAGCAGTCTACTTTTGGGGAGATTTCCTCAAAAGTTCAAGGTGGATTGGGCTGGATCTGTCTGTCCCTCCAAATACTGGTCACCACCACTGCCGCTGCTGCCACCACCATCTCGGATCTCTCCTGAACACCTTTCACCCACAGTATGATTTCCAGAATTCCTGAGCATATGTGGCAGTAGCAGTCTACCTTTGAGGACATTTCTTTAAAATTTTTAAGGTCGGTTGGAATGGATCTCTGCCACTACCAAATACTGACCACCGCTGCTGCTGCCACAGCCATCTCAGTTCTCTTCCAAGCACCTTATTCACACAGCATGTTGTCTCAAATTCCTGAGCATGTGCGGCAGTAGCATTCTACCTTTGAGGTGATTTCTTCAAAAGCTCAAGGTGGATTGAATCAGATCTCTGCCTCTCCCGAATATTGGCCACCGCCATTGCTGCTCCCTCCACCACCTCAATTCTCTCCCAAACATTTTTCCCACACAGCATGTTGTCCAGAATTCCTGAGCATGCACGGCAGTAGCAATCTACCTTTGGGGCAATTTCTTCAAAATATCAAGGTGGATTGGGTCATATCTCTGCCTCTCCCAAATACTAGCTGCCGCCGCTGCCGCTGCCACTGCCGCTGATTGGATTGGATCTCTGCCTCTCCCAAATACCAGCCTCTGGCTCCCCTGCTGCCACCGCTTTCCTTCTGGTTCTCCACTGAGCTCCTTCTTTACATGGTATGAAGTCCAGAATTCTTAAGCATGTGCGTCAGCAGCAGTCCCCCTTCCCAGAGATTTTTTTTCCCCAAAAGTTCAAGGTGGATTGGTTAGGATTTGTCTGCATCTCCTGAATCCTGGCTGCTTCCACCACCATCTTGGCCCCTCTCCAGTATTTTTAATAAGAGAAGACATTATGTGTGTTTTGAAGAGGTTGTGAGATCGAGCACTCAGCAGCAATGAGTTTTATCTCCCCTCCATGAGTGGAGGCCCACAGCCTTATCATGTAGAGCAGGATCTGCTGTTCTGAGCACATCCCAGTCCCCAGCACAGCATAGAGTAGTGCGCCGGCCAGGCGCACTGAGCTCTCCAGGGACACGCGGCTCGGCTTCCCGCACAGCTCTGCTGGGCTCCCTCCACCATGCCCGGATCATTTTTCTTACAAGGTATGTTGTTAAGAGTTCCCCAGCATGTGCAGCTGAAGCGGTCTTTTCTCTAATCTCTTCTGGGATGTTCTTCCAAAAATCACTTTTCTTGCGTGGCGGGTGCCTCCTTGTCATCTTACTTCTAATTCCTCCATTATCCACTCTCTCTCTCCTGTACTCTAGGAAGGAAGTCACGGCTGGAAATGTCTCCTTAAGTTTTCCTTCTCAGATATTAAACCAAAATCTGATGCCCAGGGCTTCTCTGAGGAATGCATGTCCTTTTCGGTGGCCGCCATCTTAAGGTAAGTTTTTTTTTTTTTTTTAAAGCATGTGTTTACCCCCTTTCTATACCTGATGTTTTATGGAGAAGCTAGATTGGGACTAAGCCAAAATAATAAAGTCAAATAAGCCAGGCACGGTAGAACACACCTGTGATCTCAGTACTTTGGAGGCTGAGACAAGAGGATGCAGTTCACTGCTTTCATTGCTTAGTGTCCTGCTAAGTTATTGCCAAAAGGGCTGGGGTTGTCGATCAGTGGTAGAACTCATCTGGGTCCAATCCCTACTACCTCAAAATAACAATAACACCCAGGGGTGGTGGCACATGCTTGTAATCCCTTCATTTGGGAGGCTGAGACAGGAGGATTGTGTAAGTTTGAAGCCAGCCTCAGCTACTTAGTGAGGCCTTTTGCAACTCAGTGAGACCCTGTTTCAAAATAAAGAATAAAAAATAGGGCTGAGGGTGTCACTCAGAAGTAGAAAGCCCCTGGGTTCCATCCCCAGTACCACAATAATAATAATAATAACAATAACAATAACAACAATAGAAATACAAGCAAAATAAAGCACTATGAAGCTTAAAAATAGAATTAGTATATTATCCACAGATGGGTATGTACCACCAATAACTAAAGACAGAGTCTCAAAAAGACATTTCTGTGCCCATCTTCACAGCAGTGCTAGGCACATTGTTGTAACCAAACAATGCAAGAAATACATGTGTCCAATCACATATGCATAGACAAACACAACATGGAGGATACATACAGCAAAATAGTATTAAGGTGAAGAAGGAAAGAAATGCAGTCACTTGCTACAACATTGATGAGCCTTGAAGACATTATGCTAAGAGTAGGGAGCCAGTAACAAAGGACAGACACTATAATTTCATTGTGTAAGTTCTTAGAGCAGACAAATTATACACAGAAAAAGTAGATGGTGGTTGCCAGGAGCTGGCGAGTGGGCAGAAGGGTGAATTATTGTTTATTATGTGAAGTTTCACTTTTGAGAGATGAAGAATTCTTCGGGTAGAGGGTAGTGATGGCTGCACCACAGTGTAAATGTACTTCATGCCCGTGAACTGTACTCTTTTTTTTTTAATTTTTAATTTTTTTAAATTTTTATTGGTGCATTATATTCATACTCATATTGGGTGAAGATGGCTAACACAGTAAGATTTGTTTTGCACATCTCACAGCATTAAAGACTTAGCTGGGCATGGTGATAAATGCCTGTAATCCCAGCTACGTGGGAGGCTGAGGCAGGAGGGTTACAAGTTTGGGGCCAACCCGGGTGTTATATGTAAAATGTCCCCTAAAGAGCTCATTTATTGATGTTTGGAGCTGATGTCATTGAGCCATGAGGGTTGTAATCCCAGCAGTGGATAAATCCATGGGAATGGATTTACCTGGGTGGCACCTGGTAGGCCGGTGGGGTGTGGCCGGAGGAGGTGCTCCCTGGGGCTGCAGCCTTGGGGTTATACAAATGCTTGCTCCTCCCCCTGGTCTCTTTTGCTTCCAGCCTCCAGGACATAAAAACACAGCCCATATGCTCTCCCCCCACCTCCTCCAGCTGCCCCGAGATCGCAGTCCCCAGCCTCACATAGACTGAGCCCAAAACCATAAGAAAATAAATCTTTTTCCTCCAAGTTACATGGCCAATCTTTAAATTATAGCTGCAGAAATGCTGACCAGAACCTGGGTAATATAGCAAGACCTCGTCTCCTAGTAAAATAAAAAGCCCTGAGGACGCAGCTCAGTTGTGGAGTGCCTGTCTAGCAATGTGTGAGGACTTGGTTTTAATTCCCAAGTCCTCAAAAATGAATAAATAAATAATAAATAAATAAAGTTTTGTAAAAGCACCTTACACTCTCGGCACAAATTATTATTAAGAAGCTAAAACTCCCAGTCCCTTGTGCTAATCATGCCATCTGACAGCTTCAAAACCTTTCTCCAAGCTGGACGTGGTGGCACATGATTGTAATCTCAGCATTTGTGAGGTTGAGACTGGAGGATCACGGTTAGCAGACAGCCTCAGGTACTACATAGTGGGCCCTCTGCAACTGAGACCCTGCTTCAAAATAAAGAATAAAAAAAATAGGGCTGGGGGTGTAGCTCAGAGGCAGAATGCACCTGGATTCCGTTCCCAGTACTGAAAACAAACAAAACAAAACATAACAAAAATCAACCTTTCTCCAGGCCAACCTTTAACTCATAGCCAAGTGTATCAAACACCAGCTGTGGCAGAGACCAGAGGCAAAATGGGTTCTAAAGTTAAAAACCCAAGCCAAAGCAAGACAAGAAGACACATAAGAATTAGCACTCTGTGCAAGAACCAGTCAACTGTGAAAGACCTAAAAGAAATAAGGCAAAAATAGAGCACAAGAGAAGATAGAACTAAAATAACCACTGAAAATGAAGGTAAAAATTGTCTTTTTTTTTTTTTTTTGTACTAGAGATGGAACCCAGAGGCATTCTATCTCTGAGCTACACCTCCAGCCCTATTTTTTATTTTTATTCTTTATTTTGAAACCGGGTTTTACTGAATTGCAAAGGGTCTCACTAAGTAGCTGAGGCTGTCCACAAACCGCGATCCTCAGGTCTCAGCCTCCTGGGATTACAAGTGTGTGTCACCACGCCTGGCTGGTAAAAGTCTTCTTGATTGTGCACATTCAAACATAATTTTTTTTTCTTTTGGTACTGGGGATTGAACCCAGAGGTGCACTACCTCCAAACTACACCCCCAACCCAATTTTATTTCTTATTTGGAAACAGAGTCTCACTAGATTGCTGAGAACCTAGCTAAATTGCTGAGGCTGGCTTTGAACCTGCAATCCTCTTGTCTCAGCCTCTCAAGTACTGGGATTACAAGTGTGCACCACCACGATCAGCTAAACTTATAAAATTTTAATTCATTAAATGCAAAACTGTAGGACTGCAGGAAGAAAAGTCTTTCCCAGCCTGAGATTTTAGTTAAGGAAGCCCTTTCCAATATTAGAGTTAAGGGAATATTATATAAAAATAGAACATAATGTAGGATGTCAGCATATAAGATTAGGATAAGAATGTAGCAGTTTGTGTAAGCAATTGAGTAATGAATTGAGTAAACAGGCAAACTTCTTATTTCTGAGGTACCGGAGATAAGTGTCAAGAGCTAGCCGTTTGTCCAAGCAAAGGTGATAGCCATTTGTTTCAGACAGGGGTGGTATGTAAAAAATGTTGGGAGCTGTAAAAGTTTATTTGACGGGAAACATTTGCCAGCTAGGGGCGGCTCCTGGAACACGGGCGCACATCCCCCCATAGGAAAGACGTAGGGAGGCAGCTCTGTGAAACCATTTGCTGTAATTCAAATGTATGTGTGATTGCTTTAAACTTAGTGGTCAGAGCGAGCCAGAGGCAAGGGGCTGGGACCTTCGACTGAACTCCCTTGACTGGTGAGTTATGTCAGGTTCCCGGACCCTGATAGCCAGGAAAAAGCTGCAGCATAATAAACCCTGCATGATATTACATCCCTTGTGTGTCCTTCGTTATTTGGAGTTGGTGGGCAAATCTCGAACTCTTCAAAACTAAGCCAGGGTTGGTGGTACACACTTGTAATCCCAGAATACAGGAGGCTGAGACTGGAAGATCGTGGTTCATGGTTCATGGTGGACAACCTCAGCTGCTTAGTGAGTCTCTTTGCAATTTAGTGAGACCCTGTTTCAAAATAAAGAATAAAAAATAGGGCAGGGGGTGTATTTCAGAGGTCGAATGCCCCTGGGTTCCATCCCCAGATCTGCAAAAAAAGAAAAAATATATGCAAAACTACCTATACCTATATAAATATCAAACTCAAGTTCAACCAACTGGCCAAAATACCATTAGAAAATTGAGCTTAAATCCTCCTCTTAATAACCAAGGTTAGCTGGGCGCTTGTAATCCCCACACTTGGGAGGCAGAGACAGGAGGATCGCGCAGGTTTGAAGCCAGCTGTGCTGGCTTAAGAAACCCTGTTTCTAAATAAAAATATAAAAAAGGTCTGGGAGTGTAGCCCGGAGGTAGAAGGGCTTCCAGGAACCCCAGTACCAAAAAAAAAAAAAACAAAAAAAACAAAAAAACAAAAACCAAGGTTAGCAGCGTCTGCTTCCCTCCTTTATGTAGCAGGGAAGCCCAAACCTTCTGCTTTTAGACCACTGTGTACTCTCATGACTCACATGAAACCAGACCATGACAATTTATATTATGCCATTTGACAAGGTCTGTGCTTGACCATTCTGCCTAAGATACTTGTTCACTTCCAGTACCAAAAGAAATAAAGTCTTCCCAGAAATACCTCCTGTACTGACGCCTCCTAATCTGACAGCCACTAGCCAATGTAAAGAAACTTAAATTTACATTTTACTTTCTTTGTGTGTGGTACTGGGATGGAATCCAGAGGCTTTCTACCTCCGGGCTATACTCCCAGGCCTATTTTATACTTTATTTGGAAACAGAGTCTCACTAGTTGCTGAGAATCTCACTAAGTAGCTGAGGCTGGCTTCCAGCCTGTGCGGTCCTCCTGTCTGAGCCTCCCAAGCGCAGGGATTACAAGCATGCACCACCACGTCCGGGTAAATTAAGAAATTAAAAAGGCATTTGGTGTCACACTAGCCACATTTTGAGGGGTAACTTTACCTCAAATGTGGCCAGTAGTACAAGTGGGTATTGCAGATCTAGAACATGTCCATCATCCCAGAAACATTTTTTTACTGGACAGCACTGCATTGTAAGAGAAGCTGCATGAAGGCAGAAACCCTCTGTGTGTCCTTTTAGCATCTCCTAAGAGAAGGTCAAATGAGAATTGTCACTGAACCTGTGGGATGAATGATGGACCCTCACATGATAAGTAGAAAGGTACATGCAGGGTTTATTGTGGACAGGGAGTGTGTGTGTAGAAGGTGTACAAGAATTGGAGACTCATAAAAAATACAATCAGGCTAGGCATGGTGGGCAGGCAATTCTTTTTTCTTTTTTTGTGGTGCTGGATATTGAACCCAGGGACATCCTACCTCTGAACTAAACCCCCTGATTCTATTTTATTTTTGGAAACAGGGTCTCACTAAGGGCCTCACTAAGTTGCTGAGTATGACTGGAATTACAGGTGTGAGTCATTCTAATACACATTAAAGTACAAGCTAGCGCCAGTCTTGGTCTCTGTCCTTCTACGTTGTGTAATTATCCCTCTCAGAGAAGTTTTAAATAAACTATGTATAGAACCAGGCATGGTGGTGCATTCCTGTAATCCCAGAGCCTTAGAGGCTGAAACAGAAGGATTTCAGGTTCAAAGACAGTCCCAGGACATAGTAAGACCATCAGTAACTTACTAAGACCCAGTCTCAAAATAAAAAGTAAAATAGGGTATGGTATATAGTTCAGAAGTAGAATATCCCTGGGTCCAATCCCGGCTACCACAAAAAAAAAAAAAAAAAAAAAAAAAAAAAGGAAAGAAAGGAAGAAAGAAGGAAAGGAAGGAAGGACAAAGGAATGAAGAAAGAAAAAAGGTAACTAAATACAACTGCATATGAATTTATAATAATCTCATAAAGATTTCAATTATGCAAAGAAAGCTTTTAGCTGGCCTAGTTGATATACACCTATAATCCCAACTATTCTGAAGGCTGAGGCAAAGAGGATCCCTAGCTTGAGGCCAGCCTGTGCAAGTTCAAAATAAAATCAAAAGGGCTGAGGATATAGCGAAGTGGTATAGCATTTGCCTACCATGCATGATGGCTGGTTTTATTCCAGTACCATTAAAATAAAGGGGAGGGGTAACATTTTCTAACAGTCTTTAAGTCCTATCTTTTTCTTACCCCTTTTCTATGGCTTCTGCCCCCACTCCACCCCTTCAGTATAAAAAGACATCAAACACACATAACACTCAAGGACTCACATACCATACACTCGCTTCACAAAAAATGAGGGGGCATTTAACAAACACGGACACAGAGTACCCCCAAAGGATCCCTCTTAAGTGAAGAATTCTAAGCTCTCTTTTACAATATTTAGGTGGCAGATATGAGTGATACATTGCTAGAGTTCAGAAGTTCTAGTTATGAGAAAGCTAACCTGATTACTCAAAGAACCCACATAAAAAAATCATTTTAGATGAAATCTGGGTCTCACACTCCATGTGTGTGTGTGGGCAGGGCCAAGGGTACTGGAGGTTGAACCCAGGGGCATTTTACTTCTGATCTATACCCCAGCCCTATTGTTTTTTTTTTAAAACAGGGTCTCACTAAGTTGCTGAGGCTGGTCTTAAACCTGGTATCCTAAGGTCTCGGCATCCCAAGTGCTGGGACCATAGGCATGCACCAACTGGCCTGACTTGGGTCTCACACATTTTGCAGGAGTGTTGCAACACTGGTCATCCTGGTCACCCTTCCCCCAACTCTCAACCCTCTTGTTTTTAGTGGTGCTAGGGATTGAACCCAGGGCCTCTTTCATATACTTGACCACTGAGCTACATACCCAACCCCTTCTATTAAAAAAAGACAATAAGCCGGGCGTGGTGGCGCACGCTTGTAATCCCCAGGCTTGGGAGGCGGAGACAGGAGGATCACGCAGGTTTGAAGCCAGCTGCACTGGCTTAAGAGACCCTGTTTCCAAATTAAAAAAAAAAAAAAATATATATATATATATATATATATATATATATATATATATATATCTGGGAGTGTAGCCTGGAGGTAGAAGGGCTTCCAGGAATCCCAGTACCACCAAAAAAAAAAAAAAAAAAAAAGGACAATAAAAATTTTTCAAATAAATACCAGTTCGTGAACTATAATGTCTAGATAGCTTAGTCACAAAATTGGGTATTTGCAATGCTATGCTTGGTAGGAGGAATTTTTACCCCATTTAGCCTTTATTCAAAAAATTAAGTTGCTGAGAAATGTAAAAATTTTCCTAGGTGTTTAGGATAATATATAATTTATGAGCCATTTGTGTTTTTATGTATTCCCCTGGTTGTCTACCATGACCTTTTATAGGTTTATTTGTGTTGTAATTAATAAATACGGATAGAGATTTTTATTACAAATTATGAAGTAATTAAATAATGTGCTGAAAATTAAGCATGTTTCAATTAGTTCATTATTTCCCTCATAGTAAGCTGTACTTGAGCAAGTTAAAAGCACAGGGATAAAGGACGAAAAAGTAAAATGTTAAAGGGCATAACTCTGAGTGTCCAACAAACAAAAACAATCTTCCTACATGTGATTTGTTGGCCTGGCCCCAAGGAGCATCGCGCCCCACACTAGAGCACCCCAGGGGCAGTACCCACCCATTATCACTCACAGTTACTGCTGACACTTCCCCAGCTCACAGTGCTTACTTAGCCTCTGAGAACCTACATTTGAAGGTTCTGAGGATGGGCAGAAACTCAGTCTAGTGAACTCTCATGACATGTCTCTATTCAGCAATCCCTTGAGACTGGGCAAAACCTATGACTTCAAGCCAAACAAGGATGGAAAGGGTGATGGGAAATCATTCAGTAATTACATCATGGGATCTACAACTCCAGATCAGCAGAGAATCCCTCTCTGGGGCCAGAGATTCTCCTGTTGGCTTCAAAGGCTGCCATCTTTTGAGAGGCCCAATGAGAGGGCAGCAGGGCAAGGATCCTCGGGAGGCCTCTGGGACCTGAGACTGGTGACCCGTGGATAGCAGGAAACAAGGTTGCCCATCACTATCTAGGAACTGAGAAGTGCCAGCAACCACATGCCCTAGGAGAGGCACCCAAACTCCAGCCAGGAGTGCAGCCCTCTCCAACAGGGCCCCAGCCCTGGGAGACCATGGTAGAGCACACAGGTGAGGCCCGCCCAGAGTCCTGAGCCGCGGAAATGTGTGATAATAAATGTGCGTTGTTATTAGCTGGTAACTCTATGGTCACCCGTTAGTCAGCAATGGAAGACTGGCTATTGTTTATTGTGTATCAGCAGATACCTCAGAACTCACCATTCAGATGAATGCTAATTCTTAGAATTGTTCTAAGTTTCTTCCTTTCAATAAGGAAATATATTTTCTTTCTTTTTTCCTTTTTGTGGGGATTGAATTCAAGGTCACTCTACCTCTGAGCTTCATTCCCAGCCCTATTTTATTTTTTATTTTGAAACAGGATCTTGCTCTGTTGAAGATGACCTCCCTAAATTGCTGAGGCTGACCACAAACCTGGCATTCTCCTGTCTCAACCTCCCAAGTACTGGGACTAAAAGTGTGCACCACCATGCCCATCTAGGAAATATATTTTCAAACTTCCACAATGCCTGTGATTTCATATGACCATTGACATCTTGCTTATGGAACCTGAGTGAACTTTCCAGTGTGCATTCCCAGATTGGATGCCGTTTTTATAACCATACTTCTTCCCCTCAGCTCCACTTCTAACCTCTAAAAGCAGAGGCCCAGGGGAGAACGCCTGTAGTAAGGAGCCTCCAGGAGCCAAAGGGCTGGTCCTGCCTACGGCCCCACAGCCTGAGCAAAAGCACCGAAGGGAGCAGAGGTAACTCCAAGCTGTAATGGGAAAGTACAGACTAGAAAGAGCAACGGGCGTGTTAGTGTTCATTTCCCCACCGGCCCTCTCCCAGGATGGGGTTACTAACACGAACCAGTGCTGTGGCGGGCATGTAAAGTGGGTGGGCAGTGGTCAAGGAAGGTGCTGTGTTTCATTAAGACAAACCAAAGTTGTTTTCTTCAAAAGTAAATTTATAGAAATTATATTAGAGAAAGTCAACATACTGCAATCAGGTATAAATGAAATGTGATTAATATAAAATGGAAAGCAACCAAAATCTCTCATCAGTTCTAGTCATTTATTGAAAGGCGGCCACCCCAGCTTTGCCATATACATATGAAGTTCCCTTTGTCATCCCTGTTGCCTAGGCCATAAAACCACCCTCTCATCTTTACTATGGTCTCCCAAGTGTTTCAAACTCAGGGAGGAGGAGTCCTGGATGGGTGACCCAAGAATTTCAATCTGTAGAAAAGACAGGGTCTTGTAAACTGAGCTTTTAGACTGGCTTATGATACCTATGATATTAACACTGAGACCCAGTGAATCTTAAAACAGGAAGGCCCAGACCCAACCTCTGTTCCTGAGGCAGGCCAAGGCCTCAAAGGACAAGTATGCACCTCTACTACTAAGGTAGCTAACTCTGAAACATATTCTCATATTGGAACTTGGTATCTCCAAATTGCATCTGAACATATAACTAGAGATTAAATTAGTATATAAAAATAACATCTTTTAAAAACACCTGCAAATATAGTATAGCCTCCATAACTGAATAAATTACTATATTTCACTGAATCTAAGACACTGATTGTAAAACATAACCTTACTTCATATATGTATGTGGTTAAAAAAAATTGTCATTCAAACTTTGTTACAATGTTCAATGATCACTGATTATAAGACATATTCTGTTTCAAAGAAGGTCTAGTATGAGAAAAAGGTATACTTTTCTTTTAATGCACTTGGGATTGAACCCAGGGGCTTTCTACCACTGAGCTACACCCCCATCCTATTTTACTTTTTATTTTGAAACAGGGTCCCACTACGTTGTGGAAAGCCTTGCTAAATTGCTGAGGCTGGCTACCAACCTTCGATCCTCCTGTCTCACTCTCCCAAGAACTGGGATTACAAGTGTGTGCCATCACACCTGGCTAAAAGGTGTATTATTGTAGGATCAATAAAACACAGCCCTCAACATGTATTCTTCAGAAAATTATCCAAAGAATACATTAAGCATAGAGCATATTAACTTGTCATGAATTCATAATCGGGAGCACATACATAAAGCTATGTGCCACGTTTCACTTCTCAGTTAAAGTGAGGAAAAAACCTTCCTTCTTTCTGACAGAAATCTCACATAAACCTTATCACCTATGAGCTTTGTAAATCACCTGATTTCCACTTCTAGAATCATAGAACAAGAGATCCATAAAGGAGACCGACATTAAATGCCTCGGTATCGAGCCAGGAGGCAGAGTTACATCCTGGGCTCTCCTCTGTTGTCTTCTGAGAAATAAAAACCAAATGAGTCTTCAACATTCTTTGGTGTGACCCTACAGGTAAGATAAAACAAAAAGTAAGAACAGCTGTTCATTTCCAGAGATGCTCTTTCAGAAAATGACTCTGCCCAGATCATAGGCAGAAAGAATGCCTGAGACTTTGGTTGGAATAATATCCATCCCACTCTTAGATGCTTTTGTTCTAGAAGAACAAACACTCAGCTTCTCAAAAACAAATGCCTTCTCTGCATGCTGTGAAAGGTAGAAACCATAAAGTAGCACTTAATCAGCCACATGCAAAACACTCGTCTCACAACAAGGTCCTTCTCTACAACACTGCATAGAAGTTCATAGAAGACTCTGGGAATCACAGACCATTTCAAATCTTTCCAGCATTTGCTAAAAGTGAGCCTAGAAACTTTGATCCCAAGAGTATGCTGGAAACCTAGTGATGCTCTGTTCTAACTGGCCTCTTTAAAAATGGCATTTATTCAAGGAGTCGGGAAGCAATCCGTCTTCTCTAAGTGCTGGTCCTTTTTGTCCTGGCTTCTGGCAAGGTGCTTCACAGGGGAACCCCAATATTAACTGGAGAAGACTCAGTCAGCACATCTGAGAGGAACTGGTTGGAGACATCAGCTGTGGGCTCCGTCAGAGTATTTGTAGAAGGCTCATTCACAGAGTTCCTCATCGTATCATCCATATCAATCACTTCAAAATCCATTTCATTCCATTTCTCTGCATCCTCCACTTCATTCTCCTCCTCATATTCATTTATCTCAGAGCTAGAAAGCAAAGCTTTCTGGTCCTCACTCTTTCTGTTTTCTTTTCGCTGGCGGTCCAGAGGCAAGGTGGCTAACTTGTACATCACAGGAAATAAAATGGCAGTGAATACTGCTGATCCTAAACAGGTATACAGAACTACTGGCAGATCTGGGTATTTTCCTTGAACAATTCCAATTACCGCAGGAATAGCCATCTCTCCCAGGGCAGCACCAATGACAAAAAATGCTGCAGACTTCCCACTTATGGTCGTGTACTGCTCAATCCAGGAAACACCACTGGGAAACGTGGCAGCCATCGAGGCCCCGTACACTGAGGTGGCTATCCAGAGACAAAGTGGACTCTTGTCAAAGAGCACCAGGAATAAAGAGGAAGTCAGGCTGCCAATGTTGCTCAACACAATCATGGTTCCAGGCTGTAAACATGTAGCAAAGAAGATTGCCAGGCCCCTGCAGGCTGCGAAGGTCCCCCAGAAGATGGAGTTCAGCCCAGCGGCTTCGCTCTCTCCCATGCCAACGTGGGTGGTTGCGAATGAGAAGACGTAAGAGCCGTATGTTACCTCGGCTCCAACGTAGAAAAAGAAGAACAGAAAAAGCAGACAGAGAAGGGCCTTGTGGTACTTAGCTCTTCGGCTTCCCTGGGCAGATGCTTTTGACTTTTCCTGCCTTGAGCTTTTCTTACAAAACAGGCCAAACGTGAAAACAGAAACCACTAAAATGTAAGTGGCGATAAAAGCGTAAGCCCACAGTAGGTTCATGTTGTCAGGCACTCCAAACAGAGGGACCGAGTCGGCCTCAGGGGATCTGTTGGTGGCTTGGGGGGCAAAGTCCGGTTCCGTGTGGTTTCCCGTGGACACTGCTGTGCCCAACACCAGCTTAGCCAGAAGTGGAGCCAGAAAGGCCCCCAAGGCAAAGCTGAAGTGTAAGGCCTGCATGTGTGGGGCTCCTTTGTCCCCCCAGGTAGCCAAAATCAGGACATTACCACCTGCCAATGAAAAATGGAAAAATGATTCCAATTAAACACAGTACCTTAGTACAAAAAAAAAAGAGCCAGTATTTCTATGAGAAAAAGGATGACTTTATATACATGAAATGAGCTTTAGAAGTATTCTAAGTTATTAGATACTTCACCTAAGTTGATTTTCTGAGTAAGGATCTGCAACCCACTACCACCACTGCTATGTGTTAGAAAACCTCATAATCAGCCGGGCGTGGTGGCACACGCTTGTAATCCCGCGCTTGGGAGGCTGAGACAGGAGAATGGCACAGGTTCAAAGCCAGCCTCAGCTACTTAGTGAGGCTCTCAGCAACTTAGTGAGACCCTGTTTCCAAATAAAGTATAAAATGGGTCTGGGAGTATAGCCCGGAGGTAGAAAGCTCCTGGGTTCTATCCCCAGTACCACCAAAAAAAATAAATAAATAAATAAAAAAAAATAATAAAAAGAAAACCTCACAATCATATCATACATGGAATTCTACAACTGGTGACCCCCTACCGCCTAGAGCCAGGCACATTAGTGGAGGTCTTCTATAAAAGAGTGCTCATACCAGAATCAGGAGTAATATTTATATGCCTATTTATGTGTCAATACTTTTTTTTTGTGTGTGTGGTACTGGGGGTAGAACTCAGAGGCTTTCTACCTCCAGGCTATACTCCCAGACCTTTTTTATATTTTATTTGGAAACAGGGTCTCACTAAGTTGCTGAGAGCCTCACTAAGTAGCTGAGGCTGGCTTCGAACCCGTGCGATCCTCCTGTCTCCGCCTCCCAAGCGCGGGGATTACAAGCGTGCGCCACCACGCCCGGCTATGAGGAAAATTTTTACCATCACATAGTGACTAACTATTAAAGCCTCTGACCTTGCACTTGGTAGTCACCTAAGGAATATTATTTATTTTTTTTAAAAAAAGAACAAATGCAAAACACATGCGCAGAAACCTGAACACTCCAGGACTCTGGGGTGCTCACTGAAGGAAACAAGAACACCAGCAGCATCTGTGCCTACACTGTCTGAACACCCACATGATGAAAGGCCAGAGAATCATAGTCTTTGGCCTTTTAAAACTGGAGATGTTCAAACAGACATATAATTCCATCGTGTAATTTAGAACCACACTAAGACCGAGGAAGAAATCATCTCCCTAATCTATTAAGCAACAGTAGCGCAGGAAGGAAGGCACAGAAAGCTGGATTCGATGGTAAAGATATTTTACACGTGCTTTTGACAGATCTTTAAACATGATGACACAAGAAAAAGTTCTACTGTGAGAAAATAGAAACTTTTGAGAGGGAACTTAACAAGAAGGAAAGTACTGCACAGTGCATGTTCATCTTAACTCAAAAACTGGGGTCTTTTTTAAGTTGAATGGCTGCTTCTATTTTTTTCACCCTAATAAATCTTCCATACTTGTTTTACCCTGTTAAACCATCTATTCCTCTTGTAATACAATGATAAAACTCCCTTCAAATATGACAGCCTGGCTCACTTATAATTAGTTATAGGAGGGGTCGTTCCTTGCTTGGATACTATAAATCAACAATACTCACAGAACAAATTCTTTAAGTTCACATCATATCTGGCTGCTCAAAAATCAATTCCCTAATTGGCAAGAATAAAGGATCGTGATTCTGACTGGTGAGCTCATGACCCACTCAGTAAGGGTGTGCCATTTCAAGGGCTTTGCAAGTTAAAGTTTAATATGATCTGAACTACTTATCTAGTAGAAAGTCCCAGCTCCCAGAAATGACACGTAAGGGCTCACCTGTATCCAGAACGCCCATTGAAACACCAATAACAGATATCATGAGAATCAGTAATACTGCTGTCTTGCATAAAGGAATAAGATAAAGACCAACTGTGGTCGCCAGCAGTGACACCCCTGGGAAGAAAGGTTTAAAAAGACAACTATAAACAACAAAAGTCAAAGAGAGTCACAGGTAATTCAACATCATAAACACCAATTAAAATCTAATTAAAACTGAATAATCGCGAGTATATGAGAGTTGCAACTTCTAATGGTAGTTATTTCAGCTAATCTTTTTTTTCTTTCACTACTAGAGATTGAACCCAGAGGGCACTCTACCTCTGAGCTACACCCTAGCCCTAATTTTTAGTTTTGTAAATTCTGAAAGAGGGTCTCACTAAGCTGCTAAGGCTGATCTTGAACCTGTAATTCTCCTGTTCAGCTTTCCAAATACTGGGATTATAGGCATGCACCATCATGCCTGGCTAAGTGTGTGTGTGTGTGTGTGTGTGTGTGTGTGTGTGTGTGTGTGTGTGTTTTATTGGGGATGGAACCCAGGGGCATTCTACCTCCAAGATACACTCCCAGCCCTATTTTTTTTTTTTTTTTTTTTTTTTTGCAGGTCTGGGGATGGAACCCAGGGGCATTCGGCCTCCGATCTACACCCTCTGCCCTATGTTTTATTCTTTATTTTGAAACCTGGTCTCACTGAGTTGCAGAGGGCCTCACTAAGTAGCTAAGGCTGTCCACAAACCACTATCCTCTGGTCTCAGCCTCCTGAATGCTGGGATTACAAGCATGCGAAACCATGCCCAGCTCCCTATTTTTTATTCTTTATTTTGAAACAGGGTCTCACCGAACTGCAAAGAAACTTGCTAAGTAGCTGACGCTGGCTGCAACTGCGATCCTCCTGTCTCAGACTCCCAAATGCTGGGATTAGAAGTGTGTACCACCACCTGGCTGCTAAAAGATTTTTATCTATTTATCAGCAAAAAAAATTATGCTTCTTGCTTCCAAAGGAGTTTATCACATTAACCTAAAATTTCTTTAAACACATTGGTCAGCTTTCCAAAAGAGAGTGTGTGAGAAGCTTTGCTATCTGTTTTCATGGGAAAATGGAGCAGTCCAAGGTCATCACTGACCTGGTGCAGCAGGGACAGAAACAGAGCCTCCCTCAGCTCACTTACCACCTCCCTCTCTTCACTTTCCATCCAGAGCCCACAGAGCCCAGGCAGGTCCCAGGAGCTCGTTCTACCTCTGCAGCTCTAAGCGTGTGACCCTGGATGGTGCCTGCATTACAGGGCAGGTTGGGAAGGCTAAGTGTTGCTAATGCACACCCAGCTGATGGAAATGTCCAAAAGGCCCCGCATCGACTCCCTGGGACTGCCAAGGTAAGAGTAGCAACCTTGGAAACCCAGGCTCCAGGAAGGACACCTTAACGGTACATTTCAGCTGTCGACCATTCTGCAGAGTACTATTTTTCAAAGAAATGTTGTAAATTCAATGACAGTAGCAAACAAAAATCAGTGGTTACTTACCCAAAAGTAAAAAATGATTCATACAGTCAAAAAGAACTCCACCAATCATAGAGCCACACAAATATCCAGAAGCTCGGCCCACAAAAATTAGAGAAAGACTGCTGATATTTCTGTTTACATTTGTTGCCAAATCTTGAAACGTGGGCCCCAATATAGCAATACTCATTCCCTAAAAGTTAAAATGATAACAGTTTATTCCTTCTATCACCTAAATATCTATATATTTTTTAAAGTGGGAGGGGTTACCACATAACCTAAGAAGCTACTTTAAATAACACAATCAAGAAAAATGTCCAATACTATTAATACAGCTGTAGATTGTCAGTTTTTCTTCTATTTATAACTTTCAGTATTTGAAAGTATTTCATTCTTCTGGTTTTTGTTGCTATTTTGTTTAGCTTTTATTCTGTATCAATGACTAATAAGATTTTACAAACTGTTCCCCAAATAGCTTGTTATTTCAGGTACTAAATGCATGAATAACACAGGCATTTATATGTTAAAAACTTTCTTAATATCCAAGCTATATTCCAAATTGTATGTCAAAACAGCAATAATTCTCGTACACTTGGGGTCCACCCTTTGAATCACACATATACAACATGCAAAAGGCATGTTCAATGTTTCTAAATCTACATTTTTCTTCAAAGGAAACCCCAAACCATCAAGAGTATAGTCTGCAAGGCTTTCTTAGAAAAGATCACATACATGTATACAGAATGCCTTTGACATTAATTAGTTACCGAGAACTAAGGGTTACATCTGGTTTTCAAAGGAAATGCATTAATCCTTTAAGAAAAAGTTCCAGGGCTGTAGGCATGCCTGAGATCCAAGCTACTGGGGAGGCTGAGGCATGAGCACATTTGGGCAGTATAGTGGAAAACCATTTTGAGAAAGAAAAAATTTCGTTCAAATTCATCTACATTTTTAGCCAGGCGTGGTGGCACACACTTGTAATCCCAGGACTTGAGAGGCTGAGACAGGAGGATTGCACAGGTTCCAAGCCAGCATCGGCTACTTAGTGAGGCTCTCAACAATTCAGTGAGGCCCTGTTTCCAAATAAAATATAAAATAAGCCTGGGAGTGTAGTCTGGAGGTAGAAAGCCTCTGTGTTCCATCCCTAGTGCTAAAATAATTTTTAAAAAAATTTTTAAAATTTACATTTCAAGAGTAACTGACTCTATCGGCACATTCTGCTGTAAATGCAGGGTGAACTCCTGTCCAACAGGAGCAGTCCAGGACTGAGCACCAGGTGTGCACGGCCCACAGCAAGCCAAGTACAAGAAAGAAGCCTGAGGATTGGCTCTAGCCACTCTGGTTCGCGCCTTCAAGGGACCTACAGGAGCAGGCACACAATGAGGGCCCACCAAGCATCTGCAGCGATTTCGTCCTTCTCTTCCACCAAATTAGTCTAAGAAGTAACTGTGTCAGACTCTTTGAGATGCTGAGTAAGCAAAAAATTAAACCTCCTCAAACATGGCACCCGCCCAACTCTCTAGGATACAAACTTATCAAGTTTGGAAATGGGGCTTGGCAAAGGTACTTCTAGGCTTGCACTCTACTCCAAGAAAAACCTTGAAGGGTCTGAAGAACTGGTTTCGAGAAATTTATCTTCCTGGGTCTACCAATTAACCAGATGCAGGATTCCTAACCTATTTTCCTATCTGCAAAATAAGCACTTGACTGCATCCAGGTCACCAGGAAGCGATTAGCCCAGAAATGTAGCTTTTCAGTGTAATAATTTTGGGTCTGAATGGGCAAGGGTAGCAGAAGATCTGGACAGCCTCTCTGGTCTCCCTATCTCTCGGAGGTTTGCTACAGTTGTAACATCCCTTAGGAAAATCAGTTTCACACCTGACAATAACTCCCCCGCCCCCACGACTGGAATTGTGCCCGTTTTCCAGACGAACAAACGGAGGCACAAGCAGATCAATTGATGCACCCAAGGTCACACAATGTGCAAGAGAAGGCCAGACTCCCACTGGGAAGGCCGCTTCTCTGCAGGAGGGTTGCAGCCCCAGCTCTCACCAGCCCCAGGAAGGCGGCATAAAGGACCGCGGTGGTGAACCAGCGCAGCAGGCCCCCGGCCCTGCAGCTCTGCCGGGAGACCGCCTCGGGCTCCGGCTCACTCGCCCGGGCGGCATCCGGGAGGAGCTGCTGCACAGCAGCCGCGGCCCCCGCCCCACGGAACTCAAGTTCCAACTCCAGTTTGGAGGCTCCAGCGCGGTCTCCTTGCAGTCTTCTTTTCAATCGAGCCCTTGATGTCTGGAGCTGAGCAGCGGGCCTGCCCCTCCCAGCCAGACGGTCTCCAAATGCACCGCCTCCTCTGGACCCGCCAGGGTGAAGGTCCGAGATGTCCGACTTTGGGACCCGCGGGGACGCGCGCAGCCAACACGCGCCGGACACGCGCCCTGCCCTCCAGGTCTCACGGCGCCTGCGCAGGTCATTGGAGGAAATGAGGCCGGTAGCCAATCAGCACAGAGATTCAGACCGGAAGTTGTCGTGGTTGCCTAGGAGACCGCACCGCGCCCACAGGCACCGCATCACATTTAATTGGACCACTGACGCCGGCGAGCCGCAGCCCAGCGGAGGAGCGAGCTGAAGCTGCAGCCTCGAGACAGAAGAATCGCGGGGCGAGGTGCTGCTGAAACCTGAAGGGGAAATGCGGGCCAAGAACTTTACTGTGGAATGTCGATCGATCTTGCTCCCCGGGGGAGAATTGAGAGAAGGAAAGTCTTGCCCTCCTACACCAATCCCTGCCCTTCTTCTCTGCATAACCAAGGCACCTCGGTCTGTCCTTGATGTTTAATACTTTGTTGAACCTCGTGGGTAAGTGTTCACGTGAAGTTTCTCAATTAAAGCTTACAACAACTTTCTGAATTCCACCTTTGCCCCTTTTAGAGATAAGCGGATTAAGACCTAGAGAGTAACAACTTGCCCAAGGTCAGCCAACGACACACCGTAGCCACCGAGAAACAGAGACAGAGAGAAGGGAAGGAAGTCCAAAGATGTGGTTTCAACCACCCATGTGCCCTAATTCATGCAAATATTTCGAGCAAGGCATATTTTGCCGTATTGCAGGTAAAGTTATGTCAGACGAAAAGGAAAGGTCTTATCTTCTTTGAGTCCAGTTTTGTTTTCTTTTGTTCTGGCCAACCACAGACTCAAAATGTGACATAAATGTTTCTCTTTATCACCTCCCTGAAATGTCCTTTGTGTGTGTGTGTGTGTGTGTGTGTGTGTGTGTGTGTGTGTGGTACTGGAGATTGAACCCAGGGGAATTCTACCGCTGAGCTACTTTGAGTTGTTTTGAAACAGGGTCTCGCTAGGTTGATGAGAGTCTCACTACTTGTCCTTGAACCTTCAATCCTCTGGTCTTAGCCTCAAAAGTACTGGGATTCCAGGCATGTGCCACCATGCCCAGCTTGAAATGTCCTTTTGCACCTGATTATTCTCTCACCCTCCACACCACAAATCTTAGCATCATAATTCCTTGCAACCCAGCTGTCCAGCTTATTCGCTTTGGTGTTTAGATCTTTTCCTCATTAGTGCCCCCCTAGTCAGCTTCCAACTTCCCATTCCCACTATCTTAGTTCTTGTCCTCATTTCTTGCCTAGGATATCACAAAAACTTTCTAGTTATCCAGGCATGATGGCACACACCTGTAATCCCAGGACCTGGGAGGCTGAGACAGGAGGAATTCAGGTTCAAGGCCAGCTCAGGAGCTTAGTGAGGCCCTCAGAAACCTAGTGAGACCCTGTTTTAAAATAAAAAAATAAAATAAAATAGGGCTAGGGGGTATGCTTCAGAGATAGAAAACCTCTGGGTTCAATTCCCAGTACCAAAACAAACAAACAAACAAACAAACTTTCTAGCTTACTCCAAAGGGTGTGTCTTAAAATTTCCATGGTTGCCTATAGAACACCAAGGGTATGACAGAAAACAGAACCTGAAAATTGAGGCTGGCAGGAGTGAGGCAGGTAGTACTCTGAGGTATCTTCTTTTTAGTTCAAACAATGCATGTACATTGACTATCTGTTGCAGGATTCCTGCTATAGTACAAGTGAAAAACAATACAAGCAAAGGGATATGGGAGCTGCGTGTGATGGCACGCGCCTGTAATCCCAGTACTTGGGAGATTGAGACTGGAGGATTCCAAGTTTGAAGCCAGCCTCAGCAATTTAGTGAGGTTCTCAGCAGCTCAGCGAGACCCTGTTTTGGAATAAAAATTAAACTAGGGCTGGGGGTGTATCTCGAAGGTAGAATGCCCCTGGGTTCAATTCCCACTACCATAAAACAGGGGTTCTATGAGAACATATGGAAGAGGAGAACTGATTCCACTTGGGAGAGTTGTAGAATGCTCCACAAAGAAAGTTGACATTTCATCTGAGTTTTGAAGGGTTAAAATTTGCCACAGAAAATAGTGTTTCAAGTAAAAGGCAACTATTAGTGCAAATGAATGGAGAAAGCTGAAAGCTTGGAGCATTTGTAAGGCAGATACACTGAATGTTGGGAAAACGTGCACACAAAAGACATAATTCCTATCGTCACAGAGCAGAGACTAGCGGGGGATGCTGGACTGAGCAAACTATTATACAAAAGTCATGTAGTCTACTAATTCTTAAGAGAATCTGTTATAGTTTTGGCTGTTTGGGAAGGTATCCCTGGGAAGGTGTGGTTGACATGAAAGGTGTATAAAAGAGAACGGATGATGTGGGACAGGGAGGTTAGGTCCGCCTTGTCAAGAGCTCTGGAGGCCACACAGAGGAGTCTGGACTTGAGCAACTCGCTTCTTTGGCAAACTGGGATTTAACACAACGGAAAATGCTTTCTAGGAACATCCAGCCTCGCAGTCATTCGCCTGTGTGGGCTGCACTGAGCTCCCTTGCTTCTCTCTCCCTGGTGCTCCACCCCCACCGGGCAGCGGGGCCTCTCTGAGGACTCCGAGACCCTGCCTTGATGCATTGTCTTTTCTGTCTCATCAATTTATCATCAAGTCCTACCAATTTTACTTGTATGGATATTTCTAATATTAGGTCTCCTTTCTGTCAAAAGGCTTAATTATGCCTGGCATGGTGGCACACGCTTGTAATCCCTGCGCTTGGGAGGTAGAGACAGGATCGTGCAGGTTTGAAGCCAGCTGCGCTGGCTTAAGAGACCCTATTTCCAAATAAAAATATAAAAATAGTTCTGGGAGTGTAGCCTGGAGGTAGAAGGGCTTCCAGGAACCCCAGTACCACCACCACCAAAAAAAAAAAAAAGGCTTAATTATGACAAATTTAGTTTAAATATATAACTGACTTTTATAGGACCAGGCAAGCCTGTAATGGGTTATAAGCCTATAGAATGGGTGTTTGGATGAGCTGAACAGAAGTACTGGACTTTTTATTTGGTAAGGCTTGAACAAAGTAGAATCAGTAACAGAAGCAGTGTAATCCTTTAAAATTTTAGAGGGAATTAAAAAAGAGATTTCCTTACCATACCTGCTTAGGTAGGCTGGGCCCCTTCTAATTGGCTGCTGTGTTCTGGTTGGTTGTTGTTTCACCCTCTAAAATCACACGGACAGAGGAGACCATGTCTGATATGCTCCCCCGACATTCCACCCTGAGCGTTCTGCCTGGCAGGTGGAGGTCACTCAAATTACTGATTTGAGGAATACATAAATTATTGCTGAATTCAAGGATTAAAATGGCCCCCAGGTCTAATACCCAGTTGTCACTGAAGCTAGAGCAATTCTATACCTGGGCAGAGTTGAAGCCAGATTACATGGGCCAACAGTAAATGAGGGGTTTGAATTCCCCACCTTAGTCAAGAGATCAGTTTACATAGGGCCACCTTCAATAAAGAGGTAGAATAACTTAGTGAAAAGAGCACGGGCTTTAGAGTCATTCAGATCTAAATTTGCCTTCTAACTCCATTTGCACTGGCTGTAGGACTAGGGTGGAAGTATGTAAGCTGATAGCTTCATCTAAAAACAGCACGACTGCCACCAGCAGAGATGCTGGAGAGTTCCAGGAGATGATGAAATGTACCCAGATAGTGTTTAAGTGTGGGTGGAAACAGTTACTATTATAACTAAGCTGGTCTGGCTAACAAGTATTGAAGGCTCTTCTTCCTACCAAAACTGCACAGTTTCTGATTCTGGGGCCCTAGGATAACTGGAACTTATTATATATTATGACACCTGAACACCTTAGGTAGGTCAAAAATATCACCAAAGGGAAACTAGAGATGATATCATGTACACTATTATTTTTGTGTGTGTGTGGTACTGGGGGTGGAACCCAGAGGATTTCTACCTCCGGGCTATATTCCCAGACCTATTTTATATTTTATTTGGAAACAGGGTCTCACTAAGTTGCTGAGAGCTTCACTAAGTAGCTGAGGCTGGCTTCAAACCTATGTAATCCTCCTGTCTCTGCCTCCCAAGCACTGCGATTATAAGCATGCGCCACCATTCACGACCATGTACACTATTTTTTAGGTGGTATTTTGCTACATTACCCAGGCTGGCTTGAACTTGAGGTCCTCCTGCCTAGCTTCTCAAGTAGCTACGATTACAGGTGTGGATCACTGCACCCATTTAGGAATTAGATCACATAAAAGGTCAGATTTAAATATATATAAAATGTATATTAAATATATATTTGTTAGATTTAAATATATATATATATATATATATATATATTTTTTTTTTTTTTTTTTTCTTGCCGGTCCAGGGATGGAACCCAGAGGCATTCGACCTCTGAGCTACACCCCCTGCTCTATTTTTTATTCTTTATTTTGAAACCAGGTCTCGCTAAGTTGCAAAGGGCATCACTGAGTAGCTGAGGCTGTCCGCAAACCACGATCCTTCTGTCTCAGCCTCACGAATGCTGGAATTACAAGCATGTGTTACCACGCCCAGTGGATTTAAATATATATTTTAATATTTAAATATATATGGGTATTGTAAGTGGGATGTCATTCCCATAATTACATCATGGGATCTACAACTCCAGATCAGCAGAGAATCCCTCTCTGGGGCCAGAGATTCTCCTGTTGGCTTCAAAGGCTGCCATCTTGTGAGAGGCCCAATGAGAGGGCAGCAGGGCAAGGATCCTCAGGAGGCCTCTGGGACCTGAGACTGGTGACCCGCGGACAGCAGGAAACAAGGTTGCCCATCACTATCTAGGAACTGAGAAGTGCCAGCAACCACGTGCCCTAGGAGAGGCGCCCACGCTCCAGACAGGAGTGCAGCCCTCTCCAACAGGGCCCCAGCCCTGGGAGACCATGGTAGAGCACACAGCTGAGGCCCGCCCAGAGTCCTGAGCCGCGGAAATGTGTGATAATAAATGTGCGTTGTTTTTAGCTGGTAACTATGGTCACCCGTTAGTCAGCAATGGAAGACTGGCTATTGTTTGTTGTGTATCAGCAGATACCTCAGAACTCACCATTCAGATGAATGCTAATTCTTAGAATTGTTCTAAGTTTCTTCCTTTCAATAAGGAAATATATTTTCTTTCTTTTTTCCTTTTTGTGGGGATTGAATTCAAGGTCACTCTACCTCTGAGCTTCATTCCCAGCCCTATTTTATTTTTTATTTTGAAACAGGATCTTGCTCTGTTGAAGATGACCTCCCTAAATTGCTGAGGCTGACCACAAACCTGGCATTCTCCTGTCTCAACCTCCCAAGTACTGGGACTAAAAGTGTGCACCACCATGCCCATCTAGGAAATATATTTTCAAACTTCCACAATGCCTGTGATTTCATATGACCATTGACATCTTGCTTATGGAACCTGAGTGAACTTTCCAGTGTGCATTCCCAGATTGGATGCCGTTTTTATAACCATACTTCTTCCCCTCAGCTCCACTTCTAACCTCTAAAAGCAGAGGCCGAGGGGAGAACGCCTGTAGTAAGGAGCCTCCAGGAGCCAAAGGGCTGGTCCTGCCTACGGCCCCACAGCCTGAGCAAAAGCACGGAAGGGAGCAGAGGTAACTCCAAGCTGTATTGGGAAAGTACAGACTAGAAAGAGCAACGGGCGTGTTAGTGTTCATTTCCCCACCGGCCCTCTCCCAGGATGGGGTTACTAACACGAACCAGTGCTGTGGCGGGCATGTAAAGTGGGTGGGCAGTGGTCAAGGAAGGTGCTGTGTTTCATTAAGACAAACCAAAGTTGTTTTCTTCAAAAGTAAATTTATAGAAATTATATTAGAGAAAGTCAACATACTGCAATCAGGTAGAAATCAGGAATTATACAGCATAAAACATGGGGAGAAGTAAAAAAAAAAGAAAAAAAAAAACACTCAACAGTTCCAGTGTCTTATAAAGGGATAACCACATCAGTTTGGCCACACTAACATGAAGTTCTCTTTCTCATCAAAATTCCTATGTTTCCAGGCTGCTGACTTATCTTTGCTTTGGTTTTTCAGGCATTTAAGCCTTAGGAAGGAGAAGCCCTGTATGGGTAACATTAGAATTCCAGACCCTGCAAAAGATGGTGCCTCATTGTAAACTGAACTTCTAACCTGGTTTTAGTACTTATACTGGGATTAACACCCCAAAATTAGGATCAATATATGAAACAGAAAGGCTCAGACCCAGCCCCTGTTCCTAAGGTAGGCCAAGGCCTCAAAAGACCCATCTGTGTTTCTACTGCAAATGCAGTAACCTGGGAACAGCTTTTATTTATTTATTTATTTATTTATTTATTTATTTTAATTTTTTTGGTGGTACTGGCGTTCCTGGAAGCCCTTCTATCTCTGGGCTACACTCCCAGACCTATTTTTACATTTTTATTTGGAAACAGGGTCTCCTAAGCCAGCGCACGCGGCTGGCTTCGAACCAGCGCAATCCTCCTGTCTCAGCCTCCCAAGCGTGGGGATTACAAGCGTGCGCCACCACGCCCGGCATGGAACAGCTTTTAAACTTGGAACACAGTACCTGTAAATACTATCAGTATATACCTGGAAATTAAAATATAACTTAAGTATAACTTTTTAAAATATCTGCAAATAAGCCAGGCGCTATGGCACGTGCATATAACCCCAGTATGTGGGAAGCTGAGACAGGAGGACTGCCAGCTTGAGGCCAGCCTGGAGCAATTTAGTGAGACTGTGTCTCAAAATAAAAAATAAAAAGGGCTCAGGGATGTAGATTAGTGGTAAAGAATCCTTGGGTTCAAACCCCAGTACTGCAAAACAAAATAAAACAAAACAAAACACGACATGTTCTTCAATTCAGATATCATTTCATTTTCATTTATTTTTTCTTTTCCTTTTCCCTTTTTTTTCTCTTTCTTTCTTTCTTTCTTTCTTTCAATACTGAGGATTAAATCCAAGGACACTGGGCAAACTCTGATCTACACCCCCAGTGACCCCTTTTTTTGTGGTACTATGGCTAGAACCCAGGGGAATTCTACCTCTGGGCTACACCCCCAGCCCTATTTTTTATTCTTTATTTTGAAACAGGGTCTCACTGAGTTGCAAAGGGCTTCACTAAATAGCTAAAGCTAGCCAAGAACCCGGATCCTCCTCTCTCAGCTTCCCAAATGCTGGGATTACAAGTGTGCACCACCATGCCCTGCTGACCCTTTTTTATTTTTCCTTCTGAAGCAGGGTCTTGCTAAGTTGCTGAGGGTATTAAATGGATAAGGCTAGCTGAGAACCTGAGATCCTCCTGTTTCAGCCTCCCGAGTACTGAGATTACAGGCATGTGCTTTATTTTTATTTCTAGAATCATTAATCAGGACATGACATCAGTGTGACCTTCAATTGGTATCTCACTATAAAGATGGAGGGCAGAGTCACATCTGGTCCCAGGTCACTTGAGACCTGCTTTTTGTTCTCTTCATGGAAATAAAAAAGCAAATGAGTCATTGGCTTTCTTTGGTATAACTCTACAGGGAACATAAAGCATTTAATAATAAAAACATTTAAAAAGGTCTTCCTTAGAGAAACCATAGATGAGCAAATAAGGTGACCTAACTGGGAATGACGGGAGGGAGGAAGAGGGAAATTCCCTAATGTACATGTTGTAGGTTCACAGACATATCAATCACTAAGCCCAACATGAGGAGGGAGGAGGGAATGGGGTGGGAATTTAGTAAGGGCTAATTGGGTGATGTGTGCATGTATGCCTCCACCATCTTGTACTTCATTAAGATGTATGGCTACAATGCACCAATTAAACATTTTTAAAAAATGAAAAGGTCCTCTTTCATAAATCTACTCTCCCTTCCTTCCTAGGAAGAATATGGATGTCTTATAATTGACTCAAGCAAATCCATTCCACTCCTTTGTGGTTTCTTTCTTCCTTTCTTTTCTTTCTTTTTTCTTCTTTTGATAGTACAAAGGATTGAACCCAGAGGTTCTACCTTTAAGTAGAACCTCTAAACTACACCTCTAGTTTTACCTCTGAACTGCAACTCCAGTCCTTTTTATTTTGAAACATGGTCTTGATAAGTTGCTGAGGATTTCACAAAATTGCTGAGGCTGACCTCCAAAAGGTGATGGTGATCCCCCTGTCTCAGCCTCCAAAATATTGGGATTAGAGGTGTGTGCCACCACACCTAGCTCTCTGGGATTTTGCTCAATTAGAACACTACCAAAGTTCTCAAACACGAATGGCTTCTTTGCTTCCCCTGAAAGGTGGGAACCATAAAATATTACATAATCAGTCTCACTGCAAACACTAGTTTCATAACAAGATCCTACTATTCCAACACATTTGGTAGTTTGTAAAAGACTAGGAATTACAGAACATTTCAAAACATTTTAACAGTTTTAACCTACAAACGGATGCCACAGCATGCTAAAAACCTGCTAGGGCTCTGTTCTGACTGGCCTCTTCAGAAGTGGCATTTATTCAGGGAAACCATCCGTCTTCTCTAAGTGTTCATCCCCTTTGTCCTGGCTTCTGGCAAGGCACTGCATGGGGGAATCCCCAATGTTACCTGGAGAAGACTCAAACATCAACGTGCTTGAGAGAAACTTGGTGGAGATGTCAGCTGTGGACACAGAGTATTTCCAGATGTCTTTATGACAATGCCTCATTGCATCATTAATTTCATTAGCTTCAAAATTTATTTCATTCCATTTTTCCTACCTCCTCACCTTCATTCCTTTCCTCATATCCCAGAACTAGAGAGCAAATGTTTCTGTCTGTCTATCTGTTTTCTTTTCGCTGGCGATCCAGAGGCAAGGTGGCTAACTTGTACATCACAGGAAATAAAATAGCAGTGAATACTGCTGATCCTAAACAGGTATACAGAAGTATTGGCAGATCCGGGTACTGTCCTTGAACAATTCCAATTACCGCAGGAATAGCCATCTCTCCCAGGGCAGCACCAATGACAAAAAATGCTGCAGACTTCCCACTTATGGTCGTGTACTGCTCAATCCAGGAAACACCACTGGGAAACGTGGTAGCCATTGAGGCCCCGTACACTGAGGTGGCTATCCAGAGACAAAGTGGACTCTTGTCAAAGAGCACCAGGAATAAAGAAGAAATCAGGCTGCTGATGTTGCTCAACACAATCATGGTTCCAGGCTGTAAACATGTAGCAAAGAAGATTGCCAGGCCCCTGCAGGCTGCGAAGGTCCCCCAGAAGATGGAGTTCAGCCCAGCGGCTTCGCTCTCTCCCATGCCAACGTGGGTGGTTGCGAATGAGAAGACGTAAGAGCCGTATGTTACCTCGGCTCCAACGTAGAAAAAGAAGAACAGAAAAAGCAGACAGAGAAGGGCCTTGTGGTACTTAGCTCTTCGGCTTCCCTGGGCAGATGCTTTTGACTTTTCCTGCCTTGAGCTTTTCTTACAAAACAGGCCAAACATGAAAACAGAAACCACTAAAATGTAAGTGGCGATAAAAGTGTAAGCCCACAGTAGGTTCATGTTGTCAGGCACTCCAAACAGAGGGACCGAGTCGGCCTCAGGGGATCTGTTGGTGGCTTGGGGGGCAAAGTCCGGTTCCGTGTGGTTTCCTGTGGGCACTGCTGTGCCCAACACCAGCTTAGCCAGAAGTGGAGCCAGAAAGGCCCCCAAGGCAAAGCTGAAGTGTAAGGCCTGCATGTGTGGGGCTCCTTTGTCCCCCCACATGGCCAAGATCAGGACATTCGCACCTGCCAATCAGAGATGGGGAAATGAGTCAAGTTAAACACAGTGACCCAGTTCAAAAAACCAGAGTTCTCTACTATCAGAAGAAAGATAATAATCCCAGTACTTGGGACGCTGAGACAGAAGGATCGCAGGTTCACAGCCAGCCTCAGCTACTTAGTGAGGCCCTCTGCAACTTAGTGAGACCCTGTTTCAAAATAAAAATAGGGCTGGGGTGTAGCTTAGAGGTAAAATGCCCTGGGTTCATTCCCAGTACTGTAAAACCAAAAAATGATAAATCTCTATTACAGGACATGAGCATCATAATGTTCTAAGTTATAAACACACTACTTGAGTCAGTTCTCTGATTAAGGAATCTAATTAGTACCACCAGAGAACTACATGTACATCTCTATGTACCCACAGAATTCTACAACTGGTGAGCTATTGCCTCCTAGTGGCAGGCACATTAACGAAGGCTTTTAGTGCTAACACCAGACTAGGGAGTAATATTCATATACTTATTTATTTGTAAGTATTTAAAATGTATATCTGTATAATTGTAAGCATTTTAAATATATAAAGTTTATCCATGTGCCTGTGTGTATAAACACTAGACAAAATTTTATCATCAAATATTGCCAAATTACTAGAAGTTTTTTATTACTTATTGCTAGTCACTTGATGAAAATTATTTATATATGTATAAAATATAGGTAAAACATACATCAAAGAATCTGAATACCCCAGGGTTCTGCTGCTCCTTACAGGAAACAACAACTAAGAATCTGTACTTAATACTGTGTGAACACCTGAATACTTACAAAGTAGACGGCCAGAAGACTCAAGTCATTGACTATTATTAATCAGATAAGCATATAACTTCACCCTATATTGTATAACCAAACTAAGCCCAGAGTCTAAAACACTTCTCCGCACAGCGAGAAGGGAGTCATAGAAAGCTGGATTTGGCATTAAGAAATCTATGTACATTATTTTGCAGATAAAAGATAGGGAAACTCTAAGCATTTGTGAGAGTAATAGAAAGATAGAAAAGGATAATAATACACTACATGAGTTTCTTTTAGTTCAAACATGGGAATTCACTTTATTTTTTTATTTATTTTATTTTATTTTATTTTTGGTGGTACTGAGGTTCCTGGAAGCCCTTCTACCTCTAGGCTACACTCCCAGACCTATTTATATTTTTGAAACAGGGTCTCTTATGCCAGCGTGGCTGGCTTCGAACCTGTGCGATCCTCCTGTCTCCGCCTCCCAAGCGCGGGGATTACAAGCGTGCGCCACCACGCCCGGCCTGGGAATTCATTTTAAATTGGATGTTTGTCTATGCTTTCAGAGCCAATAAACTTTACACATGTATTTTATCTAATTAGACCATCATTTTTTTTTAACATTGCAATGGTAAAATTCTCTTCAAAAATGAAAGCCTGCTCATCTGCACTGTGATTAGCCACAGAAGGAAGTTCTCTCCTGTTTGGATGCTGTAAATCAACAATCTTCCCCAAAAACAAAATCCTTTAAGTTCACTTCACTTCATAGTTGACTGCTCAAACTCCAGAAGATGGAGTTCAAACTAGCATCTTCCTGGGCTAGCTGCTCAAAATTTTCCATCAAGAAAAGTAGCTGCAGCCAGGCATGGCGGTGCACACCTGGAATCACAGTACTTGGGTGGTGAGGCCCAGGTCCCTCAAGCTGTTTGACAAGGTCCCAGTGAGAGGAAGGCTCCTGCAAGGCAGGAAGATGATGACTACACTCACACTGATCCTGTTTCGTATTTTGTGTTCTAATTGGATTATTAATCAAGCAAAATGATGTGGGTGGTCTCAAGGAGACATGCTGTTTGTTACATATGAAGATGTTGCAGGAAAAGGGGTATTAAAAAAACCTGGGAATTGCTCAGAAATTCATAAAGTCCCAAATAGTAAGAATCTGGCTAGTAAAAACTGAAACAGTTACAGTTGTAGATGTTTTTACTAAATGCTGAGTTTTTTGAGGGAAAGCCTGATGTGATGCCTGCAGAATTAATTGGGTCAGCAGCTTACATGATCAAAAAGTGTCCATGGTTGCCACTTCAGGGGGCCAGAGCTAATCAATACGTAGCCCCCACCCTTTATAGGAATAATGTAGGATGGAGTATGGATAGCAAGTGTTGAAGGAAAATGGGTTTTAGCATGAAAATAGATTTATGGAAAGGCTGGGTAGGTAGGGACCTGCTGGTGCCTACTAAAGCACAAGAATTTTCTTAGTTAATAATATAATAGGTATTGTAGAAAAAT
Organism: Muscardinus avellanarius; assembly: GCF_963383645.1. Lineage (NCBI taxonomy): Eukaryota > Metazoa > Chordata > Mammalia > Rodentia > Gliridae > Muscardinus > Muscardinus avellanarius. Next base: position 65,081,356 of record NC_137794.1, on the reverse strand, counting down.
AGGTATGGACAGTGTATGTTAGAGAAATAGAATAAGTTCAGTATGGGTTTGATGGTTGGGTCAGAGTAAGTTAATAGAATACCTATTGGTCAAAAATAGCAGATAAAATTAGCAGTCAATCTTAGAAGTAGAGATAGTAAGGTTAATATTTAATAGTTAAGTTAGAGGATAGGATAAGTTCAGTTTAAGTTTATTATGTGTGATGGAGAGATTGGCCAGGCAGGGCTCCCTTCTTTTTGGGGTTTTCTTTCTCTTTTTTTTTTTTTTTTTTGTGGTGGTACTGGGGTTCCTGGAAACCCTTCTACCTCTGGGCTATACTCCCAGACCTATTTTTTATATTTTTATTTCGAAACAGGGTCTCTTAAGCCAGCAAGGCTGGCTTCAAACCTGCGCAATCCTCCTGTCTTCGCCTCCCAAGCATGGGGATTACAAGCGTGTGCCACGACGCCCAGCTTTTTTGGTGTTTTCTGACCAAAGATCATAAGAATTCAAGAAAATAAATTGTACACTTTGTATTTTAAAATATGAAATATAAAAGTAAAATGCTTTGTGCTTTTTAATGATTTTTTTATAATCTTTGTGTACCTTCTAATGGAAAAGCCCCTTGTTTTCTGTATTTTTGATTTAGCCTGAGGTTTGAATGTGCTTTGCAGAGCTCCATTGTTAGGTTAATAACTAGAATAGAATTGATTTTTGTGGCCAGGTAACCAAATGAATTGTATGACGTTAATTTGGATAATTTTGGGTGTTTTTTTCAACCACGGTATTGGGATATACTCATTGGGCAGGTTGAATTGTTCCAGATGAAGCACAAAATGTATCCAGGTATATTGAAAATATGTTTTGCCAAAAGTTGTTTGTACCCAAGTGTGCTGAGAAGTTTGTGTAAAAACATGTAAAACATGTTTTGCACAAACATGTTTGTGCAAAAAGTTGTTAATACCAAATATTTCTGTGTTAAAGCATATAAAAATAAAGCATAGACTGAATGGCAGAGTCATGCCTCTGAAAAAGGCCACCTCTCATTCCCTCAAGTCGCTGGCTCCTCACCCACCTTCGAGAACCCCTGAATTGGCCGGGAGCTGGAGGATCACAGTCAAATTTTCAGCAAAATAGTAAGACCCTGTTTCAAGAGGAAAGGGGGGATAGGAGTGTAGCTGGGAGATAGAACATCCCTGGGTTTAGTCCCTAGAGCCACACACACAAGAAGAGTAGGGGCTAGAAGGGTAGTGATGGTGGCCCTGGGACCAACTCAGTAGGTCTGCCATTTCAATAGCATTGCAGATGACAGTTTGATACATCCACTCTACTTCTCTAGTAGAAGATCCACACTGCCAAGATGACACTGAAGGGTGCTCTTACCTGTATTCAGAATGCCACCTGAAACACCAAAGACACACATCATGACAATCAGTAATACCGCTATCTTGCAAAAAGGAATAAGGGTAAGAGCAGCTGTGGTTGTCAACAGTGATGCCCCTGAGAAAAGAAATTAAAAAGTCAGCTCTTCAGTAAAGTCAGCTATTGAAAAACAGTATTCAAACAGGCCCAGGGGTCAGTTAACATCATACACGCTTCCACTAGTGGAAAAGTCAAGTTAAAATCATGAGTAGGTGAGAGTTGCAGCTTCAAAAAGTGCTTTTTACTTATCTATTGTGGTGGAGGGGCGTTCTAACTATGAGCCTCACCCCCAGTCCTATTTTATTTCTTATTTTGAAAAGGGGTCTCCCTAAGTTACTATGCACTACCAGCTTCAAATCTGCAATCCTCTGTCTTGGCTTCCAAAGTACTTGGAGTACATGTGCCATTATGCCAGAGTTGCAAGTGTCTTTCAAGTTATTTATAAGCTTTATGGACTCTAAAATATAAATTACTATGACAGATGTAGTAGTGCCTGCCTGTAATCCCAGTACTTGGGAGGCTGAGACAGGAGGATCGCAGGTTTGTGGCTAGCCTCGGCAATGTAGTGTGGTTCCCCACAGCTTACTGAGACCCTGTTTCAAAATGAAAAATAAAATAAAGCTGAGGGTGTAGCTCAGAGGTAGAATGCTCCTGGGTTCACTTCCCATTCACAAACACACATACACAAATTGCTATGACCTGATCACAATTTGAGTATTGATAATAATCAAACAATAAAATTGTACCCTCAAAGACAAGTTTCATTGTAAGAAACAGGCCAAAGAATTATTTACTTTTCATTTTGCATTTCAGAACCTAACAGGATTTTTAAAATGAGTTAACTGTGTAAAAAATGAAAATAGAAAATGGCAATAAATATGTTTTTTCTTTGTTTTTGTTTTTATGTTTGTTTTTGTTTTGCAGTATTGGTGTGGAACCCAGGAGCTTTCTACCACTGAGCTGCATAGCTAGGCTGGGGCAGGGGAGGGGGGTGGGAGTGATGTACTAGGGATGAAACCCAGGGGCATTCTATCTCTGAACCATAGCCCAACCCTATTTTATTTTTTATTTGGAAACAGGGTCTCACTAAGTTGTGGAGAGCCTCACTAAGTAGCTGAGGCTGGCTGCGAACCAACGATCCTCCTGTCTCAGCCTCCCAAGTAACCACCATGCCTGGACACAGCTAGCTTTATGGACTCTTTGCCTTTTTTATTTTGAAACAGGGTTACAGAGGCTGACCTTGAACTTGCATCCTCTTGTCTCAGCTTCCTAAATACTGGGATTATAGGCATCTGCCATCATGTCTAAGTTTTAAGGTTGTATATTTGAGGACAAAGAAGGGAAAATAAAAAGAAGATATGCATTCAATTCACATTGCAAATTAGAGGGATTATTTACTTATTCATCAGCAAGAAATTATTCTCCTTGCTTCCAAAGGAGTTTTATCACATCAGCTTTCCAAAAGAGTGTGTGCAAAGCTCTGCCCTCTGTTTCCAGGGTGAGGTGGGGCAGTCCTGGATCATCACTGACATGGGGCAGCAGGGACAGAAACGGAGCCTCCCTCAGCTCACTCACCGCCCGCCGCCCTTCATTTCCATCCAGAGCCCACAGATCCCAGGCAGGTCCCAGGAGCTCATTCTACATCTGCAGCCCAAAGAGATCTGCTCTACATTGTTATAAGCAGAGTTTTTTGGACAGCTAGTGTGTAACTCTGGATGGTGCCTGAATGGGAAGGCTAAGGGTTGCTAACATATATACCTGAAGGCCGACTACAGTTCAACCAGTCTGCAGGCTACTGTTTTTCACATTTAAAGCCAAGTTGTAAAAATAATTGATAATCACAAAGAAGTAAAAGTCAGTGTTTACTCACCCAGAAGTAAAAAATGATTCATACAGTCAAAAAGAATTCCACCAATCATGGTACCACACAAAAATCCAGAGGCACGGCCCACAAAAATTAAAGAAAGACTGCTGATATTTCTGTTTACATTTGTTGCCAGATCTTGAAAGGTAGGTCCCAGGATACCTATGCTCATTCCCTAAAATTTAAAAAGAGAAAAGTTTTTTATTTACCATATTAATAAGCGTTAATAGCTTTTTCTTAATAAAAAAAAAAGGAGAGAGGATTACAATGTAATGCAAGAAATTACCAAGTCCCACAGTAAGAAAAATATACTGTGCAGGAACCGTCACAATCCCTGATTTCAAATTATACTACAGAACTATAGTAACAAAAGCTGCATGGTTGGCACAAAAACAAATTCATAGACCACCATAATTGAGTAGAAGATACAGAGACAAATTCTCACACTTATAGCCAGCTTATTTTATTTACAAAGGTGCTAAAAACATATGCTGGAAAAAGACAGCCTTTTCAACAAATATGTGGTGTTGGGAAAACTGGATATACATATGTGGAAGGATGAAATCAGATCCTCATCTCTCACCCTGCACATAAGTCAACTCAGGATGGACCAAAGATCTAAAACTTAGACCAGAAACTTTGCAATTGCTATAAGAGGGCATAGGACCAACTCTCCAACACATAGGCACTGGTAGAGACTTCCTCAACAAGAACCCTAAACTCAGAAGTAAAGCTGAGAACCAATAAAAGAGATGCCATCAAATTAAAAAGCTTCCATGCAGCAAAGAATACAATCAAGAATCTGAAGATACTGGGAGAAAATCTTTGTGGGCTGCTACTCTAATAGAGGACTAATGTCTAGAATATATAGATAACTCAATATGATTAACACCAAAAACCGCCTAAATTACCCAGTTAAAAAACTGGCTACTGAAATGAACAGACATTCTCAAAAGAAAAAAAAAAATACAAGTAGTTAACAAATATATGAAAAATGTTCAATATCACTAGCAATCAGGGGAATGCAAATGAAAACTACCCTGTGAGTCTACTAACTCCAATTAGAATGGCAACCGTCTAGAATACAAACAACAACATGGGGAAATAGGAACTCTAAAACACTGATGGCTGGATTGTGAGATAGTGCGGCCACTGTGCAGACCAGTATGGCAGTTCCTCAAAAGACCAGAATGGAGCCGCCGCCTGACCCAGCCGCATAATGGATGGAACTAGAGAATATTATGCTAAGATCAGCCAGTCTCAGCAAGTCAAGGGTCATGTGTTTTCTGTCATAAGTGGACGCTAGAACAAAAATAGGAAGCAAAAGAAATTTTAGTCAAATAAAAAGAGAAAACAGTAAAATAGTGGAGACTGGGGAGGAAAGTGAGGAGGAGAAAAATGAGAACTGAGGAAAGGAACAGTTCAGATAAGGTTATATGCATACAAGGTTCACTGTCAATCTCACCAAGGTGTATGGGGAGGGAAGAGGGGAAGGTGGGGGTATACAGAGGAAAATACACCAAATGCTGTGTGTATGTATCACTTTGAATCTCACTATGATATATAATTACATTGTATCAATAAAGCTATAAAAATGTTTGTACCAGAAAAAAAGTGCAATGACATTATTACTACTAGAGATAAAGACTTCTATGGTTTTTCTTATATTCCCAACTCTTAATTTTTTTAAAAAAAATTATTTAATTCTTCTGGATTTTTGTTGCTATTTCATTTAACTTTTGAACAATATTTTAAAAGATGGTTTTTCAGCTGGGTGTGGTGGCACACGCTTGTAATCCCAGCATTCGGGAGGCTGAGACCGAAGGATCGTGGCTCGTGTACAACCTCAGCTACTTAGGCCCTCCATAACTTAGTGAGAATCTGTTTCAAAATAAAGAATAAAAAATAGGGCAGGGATGTAGCTGGGAGGTTGAATGCCCCTGGGTTCCATCCCCAAACCCCCCCAAAAAGAAAGAGAGATGGGTTTTCATTAATAATTAATAGGATATAACAAAACTATTCTCAAAAATACTATATTTTGAAATATACTACATGCACAAATAGGAATTTAAAATTTTCCAAACATCAAAATATAATTTCAGGTTCTATGTCAAAATAGCAATATTTATGAAATATTTAGGTACTTTCCTCTGAACTACATGTATACAAGATGCAGGAGGTAAATCATTTCAGTGTTTCCAAGTCTACATTTTTCTTCAAATCACACATATATACCCATAGCCACTAGGAAGGAATACAATGTGTAAGTCTTTCTTAAAAAATATTACATTCTATACATATTACAAATGTATAGAATGACAACAACAAAAAAAAAGTGTGGGGGGGTGGGTAGGTATGTGTTGCTGGGGATTAAACCCAGGGCATTTATCATTAAGCTATACCCCCAGACCAGTTAAATGTTTTATTTTGAAACAGGGTCTTGCTAAGTTGCTGAGGCTGGCTCTGAACCTGCGATCTTCCTGTCTCAGCCTCCCATGCACTGGGATTACAGGGGGGTGCCACCATGTCAGTCTAATTAGATATTTCTTAGACAATGTGTTAACAAGAATTTTACAGTTGGCTTGGACCCTTTAAGGAAAAGTGTTTATCCTTCATCTATATTTCAAGAATAATTGACTCTGATTACACCAGGCTCTAAATGTCCAACAGGAAAGGCCCAGGACTGAGGTCCAGGTGTGCACAGGTACAGCAAGAGGCCTGAGCAGTGGGTCTGATCAAATCACTTCATGTCTTCAAAGGACCTAAACAAGACCTGGCACACAGGGAGGTCACCAAGCATCTGCGCTCCTACCACAAGGTTCTCAGAACCAGCTGTGGCTCAGACCCTCGGAGGCCAAGCAGCCAGAGCGCCTCTCCTCAGAGGACTCGCCCTGCTAACCCTGGAGGAACCAAGTTTACCAACTGTCCCCAGAGAGATTTGCCAAGAGGCATTTCTAGCCTTGCAGTCTGCTCCAAGGAGTGAGAGGCGGTCCTGGCTCTGCCGCTTGACCACTCTGGGTCCCCAAAGGCACTGTCCCTCTGGGCGCATTTAGCAAAATTCCCCACTAGCAAAATCCAGCACTTGGCTGAATCTGGCCATCCCACGAGGAAGAAGATATTGCAGAAGTGCAGCGTTTCCGTGTAATGGCTTGGGCTTGCCTGGGTGAGTGGGCAGGGCAGCGGCCAAAACCCCGGGCACCCCTGCCTCCATCTCACCCAGCCGTCGAAAGGATTGCTGCAGCTGGCAAACGCTAGGAAAATCCATTCCGCCTGCCAGATTAGGATGCTGTCTGGTTTCCAGACGAAAGCTGAGGCCTAGGCAGGTTCAGTAAGCCTCCCTAGGTCAGGCAGCCAGTGCAGGGTGCCGCCCTCCGGCTCGCCCACCCGCCCGAGGTGCAGCGGCGCAGCGCGGATGCAGCCGGCTCTCACCAGCCCCAGGAAGGCGGCGAACAGGACGGCGGCCGTGAACCAGCGCAGCGCTCTCCGCCGCCGCCGCCCCGGCTCCGGGGGCTCGGGCTCCGCCGCCGCCGGGTCCCGCAGGAGCCGCCGCAGGGCAGCGGGGGCCCCGGCCCCACGCAGCTCCAGCTCCAGCTCCAGCGTGGCGGCGCGTCCTCTCCAGCGAGGCCCGGGTGCCGAGCGGAGCGCCGCGGCCCCTCCCAAAGCGGGTCGGACTTTGGGACTCGGGTGTGTCCGCAGGCAGCACTCCAGGTGAAGCGTTAGGGTCTGAATGGTGGTGGTGGTGGTGGTGGGGGGGGGGTTCTTTTTCTTATTCAACTAAGGATGGTTGAATAGAAAAATTAAAACAGGCAGCTCAGTGCAGCTTTAACAAATCTTTATTACAAAATTAGGAAATAGAGCAGTAAGAAATAGAGAAGAGAAAGAAAAAGGCAGCGTGCTGACTCGCATGCTGGAGAGGCCGAAAATGGAACTCTGGCTCCTTTTGGGGACCCCCAACCCTTAAATGGATTTTGTATTGGTATCTTTCTCACCAGTGTCACCAAGGCAATGGGCTAGTTACTTATTCCTTAGCCAGGTGGTGCCTCTTTGTCTCCGGACAGTGCATTTACTAAGTGCAAGGGTCAAGAATCGACCTGGCCCTCGGCTCTATTGTATTGGGCAGTACTGGTTGCTCATCAACTAGGGTGCTTTGAAGCCGCACACAAAGTTTACCTTTCCTATGCCCAACCCAGGGGCACTGGTTGCCTCTATTGTAGTTTTAGGGCTAAAGGCTTCAGTTGACTCTAAGGCTTTTACTATAGGTTAATGAATGAAGGGCAAAGACAGAGAGGAACTCTGCATTGCAATCGCTGCAGCCCCCTCCCTGCCTGAGTGCCTGCACAGTACCTAAGCTCTGACTATATTTTACATTTTGGAAATTATCAAAGCAATTTTCTAATACCAGCACCTTAATACATTTTGATGCCTCTTCCCAAGACTGGCACAAAGAGTGCGGGTGATGCGCACAGGGAGGGCGTGTGTACAAGGAGGGCGTGTGTACAGAGAGCTGGACAAGCAGAAGAGAATTTTTTTTTTTTTTTTTTTTTTTTTGCGGTACTGGGGATGGAACCCAGGGGCATTCTACCTCTGAGCTACACCCACTGGTCCTATTTTTTAGTCTTTATATTTTTTTGAAACGGTCTCGCTAAATTGCAAAGGGCCTGAGTAGCTGAGGCTGTCGTTGAACCACCATCCTCCAGTCTCAGCCTCCTGAATGCAGGGATTACAAGCGTGCGCCACCACGCCCGGCCTAGACTGATGGTGTTGAACACACTATTACACTATAATATGAAGGAGAACAGAGAGCCTGTGACTTAAGAGAATCTGTTATAGTTTTGGCTGTTTGGGAAGATATCCCTGGGAAGGTGTGGTTGACATGAAAGGTGTATAAAAGAGAACGGATGATGTGGGACAGGGAGGTTAGGTCCGCCTTGTCAAGAGCTCTGGAGGCCACACAGAGGAGTCTGGACTTGAGCAACTCGCTTCTTTGGCAAACTGGGATTTAACACAACGGAAAATGCTTTCTAGGAACATCCAGCCTCGCAGTCATTCGCCTGTGTGGGCTGCACTGAGCTCCCTTGCTTCTCTCTCCCTGGTGCTCCACCCCCACCGGGCAGCGGGGCCTCTCTGAGGACTGGAGACCCTGCCTTGATGCTTCCTCCTTTGTCTCCTCGGTTTATCACCAAGTCCTGCCAGTTTTACTTGTGAATATTTCTAAAATTAGGCCTCATCTCTGTCAAGACAGATGAATTTACAACAGTTTAAAGATTTAATTGATTTTTAGCCGGGCGTGGTGGCGCACGCTTGTAATCCCCGCGCTTGGGAGGCAGAGACAGGAGGATTGCGCAGGTTCAAAGCCAGCCGCGCGCGCTGGCTTAGGAGACCCTGTTTCCAAATATAAAAATGTAAAAAGAGGTTTGGGAGTGTAGCCCGGAGATAGAAGGGCTTCCAGGAACCCCAGTACCACCAAAAAAAAAAAAAAAGATTTAATTGATTTTTATTACAAATTGTATGTTTGATCAACATCTTATTCTAGAAGACAGAATGGGTGGTTTGGTTTGGATGAGCTGAACAGAGCAGTTGGCTTCAGATACAGAAAAGTGTTGAAAAAAGCAGAAACAGGAGCAGAAACAGTTTGGTTCTTTAAAAGTTAGTTTTTGCCAGTAATCCCAGTACTGGGGAGGCTGAGAGAGGAGGACTGCAGGTTCACGGCTAGCCTCAGCTACTGAGTGAGGCCCACAGACTTCTTATCACGCCTGCTCAACTGGGTCCTTGCTGACTGGCTGCTGTGTTCTGATTGTTGCCTCAGACTCTAAAATCATGAGTTCAGAGGTCACATCTATTTTGTTTCCCAACATATCCCAGCTGAGCAAAAACCTGGACGCCTACAGGTCACTCAAATTACTAATGCAAGCCAGGCATGGGGGTCGGGGTCTTGTAATCTTAGTACTTGGGAGGCTGAGACAGGAGGATCACAAGTTTGAGGAAAGCCTCAACAATTTAGTGAAACTCTCAATAACCCAGTGAGACCTTGTTTCAAAAAATATAAAAATAAAAAAGGATGGGGTTATAGCTCAGAGTTTGGGTTCAGTCTCTAGTAAAACACACACACACACACACACACACACACACACACACACACACACTGATGCATAAATGACTGGTGAATTAAGGAACTAACAATGTCCCCCAGATCTAGCACCCAGTATTTTCACTGGAGCTAGAGCATTTCTGTAGACTGTGGGGTTGAAGCCAACAGTAAATGAGAGGGTTGAATTATCCACCTTAGTTAAGAGATCAGTTTGCTACCTTCAATAAAGAAATAGAATAGCTTGGTGAAAAGATCATGGGCTTTGGAGTCATACAAAACTAAATTTGCCTTCTATCTCCATTTCTATTGCCTGCAGGACTAGGGAGGAAAAAAGTATGTAAGCTGATATCTTCATCTAAAAGTAGGATGACACCACCTGCTGAGAGGCCAGAGCAGTCAAGGCGATGACGAAATGTACACAGATAGTGTCATAAGTGCATGTGGAAAAATTACTACTGTAACAAAGCTAGGTTGGGCTCATATGTTATTTTCAAACCCCTTCCTTTTACCCCAAAATGCACAGTTCCTGATTTCAGTCCCCAGCGATAAATGAAACTTTATATATATTGGGTAAATATATTAATTTAAGGGAAAATGAGGACAATAGCTTAGAAATTACATTGAAATAAAAGCATATATATATATGTATGCTGTTGTAGTGAGAACATAGACACTATCCCCAAGCCATTATCCTTTCCAGAAGGAGGTAGCAGAGAGGCTCCAGCCACAACTCAAGTTGTGGCTGTGACCCCAGTCCATGTCCCCATCTTTTGGCCCCACATAGCCTCTAACAGTGAGTGGTGTGGTCAGAACTTGGCCACTCCATCCACCCTCAAGCCCAACCAAATCCATGAAGATGAAGCTGGAGTGAGATGATAACTCAACCTCGTTTCCTCAGGGAAAGCCCTGATGACTCCTGTATATCACACAGTCTTATTATACCTTTGAGCCTGGAACCCTCTGTTCCTGTTCACACCAAGGATGTCTAGGAGGATCCAGAAAAGGCCAAGCCTTTCCCAGAGCCCTGGAATGAGGAGAGATACAGAGAATCACTGCCCTGAGCAGAGTACAGAGTTGAAACTCTGGTCAATGCAGAATGGCAGCAGCCAAGGACACCTGGAGTATCATTTATTACCACTGATTAGATAAGATGAGGGGAGTGTGGTGATTTGGTTTCTCACCTTCATATTAAAGATCTTTCCCCAAGATTCATGAAGGGAGAAGAGGGATGAGGAAATAGCTATCCATCTGAAGAATGCTCTAATTTAGAAGCATTAAAGCAAATTATCACAATTCTTATTTTGGGTAAGTAAAAAACAGGGCCATGGTCACTGAAAGCAGGCTTTCAACTGCTGGGGCCAGTAGAGAAGGGAAGAAAGAAGAAGAATCCAAGTTTCTCCCTGAAAACCTCCTTTCCTCTTTGGAACAGAGACATAGCTATAATCAGCTCCATTAGGAAATTATTATGCAAGTAAAGTGCACACTAAAACACCCAGCAAGTAACAGGCTTCTTTGGTGGACTAGTACATTTAGAATGTATATCATGTGTTTCTTAATGGAAGCTGAAAGGCCAGTGATGTTAGTGATTTTATTGCCAAAATCCCTGTGGGCAGTAAAAATGCTACTCCCATTTCAGAAATTCACCACAACCACCACAGACATTTGGGATATACAACCTAAAAATATTCACTAATATTTTAAAGAGAGATGCCAAGCTCACTTATAAAGAAAGATACAACTAATGGCACATGAATCTTACACCAATATCAGTATTTTGTGACAATATTTAATTCAAACAAGCTCTTGTACAAAGCTAAGTAAACTGTGAATATGCTTATATTTGGATATAATAAATCTACAACATCACTTCTGCTTTTATCAGCCCCTTATATTAACATTGATTAGTGAAACCATATACAAGAGCAACAGGCAGATGGTCTGGAATTGGTTTCTATGCAGAACTTCACACAACAGCATTTATTGTTCCTGTTACATGATCACACAGCAGTGGAGATAATAGAAAATAGGATTCTTTCATTCAGTTGTCATGAGAAAATACACAGCGTGCCAAGCATGACTTAACTAAGTTGTAAGTAGCCTTAAAAACCCCTCTGACCTTAGAGGGCATAGCTCCAATATTCCAACACAGGGGCACAACTAGAAACATCCTCAATAAGACCCCCAAAGCTCAGGAAATTAAAACAAGAATAAATGGGATAGCATTAAACTAAAAAGTTTCTGTTCATCAAAGGAAATTATCAAGAATCTAAAGAGATAGCTTACAGAATGGGAGAAGATCTTTGCCAGCTATTCCTCTGTTAGAGGACTAATAACTAGAATATACAAATAACTTAAAAGAAGACTTACTGCTAAAAAAAAAACAAGAGGGGGGAACAACTCAAGTAAGAAATGGGCAATTAAACTAAACAGACACTTCACAAAAGAAAAAATGGCCAATAAGTATATGAAAAAATGTTCAACATCATTAGCAATCAGGGAGATGCAAATCCAAACTGCACTTTGAATCTAACCCCAATTAAAATGGCAATCATGAAGAAGTCAAACAATAAATGCTGGTGGGAAAATAGGAATTCTCATACGCTGTTGGTGAGATTGCAAACTAGTGCAACCACTGTGGAGATCAGTGTGGAGATTCCTCATAAAACTGAGAATGGAGCCACCATATGATCCAGCTATTATACTCCTGGGCATCTTCCAAAGGGGCTGAAATCAGATTATTATAATGATACCTGCATATCCATGTTCATTGCAGCACAATTCTCAATAGCCAAATTAGGAAGTCAGCCTAGGTATCTTTTATGTGTGTGGTGATGGGGATTGAACCCAAGGGCATTCTACCTCTGAACTACACCCCCACCCAGCCCTATGTTTTTTATTCTTTATTTCGAAACAGGTTCTCGCTGAGTTGCAAAGAGACTCACTAAGTAGCTGAGGCTGTCCGCGAACCGTGATCCTCCCGTCTCAGCCTCCCTAATGCTGGGACTACAAGCGTGCGCCACCACGCCCGGCTTAACTCGGTATTTAATGTATACTGGGCACTAGTAGCTCTCAAACACTGCCAGGTGATTCCTACAGCAGCCAGGGTGCAAAACCTCTGGCACACAGGCGTACGTTCTGCAACCATGCCTTTCCTTGGGTCGTTTAGTCTCCTGGAGCTTATGGATTCTAGAGGTTGCAGAACAAAATGGCACTTTGCTTTGCCTCAGCATTATTCAGAACTTTTCATATCACAGTCCAGAAAAAAGCCCTTTGTACTCCAAGAGGAAATGAAAATGGCAGTGTCATCTAACTGGTTCTGATCTCAAAAACAATAATACCTTGAACTTTTTCTTAACCTTGGACTCTCTAACAAAGGCAACCTTATTAGTGGTTTTAGCTCTACTATATCTGAAGGTTTGTTGTGACCTTTTGTGAACATGACAACCAGGTGAGGCACTTGCTGTTTTCAACCATGAACACATTAATACACACTAAAAAACTTGGCAGGGTTTTTCATATATATATATATATATATATTTAACTTGATAAACCAAGCCTTTCTTTGCTTGTTTGGCTGGTGAACATTTATTTCCTTTCTGAACTGCTGTCTCTGAGTCATTCTTCAACAAGGCATAGGCCCAGTGGAAGTCTAGATCAGAGCATAATGTTGTCTTAAGCCAGCTTTTTCTGCAAGTGATCAGGGTAAAGGGCTGAGGGCTGAGAACCTGCTCAGCTCCCCGGGTGCTGGGAGCTATACCCCAAGACCCAGCTCCACCATAAATGTGTCCTCTTGACTCTACTGACCAAAGCCTAATGTTGGTGCCAGACTCCATAACACATGCAGAGAACATTGAATGGCTGTTGCCAGGAGCTGGTGGGTGGTTAGAACAGGAGTCACTGCTTAATGTGTGCCATCTTTTATTTATTTTTTGTAGTACCGGGGATTAAACCCAGAATCATTCTACCTCTGTGCTAAACACCCAGCCCTATTTTTTATCCTTTATCTTGAAACAAGGTCTCATTAAGTCGCAGGGGGCCTCACTAAGTAGCTGAGGCAGGCCGAGAACCTGCGATCCTCCTGTCTTAGCCTCCCAAGTACTGGGATTACAAGCATGTGCCACCACGCCCGGCTCAGAGTTTCATTTTTGCAAGATGAAGAGTTCTGTGGATGGATGGTGGTGATGGCTGAACACAGTGTGAGTGTACTTCGTGCCCATGAACTGCACGGAAAGACAGGTGAAAGAGCAAGATTTGTGCTGTACTGGCCAGGCGTGGTGGCGCACGCTTGTAATCCCAGCACTTGGGAGGCTGAGACAGGAGGACCGCACAGGTTCGAAGCCAGCCTCAGCAACTTAGTGAGACCCAGTTTCCAAATAAAGTATAAAATAGGTCTGGGAGTATAGCCCAGAGGTAGAAAAGCCCCTGGGTTCCATCCCCAGTACCACACACACACACACACACACACACACACCACAAGATTTGTGCTGTTTATCTATCACTATTAAAATTACATAATCTTTTTAAAAAATCAAGACACTTTATACTCTCAGCAAGTTGTTCAGAAGCTGAAAAGCCCCGTCCCTCTGCTGCTCATATCATCCAGCAACTTCAGAACATTTCTCCCACTTCCCTTTACCTAGATGCATCAAAAGCAAGCTGCAATAAATTTAGAATCAGATAATAAATGCATCCTGAAGTTAAAAACCAAAACCAAAAACAAGACCATACATAAGAATTGATATTCAGTGCAAAAACCAACCTATTCTGAAAAAGCTATAAGAAATAAACAAGGCAGAAATAGAAGGCAAGAGAAGACATAATAAAAAAAAAACAATCACTGAACACATGTTGGAGAATAGAGAAAAGTTCTTTTAATTGTAAACATTCAACACATCAACGTTTAAACCATCAAATATGAAATTTACATATAAAACCCAAGAGCTGGACACTGAGTCTGTCCTATAGTCCCATCTGCTCAGGAGGCGGAGTCAGGAGGGTCACTTGGGACGAAGGGTTGAGGTCAGCGTGGGCTACATGGCGAAACATAATTTCAAAAACACTGAGCTCTGAAGTTCACCCTGGCTCAAATGCCAGCTGGCCAGATCCTTCTGACAGTCCAGGTCCCCAGCCGCCTGTCTGCTTCCTTTACACACAAGGGATGAACAAACCTCCATTTTTTGTGTGTGTGTGTGGTACTGGGGTTCCTGGAAGCCCTTCTACCTCCGGGCTACACTCCCAGACCTATTTTTACATTTTTATTTGGAAACAGGGGATCCTAAGCCAGCGCACGTGGCTGGCTTTGAACCTGCGCGATCCTCCTGTCTCTGCCTCCCAAGCGCGGGGATTACAAGCGTGCGCCATCACGCCCGGCTTATCTCCATTTTTAAACTGTGTACTATCATGACTTATAAGACCAGGTCTTTCTCAAAGGCCACGACAATTTACATTATACCATTTAACAAGGCGGTTATGTAGTCTTTCTGACCCCAGATACTTGTTAATCTCCAGGACAATAGCGAATAAATCCTTCCTGGAAACACCTTCTGTGATGAATAGTTTGCTGTCTTGTTCCTCACACAAGGCCCACAGTACAGCATCCACTAGCTGAAAAAGATACTCAAATTTAAATTAAAAATTCATTTATATTGTGGAATGAAATTGAACAAATTATGTACATACATGTATAAATATGTAACAACCAATCTCACTATTGCATATAATCAGAGTGCATCAATTTTAGAAACTATTCTCTAAAAAATTTTTTTTTGGTACTAGGGATTAAACCTAGGGAAATTATAGCCCTGAGGTATACCCCAGCCCTTTTAATTTAATTTCGAAGTAGGGTCTTGATAAGTTGCTGAGGGCTTTGCTCAATTGCCGAGGCTGGCCTCAAACCTGCAAGCCTCCTGTCTCAGCCTCCCAAGTACTGGGATTACAAGTGTGTGACACCATGCCTGGATGCCCAAGAACTTTTTAAAAATTATAATTAACATAGGCATGATGGTACATGCCCTGTAATCCCAGTACTTAGAAGACTGATAGAAGAGGATCATGGGTTTGAGGCTAGCATGTGATAATTTAGTGAGAACCTATCTTTTTTTTTTTTTTTTACAAAAAGAAGTAGATCACCTGTTTATTTTGTGATTCAATCCTTAGTACCACAAAATAAAATTAAAAATGCATTTGGTGTCATATTTTGAAGGCTAAGTTCACTCCAAATGTGGTACCACTAGGGTGTGCAGATATAAAAATGTCAATCATTCCAGAAACTTCACCTGGATAACACTGTGTAAGAGAGGCAGTGCCATGATGGCAGGAAGCCCTGATCTTTTCACCAGTGTCCACTTGGCTCTAACACAGAGACTGCACATGGACGGGATCGATGGAATAAATGACCAGGTAACGTGTTACAGCACCGGAGCACGTTTCTGCGGGGTGCCTTGTGTGGAGCACAACGCACATGTGTGCACATGTTTGTGCATGTGGGTGTGTTTGTGAAAAGGGTGTGCAGGGACTCCCAAGAAAAGAGATTTAAAAGTTAAATTCCCATAAATAGCAAAGATTTTAACACACCCTTAAATATGGTCCTTCCAGCCTTAAGCGTGGTCCTCGGGCCAGCAACGCTGCCTCATCTATGAGCATGTTGCAAGCACAGAGACCATTCACATTTTGATTTGTGGAATCCCCGCGGATTTTTCAGTAGAGATTCCAAATCGTATGGTATGTTCACATTGCCATGCTTCTCTCTCTGAGCTTCATTTTATACCCTTTAAGAAGAGGCTGAAGCCGGGCGTGGTGGCGCACGCTTGTAATCCCGGCATTCGGGAGGCTGAGACAGGAGGATCGTGGTTCACGGACAGCCTCGGCTGCTTAGTGAGGCCTTCTGCAATTTAGTTAGATCTTGTTTCAAAATAAAGAATAAAAAAAAAATTAGGGCTAGGAGTGTAGCTCAGAGGTAGAATGTCCCTGGGTTCCATCCCCAGACCCGCAAAGAGAAAAGAAGAAGAAGGAGGAGGAGGAGGAGGAGGCTGAATGAATGCTGAGTGTGGTGGTGCATACCTGTAATCTCAGTACTAGGGAGACTGAGACAGGAGAATTGCAGGTTTGAGGCCACCAGCCTCAGCAGCTTCGCAACAACTTCTTTCATAATAAAAAAATAAAATGGGCTGAGGCTGCAGCTCAGAGGTAGATGCCCCCGGGTTCAATCTCTAGTAACACCCCCAAAATAAATTAAAATTTAAAAAAATAGAAGTTAAGGGGAGAGTCTCTGTAGTGAGGCGCCTCCCAGAAACCATAAAACAGGTTCTGCTTAAGGCCCAACAGCCCGAGTAAAAGCACTAAAGGGAGAAGAGGTCATTCCAAGCTGTAGGAAACAGAAAAGTACTGTATAAAAGAGCAATGGAAGCCGGGCGTGGTGGCGCACGCTTGTAATCCCAGTACTTGGGAGACTGAGACAGGAGGATCGCAGGTTCACAGCTAGCCTCAGTCACTTAGGCCCTCCACAACTTAGTGAGACTCTGTGTCAAAATAATAAGAAATAGGGCGATGCGCAGGCGCGTGAGCGCAGGGCGGGTACCAACGCCCGCGGCTCCATGGCCGTCGGGAGCCGGTGCTCCAGGCTCAGAGCTTCTACATATGTGAGAAAAAATGAGACCCTTGACTTTCTGAGACTGGCTGAACTCACTTAGCGTAATATTCTTTAGTTCCATCCATTTGCCTGTAATGACATGGTTTTGTTCTTTATGGTTTCCATCTCTTGCCTATTGACCTGGCTAGAATTTCAAGTACTACACTGAATAGGAGTCGTGATAGTGGGCATCCTTGTCTTGTTCCTGATTTAAGAGGAAACGCTTTCCGTTTCCTTGTGAATGCCTCAGCATGATGTGGGCTTTGGATTTATCATATATATCCTTTTTGATGTTGAAACGTTGCATGAGGAACCCTGAAGGGAAATCAGTAATGTAGGTGGATTCTTCTCCTGGCAGCTTCCACAGCAAAGATCAAGCTTCCAATAATGAACAGGAAAGGCTCACAGAAACCAGGCTGGACCCAGCTACCAGGTGGGACAAGGACACCTGCCTATCCATTAATCCTTGATGCAGACCAGTGGATGAGCAAGGGCCATAAAGCATTCACCTTACAAGAGGCCCTGATGTGACTTCTCATTACAGTGGCAATTACAGGGACCTTCCTGATTCTATGCTGGTCTCTTTCCCCTGGAAGGTTCCAGCAGTCGTAGAACCTGCTTCCAGGAAGCTAGGTGTACCCACATCTGTTCCCTGATCACAAAGTAGCAGACAAGGAAGATGAGCAAAGTCTTCCTGTCAATTGTACAAGGAAGGTTGAACATACACAGTAGAGTGGAAAGATTGGAGAACCTCTGAAGACCTGTGTCCGTAGGGCGACAACAATCCAGCAATTCAGGGAGGCCCCAGCACTATGTTGGTTGAGGTCTCCCAGCTGCCCCGCCCCAGTGAAATCAATGACATCAGTTGCCTAGGCTGAAAAAGAAGCTTCCTTCTGAGAAGGAAGAGGCCAAGGGGTCTGGGCTATGGCAGTTGGAGAGCCCTTAGCCCAACTCACAGAGAGGTTTCATCACCACTGTCGTAAGATAGAACCTCATCAAGCAGTGTCCTGGCTAACGCCATTTCTCACCAGAGTCCCGTAAGATCCAGGATACTATTGCCAAGCCCCTTAGAAAGATATCACGGGGAGTTCTAGGTGTCTTGAGAAAGGACCTGGGGCTCAAGCTTTCCCACTGAACCCCCTCCAGGTCACACTGTGACACACTCCCGCCACTACCTATAAACCTGTTGAGATGACCTGTCTCTATCTAGGAAGACTATAAACCTGTTGAGATGACCTGTCTCTATCTAGGAAGACTAAAGTCACCTGACTCCTGTCTTTTTCCTGACCCACTGTATTTCCACCAAGGCATCTTGAACTACCTCAAAGAATCCCTCTCCTTCTCATAAGTAGTACATCCTGCTGGGTGATTACCCCGTATCCCTAGGTGAGCTACCCTTGGGGAAACACATCCCTCTCTCCTTCCTCTAGGTCAGCTTAGTCAGTTGTCCACAGGGTAAGTGCCAAATTCAAATTCTCAAAGATTTAAGGGGTGGCAGGTATTCAGATAACAATCCCCTGACCCTCCAGGCTTACCTGCTTCTAAAATCATCCCCACATGCTTGGACACTGACTACAGATGTCTGATGTCCTCCGCAGTGAGAAGAGTCAACTAACTGCAGGACCCAGAGCTTGAGCTGGCTCCAGCGGATGCTCAGGTCCAACTAGAGCTGGGCAGGCAAAGTTTGAATTTAAATAGGAACAGAATGTAGGGCCCAGACATTCTACGGTGGGGGAGGGGCTGGGCAGCATGGCCGAGTGGGAGAGGGAACATTCCAATGAGAGCTCTGGCAGGTAGGCAAGAACTTCAACTCCCCTCTCAGAATACACTGGCAACATAGTTGGTGTGTGCCTCTAGGCCATTTTAAAGGTTTCTCAGGTTCATTGCACAAGGAAGTCACCTTCCTTCCATTCTTCCTTGATAAACCTTACTTGAGTCCACTCATTCTACCCTGCTGCTCTTGTAGAGGTGGACACTTAACTAATTCCAGTAATGGTTGCAGTTTATGAGAGAAATTTGCTACAAATATTCAGATAAATACTCGAGGATGGTGTTTGAAGGAGGATCATCATCCCAGGAGAGCTGGGTATTTGCATGCTGGGTGCATGGTGTTTTCCAAAGCAATCCTTGTGTTGCCAGTAAATGTCCGTGGTGCAGTCTTCATTCTTCAGCATGACAGTCTGACTAAAAAACACAGTTGTTGGCATAGGAACAAATCACGTCTTTAAAGTGTTTCCCAGACCTGAAATTCTTTCTAGAACTGTCTGTCCTTTAATGGAACCTTCAGAAGAACTAGGAATAAAGGACACTTTTTTTTTTTTTTAAAGGAGTCAGTGAGAATCAAAACACAGTCTAACGTAGATAAAAAGCCCTGGGCTTTCTGGGCATGGTGGCACATGCTTGTATTCGCAGTACTTGGGAAGCTGAGACAAGATTCCAGGTTTGTGGCCAGCTTCAGCTACTTAGGCCCTCTGCAACTTATTGAGATCCTGTTTCAAAATAAAGAATTAAAAAACAGGGCTGGGGTGTAGCTCAATGGTAGAATGCTCCGGGGTTCAATCCCCAGTACCAAAATTAAATAAAGCACTTGACTCAGGATGGAAAAAAAAAAAGAAAGAAAGAAATAGGGCTCGGGGTATAACTTGGAGGTAGAGTGTTTCTAGGTTCAATCCCCAGTTGTTTTTACACTCCCAGTATTTTTTTTTTAATTTTTAATTTTTTTTATATTTTATTTGGAAACAGGGTCTCTTAAGCCAGCAAGGCTGGCTTCGAACCTGCAGGATCCTCCTGTTTCCTCCCAAGTGCGGGGATTACAAGCGTGTGCCACCACGCCCAGCTCAATCCCTAGTTTTATAAAATATAAAAGAAAAGAAAATGAGCTGGGCGTGGTGGCGCATGCTTGTAATTACAGCATTTGGGAAGCTGAGACAGGAGGTTTGCGGACAACTTCAGCTACTTAGTGAGGCCCTCTGCAACTCAGTGAGATCCTGTTTCAAAATAAAGAAAAATAAATACGGCTGGGGGTGTAGCTCGGAGGTAGAATGTCCCTTGGTTCCATCCCCAGTAACACAAAAAATAAAATAAAAATAAAAATAAAATGAGCAACGCGCTCATTCGTATTAATTTCACCACCAGCCCTTTCCCAGGCTTTTGGTTACCAGCAGGAACCAGTGTTGTGGAGAACATGTAAGGTGGATAGGCAGTGGTCAAGAAAGGGGCTGTGTTGCACTTAAGACAAGCCAAAGCAATTTGTTTTTCAAAAGCAAGTTTATAAAAATTATTAAGAGAAAACAAACATCCTGTAATCAGGTAGCAATCAGATATCATTCGGCATAAAACTTGGGAAAAAGCAAACAAAATCACTCATCAATCCAGTCTTTATGAAGGACAGCCACTCCTGTTTGGCCACACTCTTATAAGGTTCTTTCTCACCCCCAGTAGGAGGCCACCAAGCCACCTCTGATCTTTACTGCGGTCTCTCCGGTTTACAATTCAGGGAGGAGGTACCCTCGATGGGTGACCCAAGAATTCCAGTCCATGGAAAAGTCTGAACTTCTAGGCTGGTTTACAATACTTATAATGGTATTAACACTGAAATCCAGGGAGAACCCACTTTTGAAACAGGAAATCACCAGACCCAGTCTCTGTTCCTGAGGTAGACCACACCCCAAAAGATCTATATGCACCTCTACTACTAATGTAGTTAACTCTGAAACATCTCTAATGTTGGAACATGGATCTCCAAACTGCACTTGAACATATAACTAGAGATTTAACTAGCATTTAAAAATATTTTTCCTTTACAAAATCTGCATACATAGTATAATCTCCATAATTGAATATATTACTATATATCACTGACTCTAAGATATTGATTGTTAAAAAACAAACTAATTTTACATATGTACATGGTACAAAAAATCAATTAAAATTCCTCACAATGTCAAATGATCATTGATTGCAAGACAAACCTTGTTTCAAAGAATTTAAAAGTATGGGAAAGCCAGGCATGATGGCTCACACTTGTAATCCCTGCGCTTAGGAGGCTGAGACAGGAGGATTGCGCAGGTTTGAAGCCAGCCTCAGCTACTTAGTGAGGCTCTCAGCAACTTAGTGAGACCCTGTTTCCAAATAAAATATAAAATAGATCTAGGAGTATAGCCTAGAGGTAGAAAAGCCCCTGGGTTCCACCCCCAGTACTACAAAAATAAAAAATAAAATAAAGGTATGGGAAAATGCTATATCATAGGATCCATGAAATATAGCACTAAAATATATTTCAAAAAATTAAGCAAAGAGCATATTCAATAAAGAGCATATTAAATTGGTATGAATTCATATTAGTAACATACCTAAAGCTACTTAAGTGTTTGTGTGTGTGTGTATGTGTATGTGTGTGTTACTGGGGATGGAACCCAGGGGCATTCTACCTCTGAGCTATACCTCTAGCCCAGTTTTCCTCTTTTATTTTGAAATAGGGTCTCACTAAATTACAGAGGGCCTCACTAAGGTGCTGAGGCTAGCCATGAACCTGTGATCCTCCTGCCTCCCAAGTACTGGGATTGCAAGATGTGCCACCACGCCCCAGCTTACTAATTATTTTTGCTTTACTTCTCATTTGAAATAAAGAATTGACAGCTCTAGCAGAAATCTTACACCAACTATAAAACCTTAGGTTCTTAATTTGGATATTATCTCACTCCTATTTCTCGAACCACAGGTCCGATGATGAGCTGAAGAGGCCTACCTCAGCTGCCTCTGTGCACAGCCAGAGGCAGGGCCACATCCTCAACTCAGGGCTCTTGGGCTCTGCTCTGTGTTGCCTTCATAGATACTAAAAATCAGATGAGTTATTAGCATTCTTTGCTGCAACCACAGCTAAAAAAAGGCAATTAATAAGAACATCTGTCCATTTCCAAAAATGCGCTTTCATCAAACTACCTTCCCCAACTTCCCAGAGAGAATATTGATGGCTGATAATACCTATTTGGTAAATTCATTCCACTGCTCATGGTTTTAATCTTTAAGAACACTACACAAGTTCTCAAATAAAAAAGGCATCTGTGTGTTCTCTGAAAGGTGGAAATCATAAAATATTACCTAGTTAGCCTCATGGCAAAGAATAGCTTCATAAGAAGATTCTACTATATAAGACATTTGGCAGATTATGAAAGACTGAGAATTAGCAGGACATTACAAAACATTTTATCATTTGTTATAAATGCTAGAACCTTCTGCTAGAAGTTATAAACGCTAGAAATTTCTGTACCCAGTCGTGCTGAAAATCTACTAAGACAGTGCTCTGGCTTCTTTAAAAATGGCACATATTCAAGGCGGCCAGGAAGCAATCCGTGTTCTCTAAGTGTCAGTCTATTTTGTCCTGGCTTCTGGCAAGAGGCTTCACAGGAGAAGATTCAGTCATGAACACGTTTGAGAGGAACTGGTTGGAGACTTCAGTGGTGGGCTCCATCCAAATATTTGTAAACGTCTCTATCACAAATGATTTATTTCATCGTTCATTTTAACTGCTTTAAAATCTGTTTCACTCCATTTCTCTGCATCCTCCCCTTTTTCTCTTCCTCATACCCCATTACTTCAGGGCAGATATTTCTAGTCCTCACTTTTTTCGCTGGCGATCCAGAGGCAAGGTGGCTAACTTGTACATCACAGGAAATAAAATAGTAGTACATACTGCTGACCCCAAACTGGTATACAGAACTACTGGCAGATCCGGGTACTGTCCCTGAACAACTCCAATTACTGCAGGAACAGCCATCTCTCCCAGAGTACCGCCAATGACAAAAAATGCTGCAGACTTCCCACTTATGGTCGTGTACTGCTCAATCCAGGAAACACCACTGGGAAACGTGGTAGCCATCGAGGCCCCATACACTGAGGTGGCTATCCAGAGACAAAGTGGACTCTTGTCAAAGAGCACCAGGAATAAAGAGGAAGTCAGGCTGCCAATGTTGCTCAACACAATCATGGTTCCAGGCTGTAAACATGTAGCAAAGAAGATTGCCAGGCCCCTGCAGGCTGCGAAGGTCCCCCAGAAGATGGAGTTCAGCCCAGCGGCTTCGCTCTCTCCCATGCCAACGTGGGTGGTTGCGAATGAGAAGATGTAAGAGCCGTATGTTACCTCGGCTCCAACGTAGAAAAAGAAGAACAGAAAAAGCAGACAGAGAAGGGCCTTGTGGTACTCAGCTCTTCGGCTTCCCTGGGCAGATGCTTTTGACTTTTCCTGCCTTGAGCTTTTCTTACAAAACAGGCCAAACATAAAAACAGAAACCACTAAAATGTAAGTGGCGATAAAAGCGTAAGCCCACAGTAGGTTCATGTTGTCAGGCACTCCAAACAGAGGGGCTGAGTCGGCCTCAGGGGATCTGTTGGTGGCTTGAGGGGCAAAGTCCGGTTCCGTGTGGTTTCCCGTGGACACTGCTGTGCCCAACACCAGCTTAGCCAGAAGTGGAGCCAGAAAGGCCCCCAAGGCAAAGCTGAAGTGTAAGGCTTGCATGTGTGGGGCTCCTTTGTCCCCCCACATGGCCAAGATCAGGACATTCGCACCTGCCAATCAGAGATGGGGAAATGAGTCAAGTTAAACACAGTGACCCAGTTCAATAAACCAGAGTTTTCTACTGTCAGAAGAAAGATAAATCTCTATTACAGTATCATAATTCTCTTTTTTTCTTTTTTCTTTTTCTTTTTTGTGGTACTGGGGTTCCTGGAAGCCCTTCTACCTCTGGGCTACACTCCCACGGGCTATACTCCCAGACCTATCTTTTACTATTTTTATGTGGAAACAGGGTCTCTTAAGCCAGAGTGGCTGACTTCGAACCTGCATGATCCTCCTGTCTCCGTCTCCCAAACACGGGGATTACAAGTGTATGCTACCACGCCTGGCTACAGTATCATAATTCTGTAAGTTATCAAACACTGCACCTGATTCAAGTCTCTGATTAAGTAATTCTAAACTACTACCTTCCAATAAACCATTTACTCCCCTTAAAATAAATAAATAAATAAACTACCACCAGAGCACTGTGTATTGTGACATCTCTTATGCAGTGGAATGCGACAACTGGTAAACCCCTACCTCCAAGAACCAGGCACATTAGTGAAGGCTTTTTGTAGAACAGTATTAACATCAGATGGTGAAGTAATATTTATATACCTATTTATCTTTAATTATTTTAAATATGTAATATCGATTAGGCAAAATTTTACCACCAGATACTGGCCAAATTTCTAGAGCTCTGTATTTGCTATCATCAGTCACATGAGGAATATTATTTATTTATTTATTTATTTATAAAACAGATGCAACACACATATTCAGGAACCTGAGCACTCTAGGACTCTGGAGTTGGGGAAGCAAGAACACCTCCCCATGTCTGCATTTAGCTGTCTGACCTCCTGCGTGGTAAAAGACCAGAAGCATTTTAGTCTTTGGCTGTCTTGTTTTTAATTGGATATCTTCAGATAAATATATCTATGACAATTATGGTACCGATTTTTAAGCAGCCAACTATGAAAAGAATATAAAGGACTCTTGTTATATGGGAGATTGTAGATTTACAGTTTTCAAATGTGGAAGGACCCCTTCCTCATTGAAACTCTATGATTCTGCAACCAAAACCTGCAGAATAAGACATTTCCACAGTGTCTCAAATAACACTATACCAGGGCAGGGAGGCGTAGAATGCTGGACTTGACACTAAACACCTATCACGTATCTTATACGGCAGGTAGTCAAAGATATGATGACAGAGGGGAAAGCTCTTCTCTGGGAGAACAAGAACATCTGAGAGAAAGTAAGAGAAAGCAAAGACGGGAAAAACACTACACACCACCAGGTCCGCTCAGCTCACCAACCAGAGTGCACCTGGAGCTGGAGATGGCGCCTCTGCGTCACTGGTTCAGTCAGATGATGGCTCCAAACTTGTTCTATTAAACCACCAATTCCTCTTATGATAAAAGCATGAAATGAAAGCTCACTCACCTGCACTGTAATTAGCTATAGGAAGGGGCCCTTCCACATTTGAAAACTGTAAATCAACAATCTCCCATATAACAAAGAGTCCTTTATATCCTTTTCATAGTTGGCTGCTTAAAAATCGGTACCATAATTGGCAAGAGGAGTACCTACTGGAGGGGTGATTCTGACCGGGAGAGCCCATGACCCACTCCAGAAGTCTGGGTCATTTCAACAGGATCGCAAATGACAGTTTAATATCATATTTTTCTACTCTTCCTGGCAGTCATGTCCCAATCCCAGAGGAGACAATGAAGGATTTCACTAACCTGTATCCAGAACACCAAAAGAAACGCCAAAAACAGACGTCATGATAATCAGTAATACTGCTGTCTTGCAAAAAGGAGTAAGATAAAGACCCAGTGTGGTCACCAACATTGACACCCCTGAGAAAAATGATGATAAAGTCCACTATAAAAACAGTCAGGCAGAGTATGGGTCAAGCATTCACCATAAAGTCTAAGAATGCAAAATAAGGTAAAATTAAAACTGGGTAAGCATGAGATGATGAGAGCTGCAGCTTCTACAAGTGTGCGTGCGTGTGTGCGTGTGTGCGTGTGTGTGTGTGTTACAGGGGATTGAACCTAAGGGTGCTCTACCTCCAAGCTACAATCCCGGCCCTATTTAAATTTTTACTTTGAAATAGGGTCTATTAAAAAAAAAAATTCAAAGTTACCACTCACTGGCGTTTACGGGTATGCACCACAATGCCCAGCCTTTATATAGATTTTTGTTATATACATAAACGTGTATGTGTATGTGTGCTCGGAAATAAGAGAGAGGTTATTTCATCAGGAATAAATCATTCTCCTTGCTTCCAAAGGAGTTTTATCACATTCTTTAAACACATCAGCTTTCCAAAGGAGAGTGTGTGCAAAGCTCTGCCCTCTGTTTCCAGGGTGAGGTGGGGCAGTCCGGGATCATCACTGACATGGGGCAGCAGGGACAGAAACGGAGCATCCCTCAGCTCACTCACCACCCACCGCCCTTCATTTCCATCCACAGAGCCCACAGAGCCCCGGCAGGTCCCAGGAGCTCGTCCTATCTCTGCAGTCCAAAGAGATCTGCTCTAAGCGTGTGATCCTAGATAGTCCCTGCATTACCGGGAAGGTCAGGAACCTAAAGGTTGCTAACGTACATCCCAGAAATGGTCTAAGTGTCCAGAGGGCCCAGCACAGATGCTCTGAAACTGCCAAGGTAAAAGCGGTAACTATGGAAACCCAGCTTCCATGAAGGACACCTTAATTACACCCACTTCAGCTGTCAACCACTCTGTGGGTTTCTATTTGTCATATTAATGACACGTTGTATACTCACTGAAAACCATAAAGAAAATTGGTGTTTACCTACCCAGGAGTAAGAAACGATTCATGCAGTCAAAAAGAACTCCACCAATCACAGAGCCACTCAAATATCCAACAGCTCGACCCACAAATATTTCCGAAAGATTGCTAATATTGAGATTCACATTTCTTGCCAAATCTTGAAAAGTGGGTCCCAGAATAGCAACAGTCATCCCCTGAAATTTAAAATGACAAAATCTTTTGCTCACAAACAAAATAATATTTGGCTAATTTGTATCAACTGCAAAAAAATGATGATGGGGATACCACCCAGGGGTAAGGAAAAAATGTTCAGTGACAATACTAACACTACAACCATAGATTGCTACTGTTTTTTTTTTTTTCCAGTACTGAGGATGTAACCCAGGGGCATTCTACCTCTGAGCTATACCTATTTTTTATTTGTTATTTTGAAACAGGGTCTCACTGAGTTGCAAAGGGCCTCACTAAGTAGCTGAGGCTGTCTGCTAACCACGATCCTTCTGTCTCAGCCTCCCAAATGCTGAGATTACAAGCTTGCGCCATCACGCCCAGTTTGTTTCTTTCTGTTTCTTACTTTAATACTACCTTAAAATTTTTCTGTATACACCGGGCGTGGTGGCGCACGCTTGTAATCCCTGCGCTTGGGAGACGGAGACAGGAGGATCACGCTGGTTCGGAGCAAGCCTTACTGGCTTAAGAGACCCTGTTTCCAAATAAAAAAATATATATATAAAATAGGTCTGGGAGTGTAGCCCAGACGTAGAAGGGCTTCTAGGAACCCCAGTACCACACACACACACAAAAATTCTGTATTGAAAGTTATTAAGAGCCAGGTTTGGTGGCACACGCTTGTAAACCCAGAATTTGGGGGGGCTGAGACAGGAGGGTCACAGTTTGGGGACATCTTCAGCTACTTAGTGAGGCCCTTTGCAACTCAGTGAGACCTTGTTTTAAAATAAAGACTAAAACATAGGGCTGGAGGTAAAGTTTGGAGGTAGATGCCCCTGGGTTACATCCCCAGTACTGTGAAAAAAATAAAACAGGTGTATCTTCAGCATTAAATATAATATAAATGCACAGCTTTTCCTACATAGGTTTAGTGGTAAGATAAGCTTATATTATCTTGTAATGCAAAATAACAAACAAAATTGCAGACAAATAAACAAATGAGTTAAATAGACGTAAGATAAAAATTCTCATGTAAGCCGGGCGTGGTGGCGCACACTTGTAATCCCCGCACTTGGGAGGCGGAAACAGGAAGATTGTGCAGGTTCAAAGCCAGCCTCACTGGCTTAAGAGACCCTGTTTCCAAATTTTATTTTTATTTATTTATTTATTTATTTTTGGTGGTACTGGGGTTCCTGGAAGCCCTTCTACCTCCGGGCTACACTCCCAGACCTATTTTATATTTTTGAAACAGGGTCTCTTACGCCAGCGCAGCTGGCTTCGAACCTGCGCCATCCTCCTGTCTCCGCCTCCCAAGCGCGGGGATTACAAGCGTGCGCCACCACGCCCGGCTCCAAATTTTAAAAAATGGATCTGGGAGTGTAGCCCATAGGTAGAAGGGTTTCCAGGAATCCCAGTAACACACACACACACACACACACACACACACACACACACACACACACACACACACATCTCATGTAAAAGATTGTGCCTCCTGTGCCAAAATATGTTCCTTTTCTTACCATTAGGAATGGAAAGTTGGAGCCCAGGAAACTCTGTACAAATAACAATTTCTTAGAGCTAGCAAAACCAAAACCTAAGGGAATAGTAATAATATTTTGCCTCCCCTATAGTTTCTTACTAAAGACATTTGGAACTGTTAGTAAACACGTCTGTGCCACAGTAGCAAGATGCACCATGAGGAAGCACACGCTTCTGAAGTGGTGCCTCTCAGATTTGCCGGTCTACACAGCGCCCCGTGACATTCACGATGGCTTCCTCCTTAGAGTTCACTGGAAACTAAGGTCACGAGAATTTTTTTTTCTTTTTTTTTTTTGGTAGTACTGGGGGTGGAATCCAGAGGTTTTCTACCTCCAAGCTATACTCCAAGACAAATTTTTTTATATTTAATTTGGAAACAGGGTCTCACTGGGTTGCTGAGAGCCTCACTAAGTAGCTGAGGCTGGCTTTGAACCTGTGCGATCCTCCTGTCTCAGCCTCCCAAACGTGGGGATTATAAGCGTGTGCCACCATGCCCGGCTTTGGTCACCAGAATTCGAATTACCATACGAAACTAAAATTAATTCTTAAAGCTCTATATGCAACCATACAAGGATGATCAGATGTGCTCTTGGTAATGAAGAGCCACAGGATATGAAGATACTTTGTTTTATGACGGAAAAATAGAGAAATTTTTTTTGTCCCAAAGTAAAATGACTGGCTGTTCTAAAATGAGAAGAAGAAAAATACAGGACAAAACTGAATGGATAAGAAAGTTATGGAAAGGGTGTGGAAAATGAATCCTGTGAAAAGAATTATATTTGTGTGACCAAACTTGCTAAGAGTAGAATAATGTAGATGTTTCCCTAAAAATTGAACATTAAGCTGTAAGTGGTGTAAGCCATTAATCTCAGTACTTGGGAAGCTGAGACAGGAGGATCACAGGTTTGATGTCAGCCTCAGCAATTTAGGCTTTCAGCAACTTAGCAAGACCCTGTTTCTAAATAAAAAGGGCAGGGCGTATAGCCTGGAGGTAGAAGGCCACTGGGTTCTAGCCCCAATACCACCACCAAAAAAAATAAAAAAAGAACATTAATATCTAAAGTGAATGGTGAAACAAGATTTGGGTCCTCGCTCTTAAAACAAGGTTTTCTAGTTGGGCATAATCTGGCATGTCTGCATTCCTTGATACCAGGAAGGCTGGGGCAGGAGGATCACAAGTTCAAGGCCAGTCTGGGCAACTTAGCAAGGCCCTGTCTCAAGATAAAAAATAAAAGCCGGGCATGGTGGCACACGCTTGTAATCCCAGCATTTGGGAGGCTGAGACAGGAGGATCGCAATTCGCAGCCAGCCTCAGCTACTTAGTGAGGCCCTCTGCAACTCAGTGAGACCCTGTTTCAAATAAAGAATAAAAAATAGGGCTGAGGATGTCGCTTGGAGGTAGAATGCCCCTGGGTTCCATCCCCAGTACCACAAGAAAAAAAAAGATAAAAGATAAAAAGGGATAGGAATATAGCTAAATGATAAAGTACCCCGGGTTTAATACCCAGTACAGGGAAAAAAAAAAAAGAAAAAAAAATATATATATATTCTCCATTACTAAGCTGAGGGTAGATTCACAGTGAGTTTGGATGGATGGCTGGTCCTTGCTGAGTCTTTAAAGCTTCCATGATTAAAAGGTTGGCACTCCAAGACTTATCATGAAAGAGACAAAATGATCCATATTATGAAGGAAAAAAAAAACATTGCCGAGTTAACTGTTCTAAAATTGCGCAAAAGGCTTATCAATGTTTGGTTTGTCAAACCCACAATTCTGGTAAAATAATAAAAAAAAAACTCAAGTGATATGTTTCCAGCACCTGCCAGATCATTTGAACACCTGCAAAAGGTCCTATTACGTGCTACCTTCAGGGCACATTTTCTGGCTGTACAGAAGCTCTCCCGTTCAGATAGGCTGATGTGATAACATGGCTGTGGTTTAAAGCGTGTTTTTTATGTGAGGTATTCCTGAGCAATCTCCAGGGCTGGGTACTCATTTCACTGCACAAGTTGTAAAACAGTTTAAAGATTCTAGGATCAAAGATTCACTGCCAGCCTCAGCAACTTAGTGAGGCTCTCTGCAACTTAATGAGATCCTGTTTCAAACTAAAAAAAACAAAAACAAAATAGGGGTGGGGTGTAACTCACAGATAGAATGCCCAAGTTCAATCCCCAGTAACACACACACACACACACACACACACACACACACACACACACACACACAGATACTATAAATGCCATGGCATTAAGCAAAGCTCACTTAGTCTCCCGGACTTAGTCGAGGTATTACAAGTTGATGGCAATCAGCTCCGCTCCCACTGGAGAACACAGACTGACCCCTTGTGAAATAGCTCTTGGAGCTCCGCTCCCACTGGAGAACACAGACTGACCCCTTGTGAAATAGCTCTTGGAAGGCCTATCTATGCCAGACCCCATTATAAAAGAACTTCACATATTTACCACTGTAAATTCTGGCATGACTCAGCAGTGAAAGGCTTCCTTCCATGCATTTTATCAAAACAAACTCTCCACTCCATACTCTCAGATGACAACCACAGCTCTCAGAAAGCCGCTCTCCTGGCTGCAGATCCAGGCCGGTGTACAGGAAATAGATATTTTGAGGTTTTCTTTATTTAGCAGTAATTAGGCTGTCAGTTGGGAAGCTCGGGGCACTGTTTCTGTACACCAGCCTGGATCTGCAGCCTGGAGAGCGGCTCTCTGGGAAAAACCAGAAATTCATGGTCCTTGACTCTATGGAAGGCACCGTGCTGGGGTTTTCTCTGCAGCAAAATGTCAGGGCCTCGGATCTGGCTTCTATATCTCTCAGTTCCAATAGGCCCCTGCAGACCCCTGAAACTGTGCACCTGTTGGGAATCTGAAGGTAAAGCTGACCAGGGGGGTTTCTCCCCAGAGGCCCAGGACATCCTAGATGTGGACAGCTTTCCCAAGGTCATGGATCAAGACTTCTCCGTGCCGGGTGTGGTAGTACACTCTTGTAATCCCAACATTCAGGAGGCGGAGACTGGAGGATCAGGGTTCGCGGACAGCCTCAGCTACTTAGCGAGGCCCTTCACAACTCAGTGAGACCCTGTTTCAAAAATAAAAAAACTAGCCGGGTATGGTGGCGCACCCTTGTAATCCCCCCGCTTGGGAGGCTGAGACAGGAGGATCACACAAGTTCGAAGCCAGCCTTGCTGGCTTAAGAGACCATTTCCAAATAAAATATAAACTAGGTCTGGAAGTGTAGCCCGGATATAGAAAGGTTCCATCCCCAGTACCACCAAAAAAATTTAAAAAAATTAAAATAAATAAATAAATACTAAAAAATAGGGCTGGAGGTATATCTTGGAGGAACAATGCCTCTGAGTTCCATCCCCAGTACAAAAAAAAAAAAAGACTTCTCTGCCATCCCAAAGCCTGATCTTTGCTCCTTTCCTCTATTTTCTGCTGGCCTAATCCCCTCCCTTTGCTTAAGAGAAATACAAAGGACCGTGACCTGCGAATGGCTTTAGCAAAGGCCAAGGCTACTGCAGCAAGAGACCAGAGCAATGGCTGGGTTTGTGGCCAAGGCCCCCAGGTCCAGCAGTTGCACTGTGATGCTCCAAGATCCCAGGGTCTCACCTCGAAGCCCCTCAGGAGGGTGGAAAGCCAACTCCACTGCCCCCTGCTGCAAACAGCGCCCGAGCCTCCCAACCACAGCCTAAGTACTGCTAAATACAGAAAACCTCAAAATGTCTATTTCCTGCACGCCAACCTGGGGATACCTGTGTGGTTTCAAGCCATCCTTTGGATGTGTCCCTGCATCCAATTTGGTAAGATCCTTTTCCACTAAAGGAAGTTATATATGCTCAAAAATGAGGCTCTGTGCCTCTACTTTTCCTACTAGACTTTGTTCATAGCTTTGTAGACCTCCTGGAGAACACATTTGACAGACCTCTGCTCAGACTCCACTGGGGGGCGCTCTCGTCCAGCCTCAGGGGCCTTGTTGGGTGTGTGGGGAGGGAGTGTGTGTGTGTGTGTGTGTGTGTGTGTGTGTGTGTGTTTTGCTGGGGATTGAACCCAGGGGCATTCTACCTCCAAGCTACATCCTCAGCCCTATTTTTCTTTTTTATTTGGAAACAAGGTCTCTTTACATTGCTGAGAGCCTACGTTGCTGAATCTGAATTTGAATTTCTTATCCTCCTCTCAGCCTCCCAGGTCCTGGGATCACCAGCTTGTGCCAATACATTCGTCTGCCCCCCAGCTGGTTTGGATCTTCAGTCTGGACTGTCTTGCCCCTGCCTTCTCAAGAGCCTTCCCTGAAATCTCCCACATCTCTCATAATCAAAGGCCGGAATTAGCACCAACTGTGAGGGAAATTATTTAAGTTAGCTTCCACTGAGGAAAAGCTCTAACAGTTCCTGGCTGTTCAGTCCTGGGAGCAGTAGGGTGCTGATTGTATGGAATTTGAAGCTAACCAGTAAATTGGAGGAAATTTTGGACCTTGTAGCCAATCAGCCTTCCCAGAGGGTCAGAAAGGAAGCCACTGGCTCTGGGTGAGAAATGACACTTGTGGAACAGCCCCTAGATCTCCTCAGGTGAAGGGGGCTCGTGTGGGGTGCTAAACAAAACTGAATGTTGTGCTTAACTTTCCCTTAATTTCACTAGTAGAGAAAGCAATTTAAAAGACGGGCTGGAGCCAGACATGAGGGCACACCCCTATAATCCTAGGACTTGAAGGGCCGAGGCAGGCGCATCACAGGTTTGAGGAGTAGTGAGATTCATCAACCTAGTGAGACCTGGTTTCAAGTGCACTAAACCCAATAAGGAAACTTCTCAGGGAAAGGAACGCTGATGTTTTTGTTCAAGGGAGCAGCTGGCAGTTAGCTTGCGGCATCCTGAATGCCTGGCTGTTCCAATCTCCATGTTTAGTGTGTCTCCAGGTTCCTATAACCTGTGTTACCAGGGTAACTATAAAAAAGATACCTCTTTAAATCAGACCATTCACAGCCACTGGACTTTAATCACTATCAGGCCCGAGAGACTATGACC
The DNA here is from genome assembly GCF_963383645.1 of Muscardinus avellanarius. NCBI lineage: Eukaryota > Metazoa > Chordata > Mammalia > Rodentia > Gliridae > Muscardinus > Muscardinus avellanarius. The sequence continues at coordinate 65,048,278 of NC_137794.1, read as the reverse complement.
AATTGGGCTCAAAGAACACTGAAATCCTCTTTATTGCATGGACTTCAGAGTGTTTGTTTTGGTGTTTGGTCTGTGGAACGCCTGTTAAGGAGTGCACTTTGGTGTCCTGGTATTCTTCTCCTGACAGTCTTCACTGCGGTCTCCCAATGTGTCACGTCCCTTGGGAGTCAGACGTGTGTTTATGCAGACGTCCTTTGTCCATCAAACAGACAACAACATCAAGAAAGACTAATCATCCATCTCACTTGTCAATCAATATTGTGAATTCGTAATTATGCAAAACCAGTCGGTTATGTTGGTAGCAGAAAGTGCAGCCAATGTTCAAGGTTCCAGTCAACCTCTCAAAATCGAGAGGATGGCCAAAACCAGGGGCAGGGGATTTTAAATTGTCCTAAAGCTGCCAGTGTATGTGAGAAACTGTGGTGTGTGTGTGTGTGTGTGTGTGTGTGTGTGTGTGTGTAGTTACTGGGAATTGAGCCTAGGGGCATTCTACCTCAGAGCTACACTCCCAGCCCTATTTTATTTTTTATCTTGAAACAGGATCTCATTAAGTTGCTAAGGCTGGCCTTGAACCTGTGATTTTCCTACCTCTCTCAGGTACTAGGGTTAACAGGTGCATACCACCACGCCCAGCTTGTAATATCCCCCTATTTGCCAACAACCTGCAACCTGAGAGCATATCCTTGGAACAAGTAGCTGAGCAACCAAACTTTCAGCCCAGCACAAGCTGCAAACTGCTTGGAAATGTGCAGAGACAGCAACAGAGCTGCCGCCAGTCAGGCTGCCTCTGCAGGGCACCTCTTGTTCCGTCTCCTGATAGGGCTGCCCATGTTCCTGGGGAGAGCTTTCAGAGCTTTTACTGGTTCAGGTGCTGCCTGGTTCCTAACTCATGTCTTTGTGCAAAAAAAACTGCTAAAATAAATTTATCTAGCCTTTTTTTTTTTTTTTTTGGTGGTGGTGGTGGTACTGGGGATGGAACCCAGGGGCATTCTACCTCTGAACTACACTCCCAGACCTATTTTATATTTTATTTGGAAACAGGGTCTATCTCTCGTAAGCCAGCTTGAGGCTGGCTTCGAAACTGCACGATCCTCCTGTCTTAGCCTCCCAAGCGCGGGGATTACAAGCATGCGCCACCACGCCCGGCTTATCTAACTTTTTTTTTTTTTTAAGGGGAGTAAATAGTTTATTGGAAGCAGCAGGGAATAGGGAAAAGTGGCTGAACACCCCAAAGGGGCTGTCGGAACTCTGGAGTCCAGCAGCTGCCTTCAGGACAATACTTGAGGGTAGCCCAAGCCGAATGCCTTCAGTTGCAAGCTGCTTTCTCCCAGAGTCCACACGATCTGCCAGAAAAGAGGTGCAGGTCACCCCTAGGGGCCCTGGTCGGCCTTGATGTCCAGCAGAGGCCTTCAGGTCACTACCCGAGTGGCTCCTGGGCCACGTGCCCTCAATTGCACTCTGCCTTCTCTCAAGGCTAATGCGACCTACGAGTGAGAGAAAAGCTCCCCAAAGGGGAGGGAGTCCCCGAGAGGGAAAAACCCCTTATCTAACCTTTTTAAAGTAGCTGTTAGCTCTCATAGGAAATTTCTTGGACTCTTGAGGGAAAAAAAAAGTTTCTAATTAGTCTACATTTCAAAGATAATTGATTCTAATTGCACTGCCCTAGAGCACCGCCATCACATTGGCTTATGTCTGCGCTTATGTCCTGACACACAATGAGGGCTTGCCAAGTGCCAAGACATCCTGCTGCCTCGGCATCTATGTGTTGAGACCCCACTCCACATAGTTAAATCGGCAAAAACGCCCCGAGAAGGAGGTATCGTCTCTGGCCAAAGTACCCCCCACTTTTAGATACCCTTCACTATTATTCCTTTTAACTTTCTACACGAATTGCTCCAGTGATGTGAAATTAGGACTATAAAAAGAAACTGAGTCCGTGGAAATAAACTCTCTAATAATTTGTCTAAACGTCCTTGGCTCTGCTCAACAATAATGAGAAACTGGCCAGAATTCAGGTACTGTGATAAGCACCCCAGCCGCAGCAATCACAAATGGCCTCCGACCTTCATCGTTAACTCCGGCAAATCCTGCCTAGAGACAGAGAAAAACTTTGTGTGTGACCTTAAAGAAACAACTTAGCTGCCCAAATACAATAGACCCAAAGAAAAAGACTGTTAACTTTTACCTCAGTGTGAGCATTCCAGGAGATAGAAAAACTGGCCGCATAATTAGAAATAAATATTACAAAATAAAGGACAGACATTTTAAATATATATGTATGAAGGAAAAGAAATACCGTAAGAGTAAGAAAAGCATTTTTGCATGAAAAAGAGCTTATCATAAGAAAGTCCCAACTGGGAAAGAAAGAAATTAGAAAGTTAAAAGCAGACTGCAGAGAGTTTGTGACAGGGAAGTGGATTATTAAAGATAAGTAGACTTTTAATAGGCTTGTTGTCTAAAGAAGAGTGCTCAGCAATTAAGAAAATACATCTGACAATTAGAACTAAGAACCTTGTGGTGTTATTTGCGGTATTTTGTCTACCAAACTGTGTTGTGAGTATGCTTAAGCTTTCAGATTTAGAAGATAAGATGCCAACACCTGAATTACCACATCTCCCCACACTCGTTATATGAACTGAGCCCAAAAGATGAAAAGTTCCAGGAAAAGTTAAAGAAGGTTCCCCGAGAAGCTCCCAAGCCTTGACTATTCCTGTCTATTCTGGGAGGCTGCCACCTGGAGCTGCTTATCTGCAAGACCTTGGAGAGAAACAGAAGTTAATTCTTCAAAGGCCAACAGCCAGCTGAAAGACACCCGCCCCCCTTTCTCTTAACTTTACTGGTGAAGGGTATAAATTTCTTGGGGTTTTCGTAATAAAGTGTCATTGGCTCAAGAAGCCTTTGTCCACCTCAGATTCTTTTCCAAAGCATCGTAACTAAAAACTTAAGGAATTCATAGAGGGGAAAGAACCGCTGCAGATAAGAATCTGCAGAACGTCGCCTGCCTTTTGTCCCATCTTTCTGAGGCCCCCGACCGCTAGTGGACTTGCCCCCCACAGGACTGAACCCGCAGGTAACAGCCAAGCATCTGGAGTGACCCCCCCCCCCTCAGTCAAAACAGCTCTAAGACCTAAGTGAGGCTTGGAGATGCTAGAAGACCACAGGTGGCGCTCCTCCAGGGCACAACCTCCCAACACCCCAGGATCATAGTTACCCAATGATAAGAGGAAAGTTTCCACAAGTACTGAATTGAGGGCAGTCCACAAGTGTGGCCAAAGGCATTTCTAATTCTGCAATTTGCTCCAAAAAAGAACATTTAAGTGTCTGAGGCCTGTAGTTTTAAAGGATCTTGAGTAAAGTAAGCCATGTTCCTGGCGCGATCCAGTTAACCCACTATGAGATCAAAAGGAGTCGCCGTCCTCTCTAGGCACACGTCCTATCTGCAAAATCAAGCGGTTGGCTGTATTTGGATATACCAGAAAAAGCATAATTCTGTAATATCACAGTCTATATGGAAGGCAGTGGCTGAAGACGGAGCAACTCCTTTTGTGTCTCTTCATCACACCAAGGAGACTAGGAAGGTTTGCTGTAGTTGGATGACACGGAAAAACCAATTCTGCACTGGACAGTAACCCTCCACAATGAGAACTGTACCGCTTTTCGGAGGACTGAAGCCCAGGCAGGTAAACTAAGGCGCCCAAGCCAGGCACTGCGCAGGCCGAGGCGGCACTCGAGGGGGAAAGCCAGGCTCCTGTCCCCCCGGGGCGCAGCCCGCGCTCACCAGCCCCAGGAAGGCGGCGTAGAGCACCGCGGTGCAGACCCAGCGCCACGGATCGGCCTGGAAGCGCCGCCGCCCGGCCCGGCGCAGCGCCGGCTCCCGTTCCGGCTCCAGCTTGGCGGCTCCGGCGAGGCGCTCTGGTCGCCGCCCAGCGTCCCGGCGCCCCCTCGGAGCTCTGGGCCCCCGCCTGCAGCCCCCCAGGTCCCGCCGGCCGCCGGCACCGGACCTTCTCCACCCAGGGCCTGCGGGAGGCGGACTTTGGAGCGCGCCCGCGGGGTAGGGAGCGGACACCGCCGCTCCATCTTGCACAATCCCTGAGCTGGTCACGTGGGGGAAAGGCGGCCCGGCTCCAACCAAAACAGCTGTAACGACCGGAAGTTGACATGGTTGCCTGGGAAACCAGAGGGTCACCCTCCCTCCAACCCCGGCTTTGGCCGCGCCCTCTGCTGAGCCCCGGGACACTGTGGACTGGCGCCCTCTGGCGGCGTCAGCGGAGACTGCGCCCTGTGCGGCCAGAGCCCAGGGGCGGTAGTCCTCTCCCCCAACCCTGCGACCCCCACGGGGACACCAGTGGCTCTGAATTCAGTGCATGCGCTTCTACGGAAGCAGGTGGAAATATTTATTATTAAGCACAAAAGTGGATTGTGCCAAATAGCAGACAGTGGGGAGGACACAGCAGGTTGCAGGGGGGGGGGGATTGTGGAAGACATTTCACTTTCAAGACCAGCAGATCTGGACCTTCAGTCCACTCCCTTTAAACAATACAAAATTCCCACAACCTAGCATTGGAGGATGCGGACCTCCTCACTGAAACTTAACCTTGAGATGTAGACTTCTGGTTCTACCTGAGCCGGCTGAGAATGTGATTGTGGGGCAGGTCCCCGAGAGCTCTGCTGCAGTCTGAATGCTTATTTTGCCGTCTCCCAATTCGTGTGTAAAAATCTCCCCCCACCCCGTGGTATTGGGACTTGAGCCCAAGAGTGTTCTACAGCTCACACTTGAAAATCTTAACCCCCTATGTGCTGGTATTAGAGTAGGTGGCTCCTCTGATCTGAGAGGTGATTAGGTCAGGCAGGTAGAACCCTCTTAAAGCATACCAGTGCCCTTATGAAAAGACCCCAGGAAGGTCCCTTAGCCCTCTACCACGTGCGCCCGCAGCGAGGAGGCAGCACCCATGGGCCCGGAAACAGACCTCCCCGGACGGTAAATCTGCCAGCACCTGAACGTTGAGCCTCCAGAACTGCGAATTGGTTATAACAACTAGTTTACACGTTTTCTTTTAACTACGAAGACATCCTTACACTTTAATAAGCAGTAAATATTACAAAACTCAATTCCATAACCAACATTATTTACTTAAAAGTTTACTTACAACATTCAGAATACGTCATTCACATAAGTCCTTCCTGCACATAGCAACACCAGGCTGTGGTCACAGGAGCAGGACGGCAAGCATCAAAATACAAACTGCTCAATTTATTTTATTTTATTTTTATTTTATTTATTTTTTTTTATTTTTTATTTTTGGTGGTGCTGGGGTTCCTGGAAACCCTTCTACCTCCGGGCTACACTCCCAGACCTATTTTATATTTTTATTTGGAAACAGGGTCTCTTAAGCCAACAAGGCTGGCTTCGAACCAGCGCTATCCTCCTGTTTCTGCCTCCCAAGCGTGTGGATTAGAATACCGGGATTACAAGCATGTGCCACCACGTCCGATAATCTTATTATGTTTTAAGGTAAGTGGACTGGAACTATTTTCCTGTGAAGCCTTTTGTTTTGAAGTAACCCAGAGAGACATGCCAGACTTGAAAGTGCCAAAGTGGTCACTTTATTTACTGGCAGGCCGGGACAAGCAGTACGCTCTACTGCTGCCTGGAATGTCATTTTTAGCCGCCTTCTATGCCCCTTGGTTGCAAGTAGGAGGGGTATGGAAAAGTCAGGCTTTCATGGTTTTAAAAATCATCTCATCGTTTGGCAAATGCCAGGTGTTCATTTGGAATGGACAAGAGACTTTACTCAGATGCTATCTTGCGATCAAGACTCTTCCTCATGCCTTTCTCAGAGAAGCAGATTACAGAAGCAGATAAGAGCAGTTAAAATTCCTTTCCATATCCTGGTTTAGTTACGGGAATCTCTTGCCTAAGGCTTCTGCCTAAACATTTGTATGCCCAGCTGCTAAATATATGAACACATAATCCAGTAGGAAATGTGCTCCTTGGCCACAAGTAAAGTAATTTACCTCAGGAAAATACTATTTTACCATTTAAATTTGAAATTAATGAACAAAAGAGTTGATGAGTCTATATTATATTAGAGAAAATGTATGATTAGTGTTGGCAGTAACAATAAAACACAACTTGCTGCAAAGAAAGGTGGAACTACTGAATTGTAAAATTAATTACAATTATTTTACTTCATTTAGCAAACCTTCCCAGTCCTCAACATCTACCAGGCTTTAAAATGCAATTGATTAGGCTGGGCGTGGTGGCGCACGCTTGTAATCCCCGCACTTGGGAGGCGGAGGCAGGAGGACCGCGCAGGTTCGAAGCCAGCCTCAGCTACTTAGTGAGGCTCTCAGCAACTTAGTGAGACCCTGTTTCCAAATAAAAATATAAAGTAGGTCTGGGAGTATAGCCTGGATGTAGAAAGCCCCTGGGTTCCACCCCCAGTACCACCAAAAAAATAATAATAATAAATGCAATTGATTGTCCAGGCTGGCCTATGTGGGGTCCTATCACTGCCATCATTTAAAAAAATGTGCAAGTGACCACATTCCTTAAAATCCTGCAGTTACATTCACTGCCGATGGATCAAGTGCAAACTGCTAAGCATGCCACGGGGGGGGGGGGGGCTGAAGAAACAGCCCCCCTCACATCGCTTCTCTTCAACCCCCCTCTCAGCCTCTTAACACGGCCATGTACGCCCAAACACACCTCCAGATACACCCCTCCCCAGGCTCTCGGGCCAGGCAGCTCTTGCCCTGGGACTCACAGGTAGCAGAGCCCAAGGCAGTGGCTGAGAAGTGATGGGGCAGGTGTAGAGAAGGGGCAGCTGCACGCCTCCCTGGGGAAAAGGAGCAACCACAGAGGCGGAAGGTGGACACAAATGGCTGATTGGACACAGACACAGGAGAAGCTTAGTGCTGCCTGGATGAACCCTCCATTTCTCACCCCTCCTCCCTGTCTCTTCTCCTCCTGCTTACTAATTGATAATGTATTAATTTATTTTCTATTACCTCCCTCTGCCACAAATTTTGCCCAGTAAGAAAATGACTGACACAAGGGGCCTGCAATCTGGACTAAGCACCAGCCCAGGACTGGTGGGAGAAGAACTCAAGAGTCCTCAGTAAAGTACTCAGGCCTGAGGCTCATCCAGTCTGTCCTAAGTACTCAACTCTGCCACTATGGGGAAAAAAATAGCCATAGTCCATCTGTTAGGAGATGATCATGGCTGTGTTCCCATAAAACTTTATTTACAAGCCGGGCGTGGTGGCACACGCTTGTAATCACAGCATTTGGGAGGCTGAGACAGGAGGATCGCAGTTTGCAGACAGCCTCAGCTACTACTTAGTGAGGCCCCTTGCAACTAAGTGAGACCCTGTTTCAAAAGTAAAGAATAAAAAATAGGTCCAGGGGTGTGGCTCGGAGGTAGAATGCCCCTGGTTTCCATCCCCAGTACTGCAAAAAAAAAAAAAAAAAAAAAAAAACAACTTCATTTACAAAATCAGGCAGTGGACCATATCTGAAAATCCTTTTCCAATGTAAACTTAAATGTAGAAAAAAGAAAACATGCCAGGAGCTATTGGCACTTGCCTGTAATCCCTGGCATTTCCAGCCACTAGAGAGGCCCCAGCAGGAGGATTACAAGTTCCAGGCCAGCGTGGGCAACTTAGCCTGATGCAGTTTCAAAATAAAAAAATTAAAAAGGCCAAGGATGTAGCTCATTGGTAGAGCACTTTCCCAGGATGTACAAGGGCCTGGATTTGATCCCCTAACACCCCCTGTGAGAAAAAAAAAACTGCAATAATGACTGGAGAAGATGAAAATGATGCCAAAGAGCAAGAAAACGACAACCGTTCTTACCTGTAGATATGTACCAGGCACAGTAGGAAAGCATTGATATACTCGACGTCTACCCTGAATAAACAAGAGCTTACAGGCCTGTACTGCCCCCCTGGAGCCCTCTGCCTTCCCAGGACAACACCACATTCTCCTGGCATCTCTCTCTACTCCTTCCTTGGAGCTCCTGGTAGAACTCCCTCAGACTCCAGAATGGACAAGGATGATGGACAGCTGTCACCTTCCATCAAACTAGCTGTGGGACAAGCCCTGGGTCTAGGGCGACACAAGGAGAGGCACCCGGGTGGGTGGAGGGCTGGTGGGTGATGGGCCATACTCTTATGCAGCTATGAAACGACTCCAAAGGTTTATGTAGGTTGATGGTGTGGAGGATATTTTCCTCAGACCCCTTGTGTGAGAATCTAGCACATACCCCCCCTCCCTGAGGAATGTCGCCACACCTCATCACTCCTGCATGTGAGTGACTGGCCTCAACTGCTGGACATCAACATTTCCACAAACCCAAGAGTCCCCCAGACACGGCTGCACCGTGTTCCCCGGGTTGGCTGTGAGCGCTGGCTGCCGTGTGATGGCATCATGCCAGCCTGGGAGCATGAAGGCTTGCCACCAACACCATCTGTCATATCTAGCGTCCAGGGACCTCATCTGGCGCCAGGGGCCTCGGCTGTAGGGGCCAGCCTGCGTCTTCCCAGAAGCGCTCCTAGAAAGGTATACCTCTAGCTTCAACCACACTCCACTGTCCACACAGGCTGCCTCCCCCTTCCTCATTCTTATTTAGGTCACAGCATCAGATCAAAAGATGTAAAACTTCCAGACAACTTAAAGCACTTTGCTTTACCTGTGGCGGAAAGCAGTCAGTCGTTTTCCAAGCTCTTCAGATTATACAGATAAGACTGTACTCCTGCTCTGTGATAAAAGGGCTTACACGTGCACCTGGTCAATCTCGGGATGGAGACAGAACAGCAAGGGCCCTGATCCCCCCACCGAGATCCCTGCCTAATGCAAAGCTTTTGGGGTAAAATTAAAATTCTGCCGAAGACCAGGATCAGGAGATGCTGACTTTTCCCAAGATTTCCCAACTCGTCCATAATCACTACCTGCCCCTGGCTTAAGTGATCGTCCTGGGCAGCAGATACATGAGGACAAAGAAAATCTGCCCCAGAGAATGAGCCCAGTTCAGTGGGAGAGTGCTTGCCTGGCATGCTGGAGGCCCTGGGCTCAAGCCCCAGCAACACAAGAAACCAAGATATGTCAATATCAGTAGAAATAAAAATAAAGCACAATTATCACTGTTAGTTCTGAAGCAAGCCAGTCAGAGGCGGGCTTCTTCCCAGCGTGCACTCTAGGCTCAGGCAGGTCTCTCCCACTTGCAGAAGCCCTCTGGCCGAGGACTCTCAATCCTGCCAAAGTGGCCAAGAGCCCGTCCGGACCACTTTCTCCTTTCTAAGACCACTCTTGTCTCCCCCACAAATGCTCCCACGTCCCATACAACCTCCCAACCCCACTGACTCACTTGACCGAACTCATTAAATCTTAGTAGAGACCAAAAGTCCTCTTCCCCAACCCCATCCCCGGAGAGGGCAGGGACTGAGCATTTCAGCACACATCCAAAGAAGGACTTCACAGCCATTGAAAATTCACCAAGCCGTTGGCACAAGTAAAGCATTTCAAATTGTGAGACAACTAAGAAAATCTCAACACTCTGTAGGCCACGAGAATAATGAATTGTTAATTATGTTGAATATTTATTTCAGTACTCAGAGCTACACACCCAGCTCTTTTTATTTATTGTTTTGAAACAGGGTCTTGCTAGGTCGCTGAGAGTATTGCTACAATGCTGAGACTGTCCTCGAACTTGTAGTCCTCCTGTTTCAGCCTCCCCAGTACTGGGATAACAGGAATGCACTACCATACCCGGTTTATGTTGAATAGATAGATAGACAGATAGATAGATTTTTTTTTTTTTTTTTTTTTTTGGTGGTACTGGGGATGGAACCCAGGAGCCTTCTACCTCTGGGCTACACTCCCAGACCTATTTTATATTTGGAAACAGGGTCTTTTAAGCCAGCTGAGGCTGGCTTCAAACCTGCACGATCCTCCTGTCTCAGCCTCCCAAGTGCAGGGATTCCAAGCGTGTGCCACCATGCCTGGCTATGTTGAATATATTTTAAAAGTTGTCTTCAAGAGATATATGCTAGAGCCTGGCACAGTGGCACATGCCTGAAATCTCAATGACTGAGAAGGCTGATGCAGGAGGATCCCAAGAGGATACTTGAAAGATCAATGTAACCCTGTATCAAAATGAAAAACAAGCTGGGCGTGGTGGTGCACACTTGTAATCCTAGTACTTGGGAGGTGACACAGGAGGATCTCAGGTCACAGCCAGCCTCACCTACTTAGTGCAGCCTTCTGCAATTTAGTGAGATCCTGTTTTAAAATAATAGGTCTGGGGATGTAGCTCAGAGGTAGAATGCCCCTAGATTCAATCCCCAGGACCAATACAGCAAAAAATAAATAATAAATTAATAAACAAATAATAAAATTGTAAAAAAATACATAAGAAAATATAGTTGGCTATAGTTTGTTTAGTTTGTTTTCCCCCTAAACTAGAATGCATACAGTCATTCACTGATTATTATTATTATTATGTTTTGTACTGGGGATGGAACCCAGGGGCTTTTCTACCTCTGCGCTATACTCCCAGACCTATTTTCTATTTTCTATTTTATTTGGAAACAGGGTCTCACTAAGTTGCTGAGAGCCTCACTAAGTAACTGAGGCTGCTTCGAACCTATGCAATCCTTCTGTCTCAGCCTCCCAATCGCAGGGATTACAAGCGTGCGCCACCATGCCCTGCTCACTGACTTTTTTAAGCCATAAGAACTTTTCAAAATATAGGCACAGAACTGGGTCTGGTGGCACACACTTGTAATCCCAGCATTTGGGAGGCTGAGACCAGAGGATCGCGGTTTGTGGACAGCCTCAGCTAACTTAGTGAGGCCCTCTGCAACTCAGTGAGACCGGTTTCAAAATAAAAAATAAAAAATAGAGCAGAAGGTGTAGCTTGGAGGCCGAACACCCCTGGGTTCCATCCCTAGACACCCCCCCCCCCAAATAGGCACAAGAATTTAATGTAAACATTAACAATCAGCCAGATGTGGTGGTGCACGTTTATAATCCTAGTGCTTGGGAGGCTGAAACAGGCAGATCCCAGGTTCGAAGCCAGCCTCAGCAACTTAGTGAAGCTCTCGGCAATTTAGCAAGATCCTATTTCCAAATAAAAAATATAATACATCTGGGGTTGTAGCCTGGAGGTAGAAGACCCCTGGGTTCCATCCCCAATACCACACATTCAACACACACACACACACACACACACACACACACACACACACACAGCATTAACAATCAATCAGAAAATATAGTAACAGCTGCCCAGGGTGGCCCATGACTATAGTATCAGCTACTCAGGAGTACTGGAAGATCTAAGCCACCCTCAGGGATTTATGAGGACTCTGTCAAAAAAAAAAGGGGGGGGCTGGGAGTTGAGTGTGGTAGCACATGGCCTCAGCAACTTAGCCAGGCCCTCCACAATTTAGTAAGACCCTATTTCAAAATAAAATAAAACAGGGCTAGAGGTATTGTTTAGAGGTAGAATGTTTCTGGGTTTAATCTGCAGCACCACAAAAAAAGATAATAATAATTTTTTAAAAAGGGGAGGGGGAGATGCAGGGATGGTACTTAGTGCAGCACAGCCTGAGTTCAATCCCCAGCCCAGCCAGGTGTGATGGTGCAGGCCTCTAATCCCAGTATTTAGAAGGCTGAGGCAAGAGGATCGGAGCCTCAAGGATAGCTTCAGCAAGTAGTAAGACTCTCATCAACCTAGAGAGATCCTCTTTCTAAAAATAAAATAGGGCTGCCGGGCATGGTGGTACACGCTTGTAATTCCAGTACTTGGGAGGTTGAGACAGGAGGGTTGTGAGGGTTCAAAGCCAGCCTCGGCTACTTAGTGAGGTTCTCAGCAACTTAGTGAGACCCTGTTTCCAAATAAAAAATATAAAATGGGTCTGGGAGTATAGCCCAGAGGTAGAAAGCCTCTGGGTTCCACCCCAGTACCAAAAATAATAATAAAAATAAAATAAAATAAAATAGGGCTAAGCCGGGTGTGGTGGCGCACGCTTGTAATCCCCGCGCTTGGGAGGCTGAGACAGGAGGATCGCACGGGTTCAAAGACAGCCTCAGCTACTTAGTGAGGCTTTCAGCAACTTAGTGAGACCCTGTTTCCAAATAAAACATAAAATAGGTCTGGGAGTATAGCCTGGAGGTAGAAAGCCCCTGGGTTTTCACCTCCAGTACCACAAAAAAATAAAAATAAAATAGGGCTAAGGGTATAGCTCAGAGATAGAATGCCTCTAGGTTCAATTTCTAGTACCCTTCTAATATATATATATATATATATATATATATATATATATATATATGTGTGTGTGTGTGTGTGTGTGTGTGTGTGTGTGTATAATGTGTGTGTATATATATATATGCATATGTATGTGAAATAAGATTAAGAAATGTATATACCTAATACCTACTTGTGTGGGGGGGGCTACTGGGGATTTAACCCAGGGGCATTCTACATCCAAGCTATACCCCCAGCCCAATTCTTTACTCTTTTTTTTTTTTGAAACAGGGTCTCACTAAGTTGCAGAGTATCTCACTAAGTAGCTGAGGCTGTCCGCAAACCATGATCCTCCCATCTCAGCCTCCCAAGTACTGGGATGACAAGCGTGTGCCACCACGCCTGGCTTAATACCTACTTTTAAACCTACATGCAAGTTACGTATTTCCTAAATACTAAAACTTTCCTAAAAATAGTCATTTTTTAAAACTTTTTATTGGTGTATTGTGGCCATACATCTTAATGGAGTACAAGATGGTGGAGGCATGTGTGCACACATCACTCTCTCAGCCCTTACCCAATTCCCACTGTATTCTCTCCCCTTCCCTCCATCTCATGTTTGGCTTAGTGACTGACTTTGATATGTTTGTGAATGTACATCATGTACACTAGAGAGTCCCCCCCATCTCCTCAGTTAGGTCGCCTTATTTGCTCATCTATAGAATCTTCTTCTTCGTCTAGAGTCCTCCTATGACCCTTTTTCTCCCTAGCTTTCGCATATTAGGGAGAGCATCTGATTTCTTATTTTTTGTGGCTGACTCATCTCACTTAGCATAATGTCCTCCAGTTCCATCCATTTCCCTGTAGATGATATAATTGTGTTCTTCTTTATGGCTGAGTAAAATTCCATTGTGTACATATCCCATAGTTTTGTAATACATTCATCTGTTGATGGATATCTTGGCTGGTTTCATAGTTTGGCAATGTGTATCTATGTTCATAGCTGCACAATTCACAATTGCCAAAAAATAGTCATTTTTTAAATATAAAGATCCTTTCCAAAACTTAAGGTCCTAACACGGTTCTGGGTAAGAAACATAGTGAATTAAAAGACAACACCAAATAAGAAAGTATGCAAACACCAAAGTATTTAATAGACAGCAAAACATTCCATCTCATTAGCGATGTAGGAAATGCAAAAACAAACAAACAAAAAACACCTCATTCACTTTATGGCAGCTCCCAGAGGACCAGGGAAACCTGACCACGGGAATGGGCTGGGGTCGGCTAGAGCATTCGCCTAGCATGCTTGAAGCACTGGGCTTAATCTTTAATACTAAAAAAAAGGTAATAAATAAGTGAATACATAAGTGCAGATGAATGTCCGTTCTATCATATCTCTGAGGCTTCCCAGGTGTGTCCTACAGACCCCAGCAGGTTGCCTCCTGGGGGAGAGGTCCTCTAGCCGCTGAGCCTCAGACCTCACTGGGTCAGAGAAAGCTGGTCCAGGCTGGTCCTGCTTTATAAAGTTGTCCCACTCACAGGACACCCCTACCCACCCACAGGGCACACCCCTTAAGCCCTGGTGAATTCCAAAGTGATTTTCTCCCTGACCCATCACCTGAGGAGGCAAAAACAGAACCTCTCCATGTACATAAAAAGAAAATACTTCACAACTATTGAAAATTGACCTACTGGCACAAAAAATACTTTTCTAATTTTAATACAACTAGAAAATATGAACAGTGCCTAATGGACAATAATAACAAATTATATTAATAGGGTTGAATATTCTTTAAACAGTTATCTTCAAGAGAGACATGTTACAAGCCTGGAGAGGCGGCCAGGCTTGGAATCCAGCCACCCAGGAGGCTGATGCAGGAAGTTCCCAAGTTAGTGAGACCCTGACTCCATATGAAAATGAAATGGGCTGAGGTTGTAACATACTAACTACCACAGCCACTGGGCTGAATCCCTAGTAACACAAAAATAAGTAAGTGAATGAATGAATGAGTGGATAAATAAATAAGGGCTGAGGATATAAATTGCTGGTCTAGTATATGAAATGTCCTCAGTTGAACCCCATTACATAAAAAAGGAAATATAAGAAAGAAAGGTAAGAAAAAACAAGAAATAAGGCCAAGCCAAGCCGCCCAAATCATTTGAATTCTCTTTGTCCTTTTCTGTTTTCTGACTGTACCTGGAGCTCAACACAGAGCTGATGAGGGCGTTCCTAACTAGCTTTGCTCTGGGATTCCTCAGGCTTCTAAAACCTTTTCTTGATCCAGTGCACATCATTAAACATAACTAGTTTTAGTTGTTTTTTTCCCCTAAAAATAGAATACATGCTCTAATTAACTAAAGCCTTTTGAGGTATAAGTACTCTATCCTAAATTAAGTGACAGAACTTAATATAAATATTTACAATCATTCAGAAAATACAGCAATGTTGCCTGGGGTGGCCCATGCTCATAGTATGAGCAAGCTGGGAGGTAGAAGGAAAATAGATTACACAAAGACATTTGAGTCCAGCCTGGACAATAAGACCAGAACCCATTTCAAAACAAAACCGTTCAAATGCCACCACCACCCACGAAAAACACAGTGGGAAAACCTTTATTGATAATTGTAAAATTGTACTCAGGGGGCTCTACCTCTGAGCTATCCCCCAACCCCATTTTATTTATTTATTTATTTATTTATTTATTTATTTATTTATTTTTGGTGGTACTGGGGTTCCTGGAAGCTCTTCTACCTCCGGGCAACACTCCCAGACCTATTATATATATAAATATACATATATATGTATATTTATATATATGTGATCCTCTTGTCTCAGCCTCCCTCTACAAATGAATACCCAGTTTTCCCAGCAAAAGGCTTTCTTTTCTCCAACATGTGGTTTTGGTGTCTTTGTCAAAGATCAGCTGGCTATCAAATTGCTGTGTGCATGTTACATTTTTAACACATTGAACCTCACTATTATGTAAAATTGCGATGCACCAATAAAATAAAAATGAAAAAATACCCCCCTCTAAAAAAAATCATAAAGTGCCGTAACTGTGTTCATTTGTCTTTGCACCTTCTGTTCTACTCCACTAGTTTAGGAATCTGTCTTTATGCCAATACCATGCTGAGTTGCACACTATAGTTACAGAGCTAGTCACGGTAGAAATGAATGAGTGTTTATAACGGGACCCGCCAGTCAATTCTTGAACTAAGTTACCTTATTAAAGGTTTCCAGAATTTTCTTTTTACAAAAATCACTTTGCTAGAAATAATATTGTGTAGAATTCTAAGAATTTGCTTCAACTGATTGTCATTCAAGATTGTAAGGTTATTAATTAGAGAGAAAAACAAGACTGTCATGTTAATTTATGATGCAATAACACTAAATTAAAATTAAATAAAATTTTCCTTTGATAAGATTTGAGAGCCTAATGAGATTAGGAAGGAGGTAGTTTTAGGTTAGGGAGAAACAATGGACCCACATTGTAGGTACTTCTTTTTTTTTTTTTTTTTCAGTACTAGGGATGGAACCTAGGGGCATTCTACCTCCAAGCTACACCCCCAGCCCTAGTTTTTATTCTTTATTTTGAAACAGTCTCACTAAAGTAGCTGAGGCTGTCTGTGAGCCGTTATTGTCCAGTCTCAACCTCCCAAATGCTGGGATTACAACCGTGTGCCATCACGCCCAGCCTGTAGGTACTTCTGAAGTGGGAAGTCATGATTTGTTGTCTCTAACTCAGTAAGTGTTTCTCAACTAATTATTATATGGTTTGTTTGAATTAATATACATGAATTATAAATTATATCTTAATATAATAAATTTAAGCTAACTGGAGTATCCATTTATTCAAAAATTAGTGCCACTGATTACTTTCACAATGATCAAAATATTTTCAAAATTTAAATACCTCTTTCATTCTGCATATGTGTAGTTAATTAAAATGTGTGAAGAACTTTGTTAATGAAAGACAACATATCTTGTCAGATATGTTATTGAAATAAAACCATGTGTTTTCCCAGATTGTCTTCACTTTGCATTTTAATTCTTTTTTTTTTTTTTTAGTACTGGGGATGGAACCCAAGGGTATTGTACCTCTGAGCTACACCCCCAGCCCTGATTTTTAGTCCTTTTATTTTTTTTTAATGTTTTTATTTTTAATTTTTTTTTGGTGGTACTGGGGATGGAACCCAGGGGCCTTCTAACTCCGGGGTACACTCCCAGACCTGTTTTATATTTTATTTGGAAATAGGGTCTCTTAAACCAGCTGAGGCTGGCTTTGAACCTGTGCGATCCTCCTGTCTCAGCCTCCCAAGCACGGGGATTACAAGCGTGCGCCACCACACTCGGCTTAGTCCTTTTATTTTTATTTTATTTATTTATTTATTTATTTATTTATTTATTTATTTATTTATTTATTTATTTTGCGGGTCTGGGGATGGAACCCAGGGGCATTTGACCGAGCTATACCCCCTGCCCTATTTTTTCTTTATTTTGAAACCAGGTCTCACTGAGTTGCAGAAGGCCTTACTAAGTAGCTGAGGCTGTCTGCAAACCACGATCCTCCAGGTCTCAGCCTCCCAAATGCTGGGATTACAAGCATGCGCCACCACGCCCGGCTAGTCCTTTTATTTTTGAAACAGGGTCTCACTGAGTTGTGAAGTGCCTCACCAAGTAGCTGAGGCTGTCTGCAAACCATAAACCTCCAGTCTCTGCCTCCTGAATGCTGGGAATACAAGCAGGCACCACCACAACCGGTGTTGCATCATAATTCTTAATTAGTCATCATAACTACTGTTAATCAAATGTTATGTAGGAGAGAAAAATGTCTTTTCCTTCATCCATCGTTGGTTCATGGCTGAGGCCTCTATAGAAAATGTCAGATTAATAGGAAGCCGGGCGTGATGGCGCACACTTCTAATTCCAGTACTTGGGAGGCTGAGACAGGAGAACCGTGCAGGTTCAAAGCCAGCCTCAGCTACTTAGTGAGGCTCCCAGCAACTTTGAGACCCTGTTTCGAAATAAAATATAAAATAGGTCCGGGAGTATAGCCCGGAGGTAGAAAGTTTCTGGGTTCTATCCCCAGTACCACAATAAATAAATAAACAAGTGAAAGGAAGAAAGCATATAAATTTATTTGACATAAATTTTACCTGATATGAAAGCCTCTATACAGAAATGAAGCTCCAAAGAGGAGCTTTGGTGAACCTGAGTGTGTCTATTTAAGGTTGGATGAAGAGTAGAGGGTCTTGAAAAAATATGATAGGACAAAAAGGGTGTGATCTCATGGTAAGAGGCTGGACCTTGACAACCGACTCGCTTGGGTTCTTCTCTGTGACCCTTGTCCTCAGAGGTGAGGATGCTCCCTCTCTCCAGGTATGGAGAGAGCGCCTCTCACACAATCATCTTATGAGCTGCTCCAGGGGAAGCTCAGAACATTTTTCTTGGGTTTCTGACCTGCTGTAGGAGAGACGTGAGGGTCAGAGAGCCTTTCCTCTAAATATCTTTGAGGAGTTAGGCGTTTGGTAGGCAGTGAGGGAGTGGGACTCTCAGGAGATAAACATTAAGAAAAACAAAACCCAGATCCCCCTAAGAAAGAAGTGGTTCCACGTTGTTCATCCCACCTGAACACGGACAATCAAATGCAGACGAGTGGTGCCAGGATGTCAAAGATATATGAGTAGCAACCACAAACCCAGGGACTGTTGCCATGTATAGACCAGGGAACAAGCACACATGGCTTCATGACTTCAGAGAATTAACAGTCATAGATGACAAATTAGCTAAGTCAAGAAACAATATGAAGCTGGGCGTTGGTGGCACACGTTTATAATCCCAGTACTTGGGAGCCTGAGACAGGAGGATTGCAGATTTGAGACTAGCCTCGGCAATTTAGCAAGATCCTGTCTCAACATAAAAAACAAAATTGGGCTGGGAGTGTAGAGGTAGAATGCCTCTGGAGAGGAGGAGGAGGAGGAGGAGGAGGAGGAGGAGGAGGAGGAGGAGGAGGAGGAGGAGGAGGAGGAGGAGAGAAAAGCATGAAAAATATAAAAAATGGGGATTTTCTTTTTTTCTTTTTTTTCTTTTCTTTTTTGGTGGTACTGGGGATGGAACCCTTCTACTTCTGGGCTACACTCCCAGACCTATTTTATATTTTTATTTGGAAACAGGGTCTCTTAAGCCAGCAAGGCTGGCTTCGAACCTGCGCGATCCTTCTGTCTCCGCCTCCCAAGCACAGGGATTACAGGCGTGCGCCACCACACGCGGCAAAAACGGGGATTTTCTTCATTGGTTAATGTCTATTTGAGGAGATAGAAAGGAAATAGGCAGATAGGGAAAAGGCCTTGGTAGAAAAAAGTTAATTTCCTGAGTTTCCTGAAGGGCGACAAATACCTGAAACTCCAAAGCCTCAGAGATGGGAGGGCCAGAGCTTCACAAAGCCATCCTGGGTTTCCTGATCAACAAACCCACCAGGCAAGTCTGGCATTCCTGAAAGGAGACCCTTCAAAGGACTTGCAAATGCCCTATGCAAATTCTCCTTGGAATCCCAAAAGTCACCCTAACCAAGGGCGAACTTGTAAGTGGTCAGGCAAGGCCAGTCAGATGGCAAAAGGGGGGACTTTCCCGCTCGGGACCCCCTCCCCTTTTGGGGAGCTGTTCTCTCTCTCGCAGGTCGTGTTGGCCCTGAGAGAAGGCAGAGTGCATCTGAGGGCACGTGGCTCGGGCGACTCTCGAGTAGTGACCTGAAGGCCTCTGCTGGACATCATGGCTGCCAGGCCCCTAGGGGTGATCTGGCAGATCACGTGGACTCTGGGAGAAAGTAGTTTGCAACTGATGGGCACTTGGCTTGGGCGACACTCAGGTAGTAACCCTGAAGGCAGCTACTGGACCCCGGAGTTCCGACCGCGCGCGGTCGGCCACTTTTCTCTGTTCCCTTCTGGCAGATTGCGTGGACTCTGGAAGAAAGCAGCCTGCATCTGAAGGCAATTCGGCTTGGGCTACTCTCAAGTATTGTCCTGAAGGCAGCTGCTGGACCCAGAGTTCCAGCCCCTTTGGGGGTGTTCAGCCACCCTTGCCCCATTCCCTGCTGCTTCCAATAAACCTTTTACTCCCCTTCCTGAGATCTGCGGGTGTCATTCTTCGCTCACCGTAGACAAGAACTCGCTGGGTTTTCTCTCAAGAAACCCCCGTTTCATATTCATTAAAGGGACTTTAAACATATATAAAGTCCTGTACCCAGCACAAATATCAGCTTCATTCTCAGGACCCCTCCCCTGCGTGGGAGCTTTAACCCTGCGACTCTCTTTGGTGGGTTGAGAGGACTTTGGGGAAATGCCTGTGCATTGGGGGCACTTGGCCTTGTTACACTCGGGCAGTGCTAGGAGGCCCCACTGGACTCCGTAGTCGGCCAAGGCCACCAAGGGTGAGCTGCCTCTTTGCTTACTTACTCTTTAGAACAAATAGATTTTAGTATCAAAATATTTGAGTGTGTGTGTGTGTGTGTGTGTGTGTGTGTGTGTGTATGTGTGTGTTTTACCAGATTGAACCCAGGGGGGACATTTTATCTCTGAGCTATACTCCCAGCTCTATTTTATTTTTTACTTTGAAACAGGGTCTTACTAAATTGTTGAGGGCCTTGCTAAATTGCTGATGCTGGCCATGAGCCTGTGATCTTCCTGTTTCAGCCTCCCAAGTACTGAGATTACAAACATTAACCACCACATCCAGCTTTGGAGTATTTTTATAAACTATAATTCATGTTTGTGTGTCTGTGTTTGTGTTGTTGGGAATTGAATCCAGGGGTATTCTACCTCTTAGATATACCCCAAGCCCAATTATTACTATTATTATTATTATTATTAATTTATGTGTGTGTGTGTTACTGGGGATGGAACCCGGAGCATTCTACCTCTGATCTATATCCCCAGCCCTACTTTTTATTCTTTATTTTTATTTATTTATTTATTTATTTATCATTATTTTCTTTTTGGTGGTACTGGGGTTCCTGGAAGCCCTTCTACCTCCGGGCTACACTCCCAGACCTATTTTTACATTTTTATTTGGAAACAGGGTCTCCTAAGCCAGCACACGCGGCTGGCTTCAAACCTGCGCGATCCTCCTGTCTCAGCCTCCCAAGCGCGGGGATTACAAGCGTGTGCCACCATACCCAGCCTTATTCTTTATTTTGAAACAGGGTTTCACTGAGTTGCAAAGGGCCTCACTAAATAGCTGAGGCTGTCCACAAACTGTGATCCCCCTGTCTCAGCCTCCCAAATATTGGGATTACAAGTGTGTGCCACCACGCATAGCTCCTATTTTATTATTTTGAAACAAGTTGTTGTTAGGTTGCTGAGGGTTTCACGACGCTGCTGAAGCTGGTCTCAAACCTGCAGTCTTCCTGTCTCAGCCACCCCACAACTGGCATGTTGTTACTATGTCCATATTATAATTCTTTTTTTTTTTAAAGTATAGTCTAGTTGGGTAGGCAGCACACATCTATAATCCAATACTTGAGAGGCTGAAATAGGAGGAGCTCAGATTTGAACCCAGTGTTAGCAAATTAACAAGACCCTGTTGCAAAAAGTAAAAAATAAAAGAGGTTGGGGGAGACTTCAAGAAAGCAAACAGTGGAGCAAGATACACAGTCAACAGGAGAGAGAGTGCGGGTGTTTGGGAGTGAGATTGTGCCGGGGGTCTTGGGCTTCTTAAAGGAAACTTTGCAAATGGTGAGCAAGAGAGGTCTGTGGGGCGGCTTCACCTTCATGGGCTTGATTCTTCAGATTGTGAAGCAGAGTGGGTCACGGTGTTCTGCTTCATCGCAGAATTAACAGTGCCTGGATTTCAAAGGCACTGTTTTTTTTTTTTTTAAAGAATCAACAGTGCAAAAAAAAATATTGAAATGTTATCTTTAAGATATCAAAAGCTTGGTATCAGACAAATGAAACTGTTATGTGAGATTATCATTTTTAAGTTTGGATAAATTGCTATAATCCTAGATGTCAACCACTAAGCCAAGCATGGGAAGGAGGGATGGGGAGGGAATGGGGTGGGGATCGGGTGGGGGCTGACTGGGCGATGTGTGCATGTATGTCTACACAAGTTTTTTGTATCCCACTATGATGTATGAATAGAGCGCACCAATAAAAAAAATTAAAAAAAAAAGAATCAACAGTGCCCATTTTAAGGGTCTCTTACAATCTTTCTCCAGTCTTTCTCCAGAAGATTTCTTACATTCTCCTCCTCCTCCTCCTCCTCCTCCTCCTCCTCCTCCTCCTCCTCCTCCTCCTCCTCCTCCTTCTCCTCCTCTTCCTTCTTCTTCTACAGTACTGATAATGGGACCCTGAGGCATTCTACCTCTGAGCTATACCCCCAGCCCTATTTTTTTTGTGTGTGTGGTACTGGGGGTGGAACCCAGGGGCTTTTCTACCTCCGGGCTATACTCCCAGACCTATTTTATATTTTATTTGGAAACAGGGTCTCACCAAGTTGCTGAGAGCCTTACTAAGTAGCTGAGGCTGGCTTCGAATCTCTGCGATCCTCCTGTCTCAGCCTCCCAAGCACAGGGATTACAAGTGTGCGCCACCACGCCTGGCTTCCTATTTTTTATTCTTTATTTAGAAACAGGGTCTGAGTAAGTTGTGGAGGGCCTCACTAAGTAGTTGAGGCTGGCCACGAACACACGATCCTCCTATCTTAGCCTCCCAAGTACTGAGGTTACAGGTGTGGCCACCACACCCAGCTTCCAGGCTTCTTTTTATTACTCTAAAATACATTGTGGGCCGGGCCTGGTGGCTGCACACTTATAATCCCCGCACTTGGGAGGCAGAGACAGGAGGATCGCACAGTTTCGAAGTCAGCTGTGCTGGCTTAAGAGACCCTGTTTCAAAAATATAAAAAATAGGTCTGGGAGTATAGCCCGGAGGTAGAAGGGCTTCCAGGAACCCCAGTAACACACACACACACACACACACACACACACACACACACACATTGTGTAAGTTAATAAAGTATATAGGCTTTAATTAACTGAGTTTATAATAATTGTAAGCTGTAGCATTAACATCGATCAACCAGTTGTCTTTCCATAATGTCAGAATTTAATGAATAATTAAATTCACATTAATTAAATTAAATTAAATAATAAATTCACAAGCTGCACCATGTTCCTTGGTTGCTCTTCATTTAGTACTTGTGGGTCACCTGGTAGTTATAGACCAGGAAATCACAGGTTCTCTTATTCCAGTCTTAATTTTTTTTTTTTTTTTTTTTTGTGGTACTGGAGGTGGAACCCAGAGGCTTTCTACCTCCGGGCTATACTCTCAGACCTTTTTAAAAAATATTTTATTTGGAGCCGGGCGTGGTGGCGCACGCTTGTAACCCCTGCGCTTGGGAGGTGGAGACAGGAGGATCATGCAGGTTTGAAGCCAGCTGCGCTGGCGTAAGGGACCCTGTTTCAAAAATATAAAATAGGTCTGGGAGTGTAGCCCAGAGGTAGAAGGGCTTCCAGGAACCCCAGTACCACCAAAAAAATAAATAAATAAATAAAAATATTTTATTTGGAAACAGGGTCTTACTAAGTTGCTGAGAGCCTCACTAAATAGCTGAGGCTGGCTTTGAACCTGTGCGATCCTCCTGTCTCAGCCTCCCAAGCGCGGGGATTACAAGCGTGCGCCACAACGTCCGGCTTCAATCTTAATCTTTAATATCCATAGCATTCAATAACACATGTGATTCATACAGAGAAGGCAAAGTTAGGGTTAAGGTGGCTTCAGGGGTTCAAAAGGCTTTGTCTTAAACACAGGTGGAAGAATAAGAAATTGGATGCTCTTCCTAATATGCAAAAGCTAGGGAGAAAAAGGGTCATAAGATGAACTCTAGACGAAGAAGAAGATTCTATAGATGAGCAAATAAGGCGACCTAACTGAGGGGATGGCAGGGGGTAAGAGGGAAATTCTCTAATGCACATGATGTACTTTATTTATTTATTTATTTATTTATTTATTTATTTATTTATTTGTGTGGTGTTGGGGGTGGAACCCAGGGGCTTTTCTACCTCTGGGCTATACTCCCAGACCTACTTTATACTTTACTTAGAAACAGAGTCTCACCAAGTTGCTGAGAGCCTCACTAAGTAGCTGAGGCTGGCTTCAAACCTGTGCGATCCTCCTGTCTCAGCCCCCCAAGCGCGGGGATTACAACATGCCTGGCACATGATATACTTTAACAAACATATCAAAGTCAATCGCTAAGCCAAACATGAGGAGGGAGGGGGAGGGAATGGGGCAGAAATTGGGGAAGGGCTAAATGGGTGTTGTGTGCATGTGTGTCTCTACCATCTTATACCCCATTCAGATGTATGACTTCAATGCACCAATAAATTAAAAAAAAAAAAAAAAAGCACAGGTGGAGAGCAGATGTGAATGCAGAGAGTCACTGTTGGTGGTCAGATTTTGTGTGTGTTTGTGGTTCTGGGGATGGAACCCAGGGCTATACTCCCAGACCTATTTTATATTTTATTTGGAAACAGGGTTTTATGTTACTGAGAGCCTCACTAACTAGATGAGGCTGGGTTCGAACCTGTGCGATCCTATCTCGGCCTCCCAAGTCCTGGGATTACAAGCGTGTGACACCACGCCTGGCTTTCAGATATGGTTTTAAAGAACCATTTGCAAAGTGGTCAAGGTGAGGGTTCCAGAGTGTGTGTGTGTGTGTGTGTGTGTGTGTGTGTGTTATGGGAAATTAAACCCAGAGGCATTCTAACTTCGAACTACATGCCCAGCCTGATTTTATTTTTATTTTGAAACAAGGTCTTACTAGGTTGATGAGAGTCTCACTACTTGCTGAGACTGTCCTCGAACCTGCAATCCTCCTGCCTCAGCCTCCCAAGTACTAGGATTACAGGCACTTGCCACCACATGCAGCTGAATTCCAGGATTCAGATGGAAGGCCGTTTCAGAGTGTCTGCTTGAGGTGTTAGCTCGGAATGGGCTGTGAGCCTCTGTCAAGAGCAGGAGAGACTGCGCTGAGCTGGCGCTCGGGGATGGGGGATCGCAGGTTAGTAGCTGTGGCGATTTTCCTGGGCAAGGCTTGTGAAGTGACCAGGTGATGGGCTCAGTGTGCTGCCACGTCCAATCTGGGGAATCTACTTTCGTGGGTCTTAGGTGAGATGCGTCTGAAACGACTCGGGATGTCCATGTGCCCAGGTACTCCTGACTTAGTTTGATAAATTGGCATGCATATGTGATCAGTTTGTGCTTTATGGTTGTGCTGGGCAGATGCTGGCTGTTTACTTGTTCAGACAAGGTGTGGACCTTATCATCTACCTTAACACTTGTACTCAAAATGGGGTAACAGCAAACTAATTACTCAGGATTAGGCCCAGTCTGCAAACAGCTATTCTATACACCATGGAGCCACTCAGGGCAGGGAAACACCCTGCTCGCCATAATGTTATAGGATGTGTGGTTCTCTTGAGAATTCAGGCCCAGAGGAGTGAAGCTGAGGGTGCCCACAGAGATTTTAGATTTCAAGCTCCAGTCCCTCTTTTCTTCCTGTTTGTCTCCTTTCTGCCTGTTCTTAGTTCTTCTATCCTACCTCATCATGATATCAGGTATGGTATTTCAAATATAGACAGAATTGAAGAAATGTCAGATAACACGAATGTCGTAGAGTCATCTTCATTAAACCAACAGAAAAGCAATTTCTAGAAGAGAACAATGAACATGCTAAAAGAAATGGTCATGCAGTCCACCTCTGTAGCATTCGTGCCATTATCAACTTTCCAAACCTCAGAAATGAGTTGAGCGTCTAGACTCAGCAGGCATCGGAAGCCCAGGTAGACCAGATTCAAAAGAACCTCTCCACAACATTATAACTAACACATCAGATAAACAGAATGAATGGAGGATCCTCTCTCTCTCGGGGGAGGTGGGTAAACTGGAGATTAGAACCAGAACATTCTACCACTGAACTACACCTCCAGCCTTTTTTTTTAATTTTGAAATGGGGTCTCAGTAAATTGACACTCACTGTCTTTGTTTTTTTGTTTTGTTTGGTTTGGTTTGGTTTGGTGGTACTGGGATTCCTGGAAGCCCTCCTACCTCGGGGCTACACTCCCAGATGTATTTTATACTTTTTATTTGGAAACAGGGTCTCTTAAGCCAGCGCGTGTGGCTGGCTTTGAACCTGCGGGATCCTCCTGTCTCCGCCTCCCAAGCGCAGGGATTACAAGCGTGCGCCACCACACCCGGCTCGACACTCACTGTCTTTGAACCTGTGATCTTTCTGTCTCAGCTTTCAAAGTACTGGGATCACAGGCCTGTGCCACCATGTCCAGCTAAAGATGGAATTTTTAAAAGCTTCAAGAGAAAAAGAAATGTGAGGTCACATTTAGAGGTTAATCAATCAGAATAATATCTTATTATCAACAAAACCCCTAAATTCCAGGAGGGCTTGGAATGATATGTTTCACCTGAGGGAAAATGTCTACCAACTAAGACTGAAATCAATATCCAGCAAATCTATCCTTTAGAATCAAAGGAGAGCTGGGTGTGGTGGCACATGCCTGTAATCTCAGTATTTTAGAGGCAGAAACAGGAGGACCGTAGGTTCAAAGTCAGCCTCAAAAACTCAGTGAAGCTCTAAGAAACTTAGTGAGACCCTGTTTCCAAATAAGAGATAAAATTGGTTTGGAGGTGTAGCTCAGAGGTAGAGTGCCCTGGGTTTAATCCCCTGCACCACAAAGGAAAAAAAGAATGAAAGGAGAAATAAGCCTTTCAAGATAAGCATAAACTGAAAGAATTCATGACTACTAAGCCAACATTACAGAAAATACTTAATGAAATGCTACACAGAAAAGTTAAAAAGAAACAGAGTTAGGAATGAGGATGAATCTCACTAGAAGAACAAGTAAGCAAATGAGAATTAGGACTGAATTAAACATTAGAAATAAATCAAAATGTCAGCTGGCCGTGGTGACGCACGCTTGTAATCCCAGCATTCGGGAGGCTGAGACCGGAGGATCGCGGTTCACGGACAGCCTCAGCTACTTAGTGAGGGCCTCTGCAACTCAGTGAGACCCCGTTTCAAAGTAAAGAATAAAAAATAGGGCAGGGGTGTAGCTCGGAGGTAGAATGCCCCTGGGTTCTATCCCCAAACCCGCAAAAAAAAAAAAAAAAAAAAAAAAAAGAAAGAAATCAAAATGTCAAGAAATAAAAAAAAGATCTCTGTGTAACACTAAAAATAAATGGACTCAACTTTCCAATAAAAAGATAGACTGGCTGTTTTTATTACAGTGGCTTTGTGGTTTAGTTTAAAGTCAGGTATTATGATTCCTCCTGCATGTTTTTTGTTGCTGAGACTACTTTGGCTATTCTGGGTTTTGTTGTTGTTGTTCCAAATGAATTTAAGGACTGATTTTTCTATGTCTGTGAGAAATGATCTTGGTAATTTAATTTGTATTGCATTGAATAGATAACTTTTGTAAGTATGGCCATCTTGATGATGTTTATTCTGCCTATCCATGAACATGGAAGATCTTTCCATCTTCTAAGATCTTCAATTTCTTTTTTCAATGTTTTATAATTTTCTTTATAGAGGTCTTTTACTTTCTTGGTTAAGTTTATTCCTAAGAATTTTATTTTTTTTGGTGGGAAATCCTGAGTGTGAGTGTTTTCTGAATTTCTTTTTCAATGGATTTATGGTTGGTGTACAGAAAAGCTTCTGATTTTTAAAGATTAATTTTGTATCCAGATACTTTGCTGAATTTGTTGATCAGTTCTATAAATCTTTTGGTTGAGTTTGTTGTTGGAATTGCAAACTAGTGCAGCCACTTTGGAAAACAGTTTAGAGGATCCTCAGAAGAATGGGAACAAATTTACCATTTGACCCAGCAATTTCAC
Organism: Muscardinus avellanarius; assembly: GCF_963383645.1. Taxonomy (NCBI): domain Eukaryota; kingdom Metazoa; phylum Chordata; class Mammalia; order Rodentia; family Gliridae; genus Muscardinus; species Muscardinus avellanarius. The sequence goes on along the minus strand of NC_137794.1, from coordinate 65,021,120 downwards.
TTCTGGGCATCTATCCAAAAGAAAGCAAACAAAACTACCAAACTAATCCATGCATATCTATGTTCACTGCTGTGCAATTCACCATTGCCAAACTATGGAACCAACTAAGATGTCCATCAACGGATGAATGGATTACAAAACTATGGGATATGTACACAATGGAATTTTACTCAGCCATAAAAAAATACAGTTACATCATTTTTAGGGAAATGGATGGAACTGGAGGACATTATGCTAAGCGAGATTAGTCAGTCGCAAAAAGTAAGAAATTGGATGCTTTCACTAATATGTGAAAGCTAAAGTGAAATGGGTCATAGGAGGAGCTCCAGGTGAAAAAGGAGATCCTATAGAGGAGCAAATAAGGCAACCTAACTGAGGGGATGGGAGGGGAAAAAAGGTCTCTAAGGCACATGATGTATTTAGACAAACGTATGGATATCAACCATTAAGCCAAGCATGGGAGGGAGGGTTGGGGAAGGAAAGGGGTGGGGATTGGATGGAGGCCGACTGGGGATGTGTGCATGTATTTCTACACAATTTTTTTTTATCCCACAATGATATATGAATCAAATGCACCAAGTTAAAAAATTTAAAAAAAGGAAAAGTGGTTACAAAACAAGACCCAACTATATGTTTTCTGTAAGAGACATACCTCTCAGATGAAGAAGTTCAAAGGTTGAAAGTCAAAGCATGAAAAATTAAGCCAGGCATAGAGGCACATACTTGTAATCTCAGTACTTGCGAGACTGATACAGAAGGATTGTAGGTTTGAGGACAGCTTCAGCAAGTAGTGAGACTCTCATCAACCTCGTGAGATCCTGTTTAAAATTAAAAATAAAATTGAACTAGAGATGTAGCTCAGAGGTAGAATGCCCCTGGTCTCAATCCCCAATACCACACACAAAAGAAAAAAAGATGAAAAATTATATTTTATGCCAACAAAGCCTGAATAAGCAAGAGAAGTTACTCTCATATCCAGCAAACCAGACTTCAAGCCAAAATTAATCAGAAGAGACAAAGAATGTTATTACATACTGGTAAAGGGAACAGTCCAACAAGAATTTAAAGCAATCCATATTTATGCCCCATACATTGGTGCACCTAGTTATATAAAATCTATACTACTTGACGTAAAGGCTTAGACCCCAAGAAAATGATACTGGGTGATATCAACATACATATCTCACCAATAGTTAGATAATATGGACATAAAATCAATAAATATACTTCATACCTAAAAATATTAATCAAATGGATTGAACAGATGGCTGCAGAATATTTTACTCAACAAGAATTGATGTTATTTTCAGCTTCTAATGGAACTTCTCCAAAATAGACCATATTTTGAAGAAGCAAGTCTTAGCAAATACTAAAATATTAACATAATTAATTGCATCTTATCAGATCATAATGCAATAACATTAGAAATCAATAGCAATAAAACAATAGAAACTTCATATACATGTGGGAATTGAATAGTACTTTGAATGATGTATTTGACATAGAATAAATATTTAAATGTGTAGAATCAGATGAAAATAGAGATAAAACATACCAAAAGCTTTGGGACACTACAAAGGTGGCTCTGAAAGGAAAGCTTATACCTACATGAAAAAATATAAAAGACCCCAAATAAATAACCTAATGATGCATCTCAAGGTCCTAGGAAAGAAAACAAGAACAAACCAATTTCAAAACCAGTAGAAGAAAGAAGTAGAAGGAAGTAGAAGGAAGAAAATAATTAAGACCACAGCCAAAATTATTGAGAAATAGAAAACAAAAATAAAAGGATCAATGTAGCAGCATTGGTTCTTTGAAAAGATAAACAAGACTGATAAACCCTAAAGTAAACTAGCCAAAAGAAAGAGCGGATCTTAATTAATTAATAAAATTGGGGATGAAAAAGTATATATCACAATAGATATCACATAGATCCAGAAGATGATTAATGACTACTTTGAAAACTTATATTCCAATAAAGTTAGAAATCTAGAAATGGACAGACTTCTAGACACATATGACCTATCAAAATTAAACCAAGAGAATACAAAAGAGCTAAACATTCCATAACAAGCAGTGATAAGAAGCAGTGATAAGAAGCACTCTAACAAACAAAAGCCCAGGACCAGGTGGATTTTCAGATGAATTATACCAAACCTTTAAAGAAGAACTAGGGTCAATTTTTCTCAAATTATCACATGAAATAGAAAAGGAGGAGCCAGGTGTGGTGGTGCACACTTGTAATCCCAATATTTGGATAGACTGATACAGGAGGATTGCGGTTCGCGGACAGCCTCAGCTATTTAGTGAGGCCCTTTGCAACTCAGTGAGACCCTTTTTCAAAATAAAGAATAAAAATTAGGGCAGGGAGTGTAGCTCAGAGGTAGAATGCTCCTGGGTTCCACCCCCAGCACCACACACACACACACACACACACACACACACACACACACACAATACAATAATAATAAATCATGGCAAGAATGTAAGGGAAAGGAATACTTATACACTGTTGGTGGGTTTGTACCTTAGTAAAACCACAATGGAGATCAGTATGAAGGTTCCTCAAAAGACTAAGAATGGAACCACCATATGACCCAGCTATAAAACTCCTCAATATTTATCCAAATGAGCTAAAGTCCGCACACTAGAGTGATGCGTTCATGCCCATGTTTATAGGAGTGCAATTCACAATAGACAAGTTACGGAACTACCCTCCATGTCAGTCAGTAGATGAATGGATACAGAAAACGCGAATGATACACACAGGTGCGCGCGCGCGCGCGCACACACACACACACACACACACACACACAGAAGAATGAAATTACATCATTTCAAGAAAATCCATCAAACTAGAAAACATGTTAAGTAAAATAAGCCAGATTCAGAAAGTCAAGGGTTGTCAGTCGTGATGGCGCACGCTTGTAATCCCTGCACTGGGGGGGCTGAGACGGGAGGATCCCATAGGTTCGAAGCCAGCCTCAGCTACTGAGTGAGGCTCTCAGCAACTTAGTGAGACCATATTTCCAAATAAAGTATAAAATAGGTCTGGGAGTATAGCCCAGAGGTAGAAAATCTCCTGGGTTCCACCCCCAGTACCACCAAAAAAAAAAAAAAAAAATCAAGGGTTGTATGTTTTCTCTCACACCCGGAAGCTAGAGAGAACAAAAGGATGGGGAAAAGAGGATCTTATGAAAATGGAAGGGACTAGTAGAAGTTGGGGCAAGAGGCAAAGAGGAAGGGAAGAGAGAAGGAAAGTATTGGGCAATGAAATGGACCAAATTGTGTTATGTGCAAGTATAAACACATCACAATGAATTTGACTATGATACATAATTAGAATGGACCAATAACATTTTTAAATACACAAAAATAAAAGTAACATTTCTTCAGAGTTTGGGATATGGTTCAGTGATGGAGTGCTTGTCTAACATGCGTAAGGCCATGAGTTTAATCCCTAGGAATGCAAAACAAAAACAAAAACAAAGCTTTAAGTTTTTCAATAAAAATAGTATTATCTCCATACTTGAAAAAAATTGCTGTATTTCACTGAATTTAAGGTGCTGATTGTAAAATACAACATTATTTTATGCATATACACAGACACATGAACTGAATTAATTTTGTCACCATGTAAAGTGATCACAGATATTCAGACATGCCCTGATTTCAGAGATGTTAAAAGTGTGGGGAAAAGTTTATCTTAGAATCAATAAATTTATCACTAAAAAGGTATTTTTCAGAAAATTATTAAAAGGAAGTATATTTTAATAGGCTTTTATTGGTGCATTATAGTCTTACATCATAAAAATGAAGTATATTGAATTGGCACATATAATCAGTAGCACATTCTTAATTTTTTTGTTTCACTTCTCATTTGAAATGAAGAAGGGGTTGGTGCTTATATTAATTTTAGATATATTTTGTCTAAACCTTAAAATTTATGAATTATAGCCGGGCATGGTGGCGCACTCCAAATCCCAGCATTTGAGAGGCTGAGACAGGAGGATCGCGATTTGCAGACAGCCTCAGCTACTTAGCGAGGCCCTTTGCAACTCAGTGAGACCCTGTTTCAAAATAAAGAATAAAAAATAGGGCTGAGGGTGTCACCCAGAGGTAGAATGCCCCTGGGTTCTATCCCCAGTTTGGCAAAAAAAAAAAAGATAAAAAATAAAAAAAATTATGGATTATCAATTTGGAAGTCATCTCATTTCTATTCTAGAATCACAGGTCAGGAGATGACATAAAGAAGTGCACATTAAGCCGGGCGTGGTGGCGCACGCTTGTAATCCCCACACTTGGGAGGCGGAGACAGGAGGATCGCACAGGTTCGAAGCCAGCCGTGCTGGCGTAAGAGACCCTGTTTCCAAATAAAAATATAAAAATAGACCTGGGAGTGTAGCCCGGAGGTAGAAGGGTTCCATCCCCAGTACCACAAAAAAGAAAAAGTGCACATTAAATGTCTTAGTGTAGAGCCAGAAGGCAGTGCCATGTCTTGAAGCCAGGTCTCTTAGACCCTGATCTGTGTTTCCTTCATGGAAATAAAAAATCAAATGAGTCATTAGCATTCTTTGATCCAACCCTACAGGTAAGATAAAGTAATTGATAAAAAAAAAAAACTATTCATTTCCAAAGATTAAAGCATTTGAAACTACTCTACCCAACTTCCCAGAAAACGTATGGATGCCTAAAGATAATATTTTCAGGAAATCCAATTCACTCCTCCATGGTTTGGCTCTTTTAGGATGTTACCCACGTTCTCAAACACAATTGTCTTCTTTGGCTGGGCGTGGAGGTACATGCTGTGATCCCAGTACTTGGGGGCCAAGACAGGAGGATCAAAGCCAGACTTTGCAATTTAGAGAGACCAACAAACCAGCAAAAAAAAAAAAAAAAAAAAAAAAAAAAAAAACTACACAGTCACTTCATAGCAAACACTAATTCCATAACAAGATTCTAATGCATGACATCACTTGGTAGTTTGTGGAAGACTTTGAAAAAATAACAGAAAATTCTAAAACTTTTTAGCATTTGCTATAAATGAACCTGAAAAGTTTGATTTTCCCCCAAAATGCTGAAAAATCTACTAACATGGCGCTGTGACTGGCCTTTTTAGAAGTGGTGATTATTCAAGGAATAAGTCATCCATCTTCTCTAAGTGTTAGTCTTTTTTGTTCTGGTTTCTGGCAAGGGGTGTCACAGTGGAATCATCAGTAGTAACTGGAGAAGACTAAAAGTCATTGCATTTGAAGGAATTTGGGTGGAGGCTTTCAGTCTAGGCTTCATCAGAATACTTGGCAACGTCTCTATTACACAATGCCTCGTTATCATTCATTTCAATCACTTCCCACCCATTCCCTTCTTCTTCATCTCTTCATTCTCTTCTTTATAACCTAGAAGTATAGTATAAAGTCGTTTGGTCCTCAATCTTTCTGTTTTCTTTTCGCTGGCGATCCAGAGGCAAGGTGGCTAACTTGTACATCACAGGAAATAAAATAGTAGTACATACTGCTGACCCCAAACTGGTATACAGCACTGGTGGCAGATCTGGATACTGCACTTCAACAATTCCAATTACTGCAGGAACAGCCATCTCTCCCAGGGCAGCACCAACTACAAAAAATGCCGTAGACTTCCCACTTATGGTCGTGTACTGCTCAATCCAAGAAATACCGCTGGGAAACGCAACTGCCATCGAGGCCCCGTACACTGAGGTGGCTATCCAGAGACAAAGTGGACTCTTGTCAAAGAGCACCAGGAATAAAGAAGAAATCAGGCTGCTGATGTTGCTCAACACAATCATGGTTCCAGGCTGTAAACATGTAGCAAAGAAGATTGCCAGGCCCCTGCAGGCTGCGAAGGTCCCCCAGAAGATGGAGTTCAGCCCAGCGGCTTCACTTTCTCCCATGCCAACGTGGGTGGTTGCGAATGAAAAGATGTAAGAGCCGTATGTTACCTCGGCTCCAACGTAGAAAAAGAAGAACAGAAAAAGCAGACAGAGAAGGGTCTTGTGGTACTTAGCTCTTCGGCTTCCCTGGGCAGATGCTTTTGACTTTTCCTGCCTTGAGCTTTTCTTACAAAACAGGCCAAACATGAAAACAGAAACCACTAAAATGTAAGTGGCGATAAAAGTATAAGCCCACAGTAGGTTCATGTTGTCAGGCACTCTAAACAGAGGGGCCGAGTCGGCCTCAGGGGATCTGTTGGTGGCTTGGGGGGCAAAGTCCGGTTCTGTGTGGTTTCCCGTGGGCACTGCTGTGCCCAACACCAGCTTAGCCAGAAGTGGAGCCAGAAAGGCCCCCAAGGCAAAGCTGAAGTGTAAGGCCTGCATGTGTGGGGCTCCTTTGTCCCCCCACATGGCCAAGATCAGGACAGTCACACCTGCCAATCAGAGATGGGGAAATGAGTCAAGTTAAACACAGTGACCCAGTTCAATAAACCAGAGTTCTCTACTGTCAGAAGAAAGATAAATCTCTATTACATAACATGAGTATCATAATATTCTAAGTTATCAAACACTGTACCTGAGTCAATTCTCTGATAAAGGAACTCCATATTACTGCCACCGGAGAACTGTGTGTTATTACATTTCTTATACACGAATTTCTAGGAATAGTAAACCCTTTCCTCCTAGAGCTATTCGCAAAGGCCAACATCAGGCTAACACCAGATTGGGGAATAATATTTATGCATACATAGTTATTTCTAAATATTTTAAATATACATATTTACTAGGCAATTCTTATCAGATAGTAGCTGAATTACCAATGAATGCTCTCTTTATTTGATATTGGTAGCCACTTCAAGAATATTATTTGTAGCCAGGTGTGGTGACACACACAATCCCAGCATTTGGGAGGCTGAGACCCGAGGATTGCGGTTCACGGACAGCCTAAGCTACTGCTTAGTGAGGCCCTCTGCAACTCAGTGAGACCCGGTTTCAAAATAAAGAATTAAAAAAAAAAATAGGGCAGGGGCTGTAGCTCAGAGGTCGAATGCCCCTAGGGTTCCATCCCCAGACCCCCCCCCAAAAAAAGATTACTTGTTTACTTATGTATTAATAAAACGAATACAAAACACATATTAAGAATCTGAATGTTATAGAAAACAAGAAGACCAGCTGGGAGTGGTTGCTCACACTTGTCATCCCAGTACTTGGGAGGCTGAGATAGGAGGATCTCAGGTTTGCAACCAGCCTCAGCTACTTAGTGAGGCCCTCCAAACTTAGTGAGATCCTGTTTCATAGTAAAATAAATAAATAAATAAATAAATAAATAAATAAATAAATAAAATAGGGCTGGGGGTATAGCTCAGAGATAGAGTGCCCCTGGGTTCAATCTCCAGAACCACACACATAAAAAAAAAAAAAAAAGCAAACAAGACCTTTCAGGGTTTGTGCTTCAACTCTCTGAGCACCCACACAGTTCAAGGCCAGAGCATCATTTTTGTTAATCAGGTATTTTCTGATAAACATATGATTCTGTCCTGTAGCTTTATAACCAAACTAAAGTATTTCTATGACCTATCGAATAAGATTAGAGTGGGGAAGGAGGCCTCGGAAGCTAGACTGGACGTCAAACAAACATGTTATTCAGTAGGTCTTCAGTGTCAGGTGACACATGGTAAGAATAGAAAGAAATAGAAGTGAAAAAGTACACCCACAGGCTCCTCCCAGCTCAAAAACCAAAGTACGTTTTGTTGTTGTTGTTGCATGTGTGTAGCTCTGGGGATTAAACCCAGGGACATGCTACATCCCCAGCCCTTTTCTTATTTTGAAACAGGGCCTCACTAAGTTGCTGAGGCTGGCCACGAACCTTCAGTCCTCCTACCTCAGCCTCCCATGTACTGGGATTACAGGTTTGCACCACCACGCACGGCTCAAGGTACCTTTTAAATTGGACGGCTGCTTCCTTATTTTCATAGTCAAATGATGGTTCAAAACTTGTTTTATCTGGCTGGGCGTGGTGGCGCACGCTTGTAATCCCAGCATTCGGGAGGCTGAAACCTGGAGGATCACAGTTCGCGGATAGTCTCAGCTACTTAGTGAGCCTCTCTGTAATTCAGTGAGACCCGGTTTCAAAATAAAGAATAAAAAATAGGGCAGGAGGTGTAGCTCGGAGACTGAATGCCCCTGCGTTCCACCCCCAGACCTGCAAAAACAAAACAAAACAAAAACTTGTTATATCCTACAAAGCCATCAATTCTTTTTATACTGCAGTGATCAAATTCTCTCCCCCAAAAAAATGTCCACTGGTGTGCACAGTGATTAGCCACAGGAAGGGGAGCCTGCCCTGTTTAGAAGCTGTAACTCAACAATCTCCCAAGGAACAGAATCTTGTAAGTTCACTTCATAGTTGGCTGCTCAAAAATCAACGCCCTAATCAGGTGGTTCCAACTGGTAACCTCATGGCCCACTTAGTACTTGTGTGTCACTAGAAGGATTTCAAGTGACAGCGAGTAATCCTCTACTCTGCCATGTGGTCATAAGTCCCCCCCTCCCAGAGATGACACTGAAGGCTTCACAAACCTGTGCCCACAATGCCAACGAACCCGCCGAAGACAGACAGCACGGCAATCAGTAAGAGGACTGTCTTGCAGAGAGGAATAAGGCAGAGAGTGGCCGTGGTCACCAGCAGTGATGTCCCTGAGAAGAGAAGTTAGAGTCAGCCACGCAAAACAGCATTCATCATGGCTACCATCATCAGAACATTCCCAAACGCAAAAGAAGCTCAAACTAAAGCTGAGGACTCACGAATGGCTGAGAGGTGCGGCTTCTCTGAGTGGTCATGTGGTTTAAATTTTTTATAATGATTATAGGCTGTAAAATGTAAATATTAAAGACATGATTATGCCGGGCGTGGTGGCGCACACTTGTAATCCCTGCAATTGGGAGGCTGAGACAGGAGGATCTCGCAGGTTCGAAGACAGCCTCAGCTACTGAGTGAGGCTCTCAGCAACTCAGTGAGACCCTGTTTTCAAATAAAATATAAAATAGGTCTGGGAGTATAGCCCGGAGGTAGAAAAGCCACTGGGTTCTGCCCCCAGTACCACCAAAAAAAGTAAATAAAGACATGATTACAACTTGAATGATGATAATAATCAAACTAGAAATTGTACCACAATGAAAAGTTTTATTACAAGAGACAGGCCAAAATTTATTTAATGTTTTGTATTTCAGAACCTAAAGGAATGTTTAGATATGAGTTAACAGTGTCAAAAGGAAAAAATAAAATGGCAATTAAATATAATGTTATGGGGGAAAAAAACTTTACTAAACAAACCAATTTATGGAAGAGGGAGGGAACTAGAGATATATTTCTTTCAATCCACACTGCAAATTAGAGGGATTATTTACTTATTCATCAGAAAGAAATTATTCTCCTTGCTTCCAAAGGAGTTTTATCACATCAGCTTTCCAAAAGAGTGTGTGCAAAGCTCTGCCCTCTGTTTCCAGGGTGAGGTGGGGCAGTCCGGGATCATCACTGACATGGGGCAGCAGGGACAGAAACGGAGCCTCCCTCAGCTCACTCACCGCCCGCCGCCCTTCATTTCCATCCAGAGCCCACAGAGCCCGGGCAGGTCCCAGGAGCTCGTTCTGCCTCTGCAGCCATAAGAGATCTGCTCTATGATACACAAGCATCCTCATAGGCAGAGCCTTTTGGATAGTCAGTGTGTGACCAGCCAGTACCTAAAGTATAGTAAAGGTCGGGAAGGGTCAAGATGCTAACACACCCAAGGGCTGATCTGTTTCCAGAGCCCAGAATAAAAGCTCTGAAATGGCCAAGGTAAGAGCAGTAAACGTGGAAACCCAACCTCCGTGAAAGTCACCGTAACAGCAACAGATCAGTGTTTACTCACCCAAAAGTAAAAAATGATTCAGGTAGTCAAAAAGAAATCCACCAATAATAGAGCCACTCAGAAAGCCGGAGGCGCGCCCCACAAAAATGATAGAAAGGCTGCTGATATTTCTGTTTACATTCTTCGCCAAATCTTGAAAGGTGGGTCCTAAGATAGCAGTACTCATTCCCTAAAATTTAAGAAGATAAAAGCCTTTTACTTACAACAATCACAGTAATGTCTAAGTGGTAGCTCTTTCTACTATTAAAAAGAAAGCAAGAGGGGAGAGATTACTTAGCTCCTCATCGCTGTGACAAAATACCTGACAAAAATCAGCATAAAGGAAAGATTCATTTCAGTTTACAAACTCAGAGGCTTCAGTCTGGAGAGAGCGAGAGAGAGAATGAGGAAGGGGACAGGACAAAATACACCATTCAAAGGCTCTATCTTAGCGACCCAGGCCCTTCAACTTAATTCCTTGTCCCAAGGTTGCACCACCTCGCAGTGGGGCCTCCCAGGAGGCTGCAACCAAGCCTTCTGCGCAGTTCAGATCCAAAGCAGGGCAGGAATGACAGTGTAAGATGTGGGATTCTTTTTTTTTTTTGGCAGTACTGGGGATGGAACTCAGGGGCATTCTACCTCCAAGTGACACCCCCAGTCCTGTTTTTTATTCTTTATTTTGAAACAGGGTCTCACTGATTTGAAAAGAGCCTCACTAAGTAGCTGAGGCTACCTGTGAACTGCCATCCTCCTGTCTCAACCTCCCAAATGCTGGGATTACAAGAGTGCAACACCACGCCCGGCTTAGATAGGGGATTCTTTTTTAAATTTCACAGTCAGGGAAAAAATGTGCAATGACAATACTGTTGTTACTGGAGCTGTAGGCTTTAAAAAATATTTAACTTTTCTGGCTTTATGGTGCAATTCTTTTCCTTTATGAACAATACCTTAGAAGATTATTCTGTTTTAAAAGTTAATGAAAGCTGGACGTGGTGGTGCACACTTGTAATCCCAGCATTTGGGAGGCTAAGACAGGAGGATCGCGCCGGTTTGAAGCCAGCCTCAGCTACTTAGTGAGGCCCTTTGCAACTCAGTGAGATCCTGTTTCCAAATAAATAATAAAAAATAAGGCTGGGGGGTATAGCTCAGAGATAGGATGCCCCTGGGTTCCCTCCCCAATACGGCAAAAAAAAAAAAAAAAAGTAATGAAAGGTAACATTAAAACTGTTCTTGTGCAGTGGTGAGAGCCTGTAATGCCAGTACTTGGAAGGCTGACACAGGAGGATCACAGGTTCACCGCCAGGCTTAGCACTTTAAGAGACCTTGTTTCAAAGCAAAAATTTAAAAGGGCTGGCAGTGTAGCTTGGAGGTAGAATGCTCCTGGGTTCAATCCTCAGTACTGAAACAAACAAACAACCTATTCTTGAAATAGTTTTGTGTTTTCAAATATACTACATGAACTCACATGAGAATTTAGATGCTAGAGATTAGTTATCAAAATATTATTCAACTGGGTGTGGTGCACACTTGTAATCCCAGTACTTGGGAGGCTGAGACAGGAGAAACACAGTTTTGTGGCCAGCCTTAGCAACCTTGTGAGGCCCACTGCAACTTAGTGAGACCCTGTCTAAAAAAAAAAAATTGGACTAGGAGTATAGCTCGGACGTAGTATGCACCTGAGTTCAATCCTCAGTACCACATATATTATCCCAATGTTTTGTGTTGTTAAAATAGTAAGCTTCTGGTACACATGGTGTGCTTCCTCTGAGTTATACATGCAATTAAGAAGACAAACAAAGTCGGGCGTGGTGGCGCACGCTTGTAATCCCAGCATTTGGGAGGCTGGGAGGATCGCGGTTCGCGGACAGCCTTAGCTACTTAGTGAGGCTCTCCGCATTTTAGTGAGACTCTGTTTCAAAATAAAGAATAAAAAAATAGGGCAGGTGATGTAGCTCAGAGGTCAAATGCCCCTGGGTTCCATCCCAAGACCACTTGCAAAAAAAAAAGACAATTTAAATGTTACTAAATCTACATTTTTATTCCAAGAAATCCCAAAGCCTTTAGAGTACAATCTGTAGGCTTCCTTGAAAAATATTATATATACATGCATCAAATAGCTTTAACAATAAAATTTTACTCAAGGACAAAATATTGGGGTAAACTAAATTTGGCCTAAAATTATCTACATGGGTACCAAACTATAGCTTAATAAATCAACAAACTATAGCCTGAGACTATTTTCTGTGTGTGTGTGTGTGTGTGTGTGTAGTACTGGGATTGAACCCAGGGACATTCTACCTCCAAGTTAAACCTTTTAATTTTTATTTGAAACAGAGTCTCACTAAGTTACTGATTCTGGCCTTCAACCTATGATCCTCCCAGCTCACAAGTACTGGGATTACAGGAATGTAACATCAGAGTTTTGTAATATTTACCAGTTGCAAGGCCAACTATTTTATTTTATTTTTTTGTGTGTCATACTGGGGGTGGAATCCAGAGGCTTTCTACCTCCAGGCTATACGCCCAGGCCTTTTTTTTTTTTTTTTTAATTTTTTGGAAACAGGGTCTCACTAAGTTGCTGAGAGCCTCACTAAGTAGCTGAGGCTGGCTTCGAACCTGTGCGATTCTCTTGTCTCAGCCTCCCAAGCACAGGGATTACAAGTGTGTGCCACCACGCCTGGCAAGGCCAACTATTTTAAATGAAAGGTATAAGATCTGTTTTTGTTTATATGTTTATGTGTGTGCATGTAGAATATGTATGTGTGATGTGTGACAGATATAAGGTTTTTCATCAACTATATGATTTTCTTTATTTGCCTTCCAAGTGTTAATAACACTTTGTTAAATGAAGGAATGTTGTTTATGATGACCTCTGATCTTATTTTATTTTATTTTTGTACTGGGGATTGAACCCAGGAGCATTCTACCTCTAAGCTACCCTGCTCACCCTTCCCATTTTAATTTCATTTTATTGTGGATTGAACGCAGGGATGATCTACCTCTGAGTTAAACCACCAACCCTTTTAAAGATTTTTTTTTGTTTTTAAACAGGGTCTTGCTGTATTGCTGAGTTTCCCATGTTGATGGGGCTGTCCTCAAATCCTTGATCCCCTTGCCTCATCCTCCCAAGTGCTAGGATTACAGATGTGCGCCACCATGCATCTGATATTATTTTGATAGTGTCTTAAAACTGATATTTTTATAAACTTCCTCAAATCAAATTCTAAATTAAGTCAGGCATGGTGGCACATGCTTGTAATCCCAGTACTTGGGAGGCTGAGACAGGAGGATTGTGGTTTGTGGACGGCCTTTGCTACTTAGCAAGGCCCTCCACAATTTAGTGAGACCCTGTTTCAAATAAAGAATAAAAAATAGGGCTGGGGGGTGTAGCTGGGAGTTAGAATGCCTGTGGGTTCCAATCCTACTAACACACACACACACACACACACACACACACACACACACACACACCACAATTCTAAATTAAGTATTTTTCTTGATCTTAAATTAATTTTGGGGGTTTTACAAATGTGCTTTTGGGATATCTAAAAGGATATTTCTGTTTATAAAAGGAGAAATGCTAGGCTGATTGGGTTTATTTTATAAATTATATGGGAAGCATTGTCATTTACTAAGTAATGCTAAATTTTCTTTTAGCTATTTTTGCATAGATGTGTCATTGATATGTGTATCAGAAATGAAACATCTTATAAATAAAATTCCTTATAGTCCTAATATAATACCACCAGTCATAATTGCAATTATTATCTTTTTTTTTTTTTTTTTTTTGGTGGAACCTAGGGACTTTTCTACCTCCAGGCTATACTCCCAGACCTATTTTATACTTTATTTGGAAACAGGGTCTCACTAAGTTGCTGAGAGCCTCCCTAAATAGCTGAGGCTGGCTTCGAACCTGGGTCCTCCTGTCTCAGTCTCCCAAGTGCTGGGATTACAAGCGTGCGCCACCACAGCCCAGCTTGCAATTATTATCTTTAAATGTTGTTTTCCAAAGCCTGGCATACTGGCACACAGCTGTAGTCCTAGCCACGCTGGAAACTAAAGCACTTGAGTCCAGGAGTTTGGGCCAATGTGGACAACAAAGCAAGACCTAGTCTTGTTTTTTTTGTTTTTTTTTGTTTTTTTTTTTAAAGGCAGCCGGAAGCCGGGTTGTGATCCCCGCGCTTGGGAGGCAGAGACAGGAGGATCGCGCAGGTGCGAAGCCAGCCGCGCTGGCCTAAGAGACCCTGTTTCAAAAATATAAAATAGGTCTGGGAGTGTAGCCCTGAGGTAGAAGGGCTTCCAGGAACCCCAGTACCACCAAAAAAAAAAAAAAAAAAAGTTCAGCCGGGCGTGGTAGCGCACACTTGTAATCCCAGCATTAGGGAGGATGAGACTGGAGGATCGTGGTTCATGGACAGCCTCAGCTACTTAGTGAGGCCCTCTGCAACTCAGTGAGACCCTGTTTCAAAATAAAGAATAAAAAATAGGGCAGGGGGTGTAGCTTGGAGGTCGACTGCCCCTGGGTTCCATACCTGACCCGCAAAAAAAAAAAAAAAAAAAAAAAGCAACAGTTGCATCAATATGATTAATGAACTCTCATGAGATTTTTTTTTTATGCATGTGGCACTGGAGATTAAATCCAGGGAAGTCTACTTTCAAGCTACAACCCTAGCTCTTTTATTTTCTTATTTCAAAATAAAGTCTCACTAAGTCGCTGAGGCTGTCCTCAAATCTGTGATCTTCCCAGCTCAGCCTCCCAAACACCAGGATCACACACCCAGCTATCTCACGAGATCTTTCAATGTGGCCATTTTAAGTCTTGTAATTCATAGACAGTTAATTTTTTAATGCCACTTTCCTGAGCCACTATCAGTTTGGGTTTAAGGACGTTCTTGGAAAGGTCTCTGTCAAGTATTGGTTTCTAATAACTTTAAGATCATTCCAAGATCGGTGTGGGGACACCTGCCTGTAATCCCAATATTTGGGAGGCTGAAATAGGAGGATCATAGGTTCAAAGACAACCTCAACAAGTAATGAGATTTTCAGCAACCTACTGAGATCTTGTCTACAAACTAACAAACAAAGGGCTGGAGGAATAGCTCAGAGGTAGAATGCCCCTGGGTTCAATCCCCAGTGCAAAAAAAAATCATTCCATTGGACTGAGTAAGAATTTCCAGAACTTTAATGAAAAAGCTGACTGGCTGATAACACCAAGCTGATGTTTAACATACATCAAGCAGAACAAGAATTAATTAAATACTAAGGAAATGGCTTAGCATGACTTAGCAGATTTTTTGTTAGGTCAGCCAGTACTGAAATTGCAGAGATATGCAATTTGAATGAATTCCATAAAAATGGCCTAAGTCTCATTACTTATCATAATCTATTTAATAAACAGTGCTACATCTTTGAACTGGAGAAACAAAAGTGATATGTAAGAGATGCAGACAAAGCTGGTGGCACACACCTGTAATCCCAGTACTTGGAAGGCTGAGACAGGAGAATTATAAGTTGAGGACAGCCTTAGCAACTTGGTGAGACTCCCATCAATCTAGCGAGGGCCTATTTAAAAAAAAAAAAAAAAAAAAAAAGAGCTGGGGATGTAGCTCAGAGGTAGAATGCCCCTGGGTTCCACCCCCAGTTCCATCCCCAAATAAATAAATGAATAAATAAATAATTGTAAATCCATTGATAAGCATGTACTCATGAAGAGCTTGAATTGCTGTCTTGTCTTTGTTATATCTTTAAATATTCTGTGAATAAAAGGTGCGAGACATATGGAAAAGACTAAATGATCCATATTATGAAGAAACATTGGTGGGTGACTGTTCTAAAATCATTCAGATGACTTATAACCAGTGTGTGTTTTTTAAGCCCATAATTCTATCTCAAGTGATACGTTTCCAGGAGCTGCTGCACTGTTTGAACACTTGGGACTTCACCCCCTTGCACCTTCAGAGCATATTTTCTAGTTGTGTAGAAGCTCTCCCGTGCAGAAGGCTGGTGCTGTAACAGAAACTATGGAATTAGAAAACCTGTGTTCCATATGGAGCATTCCTGGAGCAATCCCCAAGAAGGGGGCGCTCACTGCACTGTACAAGATATAAAACAGTGCGGGGTGTGGTGATACATGCTTCTAATCCCAGTGTTTGGGAGGCTAAGACAGGAGGATTGCAGTTTGTGGCCAGCCTCAGCTACTTAATGAGGCCATTTGCAACTCAGTGAAATCCTGTTTTAAAATAAAGAATAAAAAAATAGGTCTGGGGGTGTAGCTTAGAGGTAGAATGCCCATGGGTTCCATCCCCAGTACCAAAAAAAAAAAAAAAAAAAAAAGTAAAACAGTTAAATAAAGTACTACAAACACAATGGTAGCTTTAGGCAAAGCTCACTCAGTTGCCTGGATTGCCATAGTCAAGGCAATCAGCTCCGCTCCCACTGGAGAACACAGAGTGACCCCTTGTGAAATAGCTCTTGGAAGGCTTTTGCTGGCCTCCTACTATAGTAGAACTTTACACATTTACCACTGTAAATTCTGGCATGACTCAGTAGTGAAAGGCTTTCTTCCATGCATTATATCAAAACAAAGTCTCCACTCCATACTCTTCAATGACGGCCACAGCTCTTGTGACCTGCAGCCTGGAGAGTGGCTCTCTGGGAAACAACCCCAGAAATTTATGGCCCTTGACTCTATGGAAGTCACCGTGCTGGGTTTTTCTCTGCAGCAAAATGTCAGAGCCTCGGATCTGGCTTCTACATCTCTCAGCTCCAACAAGCCGCTCCAGACCCCTGAAACTGTGCACCTGTTGGGGACCTGAAGGTAAAACTGACCAGGGGGGTTTCTCTCCAGAGGCCCAGGACATCCTAGATGTGGAAGGTCATGGATCAAGACTTCTCTGCCATCCCAAAGCCTGATCTTTGCTCCTTTCCTCTATTTTCTGCTGGCCTAATCCCCTCCCTTTGCTTAAGAGAAATACAAAGGACCGTGACCTGCGAATGGCTTTAGCAAAGGCCAAGGCTACTGCAGCAAGAGACCAGAGCAATGGCTGGGTTTGTGGCCAAGGCCCCCAGGTCCAGCAGTTGCACTGTGATGCTCCAAGATCCCAGGGTCTCACCTCGAAGCCCCTCAGGAGGGTGGAAAGCCAACTCCACTGCCCCCTGCTGCAAACAGCGCCCGAGCCTCCCAACCACAGCCTAAGTACTGCTAAATACAGAAAACCTCAAAATGTCTATTTCCTGCACGCCAACCTGGGGATACCTGTGTGGTTTCAAGCCATCCTTTGGATGTGTCCCTGCATCCAATTTGGTAAGATCCTTTTCCACTAAAGGAAGTTATATATGCTCAAAAATGAGGCTCTGTGCCTCCACTTTTCCTACTAGACTTTGTTCATAGCTTTGTAGACCTCCTGGAGAACACATTTGACAGACCTCTGCTCAGACTCCACTGGGGGGCGCTCTCGTCCAGCCTCAGGGGCCTCTCCTGGGTGTGTGGGGAAGCTGTCTCCTGCCTTCTGCCTGGGGCTGGTTTGGATCTTGCTATTTGGTTGGGCTTCCTCCTGCCTGCTGAACAGTTTTCCTGAAAGTTCTCATACTGCCCATGTTCAGAGGCCAAAGCAGTTCATATCCCAAAGTAGTTCCAAGCTTGAAGGAGAAAAACATGTTAGCTTTAGTTCCCACTAGGAAAATTTCTAATACGGTCCTGGGTGCCTCTTTATGGCAGCAGTGGGGTGCTGGTTGTATGGAATTTGAAGTGAACACATTAACTGGGGGAAATTTTGGATCTTCTCAATTTCCCAGGAGTACAGAAGAGTATATGCAAGCCACTCTCTGAAAAGTGGAAGATAAATGCATTAGCCAAGCACAGAAAGGGACATATGTTTTCTCTAATATCCTCTAGTGAGGGAGTATTGGGGATACCAGAGGGACTCCAGATAATGGTGGGGAAACCTCAGTGAAGCTATGGGGGAAGGGTGGGGGAGGAAGAGGGCTGAGGTTAATTAATGGAAATGCTACCTGAGACTATATGTATGCATGTGAATATAACATTGTTAACCTGGACACTTGGTATTGTTGGGAGGGAAGGAGGGAAATGGGGAGGTGGGAGCAGGGGGAGGGCACCAAGTGCTGTGTGAATGTATACCATTGTCAACATGATCTACATTATGATGTGAGAATATAGTGCACCAATTATATATATTTATGTTGGCGCCAGGTATGTTGGCACATGCTTATAATCCCAGTACTTGGGAGGCTGAGACTGGAGAATTGCAGATTTTTGGCCAGCCTCAACAACCCAGTAAGGACTTCTGCAACTTAGTAAGACTCTGCTTCAAAACAAAAATATAAAATAGGGCCGGGGGTGTAAATTATAGGTAGAGCGTCCCTAGGTTCAGTCTCTAACACCACACACATACACATAAAAGGTAAGGTGACAAAGTTTAGCTATATCTCAACCTTTGCCCCCATTGGGGGCTTCATCTGGTACTGAACAAAACTGAAAGCTGTGCTCAACTTTCTCTTGATTATTCTACTACAGAAAAAGTAATTAAGAAGGTGGTCTGGGGGTGGTAGGTATAAGTCAGCCAGTTGTTAGAGTGTGGGCTTCGTGTACATGAGGCTCCGAGTTCAAACCCCAGCACCAAAATATTAAGGATGGCTGCTGATACTATTTCTTTACACACGGCCACTGAACACACCTCAGGGGAACACAGGAGATGATCCCGGAACCCCTGCTGGAAGGCATCCTGGGTGCTGGATGTCCAGCCTAGCTAGCTCAAGGTTCTCTTCATGGCTAACTACAAAAATGGACCCCTGCTAAGAAAGGCCATTTTTCAGCCATCTCTGGTCCTTCATTGCCACCATGCTCAGAACAAAAATTGTTACAGTTTTGAAGAAGATGTTATGGTTTGGGAAACTGTCCCCAGGGACCTTTGTTAGACACCCCTGGGAATAATTCCCCCCCCCAGGAAAAAAAACAAACCCGCAGACCCTTGTCCTGAGCTAAGGATAGATATGCAATAGCCTGGACTCTTGCTGAAGATTTAAAGGGGTTTATTAAATAGCTAGAAATACAGAAGATAGTTACAGCCTCATGTTACCGAGGGGGTGCTTTGAACTAAATCACTGAAGTACAAAACACAGAACAGACTTTTTATATAAGCCATCCCCCATCTTGTTTCACTTAATTCTGACATAGAAAAAGTCCCTGTAAGGTTCCTTCCCTTACTTTCCCCGCCAAGGTGTGACCCTCCTCCTCCCATCCTAGCTAGATAAACCAATTATTATGTAAACGTGTCTTTAGAATGAGAATGAGGAAGTCCTAGTTCCCCTCTCCTATTGACTTGCTAATTACCTTTAGCTAGGTTAATTTACATTGGAATAGTTGCCTGGTTCTTGGCAGAAACCAAGTCCTTTTACAGATCTGCCCCTCACCCAATTTTTGAAATATATTTATTAATAATCAGAGCTTCCTCAAACCTTCCTAGGCCATTCCCAATACTGGTACAAAAACTATGACCAATTGCACTCAAATACTGTTGAGCACTACTTTTGGTGTAAGCTTGGATTATTTGATTTTGATCAGTTGGGGTCATGGAGACACCTACTCAGCACGGTAGCTTGGCCTCTTGGAATGACCTTCTAGGGCCATCATAATAGTCTCCTGCTGTGTTGTGTCCCCTCAAGAGTCATAAATGCTTCTACGCAGCCCTCGCCCACACAGCCGATGGGGCAATAAAATATATAGAAAGCACGAAGAATCATCCAACTAACTTGTCCTTCTAAACTGTGGATTCTGTATTTAGACCAAATTGGTTAGTTATGATGGTGCCAACTTGTCAGTGCCCAAAGTTTCCATCAGTTTCTGAAAGCTGACTAAAAGGAGGAAGTTTCTAATTAAATGTGGCCTCAAGCTGCCCTTTGTGTGTAGGGAACTGAAACATCCCTTATGCAACCTGAGCGCGTATCCTTGGAATAAGTAGTTGAGTAACCAAACTGCTTGGAAATGTGCAGAGACGGCAACAGAGCTGCCGCCTGTCAGGCTGCCTCTGCAGGGCACCTCTTGTTCGTCTCCTGATAGGGCTGCCCATGTTCCTGGGGAGAGCTTTCAGAGCTTTTACTGCTTCAGGTGCTGCCTGGTTCCTGACTCATTTCTTTGTGCAAAGAAACTGCTAGAATTGGCCAGACATCGTGGAAGTATGGAGAAGGTTTAGAAGGTTGAGATAGGGGGTCACAGATTTGAGGCCAGCTTCAGCCACTTAGCAAGACCCTCAGAAATTTAGCGAGAGCCTGTTAAATTTTTGTTTTGTTTTGTGGTACTGGGGGTGGAACCCAGGGGCTTTTCTACCTCTGGGCTATACTCCCAGACCTATTTTATATTTAATTTGGAAACAGGGTCTCACTAAATTGCTGAGAGCCTCACTAAGTAGCTGAGGCTGGCTTCGAACCTGTGCGATGCTCCTGTCTCAGCCTCCCAAGTGCTGGGATCACAAGCGTGCGCCACCACGCCCATAGAGCTTGTTAATTTTTTAAAAAGTAAAATAGGGCTGGGGGTGTAGCTCCGAGGTAGCATGCCTCTGGGTTCAATCTCCAGTAATAGTGAGAGGGGTTCCTGGCTTGCCACTTAGGGAGCTGTGTGAGCCCTCGATCATGTCTTCAGTGGTCTATTTCCCTATCTGCAAAATCAAGCGTTTGGCTGAACTTGGTCAAGCCACCAGGAAGAAGAAATGTCAGAAAAGCACTTTTCTGTGTGGTGATTTAGGGTGCAGAGGGCCGAGGCCAGAGACCCAGAGGCTAGAAGATCTCTTTCGTCTCCCAACGCACCAAAGAGTCCAGAAAGGTTTGTTGCAGTTGGAAACCATTAGGCAAATCAATTCGGCACTTGTCAGTAACCGTGGCTCCAGCTGTGCCTGTTTCAGATGACTAGACCGAGGCCCAGGCTGATTAACCGAGGAGCCCACGGACGCACTGCGCGTCTCCGGCTTGGGAGAGTTGCAGCCCCGCTCTCACCAGCCCCAGGAAGACCGCAAACAAGATCCCGGTGATGAACCAGCGCAGCACCCTCGGCCCAGGGCCGGCCGCCGCCTCGGGCTCCTTCTCCTTCGGTGCCTCGGCCCGGGGGGGCTTCACCCCGCGCGACTCCGCTTGCGGCTCCAGCGTGGCGGCTCCGGGATGGGGCTCGCTGCCCCGCGCTGTCCGCCTGGCCCTTGGAACTCTGAGCCGCTGGCCCTCCAGGCCCGGAGCTCCCTCCTGCTGCCGCCTCCCCCAGGGTCCACCTCGGGTCAGTGCCTCGAGAAATCGGACTTTAAACCATCACAACTCCCGCACAGGTCACGGGGTAGAAATGAGGCCTCGCGCCCACTAGGACCCAGCCTCCAACCTGAAATTACGATGGTTGCCTTGGAGACCCGGCGACTCCCTGGTGCCTCGTCACACCTGTCTTGAACCCGAGGACACCAGACACTTGACCTGGTCACGGAGACCTGAGGCTACAGCTTCTCTACAAGTGAATCAAGGGATAAGATGAGACCAAACCGTTTTAAGGCGATCCAGCCAAGAACTGCAAGGTGGGACCTCAAGCCGGGGAAGGAAGGGAGTACAGAGGTCTTGGCCTTAAAATCACCCAGTTCCAGCCCTGGTTCCCTGGACGGCTGAGGTCTCTCCATCTGTAGTCCGTTTCTCACTCCACAAACATTGTTGAACCTCCTGTGCACGTTTTTCTTATTTTCTAATTTCCCTTTTTATTTTCTGTGTCACACATGCGCGCGCGCGCGCGCACACACACACACACGCGCGTTTTAAGATGTACTATCTCAATTAATTCCCACACCAACTCTCTGAATTTCACTCACAGATAGAAAGATCGAGTCATCGAGAAACAGCTTGCCCAAGGCCAGTCATGGACAGTGTAACAGTAGCCCAAGAAACAATTTAGTGTCCAAAGCGGCATTTTCAAGCACACAGCTGCCTCAAATTCCTGCAGATAATTCCCATGTAGTGAAGCAAAGTATTGGTTTGCCCTGTGGCGGAGCTAAAATGAGCCTGCTAAGATGAAAGGCCGTATCTTCTTTAACTGGTGGTACTGGGGGTGGAACCCAGAGGCTTTCTACCTCTGGGCTATACTCCCAGACCTTTTTTAAATTATTATTTTATTTGGAAACAGGCTCTCACTAAGTTGCCAAGAGCCTCACTAAGTAGCTGAGGCTGGCTTCGAACCCGTGCGATCCTCCTGTCTCAGCCTCCCAAGCCCGGGGATTACAAGCGTGCGCCACCACGCCTGGCTTATCTTTATCTGAATCCGGCTTTGTCTCCCTTCAATCTTGAACCAAACTGACCAGCCTCAGAATGTGATGTGAAGGTTTGTAATTTCTCCTAAAAGTCCCTTTCCACCGAAGGCTCTTCCTTCGGCTCCTCAGCTTAGGCTCCAGGTCATAAACCTCAGCATCATCGCCCATGGCATCCCAGCCCCCAGCCTCAGCCTTCCCAGTTTACCTTGGAAATAGCTCTTGACTTGCTTTCAACTCCTCATTCCCACTCTTCACTTCTTGCTTAGACTGTAGCAAAAGCTCTCAGGTTGTTTTCCAAAGGGCTGGTCTTGAAATTGTCAAGGGGGCTTTTGGAATATCAAGGTGATATAACAAGACCTTAAGATGTAGAGTCAAGCCGGGCGTGGTGGCGCACGCTTGTAATCCCCGCGCTTGGGAGGCAGAGACAGGAGGATCGCGCAGGTTCAAAGCCAGCTGCGCGCGCTGGCTTAGGAGACCCTGTTTCCAAATAAAAATGTAAAAATAGGTCTGGGAGTGTAGCCCGGAGGTAGAAGGGCTTCCAGGAACCCCAGTACCACCAAAAAAAAAAAAAAAAAAAAAAAAAAAAGATGTAGAGTCAGGCTTGGGAGAGAGGTAGCACTTGGAAGTAAATTTTATTTTAGCTGACGTAATATATGCAAACTGATGGGATTTTTTTGTTTGTTTGTTTGCAGTGCCTGGGATTGAACCCAAAGCCTCACTCAGGTTAGGTGAGCACTCTCTGTAAATTAATTACCGACAACAGGATTTATGCTGAGGTAAAAGGAAAGCAGGAACAAAGCGCTACGGAACACATGGAAGGGAGGAATTAATCCCACCGGGGGGAGCTCTGGAATGTTCCACAGAGAAGGTGACATTTCATCTAGGTCTTTGAAGGGTACAGAGAATTTGCTATAGAAATGGGTATTCTGAGTGCTGAGCAACTGTCGGTGCAAATGCATGGTGGAATGAGGGCACAGAGAGGCTGCCAGGCAGGCCGTGAGGAATGCCGGGAGGCCACGCACACAGAAGAGGCGGATACAGCTCCTGCTTCATAAAGTCACAGACCAGCAGGGGCCACTGGTAACCAACACGTCATCAGACAAAATGTATACAGTGCTAAGTACAATGAGGTAAAATGCAGTGGCTTGATTTAAGAAAATCTGTTTTCAAATGTTTGGAAGGGTACGTTTGAAAAAAAAGTTTGGTGTGGTTGAAATAAAAAGTGTATGAAAGAGAGTAGAAGATGATGTGAAACAGGTAAATCCACATTGTCAGGAGCTTTTTGTTTGTTTGTTTGTTTGTTTGTTTGTGGTACTGGGGATTGAACCCAGGGCTATTATTTTTTTATTTTGAAACAGGGTCTCACTAAGTTGAAGAGGGCCTCACTGAATTGCTGAGGCTGGCTATGAACCTGTGGTCCTCCTGTCTCGGCCTCCCATGTACTAGGAGCCACCACGCCTGGCTCTGTAAGGAGCTTTGAATGGCATACAGAAGAGTTTGGACTTGAGCAACTCACTTCTATTGGCAAATTAAGATTTAACACAACCCAAATCGTTTTCTAGGAATATCAAGCCACAGTCATTTATCTGTATCCCCTGACGCTAAGCTTGCCTTGTTGTCCTCTTGCCCCCACTTCTGTGGTGCCCCCCCCCCCCCCGCACCAGGTCCTCTTGGAGGATTCTGAGATCCGGCCTTGAGATTTCTCCTTTGCTGTCTCTTCAATTTGTCACCAACTCCTGCCAATTTTGCTTGTATGAATATTTCTAAAATTAGGCCTTCTCTGTGTCAAAAGGCTAAATTAAAGCCGGGCAGAGTCTGAGACCAGAAGATTGTGGTTCAAGGACAGCCTGAGCTACTTTGTGAGACCCTGTTCCCAAATAAAGAATAAAAAATAGTGCTGGGGGTGTAGCTCAGAGGTAGAATGCCCCTGGGTTCCATCCCCAGACCAGGGGGGGAAAAAAAGGCTAAATTATATGTTTAACTTAAATATATAATCGACTTTTACTAGCAATTGTAAACTTGGAAAACCTCTAAGTCTATAAAACAGAATGGGTGTTCAGATAAAAAGCTGAGCTGGAATTTGGCTTTCTAGGCTATAAGGGGCTGAAAAAAGCAGAAATAGGAAAGAATCATGGATTGGTCCCTTCAAAGACACTTTTATCATAGGGTTAAAACCGAGGAAGCTGGGCGTGGGGGCATACACTTGTCATCCCAGCATTCCAGAGGTGGAGAGTAGGAGAGTTCAGTTCCTGGACAGCTACTTAGGGAACACCTTTGCAGCTCAGTGAGACTCTGTTTCAAAAAATAAAAAGACTAGCAGGGTGTGGTGGTGCACACTTGTAACCCCCATGCTTGGGAGGCGGAGACAGTAAAATTGCGCAGGTTCAAAGCCCGCCTTTCTGGTTTAAGAGACCCTGTTTCCAAATAAAATATAAAATAGGTTTGGCAGTGTATCCCAGAGGTAGAAGGGTTCCATCCCCAGTACCGCAATTAAAAAAAAAAAAAAAAAAAAAAGACAGGAGGATCCAGGTTCACAGACAGCCTCAGCTGCTTAGTGAGGCCCTCGCAACTTAGACCCTTTTTCAAAATAAAGAAAAAATTGGGCCGAGGGTGTAGCTTAGAAGTAGAAAGTTCCTGGGTTCAAACCCCAGCACCACAAATAACAGTAACAACAACAACAACAACAATAATAATAATAATACTAGCCGGGCGTGGTGGCGCACACTTGTAATGCCAGCATTCGGGAAGCTGAGACCAGAGGATCGCAGTTCGCGGACAGCCTCAGCTACTTAGTGAGGCCCTCTGCAACTCAGTGAGACCCGGTTTCAAAATAAAAAATAAAAACTATGGCAGGGGCTGTAGCTCAGAGGTCGAATGCCCCTGGCTTCCACCCCCAGACCCTCAAAAAATAATAATAAATAATAAGAGTGAAAATAAAATCCAATTTCATCTGTCCCTACCCACCTCTCTTCTTTTTTTCTCTATTTCCATCTCATTATTTACATTCCCACATCAGAACTGCTACTAGTTCCTCACACATAACATATTTCTCTCCCTCTACCTTGGTCCCCTGCCTGAAATGCCCCCTTCTTTCACTGCTGCAGCAGAAACTGCCAGCTCATGGTCAGAGTCCTCCTGCCTGTCTTATGTAATCAGGCTGTAACCCAGCGCGTGGCTGGCAGCTCCACTCAGTGTCTCAGCCAAATTTGCAACTAGGGAAGGGAGTAGAATGTGAGGCGCCGGATGGATGGTCTTCCATGCTTCCTCCTCCTTCCCTGAAGGTTTGGAACCTGAACACGAGTGCAACAGTCTCATCCATGCGGTTGATTGCAAAACCCCAGAGACCTGAGGACCCACTGAGTGAACGAGCAAGGGTCCTGTGTGGTACATGGGCAGAGCTTCCTCACCCTGCCTGCTTTCTCTATTATCTGTTACACTGCTATTTTGTGCTTACAATAGCTTAGTAATCATACCTGCCTTACTTCTGCCTGTCTTTTTGATAATCATATTTTAAGGAATGTAAGAGAAAGACTATTCTTGTATATTAATACTAATAGTTACATTTACTGTTGCTCATTTCTTTTTGGGGGGAGGGTCACAAGGAAATTCTACTTCTGAGCTACACCCCCAGCCTTATTTTTATTTTATTTTTTTGTTTTGAAATAGAGCCTCATTAGGTTGCTGAGGGTCTTACTAAGTGGCTGCGGCTGGTCTCGAACCTGTGACCCTGCTCTCTCAGCCTCCCACATACTGGGCTTAAAAGTCTGCACCACTACTCTTTGCATGAAAGGCAATTTCCCATTTCATCCCGAATATTGTGACACATAGTTGTTCAGACTTTGAATCCTATTAAAATTCTCCTCTGGAGAATTTTTTTTTTTTTTAATGCATGTGGAGATTGCAAGCTTTGTACTGGCTTCTGTGAGTGATGGTTCTAATCTCAGTTCAGTTTTTAAAAGTCTTCGCTATGCAACTCTCATGCAATCTTAAACACACAATTCTCAGGGTTAGACAGAGACGTGGGCCACGGCCTCGCTCTTAGATTAGTTCTGAAAGCCATCAGTACGCTGCTTTGGGCTTCTCCCACACAGGTACAACTCAGGGGTAAACTCAGGACTTCTGTGGGTGTCTGTACAAAGCCAGGGATGGTCTCGAGCTTTCCCTTCTTCCTTCTGACTCATTTCCCAACTTTCAAAAACCCTTTTTCTCAGTTCCTTGGGCCAGAAAGATGGAATCTCTATCATTTCTAACTACCTGTGCCACCTACATGGGCTCTCTCTTTGGGACAAAGCCATCAAGAAAAAGAAGACCCAGTGAACTTGTCCGTTTGCAGGTTTCTTCTCTAAGCTT
Organism: Muscardinus avellanarius; assembly: GCF_963383645.1. Lineage (NCBI taxonomy): Eukaryota > Metazoa > Chordata > Mammalia > Rodentia > Gliridae > Muscardinus > Muscardinus avellanarius. Next base: position 64,994,649 of record NC_137794.1, on the reverse strand, counting down.
TGACTCCTTTCCACAGTCCTTTACTTTCAGAATAGCTGCTATTTGCCAGGCATGGTGGCGCACGCTTGTAATCCCAGTGCTTGGGAGGCCGAGACAGGAGGGAGCACAGGTTTGCAGCCAGCCTCAGATACTTAGTGAGGCCCTCCAGAACTTAGTGACATTCTATATCAAAATATAGAATAAAAAATAGGGCTGGGGGTGTAGCTTGGAGGTAGAATGCCCCTGGGTTTAATCCCCAGTATCACAAAAGAAAAAGAAAAAGAAAAAGAAAGGAAAGAAGGAAGGAAAGAAATAGTAAAAATTAGGGCTGGGGGTATAGCTCAGATGTAGAATGCCCTGGGTTCAATCCCTCATAACACACACACACACACACACACACACACACACACACACACACACCCAGAATAGTTGCTATTAGTATTTTGTTATGCATTGCTAGTACAATCATTGGAGACAGATGGGTTGAAATAGGCTTATGATGCCAAACCAAAGCCTTTCCTAGTTTTCAAGAATCAGTATAAACTAGCATGGTGGCACACACCTGTAATCCCAGTACTTGGGAGGCCGAGATAGAAGGATTGCAGTTTCAAATACACACACACACACACACACACACACACACACACAGATTCAAAATAATCTTTCCAAGAGAGCCATCCTTTTTTATCTATCGTATAATGTCTAATTCATGCTTCAAGCGCAGGGGGAGAACTAGTTGTCACCATGCCACAGGGTGGAACTGTTAACCCGGTGGGGTGAGAGGCGGGTCCTAGCACTCACCTGCTCCATGAACACTCAGAGTCAACTTGGCAGGAAAATAGGTTTTATTCAAAGCTGGCTTTGAAGGAAGATAGAAGAAACTTTTATTCATTCATTTATTCATACTGGGGATCGAACACAAAGGCATTCTACCTCTGAGCTATCTTCTATTTTGAAACAAGTTCTCACTAGAGAGCATGTTTCAAATCACCATCTTCAGAGACTCAGGATGAAGACAGCTTTTAGAAGAGGCAGGAAATTACATGTGCAAATTTAGACAGCTGGAGGACCTGTCAATCTCAGTTTCCTTGAAGTCTTAGGTGGAGGCGAGGGCTGCCCTTCCTTCTGCATTTACACTCAGTGGGAGGAAATGCAGAAGAAGTTCATCGTTCTTCCTTTTTTTTTTTTTTTGAGGAACTGGGGATTTTTTTAAAATTAATTTATTTTTTTAAATTGGTGCGTTGTAGCCGGGCGTGGTGGCGCACGCTTGTAATCCCCGCGCTTGGGAGGCGGAGACAGGAAGATCGCGCAGGTTCGAAGCCAGCCGTGCTGGCGTAAGAGACCCTGTTTCAAAAATATAAAATAGGTCTGGGAGTGTAGCCCGGAGGTAGAAGGGCTTCCAGGAACCCCAGTACCACCAAAAAAATAAAATAAAATAAAATAAATAAATAAATAAATAAATAAATAAATAAATTGGTGCGTTGTAGTCATATATCAATCACATTGGAGTACAAGACTTGAGAGGATATACAAGCACACATCATCCAATTAGCCCTCATCCAGCCCCCATCCCATTCCCTCCCCCTCCCTCGATCCCATGCTTGTTTGGTGATTAACTTTGATACATTTGTTTATGTACCTCCTGCGTTTTAAAGAGGCTCCATCCTCCCCTATTCCATACCCTCTGATTGGTCACCTTAATTGCTTCACTATAGGGCCCTTTCTATAGCTCGACCTCTTCCTATTGCCCCTTTCCTCCTAGTTATTGCTGATTAGGGGAAGCGTCTGATTTATATTTTCTGCGATATTTCTCTGTGCATGCCGCGTTGCAAGTACCGATCCCACTCTTGACGGCCCCAGTAGTGGCCTGGCTACCCGGTGGACTAATCCAGACCTCGCTGGCTCAAGCAGCGGCCTTGCCTCATGGGAGGCCCCGATTCTGGTCTCGCTGGCCCCCACACCAGCCTAACCCCTCAGCTGATTTCGATCCCGGCCTCAGAGGCCACAGTAGTAGCTTTGCCTCATGGCAGGCTGCGATGCTGGCCATTGGCCCCGGGACCGGCCTAACCCCTCGGCAGGATTCTGATCCCGGCCTCGGAGGCCCCGGCACCAGCCTAGCCTCACGACAGGCTCCAATGATGGCCTAGTTGGCCCCAACCCCGGTCTAACCCCTGGGCAGGTTCTGATCTGGCCTCGGAGGCCTCAGTAGCAGCCTTGCCTCACAGAAGGCTCCAGTACCGGCTGCTGGTCCCGGCACCGGCCTAACCCCTCGGCAAGCTCCGATCCCGGCCTCGGAGGCCCCAGCACCGGCCTCGCCTCACGGCAGGCTCCGATGCTGGCCGCTGGCCCCGGCATCGGCCTAACCCCTTGGCAGGCTCCGATCCCAGCCTTGGAGGCCCCGGAACTGGGGATTTTTAACCCAGGGGCATTCTACCTCTGAGCTATACCCTCAGCTCTATTTTTATTCTTTATTTAGAAACAGGGTCTCACTAAGTTGTGGAAGGCATAAGTAGCTGAGGCTGGCCATGAACCTGCTATCCTCCTTTCTCAGCCTCTCAGGTACTGGGATCTTTCTCCTCCCCTCCCTTCCCCTCCTGTCACCTCTTCTCCCCTCCCTTCCTCTCTTCTCCTCTCCTCTCTCTCCCTTCCTCTGCTTTTCTCTCTCTCTCTTTGGGGATGATGTAGGATAGAAGAAACAAGTAGGTAGAAAGGAGACAGACAGGAAGGAAAAGTAACATTTAACTTTAATGTAAGAACCTGGAGCTGAGGTGCTTCAGCCTCTAGTCCACAAAACAGTTCTCTTTCCCAGGCCTGACTCTCCCAAACTCCTGGGAAACCTGTAGATCCTACAGTTAACAGTATTTCCAAGAAACCTATAATTTAGGAGGAAGGATCTCAGGTTCGGGCTAGCCTCATCAATTTAGTGAGGCTATCAGCAACTTAGTGAGATTGTTTCAAAATAAATAAAAAAAAAGACCGTGGAAGGGAGGCTAGCCTCAAACCTATAATCCTCCTGTCTCAGCCTCCCAAGTAGTGGGATTTCAGGCATGTGCCACCATGCCCAGCTCAGTACTATTTTGTACTTAGTCCCTTCACTTTAGTAATTTTTCTTTCCCTCCCCCCCAAGGAATTCCATAAATATAATCACAAAGGCTTAAAAGAATGTGCTTAGGTTTTTATTGCATTACTGAGAATACATTTTCCTACAGTAAAATATTCTTATTCTCCAAATGATTACATTATTTGAAAGTCGATTATATATTATACTCTTTAAAAAGAAACATACAAATTTTAAAAAGTCAAGTAGTAAAATACCACATACTAGTCAAATCCAGCATGATCACTTGGCATCATGATGTTCTTAACAAACTAGCGCCCTGTGAGGGAGGGCGAGAAGCTGCGCGCACTGCGCACACACACAGCGGCGTGTGTGGGACAACTTGGTTTTGATGCCTAAGACAAAGTGTTTTCCCCAACTTTCAAAACATGAGAGCAATTTGAAGTTTTTTAGGAAAAAACAAAAACATTAACTTGACGTGAAAATGTCAGGTTTAACTAAGATACACTTAAAACATCGACATCTCTCTCTCAATACTTCTGGGTTCCATTTGTTGCAGCTGTAACGCTCAGGCTAAAATGCACTGGTGGAAGAATAAACTGATTAAAACACAGATCCATGAAGATTGTGCAGTGCCTTTACGGTCCTTCCATTTCTCAACCACAACTTATTAGTAATTACGTTGTCATTTCTGATCAGTAAGCAGCCATCCTCGGTTAACAGTGACTCCAGCGCACGGTTAGGAGCACGATGGTGCACGTCACTTTCTTAATTTATTTTTATCAAATCCTCACAAAATTCAGTTAAGGCAGTCTCTAAAAGAGCGGGATTAAATTAAGGCCTGTGATCCCCAATATACCTACTGAATCCTATTTACAGGAACGATAGGACTCGGAGACCCACGTGTAGTTTTAAATGGGATTTTGGGGACGACGCAGCCACCCATAACCAAGTGCTGGGCCCTTGACCAACTACTGGGCTGAGATCTGCTGACTCACCGGATGCGGTTCTTACTAGTTTACATCTCTGAGCGAAGTCTGAAAGGTGAAGCTGTGAGGCACCGAGGCAATATAAAAATATAACTGAGTAACCCATTACCCAAGTTTCAAGAGAGGTGACTTCAAACACTCTGATTTCAGCCTGAAAAATAGCTAGTTACCATGCTTAGATGTCTACTTAAGCAAGCTCAATAGAAAGTTATCACATGAGTATTTTTTTCACATCCCCTCAGTTACAGAAATCACTCTGTGCTAGAAACATGGACAAAGGACTTTTTCTTTAAAATCATTACCTTTGGGGGCCATGTTGGTTTTTCATTTAATCATTTTCTTGTGTTTCCTAATCCATATCCTTAAATGTTAAAAAAAATTACATCTAGTACTTGAACTGGGTAACCACTTTATAGGTAAGTCCCCCCCCAGATATATATATATATATATTGACATATATAATATTGTTGGTTCTACACGTTTCCTATTGTGTAGGAATATATTCAATATATATTTCTATATATTCAAAAAGAAAAAATAATTTTGAAAGAAACATGAAACTTAGCACCAATCTTGACCTTTGTCTTTCTTTGGCAAAGGAAGAAAGAGTCTCCAGCTACCCAGCCTGTTCACAGTAAGAAATCAAAATATATCACTTATTAACAACAAGTCCTTGGCCCCTGAAATCATATCCTAACAGACTGAGTTATAAAACACCTTGACCCTTTAAGGAAGATCATAGTAGAGGGTTTATGTATTTACACACATTTAAAATATTTAATAACTTGACTCTTCAAACAACTGAAAGATACTAAACATTGTTATCTAATAAAGAATAAAAGTCATATACCAGGTTCCAAAATGGTATAATAGATCTAAGCATTATTTTATGTCAACAGTTCCTATCACATACATGCTTAGTAACATCAACTCCAAAATACTCTTCTTATAGCACTAACTGAAAGGCAGAGAAGCATGTTTCATTAGATTGGGGACTGTGGGTTAATTTTTGCTACTGTCAGATTCACTGACACTGAAAAAGTGAGGAAAACACTCATTGCCATGGTTGGACCTGTCCCACTACGAAAGGAGCGCCTCCCGCGGCCCACAGGGGACAGAGGCTCGGACAGCCACGCCGTCCACTGTCAGCGACCACCCGGCCTCCTGCCGTTGCACATGAGCTTCCCGTCACCAGTGCAAACATATATATGTATGTATGTATATATTGCAGTCCTGGGGATGGAACCTAGGGGTATTCCACCTCCAAGCTATACCCCCAGCCCTATTTTTATTCTTTATTTTGAAACAGGGTCTCGCTAGTTGTAGAGGGCCTAAGTAGCTGACTGTCCTTGAACTGTGATCCTCTTGTCTCAGCTGCCCAAGTACTGGGATTACAAGCGTGGCTGGCTTGCCTGGCTCTCACCAGTGCAATTTGAAAAGCCCCGGCAAAGAATCTCCACAAGTGTTTGGCATTAAGCCTAGATTAGACGTTCCTTCAGGATTTTGCTTGGTCAGATTGACACGCCACATTTTTTTTGTTTGTTCCTTATATATTTATTTATCAGAAAAAAAATTGATTCCATTAACAACTTGCATTTTTTTGTCTTCCAGAATCAACATTAGTTCCCTTGTGATAAAGCAGGAACTGGTCAGCCAGGCCTTCATCTAGAAGCTGAAAGCCAGGGTAGGTAGCTGATATGATCAGGTAAAGGTCATGGTCACGTATTTAGAAAGGTTCTAGTTCATTCCCAATGTCATTTCAACTTGTAAAAATACTGAAATCTTCTGTTTCTGAAATGAGGTAGCCTCTTGTTTTCCTTTGTGTGTATGTGTGGTACAGGGGATTAAACATTCTACTTCTGAGCCACACACCCATTCCTATCATTAAACAGGGTCTTATCCTGTAATCCTGTCTCAGCCTCCCAAGTACTGGGATCACAGGCATGCACCACTAAGCCCGGCTTGTAGTATGCTTTATCTGTCAAGACAATAGTACCATGGATGATTTGATTTTTCCCCTCAGAAAGCAAGATTGTACCCATTTTGTATGGTATATTGACCTTTAAAAGAGGTTTATTTGAATATGTAGTAGTCAAGATGATTGAAATTTTCTACTTAAAATTTGGTAATTTTTTAAAAAGGTTAAATTACCATGTCCTAAGATGTTTCAGTGCATCTCTGAGTGATTCCACGATGTGACAATGAATTTCACCACGGATCTTTATTGTCTCAGGAGTCATCTGATTAAGTCCACAGGTAAAGCGGTTCAATAATCATGACCCCATGTATGCAAGTTTCTCATTTAGTTTTGGGCATGTGGAACTTTACTTTTGAAAATTGTACCCTACTATTCTGTAGTTTATTTAGAACACAAAGTATTAGTCTTTGCCAACAAATAAAATAATAAACATGGTTGTGGCTATGAAATTAGAGCAAGCCCATGGGATGTCTGCGTGCCTGGTTGTTTGCCCCTGGAGCCATTCTCAAATTCCTCTCTAGTCTCTTTTCAATCTCCCGAATCATAATCCTCAAAAACAAAAACAAAAAAACAATGACTGATATGAGTAGAGCCAGTCCATCTTTCCATGGTGTATCCCCCACCCACCATACTGGAGAATCAAACCCACTGACCTATATCCCCAGCCCTATTAATTTTTACTTTGAGAGAGGGCCTCGCTGTTGCCTGGGCTGGCCTTGAACTTGCAGCCTTCCTGCCTCAGTCTCCTGAGTAGCTGAGATTGCAGGTATGTGCCACTGTACCCAGCCCTGTGGTCTGTTTTTATCCCACACCACCACATCACCATTATAAGTGAAAATTTGTTCCTTTGATTACAAAAGTTGCCTTTTGAAGAGCTGAGTGAATTGATTTTTTTTTTCTATTACAAAGACAGTTGCCTTTCAAACTAAGAGAATATGGATGTAAAAAACAATTTTACTTCCTCCTTTTAAGCCAATGCACTAGAAAAGCAATAATTTTTAGCCTATACAAAAATTGATTCTTAATATTTTTCCAGGCACAATGTAGTTTTCAGTGTTAGAAAGTTCCTGAAGAATTTTAAGAACTTGCCTTATGTCTTAAAATTGGACCTAATTAGCTCATGTATTCCCAATTGCATCTTAAACGCTGGGATTTTTATTCAATACCATTCACCATAAGATGCAATCCAGCCGTAGCCAGGTTCTTAATGAACATCGAAAGTCCCACTACAACATTCCAAGTTGTCCTTTCAAGACTGAGATTTAAAAAAACCCTAACAGAATATGAAAATCAAATTAAACAATTCAGCTCTCTGAAATATTTATGCTAAGAACCGGCATTTAAAAAAACATTTACCTTAAACATTTAAATAAGTTTTAGATGTTTGCACAAAAGATGAATTATCTAAAACATTAGTTCCTTTAAATATTTCAATCATGTATTTGAAAAAAGTAATCACCATACACCATTAGAACTGTAAACAAAAGACCAGGAGCTAGCCGTTCTCCAGCTTACATAGGATTGGGCTGTGATCCATTTTGTGAAGCTAGGGGCACCAGTAAGTAGCACAGCTAAGCAGCCAGGGCAGCTATTGAAGAGTAGGGGAAGTAAAGGAAAAGTGGGAGAGTGATGAGGAAGACAGGAAAACAGTAAGAAAAAGGTGTCCATGCCGGGTACGACCGTGCTGGACAGGAGCCCAGAGCCACCAGACCAGAGGCCAGACCAGAGGCTGCTGACCCCCAATCACAGCACACTTTCTATTTTCTCTTCAGCTCACTAACAATAACATTAGTATAAATGAAAATATTCTTAAATGCAGTTAAAAGGGCTATAATTACCAGAAGTAAGCTTAAGTTTACTTGTACATCTACTTTCAAAGCGTAGGAAGCAGAAGCTGATGGTTTCTCCAGGCTGGGGTGGAAGCTACAGGGTCATCTGCAAACATGTGTAAACTGGTAATAAACGGATCATGAACCTGAAATGAAGTCTGCCTTCTACTTAGGCATAGAATTTGAAGCTTAACATAAGCTCCATGCAATTTTCAGTGGAAACTGCAAGTCTGATAGCAAGGCATTGCAACATGATAAGTTTTATACATTTTGAATTGTAAATTCAAAATTTGTGGTATACTATTACTTAAACGGATGGATCCCAACAATAACCACTGAAATAATATTAAACCAAAACCTTTCTGGGAGCCCCTTGGGCATCCATTACAGTAGTATCTGATCCCGAGTTTCTATAAAGAATTCTCCCTTTATGCTTGGCTTCAAATGCTAGAACCTTTTTAATTTTTGGCTGAGTGTTATCAGACTCAGGGTGATGAGATAAGGAGTTCAGACTGTATTCTTTTTCTCTCACAAAAGTGTCTGGATTGAACAGCCACAAAAAGGTCACCTTATAGCAGCAGTAACACTTTGTTCCAAAATTGAAAAGAACTTACTTTGACTAAAGTGGTATTTCCTGATCTAAAACACAAGTCTTTATGAATATTAGAGTTTTTCATATTTGAGGTTTGTATATTTTAGAGTTTTAGAACTTTTCTTACCAAACAACAAATTCTTAAATATTCATTTAATGGAATTCAGCATCTTACCAGATTACTCTCCAGAAGAGTCTATTATACAGGACCTTTTTTGGTATTATAGATCGTTTGATTCACTGAGAATTAAACTGAGAACTATCTATGTGTAATATATACAAATATAATATGCTGAGATCTAATTTTTTATTATAAATACTTAATTCAATTTGCTGCTTTAATGTGAAAACTCAAATTTTGAAAAGAAAAATGTCTGAAGGTCTTATAAAATTTCCATTTTAGAATTAAACTGTCTATAAAACTGGGGGGGTCTTTAGAAGTCTCTGCTAAAACTGTAAAAAAAAGTTAACATTTATAATGGCTTGATAACTGGTCTTAATTGTATGTTTTCACTGAACATGTGTGTGTGTGTGTGTGTGTGTGTGTGTGTGTGTGTGTGTGTGTATGATACTGGGAATTGAATTCTGGCCAGCCCAATTTTTTAATTTATTTTTTTGAAGCAGGGTCTTGCTACGTTGCTCAGGCTGGTCTCAAATCTGAGATCCTCCTGTCTCACTCTTTCAAGTACTGGTATTACAAGCATGTACCACCACACTTGGCTTCATTGAACTTTTTTTTTGGTTTTTTTTGGTGGTACTGGAGGGTAGAACCCAAGGGCCTTTCTTATAGGCACACACCTGTAATCTCAGCTACTTGGGAAGTTGAGACAAAAGGATCAAAAGTTTGAGGCTACCATTCGCAAATGAGTGAGACTCAGTTTCTAAATAAAAATTAGAAAGGGCTGGGCTATAGCTGTGGTAGCACCTCTGGGATTGATGGGGGTAGGAGAGAGCGAGCATAGGAAGTTGCTGTCTTCACAATCAGAATTGTTTAATATTCCATTTTAAATAGATTCCATATTTAGCATTTACACCATGAACTTTCAAGGTCGCAGAGGAAAAAGGTGATACTGAAAGGAAAAGTCGTAAGATTTTTCCAACAGTTCAGTTAAGAGCTTCACTTCCCTCTAGCTCCCAAACCAGCAATTATAAACCCACAAGCTCTGCGGGCAGCCCAGCCTTAGTTAGAAGAAGAATGGAAAGAATTTACCTTTTAAAGACAACAGGAGAAAGGGAGGGAGGGAGGGAAGGAAGGAAGGAAGGAAGGAAGGAGAAAGGAAGAAAGGAAGTACTGAGCTAAAATAATTTTCTCACTTTATAGATAATTTAGAAACAGTTGGATCAAGATCTAATAGTCATCCATTCTTGAGATGAAATATACTGTGTATATTCTTTTCTTTTCTTTTTGGTGATGGTACTAGAGATTGAACCCAGGTGCGCCCTACCTTTGAGCTACACATCCCAGCCCTATTTTGTTTTTGAAACAGGGTCTCGCTAGGTTGCTGAAGCTAGCCTCTAACCTGCAGTTCCTCCTGTCTCAGCCTCCCAAGTACTGGGATTATAGACATGTGTCACCATGCCCAGCCATATTATTAACTTTTAAAGGTCAAAAGTATTAACGTATAATTTCAACTATATAGGAAAGTGTTCCTGTTTTTATAAATAAATGGGTCAAGGCATGGTTTGATTTTAATTTAGGTCCTCAAAACTAATAGCTTTCTAGCAGGGCATGGTGGCAAACATTTTTAATCCCAGTACTTGAGAGGCTGAGACAGGAGGATCACAAGTTCAAGGACAGCCTCAGCAAGTAGTGAGACTCTCATCAACCTAGTGAGACCCTATTTCAAAATAAAAATTAAAAATGGACTGCTTGTATAGCATGGAGGTAGAATGACCCTGGGCCTAACCCCCAGTACGCCCCCCACACACCCTAAAACTAATAGCTTTCTTATGATAGTCTGTATATAAATGTTAATGAGGAGCTGGGCATGGTGGCTCATACCTGTAATCCCAGCATTTGGGAGGCTGAGACACTAGGATCATGGTTCGAGGACAGCCTCAGCTTCTACTTAGTGAGGCCCTTTGTACCTCAGCGAGACCCTGTTTTGAATAAAAAAATAGGGCTAGGGGTGTAGCTTGGAGATAGGAAAAAAAAAAGTTAATGGGGGTCACAGTAGGTCAAGTATAGTCATGTGCCATGTAAAGTATCTCAGTCAGCAATGGACTAGTCTATGATGGTGGCCCCATAAGATCACATCACCTGGTGGAATTGTAGACATCCTAGCTTGTGTACATAAACTCTGTGGTATTCTAATGTCCAAACAACATTTAATTTGCTGAAGGATAGTTTTTAAAAAATCGTGTCCCAGGTCATTAAGCGACACATGAATGCAAATGTTTGCTAAAAATTTTTTGAAATGTAGGAATCATTTCTCTTTATTAGTACTTTTAACCTTTTAAGACCCATTTAAGACATTAACCCATTAAGTCCCAAGTTTTCAAGCTCAACCGACACAGGTGCATTAAAATAGGTTGGAAATCATAACTGAGATCTTATGTATATTTATACTAGTTAATACAATTCTATTATCATAATTATATGATGTATACTATATATTTTTTACAGGTGTTCGACATCTAGGAATTAGGGGACAAAAGTGGATTAATTTCACAAACCAATGTAAGCAATTGTTTCTATCAGAGAGACTTTTTTTTCATGAATACAAAGGATTCTATTCCCCCAACCCCCAATTTGTACCTATAACTCCATCTTGAGAACACACTCAGTAAGACTTTAAATACCAGTACTAATAAATCCAGAAGTCAGAAAAATTCTGGGCTAAAACTGCCAGAATATCATTCATGCATTCTATTTTACTTTATTTAAACACAATCAGAAATTTGGGATGTTTCTGCCCACTTGAGCAAAACACACTGCAAACCCAAGGGAACAAAGGTAAATGGAAGAAATGCCTGATTTCTGAGCCGCTCTGTCCTTAAGGAGAGGATCCTCTCATCTCAGACAGTGATTCTCAGTACACTCAGCACCTCTCCCAGCAGGTCCCAGGACACTGGGGCGAGTCGGCCTGTCCTCATTCCATAGCTACTTAACAGCAGGCAGGCAACTTTAATGCAGACTTGAGGCCTAGGTAGATCTGGCGTTGTCTAGGATCCAGGTGTAAATTTTGCAAAAAGTTTCCAAAGAGCAGAAGATATTAAAACATAGGTACCAGGGCTGAAGATACCACGTGAGACAACAAAGAAGATATTTCCAGACCTAAACAAACCATGGTTTCAGTATAGCCTGAGGTATTTGAAAACATGTACACAAGCTAAATAGCATTCACAGTTTCTGAAGCTCTTACTGAGATAGCTTCAAATATTCACAATGTTTTACTTTCAAATGTGTTTTCCTGTAACAGTCTCTTCCCTCGGGCTCCTGGAAACATCAGCCAGCTATATAGCAGAAGAATATGGTTCCTGTAGTAACAGGAATTCTAATTCCAATTATTGTGCTATTCCAAGGATGTGATTAAAAAAATAAAAGATTTGCAATTCATATAAAAGGAAAACTTGCTTAAAATTCAAAAGCAAGTCCAGTCTGGTGGAGGTATATAAGACATCAAATAATGGAGTCAGATTCTTTCTTGAAGATGGCCGATGAGCTCGATACCAGAGAGTTCTGGTTCCCCAGCATCTTCTCCGTCTTTTCTCCTCCAGTGGTTTTACTGATCTCTCTCTGATTCTTACTGTGGATCCATGGGATGAAACAAAGCACAACACCACCAATAAGAGGAGGGACCCCGGCGAGGTAGAACGCCATGTCATAGGAGCCCAGCTTGTCACGAAGTAAGCCTGAGAAGAGAGAACATGGTCATCGCGAGAACAAGCTGGTTCTGAGGGGTCTCGGATCAGCCACAATGACAGCTGAGGGCCAGCCTCTTTACTTCACCTCAGCAGGACCAGTCCTTACATCCAGACATCAGACATTTTTTAGGAAACAGGTCTGATGTGGGAAGGGAAAAATATCTTTAATCTTGTCACAGAGTACAGGCTTCTGTATTTTCATACCAAGATACACTGCTTGGGGAAAAAAATACTTGCAATTAAGCTTTGGCTTTCTCAAAGCTCCTCAGAGGCCATCGGAGGTCCTAGAACATGTGCAAAGGTCCTGAGGTAGCCTAAGGCAGACAAAGCATACAGCCGAACCGTCTCTCAAATGCCTATTTCAAACCAATCTTGGACCAATTTTTTATACAAATGGCATGGAACTAGCCAGGCGCAATAGAACACAGCTATAATCCCGGTATTTGAGAGGCTGAGAGGATCACAGCTTCAAAGCCTGCCTTAGCAACTTAGTGAGACCCTGTTTCAAAATAAAAAATAAAACAGAGCTGAAGTAGTATAACCCAGAAGTAAGCGAGCCCTTGTTTTCAATTCTCAGTAAAGCAACAAAATAAGTAACAGGAAACAATTTCCAATTATAACCCCAAATCATGAAAAATTATAAATCTAAGAGTTCGAATGAAAAATCTCGGTGATTAAACACATTTTAGAAAAATACTCGGGCCTGTCAGTACTTGGGAGGAAATATAAACGCAGTTTTTGCATTCTAATAGACCCTTGGGCTCCGCTTCTGAAAACTGTCATCTATGGGGCTCCTTGGTTCTATCCCTAAAAATCCAGGACTTAGGATTCTTAAAGTTTTCTTAAGTGTTTTAGAACAATCTCAGATAACCTGAAATGTCTAGGTAATATGCTATATGGATATCTAGCTATAGCTATCTGATTTTAATAAATAAATATTGAGAACTTGTCCAGGTAGGCACTAACACATACAAATGAATGTGGACATTAGTTCTGGATATAAACATAAAATATACACTATCTCCAAATATATTACTTCCCTATCTTGTGAATCAAAACATTTCATGTGTAACTGATCTTTTTCATCCTTATAAACACTAGCCATAAGGTCTTGCTAATTCCAAGATGCCCTCAGCCTGCGGGTAAGCTGGGGGCCTCCGGCGGCTGCCGCGTGTCGGTACTCTGCAGCTTGGGTAGTTTTCCATCACCCCCTTGTTCTTGGGCTGTTAGCAATCACCTCTAGGAGCTAATGTCAGCCCTACTAAAGCACTGCTTATCGTCTTATGTGGATCTGGAAACCTCAAGACTAAGTTTTTTATAGTACAAAAATAAGAGTGAAAAGTGTGTTACCTGGGGGAGAAAGGAAGGGAGTGGAGGGTTTTCTACGGAAGACAGTCGCCCTTAGAACTTAAATTCTTCTCTTCCTTGATAGTAACTGCTTGATTCATGACCCGGAATGTAGTTGTGAACACGAGAATGAACTAAGCTAAACTTTCACTAAGTCCCTCATGTCACACACACAGATCAAAGTACATATATTTATAGTTTATCATAACTACACTGAATTTTTTCTTTTTTGCAGTACTGGGGGTGGAATCCAGGGGCCTTCTACATCTGAGCTACACCCCAACCCTATTTTTTCTTATTCTTTATTTTGAAACAGGGTCTCCCTGAGTTGCAGAGGGCCTCACTAAGTAGCTGAGGCTGTCCGCGAACCTCAGTTCTCCTGTCTCAGCCTCCCCAATGCTGAGGTTACAAGTGTGCGCCAGCACGCCTGGCTCAACTACATTGAATCCTCTTCTAATAACTCCTACTGGTATCCAAGTAATGCCACACATAAGACATCTTAAGAAATTCTTATAGCATGAACTTAACCATCTTCAAGTGAACACAATCCAGTGTCCTTTGGTTAATTTACAATACCATGCAACTACTACTTCTATCTAGTTCTAAAATATTTTCATGGTGCTGAAAAACCTCCATCCCCATTTTCTCCAGCCTCTGGCAAGGGCCAATCTGTCTTGTGTCTCTGGATTTCCACAGTGGAGTCATGCAGTGTGTAGCCTTTCCTATTTGGCCTTTTCTACTTAGCATAGTGTCCTTGGCACCGCCTTTCATTCATGGCAGGCCCATTGTTTCCCATTCATCTGTTGATGGACAGTTGAGTTGTTTACCTACATATTATTTTTGTCAACTATTCCTGGAGGGGGCATGGCTGCTCACACAAAGCAGATATATTTAGAAGACTTTCAGAATTGTCATCTTTTTTTAAACCACATTCCCATTCCTCTAAAGCATATACTAAGTGGAATATCGAAGTTGTTAAAGTTTAAAGCCTAGAAGCTTTACTGTTACACATTTTATTAAATGTTTCAGATGCTAGAAAGGATTAAAGAGACTTCCCTCTTGAACTTGTGTGATAGTTAAGGCACATGAAAAAATCGAAGGACCAGTAACCAATAAATTACAATATGTTTTATGTATAAGTGACACTTAGGACCTGGAGTAGAAAATGCTGTGCATTAATGTAGTTGCTGAAGTGTCATTGTATTTACCCGCAATTGAATCTTTACCTGCAATGGGTGGGCCCACAGTCATGGGCACAGACATGAATCCGAGCAGAAATCCAATGGCTTGGGATACATCCTGGGCACCAACCAACTCAAAGGCAATGGGGGCCATGATAGAAATGAAGCATCCGTCGAAGAGACCCATGATGAGACAGACAGCGATGAGGGCCCCAAAGACACTGCACAGAGGAACCATCATGGACATCAGCCCAATGAAGAAAAAGGAGAGCACCTAGGACAGATGACCACACGTCAGCTCTGCTTCCATGGACCGTGGCTGCTGCGAGGCGACTGCTGTCCTCCTGCCCCCGGATCTGACATACGCAGCCGCTCCCCAGCAACCCTCATGCCTTTAGGCCATTAGAGGATGAGGAGAAAGTAACTAGTTCATATATTGGCTTTTCTTCCCAGCCTACAAACCCTTTAAAGTTAGAACCTTTAAAAATATCATCTTTGAGCTGGGCATGGTGGTATTTGTCTGTAATCCTAGTACTTGGGAGGCTGAAATACGAGGATCACAGGTTCACTGCCAGGCTAAGCAACTTAGCGGGGCCCTGTTTCAAAATAAAAAATAAACAGGGCTGGGGGTGTGGCTCAGAGGCAGAATACCCCTGGGCCCAATCCCCAGGAAAACACACACACACACACACACACACACACACACACACCACACACACACACACACGCGCGCGCGCACACTCGCTCTTGCTCGCGCTCTCTCTCTCTCTCTCTCTCTCTCTCTCTCTCTCTCTCTCTCTCGCTTTCGCTCTCTCTCGCTCTCTCTCCCTCCCTCCCTCCCGCTCTCATCATCTTTGGACTAGATATTATGAGGTTTAAGGATCTTGCGCCTACTAACTGGTGCTCAATTGGCTCAAATTCATTCATTAAACACTCAAGCATTTTTAATCTTTGAAACTCTTACATTTTATTTGTAAAGATCACAGATAGTTTAAGCACCCCAGAGTTAAGATATAGAATACGTATTTCAAGCCCCTGAACACCTTCACCTTAGTGTTAGTTAATGAAATGAGTGATTTTTGCCTGCCATTTGGTAGGTACTGTGCTATGTGACACTTCAGCCATGAAGAAGACCTGGTTCCTACCCTTAGGTTATGGAGTGATGGACATTTAAATAGTACAAATGAAGTAAGACAGGATCATAAGTTCGAGGCCAACCTCAGCCACTTAGAGGCTGCCATAGCTGTAAGTATAGAGGGTACAAAAAAAAAAAAAAAGAAATAGACAATTCAGCAACTTTTTGGCACAGAACTAATTAAAACTGGAAAATTGACTAATTAGCAGAATCTTTTATCATTTTTATGATACTGGGAATTAAACCCAGGTCTCATAAATACTAGAAAACCACTCTACCAATAAGCTATACCCACAGACCTTAAAAAAAAAATTTTTTTTTTTGAGACAAGGTTTCACTAAGCTGTTCATGCTAGCCTTAAACTTGTGATCCTCCTGCCTCAGCCTCCTGAGTAGCTGGGATTACAAGCATGCCCCACTGCTCCCAGGTAGAAGAAACATTTTGACGAATATCAGGTTTGTAAAAGGTATATGCATGGCTGGGCGTGGTGGTGCATGCCTGTACTCTCAATATTTGGGAGGCTGAGACAGAGGATAACAGGTTTGAAGACAGCCTCAGCAGTAGGTACTAGGGATTTTCAAGGACAGTGGTGCTGGAGAGGATGGAGGGACCCCATAAAGCAGCACCCGCTCGCCAACCCGGCTCGCCATGCCCCTCTTCCTTCCTTCCCAGGGCTCACAGACACACCCGTGGAGGAGCAAGCTTGGGAGTGTGCCTCGCGGCGGCCACTCACAGCCTGAGGACTCTGAAGGTGCAGGGTGTGAGTTTGGGGTAAGAAAACATGCTCTTGAAAAATGTGGCATACACCTGACTCTAGTTGACACCACCATATCATACCGCTGAGTGCATTTTTTCATTACCAATATGACTTTTACAGCAAAATTGTGATTAGTAAAAGAACCTGAGTTCACTATTTGAGAAATAAGCCTTTCAAATGCTAACATTATAAAAGAACAAAATCTCATCCCCTCAATCTTTTTTGCACCCTTCCCTTGTCCTTCCCCTTCTTCTTCCTTCCTCCCTTTCTTCCACCTCCAAGCGACACCCCCAGCTCTTTTTATTTTTTATTTTGAAACAGAATCTAAGTTGCTGAGGCTGGCTTCGAACCTGTGGTCCTCATGTCTCAATCTCCCAAGTACTGGGATTATAGACATGTGCCACCATGCTTGGCTTCCCAATTTTTAATTTCAAACGAAATATCCTTTCCTACAACCCCAATTCCATGAAAACACAAGCATAATTTCTCATCAGTGAGTAACTATTAGGCTTGTATCCTGATAGGCTGAAAAGAACTCGGCTCAGAGGAAACGGGGTTCTCTCTCCCCGACCTTGAGTCAACAAAAAGACTTCTTGATATTTCCCATCTATTAAAGTGAAGAGGTCTAAAGATATATAAAATGGTTTGAAATTAACAAATATGCAAAGATTAAAGAGTTATTTAAAAAAAAATAACCAGACAAACCCCAGTATTCTTAGAGGTACACTTTTATTCTATCTACAAACATAAAAGGAGATAAATGTGGAAAGTCTTAGAAAGGTATCTATAATCAAACAAAATTCATAGAGTCTAGAATAAAAGTTTAGGACAACAAAGAATAAGATTAAATAGATATTTACTTATTTATTTATTTTGCTGTACTGAAGATTAAACCCAGGTGCAACTACCTCCAAGCTACACCTCCAGCCCTATTTTTTATCCTTTATTTTGAAATAAGGCCTCAGTCAGTAGCTGAGGCTGGCCTCTCCTCAAACCTGTTACCTCCTGTCTCAGCCTCTCAAGTACTGGGATTACAAGCATGCGCCAGCACACCTGGCTCTAAAAGAGATTTAACTAATACAACCACAAACTAAACGTTTTCACTAGGTTAACTTTCTGGAATATATATAGACATATATATCTTTCTCTTAATGTGCTTCATCTTCTTTTTTTACTGTTTTCAGTACAGATGTTTCTCACAGCAAGAAAATTAGCTCTGTGGAACTTTTATACTTAGCCATGTTGACAGCCTAATATGATATTTGGGACAAACTCAATTTTGCTTAATAACAAATGTTTTCATGTAACAATTTATATAACATGAAATCTAGGCACTTTACTTTGGGTAGTTTTCCCGATTTCTCTATTCATTTGAACCACTTCAAATCTGTATTCTTTGATAAGTTTTATAAAAAGTCAGTCACTTAAGAGTTTCAAATATATTAGTGTATATTTTGGGCATAATATTTCTTAATTCTCTACCTGACTACAAGTTCTTTGTTCTTTTCTTCATTTAAACTATATTAATTCATATTATCTTTTTCAATTATTTGATGACTTATTAATTTGTTACTTAAAAGTAAAAAAATTTTGGTTTACCTTTAAGAATCGAGCTTATAGAAATTTATACATATGTGCAGGGCAGGCGTGGTGGCGCACGCTTGTCATCCCTGCGCTTGGAAGGCGGAGACAGGAGGATCGCGCAGGTAGAAGCCAGCCGCTGGTTTAAGAGACCCTGTTTCCAAATAAAAACATAAAACAGGTCTGGGAGTGTAGCCCGGAGGTAGAAGGGCTTCCAGAAACCCCAGTACCACCAAAAAAAAAAAAAAAAAAAAAGAAAGAAAGAAATTTATACATTTATTCTTTAAGCACTTCTCAGAAAAAAATAATTAGCTTCTTTTGATTTTTTTGTTTTTATAATAGTAAGAAATTATGTTCTTCCCCAGCAAATGTTGCTACCTAAACTGTGGCCATGCTGGTAAGAACACATCTGCTGGCGAGGAATAAATAGCTATCCTTTTTTTTTTTTTTTTTTTTTTCAACACTGGGGATCAAATCCAGGGCATTCTACCTCCAAGCTATACCCTCAGCCCTATTTTTTTGTTCTCTGTTTTGAAACGGTCTCACTAAGTTGCAGAGAGCCCAAGTGGCTGAGGCTGTCCGCAATCCTCCTGATTCAGCCTCCTAAGTACTGGGATTACAAGCGTGCGCCACCACGCCTGGCTCAAGGGATACCTGGGCCCCTGGAGCACATGCTGAGGGTTGCAAGCTGGCCACACAGGAAATTCAGTACATCCTCGTCACTTCCCAAAGGAAGTATTGATCCGTGCCCCAGACGCTGATCTGAAGATACTGGCACCCCTTTATGAATACAATCTTTTTCTTAAGCACACCAGCTCTGGTTACATTTAGATAAGGGATTCTACTTCTACCAAGTGCTACGTGCATGTATTTTACTGTCAATATGATTTACATTAAAATGTGAAACTATAACGCACCAATAAAAGTACATTACAAAAATACATAAATAAGGGATTCAAGCCAGTCACAGCATCACATGCTTATAATGCTGGTACTTTTTTTTTTTTTGCAGGTCTGGGGATGGGACCCAGGGGCATTTGACCTCTGAGCTACACCTCCTGCCCTATTTTTATTCTTTACTTTTATTTATTTATTATTTTTTTGCAGGTCTGGGGATATAACCCAGGGACATTCAACCTCCAAACCACACCCCCTGCCCTATTTTTTATTCTTTATTTTGAAACAGGGTCTCACTGAGTTGCAGAGGGCCTCACTAAGTAGCTGAGGCTGTCTACGAACCACAATCCTCTGGTCTCAGCCTCCCGAATGCTGGGATTACAAGCGTGCACCACCACGCCCGACTTTAATGCTGGTACTTTGGGAGGCTGAGAAAGATGGCAGGTTCAAGGCAAGTTTTAGTGAGACTCTGTTTCAGAATAAATAACAAGGGCTGGGAGCGTAGTTCAGAGGTAGAATGCTCCTGGGTTCAATCCGTAGTACCAATAAATACATAAGGGATTCAAAGGCCTTTCAGGATCGTCTAGGGTCTGGCACTGGTTTTTGTGTGTGCAGCACTGGGGATTTGGGGGGGGGGTGCAGGGACCGAACCAGAGGCACTCTACCTTTGAGCTACACCCACAGCCCTATTTTATTATTTGAACGACAGGGTCTTGCAAGTTGCTGAGAGCCTCATTAAACTGCTAAGGCTGGCTTCGAACCTGTGATCCCCCCATCTCAGGCTCCCAAGTCCTGGGATTACAGGCGTGTGCCACCACACTCGGTTTCTAACACTGGCTTTTAGTAAGACGGTCAGTTGAGATGTCTATATTGCTTTTTTTTCCCCAAAATCATCCAAGAAAATGTTTTGTTTTTTGTCATAACATCACAGGCTCCAGAAGAAGGTGTGCTCCTTGAGTTAGTTTACATACCCAAGAAGAGGAAATTTTTTTGCTACTACCTTTCCCATTTGTATAACAAAGATAGCCATTCTTGAGAATGTCAGCTTAAGTTTTGCTCAGAAGTCTAACTCAAATGAGCAGAAGGTATTTGTGGAGACACATGAATTGCCAGTTGGATTCAAGAGTTGCTCCTGATGAGTTTATTCAATATAAAGTTTCCAGACTTTCAGAGCCTGTTGGTCCCTCACCAGCTGAGGGCATAGTCAAGGCAGCACCGCAGGAGGCTGGTGGGTCGTGGCACACGGGCCACAGAGCCTCCCAGGGCATCCAGGGAAGACTATGCGACTCGCCCCGTGGCACGTGAGTACTGTCATTTCTGCCTGGTGGAGGAGCTGGCACTTAGCCATATTTATACCAGTGCCACAGTCTAGATGAGCATATGCTCTGGCTCCACATTCAGGCCAAGGAACTGTTATATATTTGGATTCTATTTTATTATTATTATTGTTGTTGTTTTTTCGGTACTGGGGATGGAACCCAGGGGCATTTTACCTCTGAGCTTCTATTTTGAAACAGCTTGCAGCCGGCGTGGTGGCACACGCTTGTAATCCCTGTGCTTGGAAGGCGGAGACAAGAGGATAGCGGATAGCGCAGGTTCGAAGCCAGCCTTGCTGGCTTAAGAGACCCTGTTTCCAAATAAGAATATAAAAATAGGTCTGGGAGTGTAGCCTGGCGGTAGAAGTGTTTCCAGGAACCCCAGTACCATAAAAAAAAAAAAGAAAAAAAAAGAAAAAAGAAAGAAAAAAGAAACAGCTTGCAGCATTTGGTAAAGTCTATATCCTCATTCTAAGATATCTTTTGAAAAATACTTAAATGGAATGCAAAAATTGAACAATACTGATCAGTCCACTCTACCTGAACAGGAAGAGAGAATTTATACAAGAATATGGATATGAAAGTCATTATTATTATTATTATTCTGAGGACTGAATCCAGAGGCATTCAACACCTCTGAGCTATACCCCTAGCCAACCTCAGCAACTCAACTAGAACCTGTTCCAAAATAAAAAATAAAAAAGGGCTGAGGGTGTAGCTCAAAGGTAGAATAACCCTTCATTCAGTCTCCAACACCCCAACCCCCAAAATCAAGCCTTAAAGAAATGTACCCAATAAGGAATAAAAGGCTTCCTCCTTCCTTCCCACCCTCACCCATGCTCTCCTCTCAGGAACACCCCTGATAATGTGGTTTGCAACCTCTCAGCCATTTCTGCGCACACACATATGTGGAGTTGTCTGCTTTACAGACAGAGACATGATGCCTATGCTTAGTCGGCCATGCCACACAGAAATATAACAAATGGAAGTGATTAAAATCTCAGTTTTCCTTTTCTTCTTCTGTAGCACTGGGGATTGAACCCTGGGGCACTCTAAAATATATCCTTACCCTTTTATTTTTAAGATAGGGTCTCACTAAGTTGCCCAGACTGGCTCTGAACTTGTGATCCTCTTGCCTCAGTCTCCTGAGGAGCTGGGTTTACAGGCACGTACCACCACACCCAGCTCAATTCTTTTATACACAATTATAACCTTCCAACCTTTGCCCTTCCAAAATTACACATTAACAATACAAACAGATCTGTAGTAACTTAATGGTGACTAGAAAGACAGATCAGTGAGGCTAAGGAGAGAAGACACGGGGGATACGTGGCCCTTCCTCTCCGATGCAAGAACCTCCAGAACCTTTGCAAGATTCTCGTTCTAGATGAAGCTTCACTTGTCTCTTCTGCCAGGGGCAGTGGACTTTGCTCAGTCTTTACAACTGTTGGGCTGAAAATACCTACAACTCAGGAAGTTGTAGGCGGAAATTTGTTTTATGTCATTTCTTGGGGGAAAAATTTTCAGGGAGAAATTGAGGTTGAACCCAGAGACATTCTACTTCCATGCTACATCCCAGCCCTATTTTATTTTTAATATTCATTTATTTTTTTATTTGTTTGTTTGTGTGATACTGGGGATTGAACCCAGGGGCATTCTACCTCTGAGCCACACTCCCAGCCCAATTTTATTTTTATTTTAAAACAGGGTCTCTTGAGTCTTACTATTTGCTCAGGCTGTCCTTGAACCTGTGATCCTCCAGTCTCAGCCTCCCAAGTACTGGAAGAACTGGCTGTGTGCCACCACACCCAGCTTATATTTTTACTTTGAAATAGGGTCTCAATAAGTTGCTAAGGGTGGCCTTGAACCTGCAATCCTCTTGTCTCAGCTTCTCAGTACTAGGAATATAGACACATGCCGCCATGCTCGGCTCTGGTGGAAGTGCAAATTTAATACTCTGATGCCAGAAATGTCAGATGTATTCCTAAACTTTTTGTTTTCTATAAGTGAATACCTCCAATTCAGGATACCTAGGTTTTCCTTGCTTCAGATCTGTTCCAAAGCAGAATCTGCCTTCTGTATGTAACATAATATTGAAATATAATAAAGGCAAGTATTTATTAACCACCCACTTAGGGGGTAGGCGCTTTGCAGAAGCAGCCACCAAGTTTCTCTCCACACCCTCCGTGAGTTCTGATGGGAAAGCGAGCTGAGAGGAGGAGCTTCACTCAGAGCCTCCCCTCTCCCTCTGAGGCCCCATGGACAGCGCGTGGGAGCCCTGCGGTGTCTGTCACCAGTGTTCTAGGATGGCTGCTCAGAACTGGACAAGGAGGGAAGAGACTGTCAGGCCCCTGAGGCTGGGCTGTATGAGATAAAAGCAAGAGCACTCCAGCCTGGGGAGGGAGATGGCAGGGGGCGAGGAAGAGAGACAGAGTATGGAATGGACAGGCGGCGTGGGGGCTGCTGCAACCAAGAGGAACGTGCCAAGAACAAACTCTGGGTTGATGGAGCAGGGCCGGGGCAGGCCAAGGCTGGTGCCATGGTGGGTGAAGTCATGGTATATTTTCCACATCAGCGTTTCTCCAAAACAGTTTCTGAAAGTTGTTCCCCATATAGATGGGGCAGGCTGGTCATTTGCAACATTTGGGGGCACATTTTTTTCCCCGCTACTGGGGATGGAACCCAGAGGCATTCTATCTCCAGGCTACACCCCCAGCCCTATTTTTTTATTCCTTATTTTGAAACAGGGTCTCACTGAGCTGCAAAGGGCCTCACTAAGTAGCTGACGCTGTCCGTGAACCATACTCCTCCTGTCTCAGCCTCCCAAGTACTGGAATTACAAGCGGCTTGGGGGCACATTTTTAATATTTGAGTGTTTCAAGGAATTTACAAATTTAAATAGAGCCTTTTCTAACTTGTCCCATGTTTGGTCAGCAGTGATATAACAGTGAGTTAAAAGTCAGAACCATGGGTCAGATACTTCCTTCTGGGTGGAAGGGTGGCAACAGCCTGGCAGCGTGCAGAATGCCCATCGTACAAGCTGAGTCACGGGGTGGGGGCTGGGAGGCTGCATTTCAGACTCCAGCGAGGGCAGGAAAGTCCTTTTGTGTGTCCTGTGGCTGCTGGGGCTCCGACGGCCTGTCTTGTGAGCACAGGAGACCATGCAGGACACTGGGTCCACTCCCCTCTCCACTCCTCTCTTCTGGCTTTCATGACCACTCTACCTAAGTAAACTCTCCTGACCTTGGTTCTCAAGACTGGGATTTTTAGCTTTCCAAACTCTCTGTGCCACTTTCCCTGTCTTCTTAGTCCCAAACATACCCAGTTTTTTTTCCTGCCTAGTCCTGCTCCAGGAACTCAGGAACCCACCGTGTGTCTTGTTTGTATCACCCTGCCAGGTTTGGGCTGGTACCCAAACTACAGCAGGTACTCAGAGTTCTTGAACAAAAGAAAGGAAGCTGGAAAACTGTAATACTACATATGTCCATTAGAGGGCTCCCTTGACACCTGAGAGCAAAACTAACTGGTGGGTTAAATGTTAGCCTCACCTGGTGGCACACACCTGTAATCCCAGTACTTGGGAGGCTGAGACAGGAGGATTGCAGGTTGAGGCCTGTCTCAGTAATTTAGTGAGACCATTTAAAAATAAAAAATAAGCCGGGCGTGGTGGCGCATGCTTGTAATCCCCGCGCTTGGGAGGCAGAGACAGAAGGATCGCGCAGGTTCGAAGCCAGCCGCGCCCGCTGGCTTAGGAGACCCTGTTTCCAAAATGAAAATGTAAAAATAGGTCTGGGAGTGTAGCCCAGAGGTAGAAGGGCTTCCAGGAACCCCAGTACCACCAATAAATAAATAAATAAATAAATAAATAAATAAATATAAAAAATAAAATAGGACTGGGGGTGTGGCTCAGAAGAGCTCCTCTAGGTTCAGTCCCCAGTACCACACACACAAGAAAGGAGTCAGACAAGGATATCTACAATAAGATATTGATAAAGAGGGAGAGATATTGATAAAGAGGGGAATGGTCACCATAAAGTGTATTTTTAAAAGTAGTATACTGTCAGGGATGGTGGCACATGCCTGTAATCCCAGCTATTTGTGGAAGTCATTGAGGAGGAAAGAGGACGTCAAGTTCAAGACCAGCCTGGGCAGTTTAATGAGATCCTGTTTCAAAATCCTAAAAAGGGTCGAGGATTTAGTTCAGTGGTAAAGCACGCAGAGTTAAATCTACAGAAACACCACCAGCTGACGACACTTCTTTTTAGCTGAATAGTGAGGCTCCTTCCCGTGACTGCCGAGACCTGCATACCGCATGGGTATGCTCCTGCCTCTGCTCCTGCGATTCACATCTGTAAGTGGGTGAAGTCAGCCCCTCCCACAGAGGGCCGGCTCGAGGACTAGTGCAAAGATGCATGCAGAGCACCTACGTCATGTCTGGCAGGCGAAAGTACTCATTAGGTGATGGCTGTTATTACTTGTAATAAATTACTGGAAGTTACTTATCTGTAATAGATGCCTTTCCAATCAGTTTCCTATTTCCAAACTCTACTTGTTTTTCAAGGCATTGCTGAAATACGGCCTGTCATCTGTAACATAAGTTGACATGCTTCACCCCAAGTCCCAAGCGCTCCCTTTCGCTCCTTTTCCACAGCCAAGCTCTTGGATATAGTTGTCTATGTTTCTATGTATTCAACTGATCCCAATTAGGCTTCCTACCTGCCACTCCACTGAAACTGCTTTCTGTAAGGTCAGTAATGGCCTACCTGTTGTGGGTCCAGTGGAGGCCTGTTAGTCTTCTTCTCACTAGGCTAATGGCACTGCTGGCTACTCCTGCTCCTGCCCTTAGAAACCCTCTACCCACTGGGCGTGGTGGCGCACGCTTGTAATCCCAGCATTCGGGAGGCTGAGACCGGAGGATCACGGTTCGCGGACAGCCTCAGCTACTTAGTGAGGCCCTATGCAACTCAGTGAGACCCGGTTTCAAAATAAAGAATAAAAAATAAGGGCAGGGGGTGTAGCTTGGAGGTCGAATGCTCTTGGGTTCCATCCCAGACCCGCAAATAAATAAATAAATAAATAACAAAACAACAAAAACAAAACAAGAAACCCTCAACCCTTGGATTTTTTCCTACCAAGCTAACCACTCCCTGTCAGTCCCCTTGCAGATTCCTAGTCTCGACATGGCCCAGAAATGTCCAAGTCCCACAGATCTCTTCTCTATACTTTCCGGTGAGTTCCAAACTGTTTTGCTGATGGTGGTTTTAATAGGCACCACACACTTCACATGGCAAAAATGAACTCATCATCCCACTCAGATTAACTGAACGACTGATCTCTAAAGAAAGCGAAACCAAAGCCAGGCGTGGTGGCATTCGGGAGGCTGAGACAGGAGGATCGCGGTTTGCCGACGGCCTCAGCTACTTAGTGAGGCCTGCCGCAACTCAGTGACACCCTGTTTCAAAAATAAAGAATAAAAACTAGGACTGAGGGTGTAGCTGAGAGGTAGAATGCCACTGGGTTCCATCCCCAGTACTACCAAAAAAAAAAAAAAAGAAAGAAAGAAAAAAAGCAAGAAAGCAAAACTATCTACTCTGATACCCAAGGCACAGACCTCGGCTCAGCTCACATGGCTCCATCAAACGCTTGTCCTCCGCATCCCTAGTTTATTTCCTTAGATCCAGTATCTCTGCCTCGACTTCCTGCTTGGACTACTTCAACAGCCTCACCTGCTCCCTGTGCTGCCACTCTTTTATATTTTTTTATTTTTTTGCGGGAATGGAACCCAGGGGCCTTCAACCTCCGAGCTACACCCCCTGCCCTGTTTTTTAAATTTATTTTTTATTTTGAAACCGGGTCTCACTGAGCTGCAGAGGGCCTCACTAAGTTGCTGAGGCTGTCCGCGAACTGCAATCCTCTGGTCTCAGCCTCCCGAATGCTGGGATTACAAGCGTGCGCCACCACGCCCGGCTGGCATGCCACTCTTAAAAGTAATAGCTCTGACATATAATTCATGTCATGAAATTAACCCATGTAAAGTATGCTACTTTTAGGACATTTTCATTGCCCCAAAAAGAAGCCCCATGCACAGCAGCAGTTACCATCCCCTTCCATTGCCCCTGACAATCTACCTTCTGTCTCTGCAAATCTGCTTATTCTGGACATTTATGTAAATGGAATCATTCAATCTGTGGCCTTTCATCACTGTCTTACCTTTTGTCCCCTCCTCCACATCATTTTATCCATCATAGTTACAGACTGATCTTTATCAACACAGCTCACATTAATCCCTACTTAAAATCCTTGAATGGCTCCCTGTCAATTGCAGAATAAAGTTCATCCCTTTTATGCACATAAAGGCTCTTCCCAACCAGCCCAAAACATCTACCATTCTCCCTTTATTCCATTCACACATTCATTTTCAAGATATATGTACCGTGTCACACCTCCACATCTTTGCCTCTGTGGTGTTCACCATTTAGAACGTTATACAGCCGGGCGTGGTGGCGCACGCTTGTAATCCCCGCACTTGCGAGGCGGAGACAGGAGGATTGCGCAGGTTCAAAGCCAGCCAGGCTGGCTTAAGAGACCCTGTTTCCAAATAAAAAAGTATAAAAATAGGTCTGGGAGTGTAGTCCGGAGGTAGAAGGGTTTCCACGAACCCCAGTACCACCAAAAAAAAAAAAAAAAAAAGACCGTTATATATGTGTTCATCCATACAGCTACAACTCACTTCTGTTTGTGTGTGGTACCGGGGACTACACATGCCAGACACACGCTCTCCCACTGAGTTATACCTAGTGCTTTTCTTTTGGTGGTACAGGGGGTGGAACCCAGGGGCCTTACCTCCGGGCTATACTCCCGGACCTATTTTATACTTTATTTGGAAAACAGGGTCTCACTAAGTTGCTGAGAGCCTCACTAAGTAGCTGAGGCTGGCTTCGAACCTGTGCAATCCTCCTGTCTCAGCCTCCCAAGCGCGGGGATTACAAGCGTGTACCACCATGCTGGCTCACCCAGTGCTTTACCCCTTACCTCAGCACTGCTCAGGCCCCTCTCTAGTGATCCAGACATTCCTAGGGCCCACAGCTAGCACACTCATGACTCCATTGTGCCGCAACACCGTTTTATTCGTCTCCCCCAAGACCTTTAGCTACTAAGGATCACAGACTGCATTTCATCCTACTCTGCAGCACTGAGCACATGTCTACCAGGAAGGAGTCATGTAAGGACCTTTTGGAGGATGTCATCACGGACCTTGGAATCTGCATTTGCTTATGCACACCCCATAACACCCGGCAGGCAGTGTGCAATAAGGAAGCTCAAGTCACACACCCCCACATTTCACAAGATATTGCAAAAGGCACCCGATCGGCACCTGACTCTGAGAACTGTGCCAAAAAACAAAGAATTCTTAGAAAAAGCAATGGGCAAAAACATTTTGGTTTGGTGGAGTTCCCTAATAAAACAAAGAAATGTGATGACTAACTTCTTGTGTCTTTAAAACTCAAATACAACTGGATTTTGCCCTTGAAACACTGTCCACAGATGTTACGTTCTAGAAAGCATTCTTCCACTTCACAGAATCTAAGCAGAGAGGCCTGGCGGTGCACACTTGCAGTCCCAGTATTTGGGAGGCTTAGGTGGATCCCAAGTTCACAGCCAGCCTCAGCTGCTTAGTGAGACCCTCTGCAACTTAGTGAGACCCTGTTTCAAAATAAGGAATAAAAAATAGGACTGGGGGTGTAGCTCAGAGGTAGAATGCCCTGGGTTAAATCCCTAACACCACACACACACACACACACACACACACACACACACACACACACACACAAATAATTTAAGCTTATAAGTACATTTAATAATAATTTTGTTGGAGAAGGAAAGTGTTAGGTAAATAGCGATAGCCTTCTCTCCTTCACCCCTCTCCTTTCTGACTCCTCTGTGTTCTTTCTCTTTCGCTTTCTCTGCAGGTGTCCATCTTTATCCTTTGCTCTCAAAAGCTATCTGCTCCGATCCCTCCCATCTTTTGCCTCTCTCTGCCTCCTACCCACTCACATCTTATTTCCCTCTTGGCTTCCCTCCCTCATCTCTCCTCCTTTTAATTTTCTTTCCCTCTCACAAAGAAAGAAAAAGAAAGTACCTGCAGATAGACCTTCTTCACACCAGGCACATAATCTGCAATCCGGCCAAAGAGCAGTCGTCCAACTCCAGAAGTGATGCCAATGCACATGATAACCACCTCCTCTTTATTTTGTTTGTCTTTGAATCTTTCTTTCACATGGTTCATCTGCATGCCAAGGAGAAAGAAACCACACTGAATATGGTAGGAAAACTTGACAACGCTTGAAGCTATGCATCAAATGTGTGTTTCTTGACAATGTCCTACCTCCTGACCTTCCTAATTAAAACATTTACATAATTTGTTCTCTGATAATTCTTCATGAGAACACATGAATAACATCTAGCATAATTTGGTGTGGATAAAAGAAGTGAGGGCTAGCACTCAGCAGGAGAGCACTGCCTCGCATGCACAAGGCCCTGGGATCAATCCCCAGCACTACAGGAAAAACAAAAGAAATGAATTCTTACAAGATTTTTTTTCCCCAGTAAAGGGTTACCTGCACATAAGTTATAAGCTAACTCTGAGCCATTCATTGAGGAGAACAAATCTTTGAACATAACAATCGACCTTGTTCTTTCAAGGTTATCCAAGGACCCAGCATATTATTTGTACTCTAAAAGAGTTAGTTCTGGAGTTTTATTTCTTCTTGGGACCCTAGTCCAACTAAACTAAGAGTCCCGAAACAAGTTACAGCATTGCTTCCAGAACTAAGGCAGAAGGTTTCCTAGTTTGCCTAGCTCTGTAGCACTGGAACAGATAAGATACAGGAGCAGCTTCACAGAGTGGCTGAAACACTGACACATCTGGAGGGTCAGGCTGCTTGGGTCCAAGTCCTGCTCCTTAGCAGCCAGGCTTAACTTAGAGGTTAACTTCTTAACCTCTAGGGCCTCAGTTTACCAGTCTATGAAACTGAAATAACAAGGGTGTTTGTAAAGATTAAATAAGAGAATTTTAGGGGGCTAGAGGTATAGTTCAGTGCTGGGGCCCCTGCCTAGCATTCGTGAAGCTCTGGGTTTGATTTCCAATATCACAAAAGACAAAAATCAAACCAACAATAACAAAACCAAGTAACTTAGATTACCTGGCACACAGTTAACAGTGATCAGGTATTAATTTTGCCCCCTCCCCCCCCAATTACTGGGGACTGAAACCAGGGCCTGGTGCACGCTAAGCCAAGTACTCCACTGAGCTATATGTCCAGTCCTAATTTTAGCCTTTTTAAAAAATTGACCTTTTGGAGTTCAGCTGCTCTGAAAGTGGGGCTGGGGGCCTTTCCCTTCTACTTAGACCAGTGACTACAGCAGCCTCTGAGTCGTAAATCTGTAAGCATATGGAGTTTGACTTTTCCATATCCCTCTGTATTCACTGTCCCTTACACCAACACTGTGCTGAGCTGTGGAAATCAGCAAGCAAATATCCCACACCCTCGATGGCCCGTACAGCCTTTCTACAAGACCTCCCCTACCTTGGGACACCTCTATTTGCCCCCTCCCCAATTTTGCATTTTCAAAAGTCTATATACCATTTCATTTCTGATAGCTCTAACTTCTCTATTTTCCCATCCAGAATAATCCTAAGTATGGCTTTTTTTTTTATCCTTTTAAGGTTGCCTACTGTCTATACTTTATACTCTTGGTTTGTTATTCAAAATCTATAATCTACTGCTAATCTATCTTTGTACCTTTATTTACTGATCTTCAGCTCAGAGTCCCAAGTAAACAACCTGAAGAAGTAAAACGTTCACTGGAGAGAAAAGGCATATACTCCAGTTGATTATTTCTACCCATGTTGCCAATTCTACCCCGACACCCCTTTTATTTAGAAAAGAAAAAAAAAAAGGTCAGTAATCTGGATTTTGTATGAAATGTTGGCACCTAACTTAATTAGAACACTCTGTGATCCAACTGTACAAAAGCCAAACAAAACATGTCTACAGACTGCATTCGGCCAGCTTTGATCTCAGCCCTAATCCCATCTGGCCCAGTAGGACAGGCTTACTCAGTGTTGCTTAAACATGCGAATGCCTTCTTGTTCCTCAGCTCTGCTTCCTCTACCTCTCACGCCTTCCAGTTCCGCCTGTCCCCAACTCGGCCTTCCTAGCTTCTCACTGCGCTCTCCTGAGTAACACTTCCATGTCAAAGTAGATAGTACCCACCTGCCTGTTTCAAAGGCACCTCAAAGTCATCGTGCCCCAGGCTGCACTCGCCTGTCTTCTCTACCTGCCCGCCCTCCCTGTAGTCAGCCGACTATTCTTGGCCACCTACCCACAGTGGAAACCTGACAACCACCCTCGATTAGTCCCACTCCTTCTCTTCAAATCCAAGTCACCACCAAATCCTTATTTTACCTGCTAAATCTCTCATACATTTCATTAATCTATGTATCCCATAGAATTTTAGTTGGGGCTCTGTTACTCCTTACCTGGACTGCTATAGTACTTATCTAATATTGCTTGCCTGAGCCCTCACTGCCAAGTCTCTCTCTCTCTCTCCTTTAACCTACATTCCCTGAGGACACTAGGTTCAAAATAAAAGCAATGTCACAGCCAGGGTTGGTGGCGTACACCTGCAATCCTAGTATTTGGGAAACTGAGGCAGGATGGTCATAGGTTCAGGGCCAGCCTCAACAACTTAGTGAGATCCTATTTCCAAACAAACAAACAAACAAATAAGTTGGGGGTGTATCTGAGATAGAGTGCCCCTGTATTCAATCCCCCGTACCCCGCCACACACACACACACACACAAGTAATGTCACTTCTAGGCTTAATGTCCTGTTATGGCTCATGATGTTCAGGGTAAAGCCCTAGCTCTTGGTTTGACAGCTAGACCTCTGCTTTCCTAGGGTAGCATCACCTCCAGCTGTCTGCTCAAGCACAACACACAAACTCGCATGCAGCAAGGGCAAAACACACAGGAGTTATGGTTAAGGAAGATGTTATAGAAACTAACTTCATTTAACTTTCCCTTTGTATGTGTGGTACTGAGGATAGAACCCAGGGTGCTCTACCACTGAGCTATGCCCCCAGTCCTTTTTATTTTTTATTTTGAAAGAATCCTGCTAAGTTTCCCACCTGGGTCACACACTTGTCTTCCTTGACTCAGCCTCCCGAGTACAGGCATGTGCCACTGCGCCTGGCTTAACTTTTTGTTCAATATAGCTACTAGAAATGCAAGTACAATGGGACTTGCTTCTTAAAGAAATGCACTGTGGCTACAAAGATAAGATGGCTACTAATGAAAGTGACCTCAGACTTTCAGATAAAGATGAAAGGGATGAATGACCTAAATATTATTCAGGTGCAATATTATTATGTGTATTCATTGGCTTCACTTGTGACTTAAATCCTGACTCTAATGCACCAATCTACTTTGGGAAGCACCAAAAGATCTACCCTAACTTTTTTTGGTAGGAGGTGGATTAGGCAAGTGCTATACTACTGAACTATATGCTCTACCTCCTGTTAAAACTTTTATTTAATTTTTTGTGGTACTGGGGATGGAACCCAGTGTCCTTCTACCTCCGGGCTATACCCCCAGACCTATTTTATGCTTTATTTGGAAGCAGGGTCTCACACTAAGCTGCTGAGGCTGGCTTTGAACCTGCACGATCCATCTCAGCCTCCAAAGTACTGGGATTACAAGCATGCGCCATCACACCAGGCCTCTATTATAACTTTTAAAAGGACAATCTTAAACCAGGCGTGGTGGTGCACGCTTGTAATCCCAGCATTTGGGAGGCTGAGACCGGAGGATCGTGGTTCGCAGACAGCCTCAGCTACTTAGTCAGGCCCTCTGCAACTCAGTGAGACCCAGTTTCAAAACAAAGAATAAAAAATAGGGCAGGGGGTGTAGCTCAGAGGTCAAATGCCCCTGGGTTCCATCCCCAGTACCACAAAAATAAATAAATAAATAAATTAATTAATTAAAAAGACAATCTTATCCGGGCGTGGTAGAGCACGCTTGTAATCCCTGTGCTTGGGAGGCGGAGACAGGAGGATCTCACAGGTTTGAAGCCAGCCAGCCTCTCTGGCTTAAGAGACCCTGTTTCCGCCGGGCGTGGTGGTGCATGCTTGCAATCCTCGCGCTTGGGAGTCAGAGACAGGAGGATCGCGCAGGTTTGAAGCCAGCCTCGCTGGTTTAGGAGACCTTGTTTCCAAATTTTAAAAAATACATAAAAATAGGTCTGGGAGTGTAGCCCGGAGGTAGAAGGGTTCCCAGGAACCTCAGTACCACCACCAAAAAAAAAAAAAAAAAAAAGAAAGAAAGAAAGAAAGAGAGACCCTGTTTCCAAATAAAAAAATATAAAAAATTGGTCTCGGAGTGTAGCCTGGAGGTAGAAGGGTTCCATCCCTAGTACCACCAAATAAATAAATAAAATAAAAAGACAATTTTTATTCATAAAACGCTTTAATTTCCTAGTCATCCTTTTGATGAAACGAAGAATATCTGTTTACCAAATTGCTACTGTTCTTTACCAGGGCTTTTTTTGTTCCTTTCCGCATTCTACTTCGTAAGATGTCTGCTCTCGGAGTTTCTGCCCATGTCTCAGTTCCTGGAGACTGGCAGACAGGGACAGAGAGCATGACAGCAGGCACAAATTGTATTTAGAAGAGTCACAAGTGTAGAGACATGAAAATGTTGAACAGCTACTTTCATATTTAACTGAACATTTTTTTATTTTTTATTTTTTTGGTGGTACTGGGGTTCCTGGAAGCCCTTCTACCTCTGGGCTACACTCCCAGATCTATTTTTATATTTTTATTTGGAAACAGGGTCTCTTAAGCCAGCATGGCTGGCTTCGAACCAGCGCGATCCTCCTGTCTCCGCCTCCCAAGTGCAGGGATTACAAGCGTGCGCCACCACGCCGGGCTTAAGGAAACATTTTTATTTTTAAAATTTTTGCAGGTCTGGGGATGGAACCCAGGGGCATTCAACCTCCGAGCTATACACCCTGCCCTATTTTTTATTCTTTATTTTGAAATCGGGTCTCACTGAGTTGCAGAGGGCCTAAGTAGCTGAGGCTGTCCCTGAACCCTGATCCTCCAGTCTCAGCCTCCCGAATGCTGGGATTAAAAGCGTGCACCACCACGCCCGGCTTCTAACCAATTATTTTTAAACCAACACAAAGTTTAATACTAGAGACTACTGTCTATGCAGGAGAAAAAAAAATTTTCTTTTTTAGTGGTACTGGGTATGGAAACCATGAGTGTTCTACTTCTGAGCTATACTCTAGCTGTTTTTTAAATTAATTAATTAATTTATTTATATTGAATGTTGAACTCAGGGGTATTCTAACTCTGAGCTACACTCCAACCGTGGTTTTATTTTTTTACTCTGAAATAAGGTCTTACTAAATTGCTGAAGCTGGCCACAAACCTGTGATCCTCCTGTTTCAGCCTCCCAAATACTAGAATTACAAGTGTTCGCCAACAGGCCCAGCTCTTATTTTTATTTTGAAACAGGGTCTCACTAAGTTGTGGAAGGCCTCACTAAGTAGCTGAAGCTGGCATGAACCTTCGATCCTCTTAGCCTCCCATGTACTGGAATTACAGGCATGCACCACCACCATGCCCAGCTGAAAATATTTTTAGAATAGTTATTAAAGTTAACTTTACGGGAAATAGTGGTGTAGCTCAGTTGCAGATAGTTTTAGATTGTGTGCTTACATCTTCTAGGTCCTATGTTCAATCCCTAGCACTAAAAATTAAAGATATAATAAAATTCACTTATCATTATACTTTATCTGGATGTATAAGTGTCTCTCTACCTTAAATATTTACTTAATCTATGGCTGCACATCTCTAGAGGATAAACATAGTCTTGCTGATTGACATCTTGACCATTTGAAACATTTCCCCATTATTCAAGCAATAGCAGCTCTTGCTAACCACAGAAGCCAGTTTTTAGATTGTATAAAATCCTATTTATTGCAGTTAACCAAAGACAAACAAGAACTTATATGCCAGAATATCTGCTTGTCCTATGCAGATGGGAGAGAGAAAAAAAGACAAACTAGTTCTGTTTCCCCTTCATCTAACCATCTTCCATCAAGTAAATGGTGGTACAGGTCTCTGTAGAGATGGCGCGATTTAGACCACCCAGCCAAAGTCAAGCATCTCTTCTCTCAACAGAGCCTTAAAACAGATCCCAGTTTTGAGAGGTCAGATGCAGTAGCCCATGAAAGTACTAATTTCACTGGAATGGCCTCTGCCCCAGCTTCTCTCCTCTCTACCACTCTTCAAGGCATTTGGGGACATCGGATGGTGTTCTTCAACAGAGAATCTAAGGCAGTGTTCTCTGGAACTCAGAGGATCAACCATGAAGGAGGTTTAAATGAGAGACCACCGTACAGCCTAGAGGTGTAGTGAAACCCAGAGATGGTACAGATCTGTAGAGCAAACATGCCATTGACCAAAAAAGCCCAATAATTACCTGTTCCACCCTTTCCCAAGACTGGGTTATTTGGCCATACCACAGCAGTCATGAGACACACTGGACTCCAGCCCCCAATTAAGGGGACGAGTGCTTTTTACTTAATGCCTTTTCTATAATGTTTATGTAATTTATTACATAAATAACATAATAAAACTTTACCATATACAAGTTAGACTATATATCTTGGGGAATAGTAGCTAAATAAGAAAGGGAAATACTGGAGGCTCTTAAAATTAACTTGATTTCTGACAGTGGACCTGAAGAGGCACTGACTACTCAGTACTAAGTGTTAACCACAGTCTTAGGGGCCAGGAGAGCAGGGCAAAGGCAGGCCCAGTGGAGCACTGTGACTGGGGGAGTGAAAGACCATCTTTGAATAAAAAAAAAGGCCTACAATTTTTATCATCACTATTGTTGCAATAACTATGCTCTTGAAAGATAAGACTTTAGTCACCCGCCATCATCTGCCCTTGTTTGTGATTGTGATCCTTGTCATGTGTCTGTCCTTTCTCTTCAGAGAGACACCTTCAAACTGGAAAGAGGGGTAGATGACTCTTTGAGGAGGGGAAGGGAAGTTTTAAGTTTACATGGTACTTCCACAAGTGGGATGGTAAATGCTAGATAATATTTTCAGTGATTATGAAATTCAAACTGATTTTCTCAAGTTCCTACTTTCTGATAGGGATATTAAGTTCATAGCAAGTCTGTTCACTGTTATTCACACCAAAGATCAGCAGATTGAGGCTGCTGCTTCTCAAGTTCATGTAGGTGTGTGTGTGTGTGTGTGTGTGTGTGTGTGTGTGTGTGTGCGCGCACGCGCGCATGTGTGTTACCAGAGATTGAACCCAGAGGCACTTTACCTCCAAGCTCTACCCCCAGCCCTACTTTCTATTCTTTATTTTGAACAGGGTCTAAGTTGTGGAGGGCCTCACTAAGTAGCTGAGGCTGTCTGTGAACCACAACCCTCCTGTCTCAGCCTCTCAAGTACCCTCCTCCTCTTTCTCCTCCTTCCCTCCCCTCTAAGTGTGTGCCACCATGCCCAGCTTAGAGTAATTCCTAAGAATATATCAACTATTTTTTTTCTCGGCAGTACTGAACCTAGGGGCCTCTTACCTCTGAGCTGCATCCCAAGCCTTATTTTTTATTCTTTATTTTGAAAAAGGGTCTCACTAAATTGCAGAGGCCTTACTAAGTAGTTGAGACTGGCTGTGAACCGTGATCCTCCTGTCTCACCCTCCCAAGTACAAGGATTACAAGCATGCGCCCCCATGCCTGGCTCTCCATCCAACATCTGAAAAGCTATTCCATGACTAACCATCTCTGAGACAAGTAAATAAATGGTAGTACAATTCTCTTTGTAAATATACTTTTTCTTTTCAGCACCAGGGACTGAACCCAGGGGCATTCTACCTCTGAGATACATTCCCAGCCCAATCTTATTTTTTTGTTTGTTTTGTTTTTAAAATAGGGTCTTGCTAGGTTGCTGAAAGTCTCACTATTTTGGCGAGGCTGTCCTCGAACATTCAGTCCTCTTGTCTCAGCTTCCCAGGTACTGGGATAATAGGTGTGTGTCACTGTGCCCAACTTATAAACATATTTTTTAAAAAGGTATAAAGAAAACAGTCTGTGCCTCTTTAAAAAAATGTACATTTGAAAGAGAGTAGAAAGCCTGCTGTAGTAGTTAATGGATATCTCAGAATTTGTTCAAATCAGAACTTTACACTACCCTTTGACTTCAAAGCTGGATTAACAGAAACCTTCTGAGTAGAGGAGAGCCTGATTCTTCCTTCCTTCCTTCCTTCCTTCCTTCCTTCCTTCCTTTCTTTCTTTCTTTCTTTCTTTCTTTCTTTCTTTCTTTCTTTCTTTCTTTTTACAACTATTGTTTCCTGTTTTGGGGAAAGAAAGGAAGAAAGTTAAAGCAAGTGGTACAGTCCCAAGGAGGTTTTGCATGAGCAGTGTATACCAGCTAGCCAAGTGAGGTAAGTGGAAGAAAACTCCAGAAATCTGGGTACATAAAATTAAGCCCTTTACACCAAAACATAGAAATCTCTTTCCAGGGCCATATTAAGTTATACATTTACTTTACTTTGTAAAATCCAACTAACTACGTTTTAAGACTAAAACATCTTTAAGAAGCCCTTGAAGGGAAAACTTTCTTTGTTGCCAACATCTTTAAGGTCTAGTTTTAGGCAGCCCCATGTCTGTTTTGAAATGATGTGTCTCTTGAGACTAAACTCATGGTAGAGATACCTACTGCCAGGGGAGAGCAGACCTGTGGACTATCAGGACTCCTGGAGGCACGGGTAGCTGTTTTTGTTTTGTTTTTGTTTTATAAATAGCCAGTCTTTTCGTTTCATTAAAATGAGTTTCCATGGCGTTGAAACTGACATATGGCATGGTTAAGACATGGAAATTTAGGATTAAGAAAAAAGAAGTTTCTGAACATTTATAAACGATGAATGAGTCTTAAGAATAGTTTACTACAATAAATGCTGGTAGAAGTGCATATCGTGAAGCACTATGGGTGGTTAATGTTTTGCCACAGACTTCTGTTACCTTGAGGTAGATAACACATGCGTATCAAATTCGGCATTCATTTTTGGATGCTGCTGGTGTTTTAAGAAATGTGTACCGTATGAAAAACTTGAAAATACAAATGAAAAGTGTTTTAGAAAAAAAGATTTTCATGCAATTATGTACAGTCTCACTGTAAATTTCAAGGCAAGATTTTTGTTTCTTGTGAAGTAGATCATTGTTCTGTGAGAGAATGTTTTTACTTGTCTTGGTGCATTTCTTTTGTCTCCTCCGGCACTGCATTATTTGCTCTATTCTTTGGGTGCAAATGACATGCCAGTTAAAATGAAAACTATCTCATGTAGTAAAGTGCTAAGACATCACATCTTATTTTAGCAAATCAGTGTGTTCTCTGAATTTAAATATAAAAGTTAACTTAGTTTTAAAATTTATTTGCAATTACACCGTTCCATTTGGCACTGTGGTTTGTTGCCTGCCTATGAATACATGATATCAGCTTATGCTAAGGCTGTCCACGTGCTTCATTTATTTAAGTGTTCATTTTAGGGAAAGTGCTCACTGTGTATAGGATTTTGTATTTTAGAGGTGCTTGGTCTATCTACAAAGAAAAAAGCAGGAAGTACTTTATTGTAAAATGCTGCTAGAAGTCTTAATTTTGTTAATTAAAAAAAATACTGTAAGCTGGGCATGGTGGCGCATGCCTGTAATCCCTGCACTTGGGAGGCTGAGACAGGAGGATCGCACAGGTTCGAAGCCAGCCTCAGCTACTGAGTGAGGCTCTCAGCAACTTAGTGAGACCCTGTTTCCTAATAAAATGTAAAATAGGTCTGGGAGTGTAGCCCGGAGGTAGAAAGCCTCTGGGTTCCACCCCCAGTACCCCCCCCCCCCACACACACACAAATACTGTAATGTTAGACTTGTGTGCACGGAAGTAACTGACAGTAAATCATTACTGTAGTTTAAAAGTTGTACATGATGACTTTTTTTTTTTTTTTTTGGTGGTACTGGGGTTCCTGGAAGCCCTTCTACCTCTGGGCTACACTCCCAGACCCATCTTTTTATTTTTGGAAACAGGGTCTCTTAAGCCAGCGCGGCTGGCCTCGAACCCGCGCGGATCCCCCGTCTCTGCCTCCCAAGAGCGGGGATGACAAGCGTGCGCCACCACGCCCGGCTTACTGTATGTTTTTACCAAATGATCTATCCCCATCCTGAGTCAAGCATTAATAAAATTAGATTAAATGTAAATAAAAAACAACAAAGAGGTTTCTTACTTAACAGCTACCAAGGGGTAGAGAAAGAAGAGTTCAGAAGGCAAAGGTGGCTGATTGAAAAACCTTGGTCCAACTTTGAAAATATTTCCTAACTCTAAAAAATTTTTATTTTTGGTGATCCTAGGGATTGAGCCCAGGAACATTCTGTCTTTGAACTATTCTCCCAGCCCTGATTTTATTTTTATATTTGTTTTATTTATTATTTTTTGTAGTAATGGAGATTGAACTCAGGGGCATTCTAGCTCTGAGCTACAACCCCATGAATTTGGAAAAGTACCCCAAAGTGAACAAATACACCCAACAAAAGGCTAATTCAAATACGCCTAATTTTTAGAGGTTTAAGGTTGGTTTCATATTAAAATAGGCATAAAATAAGAAAGTCTTGTTTTAATTACTAGGACTTAGGGTAACTTGATAACTACTTATTTGATGATCCTGGTAATAATGTCAATAAGCCAGTTTGTAAATTCTCAAAATTAGTTCTATTTCTCCTTGACAAAAGATGAGTAAACTGCTTAATGAAATTTTAATTTATTTAAGGTTATCTTTTTTTTTTTTTTTTTTTTTTTTTGGTGGTGGTACTGGGGGTGGAACCCTGAGGCTTTCTACCTCCGGGCTATACTCCAGACCCATTTTATATTTTTTATTTGGAAACAGGGTCTCACTAAGTTGCTGAGAGCCTCACTAAGTAGCTGAGGCTGGCTTTGAACCTGCGCGATCCTCCTGTCTCAGCCTCCCAAGTGCGGGGATTACAAGCGTGTGCCACCACGCCCAGCTCTAAGGTTATCTTATTTTGAAGCAATAAAAGGACATTAGGACATGCATTACTTTTTATTCATCTTCTCAATATTGTCTTTTGTTCTAAATTAAAGAAATATTGATCCTTTTATGAAAATCCTACCTACTCCTCTCCTAAGATTCTGGCTAAGAATGTCGAGAGCTACTTCACCAGTCTCCTATCCATCTCTCTCTTCCAGCCTTGGTCAGTCACATGGTATTGGGTCTTTCTATTAACCCTAAGAGCGACCTAACCGCTAAATCTTTCC
Organism: Muscardinus avellanarius; assembly: GCF_963383645.1. NCBI lineage: Eukaryota > Metazoa > Chordata > Mammalia > Rodentia > Gliridae > Muscardinus > Muscardinus avellanarius. The sequence goes on along the minus strand of NC_137794.1, from coordinate 64,954,733 downwards.
TGGTCCCTCCACAAATTCTTTTTTTTAATTATTATTTTATTTTTGTTATCTAAATAGAGACTAAAAATCGCTAGGATTAGGCCTAAATTTTCCTTCTGTTATTGTCACTTCCATATACTGCTGAGATTGTTTACTATAACCATTCCTTTTCTTATCCTTATTTTAGAGTTCTGGGTAGAGGGTGTGATTAACACATGTGTGTGTGTGTGTGTGTGCGCGCACGCATGTGTGTGCGTGCACACGCGGTACTGGGGGTGGAACGCAGGAGGTTTTCTACCATTTGGAAACAGGGTCTCACTAAGTTTCTGAGAGCCTCACTCAGTAGCCGAGGCTGGCTTTGAACCTGTGTGATCTTCCTGTCTCAGCCTCCCAAGCGCTGGGATTACAGCGTGCATTACCACACCTGGCTAACTATTTTTTAAATGTTCAGTTTTAAGCCAGGTGTGGTGGCCCATGTTTGTCATCCCAGTACTTGAGAGGCTGAGACAGGAGGATCGCAGTTTTGAGGACAGATTCAACAAGTAGTGAGACTAAACCTAGTGAGACCCTATTTTGAATTAAAAATAAAATAGGGCTGAGGATATAGCTCAGAGGTAGAATACCCCGGGTTCAATCCCTAGTATCACACACACAAAAATAAATAAGTCGGGAGGGAGGTTGTCTAGCTCAGAGGTAGAAAGCCCCTGGGTTCAACACACACACACACACACACACACACACACACACACACACACACACACTTCAGTTTTGTCTTATGATTATAAGAAAGGACTACTTCCACAAGAGGGTAGGCTAGAAAGTGGCAGCCTGGGCAGTCTGGATGAAAGGCAGCCTGCACAGCAAAGAAATGTCTTTGGAGCTGAAGAGGTCTGCTCCTTACTGATTCTAGATCTTGGGCAACCGTTTCCCAACCTCAAACAAACACTTCACACTGGTTCATCACTTAGGCAGGACTATCCACTTGGGGGTATCTTGAAACCTGTGGGCACTACTTTTATGTTTCTGATGTAGCTGTGCCAAGCATTAGCAAAAAAAACTTTTATTGTAACTTTTACATCACAGAAAATGTGCCATTTTGGCCTCACTGTGGTGTTAACGGTATTCCCACTGTCCAGCCACCATCGCCATCTGTCTCTACAACTTTCTCATTTTCCCAAAGTGGAACTCTGTACCCACTAAAAAAAAAAACCCTCCCATTTCTCCATCCCCACCCTGTTCTCCCCCCAAACCACCGTTCTTTGTGTCCCTATGAATTTGACGACTGTAGATACCTCGCCTCAGTGGAATCATGCAGCGTGTGCTCTTTCACATCTGGCTTATTTCATTGAGCACAATGTCACCCAGTATCATTCTTGGTGCAGCATGTATCTTATATCTTTGATTTCTCTTTTGTGTTATTGATGGGACGTTCTAAGTATAGGTAGGTTTTATTATTTAGGTATTTTCTTCAGGAGAGAAATGGAGGGGTCTGGTATGACACAGGGCTCAAGAATATGGAAGATGAGCGATGAGAGCTTAGACAACACCTCAGCAGGTGCTAAGTAATTCCCAATCCTGGAGGATTCCAGGCCCAGGAGGGGAACCAGGAGACACCTGGCAGAGAAGAGCAGTTAATGCCGGAGGCATCAACAGGAAGCTCAGACCTTCTCTAAAGAAAACCTGGCGAGGAGAAGGCCAGAGATTGTGAAAAACCCCTGCAGCAACGGCACAGGTAAGAAAACCATGTGTTCACATAAACAGAGGTAACAGTCAAGTAGGGACAGGGACACTTGATTTATGTTGAGGATATTATAATGAATCACATACTCAATTGATATTTGGCAGCACTGCAAATTCCAAGGAATGCACTTTGATCAAGAAGGACGTGGGCATCTGGTAGTCTACTTGCTGAGCAGCAGACAGCCTCAGGCAGCCCATTCTTTTGAAAGTGGCTAGCAAAAGGTACAAGGTATGGGGGACCATCTCGCCTCACCTCAATCGGGAGCCTGTACTTCCTCCCATCCATCTACATCTCTTTAAGTTACTCCACACTGAAACTAATCTAGAGCATTTGAAGATCTCTCACATTTCTAGGATTTATGTTTTAAACCTCACCATGTCCTAACTATATTTGTGTGACCTGAGAAATTCTTTTAACCAACTCTTTTCTCTGTGTATGTTTTGTTTTGTTTGTGGTGGGGGGGGAGTACCAGGGGCATTCTACCTCCAGCCCAATTTTTCCTTCCTTCCTTCCTTCCTTCCTTCCTTCCTTCCTTCCTTCCTTCCTTCCTTTATTTTGGTGGTACTGGAGTTCCTGGAAACCCTTATACCTCCAGGCTACACTCCCAGACCTATTTTATACTTTTATTTGGAAACAGGGTCTCTTAAGCCAGTGAGGCTGGCTTCGAACCTGCGTGATCCTCCTGTCTCTGCCTCCCAAGCGCGGGATTACAAGGGTGCGCCACCACGCCCGGCTTTATTCTTTCTTTTGAAACAGGGTCTCACTGAGTTGCAGAGGGCTCACTAAATAGCTGAGGCTAGTTGCAAACTGGGATCTTGCTGTCTCAGCCTCCCAAGTATTAGGATTACAAGTGTGTGCCACCACACCCAGCTTCTCTGTATATATTGAAAAGCAAAGAAAAAAAGAACTTGAAGAATCTAAGTATTTTTAAAATAGAAAGTAATCATGAGTAGAGAAATTAGTAGACTTTGTCCTTCGCTTAGTGTGCCCAACCTGAAAGTAGTCAAAACTATGTCCTGAGCGCCAAACACTTGCCAGGTGCTGGGTCGAGCAATAAAGGAGAGATCCTGACCCCAACTCTGTGTGGAGGGCCACCCTCCCTTACCTGTTTCTTCTTTAGCATGTCCTGAGGTGTAAGAACACTTCCAAAAAAAACTCCCCAATGTAATTTGTAGATAAATCCACAGTATTCACCGGCCTTTCTCATACTTCCACTGAATGCATTATGCAGTATAAAAGGCTAACAAAAACACATACTGTGGCTTTTCAATATAAGTTAAAATTAGATATTTAAAAATGTTTGATTTCTTTTTCTTCCACAAATTGTAAATATTTTAAAAGTTGGGACCTACATTCTAGAGATAATTTTCATACCTGAACTAACCACGTATCATACTAAAAACTGTTGAATCACCTATAAATAGTTATTTTAGGCTAGCTATAATTTGGAACACATGTCAAATCTGCTCTGCCTTCCTAGAAGTAGCAGCTGTTTTATTTATGTCATCAGTTTTCTAGATTCCTCATTTATTATGTCTCCTCTTCCTACCAAGTTCCTATGCTGATATATTACTTTTTCTCATACTCTTAAAACAAAACAGCTTGTTTTGATGAAAGTGTTCTGTAAATATTTAACTTCATCATTAATGAGTCACAAGTGGCCAGAAGTAAAAATCCTTATTCATGTCAAGTAGGAGAATGCTGGTGAATACTGCCCGAGGCACAGAACCAAAAAATGGGCAAATTTTCACTAACCTGAATAGTCAAATTGCAGCAGATGTTGAGATCTGAAGGGAAATAAATGCAAGGTTAGAAAGGCTAGAAAAGCAAGAAAAGCACAGACACCACTGAAACTCCTGAAAGAGGAGGGACGAAGTGAAGGAGAAAATGTGTCCAAACATTCACTTAGCAACCACATGAGAACTGAGAAAACTAGTATATTTTTAGAACAGTTACGTTTTAAAAAATGCTTTGGTCCTGCAGCAAAGTATGCAAAAATTTTAAATTCTCGGCATCCAGATTTTAACATAATACATCTGACAAAAATAAACTGGATAAAAAATCCAATTGTTGCCTGGCCTTAAAGATAGAGACTAGAGAAATTCTGCTGGAGGCTCCGGAGGACAGCACTGCCTCACACACGGGATGTGCTGACAGTCCCACCTCAGGGAGTGTGTCCCTGGCTGCCCTTCAGCCGCTGCCCACCCTCGCCACCCATCTCATTTTGTTTTCAAAGAAAATATCACTATTTGAAAATCACCTTGTTTGTTTATGCTTGTGATTTCTCTAAGTGGTCACATTTGTTCTCACCACTGGGCCCCACACCCATAATGCTCATGGCACACAAACGTGGCCCATGAGTACTGTCAAACCAATAAATGCCCGAATCTGTTCAAATGAGTTGTAATTACAGGAAGTTACACACAGGCAAGAACAAAAGCAGTGACAGAATGGAAAATCTACATCCCTTTCAAGTCTCTTCCAATGACACCCCTCCCACTACTTCAAAGTTAAACTCCCTGGACCTGGAGGTTCTTATCTGTTAGTGGAAGAACCAGTACTAGGGTTGCTTCCCTCATAAAAGGGTTCCTGAGAGTTGAATCAGAAAATGTATGTGTGCAATTAATTCTTTATCTTTTTTGGAAGTTTGTTGGAAAGAGACTTAGTAATGCAATGAAACAGTTTTGTTTTGGGGGGGGGGGTTGTGGGAATAACTTTTTTTAGTATTTATATTTTTTAATGTGGATCATATTGAAAATGGCATACATTCTGAGCAATGAAACATTTCTAAACCACATAACCAAAAAGCTCAAGTAATTTGTGTAGGGCTTGTGGGAGTATAATATGTATATCTACACACATATATACACACATATAGATACATAAATAGAATCAACACAGTGCGTCATAATGGGTAAATTCTGATATTTAGATTAGCAAACTAAAGAAAAATCCGTATAAGCCTATTTTCAAGAGAAAAATACAAAAATTATAAAATCTTGATTAAATAAAAGCAATGTAATTTCTTTTTACTCTTTTAGTGTTCAGAATAGCAAAACAAGCCAGGCGTGGTGGTGCACCCTTGTAATCCCAGCATCCGAGAGGCTGAGACTGGAGGATCACGGTTCACGGACAGCCTCAGCTATTTAGTGAGACACTCTGCAACTTAGTGAGACCCTGTTTCAAAATAAAGAATAAAAAAAGAGGGCAGGGGGTGTAGCTCGGAGGTTGAATGCCCCTGGGTTCCATCCCCAGACCCACACACACACAAAAAAAATAGCAAAACATTCGGCATAGATAATGTCAAAGTACTAACATTATTAGAAGGGGGGGGGCAAGAATATAAAGAAGGAAGAAAAAAAAAAAGAAAAAAAGTAAATGAAATGGTTAGCTCCTAGTATGTGACCAGTAGGCCAAACACAAAATTAAAATTTTAAGTCCAATTCTTTTAATCTGGTTGCAATGATAAGAAGTAGGATGGAGTGACTCCACTTACATTTTCAACCAATAAAAAATGTGCTTAAAACTCTGCCACTATTATCCACAAGGTTGGGAATGTACAGGCTTTGCTCCTACCAAACCTAAGAGTAAACAGAGATATACGTAACTATTCCTAGCCCAGTGTGCGGTGACCATTAGTTTAAAAGGATACTACCAAAAAAGAGCCTTGTATTCTCAGGGAAATTCTGCCACACAGAAGCCTTGACTCTGAGCTCTGAATATATCCAAGAAAGAAAGACAACAAAACCAGTGCAACTGCTCTCTGCAACTCCAAAGAACTGGACTCTAGTCAAAATGGCAAAGCAACCGCCGAAGTTGACCACAGGTAGATAAGCAGTTTTATTCCTCTAATAATTCCATTTCTACATAATGTACCCATTTGCAATGTGGGCTACAACAGGCTTCTATTTATTTTCCAAAGTTACCCTTCAATATTACACCTGGTCCTGCCACTTTTATAACTATGTGACTTTTGGCAAGCAGTTTAATTTTCTGTGCCTTAGTTCCTTGTCTTTTTTTTTTTTTTAAGGAGTATAATTAAATGACCTACAGGATCCTTTTCAGCTCCTAGCTTACTGTTACACTTTCTGGCAGGCATTTACATATTGTACTTGAAAGCCATACTCAGCTCAAGCCCTGGCTACGCCATGTACCGTCTGGCAACCCTGAGCCAGCGTCTCAACCTGGGCAAGTGTCTCACCGCCCCAATTCCTCTCCTGCAAAACTGAAGCAGTGCTGCCGCCCATCTCACAGGGTGGTTCTGAGACTCCACTGAGAGATAATGCTTTTGGAATGAACTTCTGATAAGACAAATGCTGAAAAAAAATGTGGCAACATAATAAATGTTATATTTATTTAAGAGAAACTGTGGTTTAAAGTAAACCCTGCATGGCTTTGCGTGTTGGGCATACCAAGTCTTATACTGTGCTCTAAATCCTGGATGCTACAGTTGTTCCCGCCATGCTATGCCAAGGATCAGTTCAAGTGGGCATGGCTGCAAGGATAGCTGGACTGCAAATTGTTCATGTTTACAGTTTTGTGCCTCCCAAGTGGGCCTTTTTCCACTATGTTATGGTTACAAGTGAGCTGCCAATGGGTGGGTGGGTAGGGCAAATATGTCCACTAGGGACGGAAAGGGAGAAAAGCACAAGAAAGTGGATAGCAAAGCCGGGCGTGGTGGCGCACGCTTGTAATCCCAGCATTTGAGAGGCTGAGACCGGAGGACTGCGGTTCGAAGCCAGCCTCAGCTACTTAGTGAGGCCCTCTGCAACTCAGTGAGACCCGGTTTCAAAATAAAGAATAAAAAATAGGGCAGGGGGTGTAGCTCGGAGGTTGAATGCCCCTGGGTTCCATTCCCAGACCTGCCAAAAAAAAAAAAAAAAAGTGGACAGCAACATGGACAGCCAACGGCTAATATATCCATGGGTGTGCAGTCCTTAAACTTTCTTGGGTCTGAAGCTTCCCAATAGCACAAACTCATGGTGAGGCCTGTCTCCTTTATGGCCTGTAATCCTCAGAGTTAGTGATTGCAGGAACATTTCCAAATGATGCTCCAGAACTTGTAATGAGACTAAAGCAGCACAAATGCACTCCTGATGAATCAGTTAACTCTCTACACCCCAGGGCCACAAAGGATAGTTTTACAATGAGAAGATGCTTCAAATTATGATTTCTATTTCTATGCATCCTGTCATAACAATTGTGTGTGTGTGTGTGTATGTGTGTGTGTGTGTGTGTGTGTTACTAGAGATGGAACCCAGGGTCCTTCTACTTCCAGGCTATACTCCAGGCCTACTTTATATTATGTTTGGAAACAGGGTCTCACTAAGTTGCTGAGAGCCTCACTAAGTAGCTGAGGCTGGCTTTGAACCTGTGTGATCCTCCTGTCTCAGCCTCCCAAGTGCTGGGATTACAAGTGTGTGCCACCACGCCCAGCTCAACAATCCATTTTTATTTGTTATAAAAAATTATGATAGTACATTCACCTCATCAGCATAATTTAGATTCCTCAAACTTGAACAAACTCTGATACTTTGACACTAAGGACTTGAGGGATAAGCACATATCCATTTTGTAGTTGAAATACGGTATTATTCAAAAGCATACTACATTTTATCAAATAAAACCTGAGACACTTAAAACAAACAAAAAACCTGGTGAAACTTATGCATTAACAAGAGGAAAAAGGAATGGTTTTCTAACATACTAACCCTTTAAGGGCCCTCTAGGGAAAGTTTACATATGACTTTAAAATTCAAGCAGTTTTTACTTTTTTCCATTTTCCTACGAGAGTACTTATGTTAAATAAAGGATGTATCTTGCTATAAATGTGTGTGTGTGTGTCCCCATTTTTTTTTTCCTGGCATGCTTAATGTTGTAGAAAACAAAATTAAAGCTTGGTGCGGTCCATTTTCTACTTGTCACAGATTGTGACAACTATGTACGGCCATACTGACAACGTACTAGAAATCAAAAGATTGGGGGCTGGAAATAAGGTCATGTGAATCCTCCTGTTCCCATTACATCAGAGATCAGAGTAAGAGCTGTTCCCAGAGTCCTCTCCCTGGCTGCACGCATGCTCGTGGTGCTGGGACAGCTACCCATTGTCCCTGTTCTCAGTTTTGAGAGAACAGAAGAGAAATTTACAAGACAAATTTGCAAGAAATTTGCTTGGCCCAGTACAGCTGCAAACAGCAGCCCCACCCTCCCACTCTGAGCTGACCTGATGAAGGAGCAGCAGACCCCTTCATAAAAGGACCATGGATTTACCATGTGTCTGAGACATTCACTCAAATCCTAGCTCTGAGCTTGTTCAGTGAGTGGTCCCAGTTTCACGGGGTTGTTCCCTTTTTCTAAGTATATGTTATTACACTTACTACATTAATTCTTATGATAGTTATTTGAGTTTGTGAAAATGCTTGACATATGATCTCTTCTTGGCAAATGTCACGAGATCCTCCCTCTAAGGTGTCCATGAAGAGATAAAAACCAGCTTCCTGCTCCTATTCGCATGGCTCAGCACCCTGGGCTCTGCTGTAACTCCTGTTCCTACCCTGGTGTGGCCGGAGGTGCACAGGCCGAGGCAGTCTACAGTACAGCCATGCTTCAGTGTGACCCATGGCAGCAGGTGGCATTGCTCAAAGCTAAACAAATCTCTCTTGAGCTACTACATGTCGCACTTATTGGCTTGTTTGCCTCCAAGTTCATTTCTAGTTTAAAAACACAACTTGTTTATTCCGTTACAAGTGAGCTTGGAGTCCACTTAATTGCCCTGCTAACAGGCAAATGGTTTGTCATTAATCTTACGTGAGGTAATAGGATCTACCAGGTCAAAGTGTCTGGTGAGAACTATCTGCCACAAAACCAACTCACTTACATTCACTACAGATTTTTTTAAAATAACAAGCGACTAAACACTCAATTACAGAGTTCAACATCTGAGTCAATGATCATCATGACAGAGAACGACGTGAGCTTAAAGCTCAAAAACTAAAATTCAACCCAATATATAGAGTCAAAGAACACAGGCACTACACTGCTGATGTTCAAAGTAGCAGTGGAGACACAGGATAACTAACACTAAATCCTCCTCCTCTCCTTGAGGATGGAGCATTCCGTGCCAGTGAGAAGCATGACACCATCACTGTCATCCACACTTATCAGTCATCTGACTGGCAGGGCCCTGTGTTCAGTGCTTGACCAAAGCTGTGCGGGCCATTTTGGGGCTAGGGCTCCATATCATGCATCTTATTCTTATACACACTACCCTAGGCTCCTTGAGATTTTCAGTTGATATGGAAGACACAATTGCTTCAAGAATGAAGTAATTAGCCGGGCGTGGTGGCGCATGCTTGGAATCCCAGCATTCGGGAGGCTGAGACCGGAGGATCATTCACGGACAGCCTCAGCTACTTAGTGAGGCCCTCTGCAACTCAGTGAGACCCGGTTTCAATATAAAGAATAAAAAATAGGGCAGGGGGTGTAGCCCGGAGGTCGAATGCCCCTGGGTTCCATCCCCAGACCCCCCCACACACAAAAAAAAGAACGAAGTAACTTCTTACAATTTCAGCATAAGCATAGAAAGCTGTGGACCAAAACAAAACACATCAACTCTCCCCTCCATCACCAGATAGCATTAGTGGTCACTAGGTTGTTCTGAGGTTTGCTGAGTTTGAACTCATTTGTTAAGCGTTGGATGTGTATGAATGCTATCCTGGCCTGCTTTAAGTGCTACGAGAAAAGACAAAGGGGAGTGTGAAGGTCTGTGTGGGAATCCTGAGGAGGTGAGGGAAGAAGGAGCTTTAACCAGGTGTCCTGAATGAGCCCAGGAGAAGGTGCGTGGCAGGAGCGGAGAGAGCAGGGCAATGGCAGGAGAGGAGCTCAGAGGGCAGGAGGCCAGCTCACAGGGCCCTCGCAGGCCACTCTAACAACGTGAGTTTTTACTCTTAGAGAAATGAGGATAAGTTCTTCATTCCATTGAAGGATTCTGAGCAGAGTGACATATATAAAAAGAATGTCTGTAGCGTGTCTGTGTGGAGAACAGACTGGAGGAGGGACGGCCCAGGGAAGGAAGCAGGGAGCACCGTTAGGAGGTTCTGCAGTGACCCAGGCGGGGGCGAGCGTGAGCCTGGGCAGAGACCTTGGTCGTGAGGATACTGAGAGGTGACCAGACCCCAGAGGTGGATCTGAAAGGAGAGTCCGCAGTTTCCTTACTGGGTCAGAGTGCGGTACGTGAGAAGGAGGAACAAGGTTTGATTCCAAGGTTCTGGGCCTGATCAGATGGACAGAACAGCACCTTCCAAGATGAGGGTGGGGGCGAGCAGGCTGGAAGGGTAAAATCAGGACTTCAGGGCTAGAATGTTAAATCTGAAATGTCTCGCAGTCATCTGAATGCCGATATTAGGTAAGCCCCTGGCTTGATAACTCTGATGGATGATTCAGGAAAGAGATGTGGACTAGAAATATATATTTGGAGTCACTGGCATATACATGGTGCTTGAATTCAGGAAACTGGGTGAAATTACCAGTGGACTGCAAAGAGAGAAGGAGCCGGAAGCAAGCCTTAAGATGTGCGGATAATCAAACAATCAGGGGAAAAGGAGGCAGCCCAGACACTGAGAAGAGGAATGGGAAAGAGAAGACCATGAGACCGACCTGCTCCTGGGAGCTAAGTGAAGGACGTGCAGGAGAAAACAAAATGCAGCACTCAGGCAAAGGGGGCAGTGGGTAAAAACCGATGCAGCTGCTACCAGAACTAGATGAGGTCTGCTACTATGTCAAAAGAGAGGAAGGGAACACCCCTGCTCTGCTACTGCCTGGCAGGGGACTCTTGAGAAATCACCTAATATCTGCTAATGATGAATCTGTCTCCCAATCTGTAAAACAGGGGGTTACTCTTTTATTTTGTCTACTTTATAGATTTATTGTTAAATGAAGTAACATATATAAAATTATTATTATTTTTTTTTTTTTTGCAGTACTGGGGATGGAACCCAGGGGCATTCTACCTCTGAGCTATACCCCAGCCCTATTTTTTTATTCTTTATTTTGAAACAGGGTCTCACTGAGTTGCAAAGGGCCTCACTAAGTAGCTGCAACTGGCTGCAAACGATGATCCTCCTGTCTCAGCCTCTTGAATGCTGGGATTACAAGCGTGAGCCACCATGCCTGGCCCTGAAATTAATTTATAAATTGTAAATATATAACCAGAAAAAAACTAGACAGCCACCTACCTACCACTTGTCCTTTGATAAATGTCTGGCATTAGCAAGGCTGAGACCTGATTGTTCTAGATGTATTCACCTTGTTGTATCGAAGATAATTTATTTAAAAAAAAAACAACCTAATCATCTTTTAGAACGGATACAATGAAATATTTTCTTAACTAAGAAGCTAGGGAAGAGATAGGTTGGTAAAGATTCTTCAGTAGATTTATACTTCAATGAAAGTTAGATGCAAAGGTTTTATTTTTTATTTTTATTATTTATTTATTTTTGGTGGTACTAGAGGTGGAACCCAGAGGCTTTTGACCTCCAGGCTATACTCCCAGACCTATTTTATATTTTATTTGGAAACAGGGTCTCACTAAGTTGCTGAGAACCTCACTAAGCAGCTGAGGCTGGCTTCAAACCTGTGCGATCCTCCTGTCTCAGCCTCCCAAGTGAGGGGATTACAAGCGTGTGCCACCATGCCTGGCTTAGATGCAGAGGTTTTAGAGATACCCTCCTGAAAGTATGAAAATGGACTATCAGATAACGTTGTGGCCATATACTGTACATGGCACTGGAGTCACACACTAAGTCATTTTACCTAGTACCTCCATCTCTGGAAAATGCCAAGTGGCTAAGAGTACTAAAACCTAGCCCTTCCCTATGTCTTCCAATTGGTCACCCCAGTGGCCTCCTCAACTCCTCCTCTTCCTCAACTCCTTTCTCTTCCTCTAGAGGGAAGAGAAAAAGGAGAAGTAAGAAATCAAAATTATTCTTAGATCCAGGACATGCCTACCATCTTCATGATTCCTTGGTTTAATTCCTTTCTGGATTAAGCACAAGAACCCACAAAAGGTGGATAATATAGTTCTCAGCTGATTCTTTGAGCCCAGTCATTCTTTGAACTGCTATTACCAACTTCACCAATACTCTAAAGAAAAACTGCACCAACATCCACAAGTAGACTGTAAGTTTAAAAAGACCCAAGTTCATACATGTAGTATATACGCAGGAGAAAAGACTCTGAAGCCAATATCATTTTGTTTACCATTAGAATTTATGTTGTACTATAAATGTATTTCCAGCCATTAACAATAAGAAAAAAGGAATAAACACAGTACTTTTGAAGAAATTTTGCCAAGGATGAATACTTTAAATACTGCTTATTGTTATATCAATATACAGCATCTGACATATGCTTTGAAAATAAACACTCTAATCTACTTGAGCAGTTGAACTCCTAATTTCCAGCAAAACCCTAGTTCTCTTCCCTCATTTAGAGCTTGCTTAGCATTTCTCAAATACTCCTCTGAATAGATCTCCATTCTTCCAGCAGTATCCCAAGAGTAGGTGTAATGCTTATGTAAAATTCATTAGTTGTTTTTGTTCATTACCTAATTTCTGCACTATTCTGCTGAAAAATAATGTATAAATGTTGGCAAAATTATGACACTGGCTTTGTCCCTGAATAAGATTAGTAAGCCACTTCTAGAAACGGTGACCTATTAAATGTTTTATATTGGTGTAATTTGGTGTGTGTGTGTGTGTGTGTGTGTGTGTGTGTGTGTTTGTGTTTCTGGCTGGTGGTGGAATCCAGGATCTTTCTACCTCTGGGCTATACTCCAAGCCCTATTTTATATTTTATTTGGAAACAGGGTCTCACTAAGTTGCTGAGAGCCTCACTAAGTAGCTGAGGCTGGCTTTGAACCTGTGTGATCCTCCTGTCTCAGCCTCCCAAGTGTGGCGATTACAAGCGTGCGCCACCACACCCGGCAATATATTGGTATAATTTGTTTCAAGATTTTAGCCTTCCTTTTTAATTGTTTTTGTTTGGGCTTAGGATTTATAAATTATCAAAGAAACCTATGAAATAAATTTTGTTTAGAGGTCTGATGGATGAGTTGCTAAAGTCTTAGGAGACTAATTTCGAGAACCCCCAAATTACAACAAGGATGCTGTTTGAGGCCAATTTTTACCTGACCTTGCTCTACATTTCCCCGTACGAGATGACAGTATCTATTACCCTAGAGCCATACTCACCAAGTGTACATAAGGCACAAAGTATCCCAAAAGCGCGAGTGGTATTCCAACTGCCCACACTGCGTAAGCTGTCACCTTGAAGATGGCAAAATTGAAAAATTTTTTTGGAGGACTCAACTTTCTCCTGGAAAAGAGGGAGAATCTGCTGCTTTTGTTCTCTTTATCTTTGGCACTGGAAACAAGAGGTCGATAAGTAAAGCCAGCCAGAAAGAGAACAAACATGAAGATGCAGAGGAGCCTCAGTGTGTGAAAGAGTTTCACGCTCTTAATCAGAACCTTTAAAAGCAAAGGCAGCAAAATGGTGAAGACACTGCTGCCCGCGGTGACAATGCCATTCACCAGTCCAAGGCGCTTCTTGAAATAGTGTCCCAAAATGACCAGCGAAGGCTGGTATGCGAAGGAGCAGCCGCAGGCAAATATGATTCCATAGGTAAGGTACAGAGGCTCGATGGAACTGCGTAGAGATGAAAAAGACGCAAAGCAACTTTTATTAGCTTTATCATGTGCTTGGTAGAATAAAACCTTATACTAAAAATGAGTTTTAATCAACATATTTTCTGCAAATATAAATTAACAACAACAAAAAGAGAGGAAACCCTTAATGAATCAAGAGTGTAGCGCTAAAATATTTTAAGTTAATCTGAATGTGTGGAAAATTATTATTGGAGATTTCATTCCCCCTTCTTGTCCATTGGGTTCCAGTGAACCAGAGAGCATTGGGTAAGATCTATGCTCTCCATGGCTCAGAAATAAAGGTCAGTGCCAGGGAAGCCTTATAAAATTGACAGTGTTTGACAAACACCTTATCACAATAAAACTTTTAAGTTAGAATTTAACTCTGCAAACTCATTACTTCATGGAGTTTTCCCAGGTACTTACTAAGAAACCTAATAAGAAAAAAGGCTGCATTTGATACCATCTCCCCAGAGCTGGCAACGTTTACACAGGCGAGAGAGACTGTGCCTCGTTTTTGCTGCCTAAGGGCTGTCAGCCAACCTTCGCCCTGGACTGCGCTCTCCTCAGCACTGTGCAAGGTAACAAAAACATCTCATCGTGACTACAGAAAAGACCCAAAGTGTGTTCATCTCATTGTGACTACGGAAAAGACCAAAAGTGTGTTCATCTCATTGTGACTACAGAAAAGACCCAAAGTGTGTTCATCTCATTGTGATTACAGAAAAGACCCAAAGTGTGCTCATCAATGATTCTGGTTTGGAACCTTTAAGGCCATGTACATCTCAAAGAAAAAAAAAATGAAGGATTAAAGAATTTGATAGTTTAACCAAATAATTGCACATCTCTCAGGAGGTAAAGGATCATATAATTACATGCCTTCAAACAATTAAGGTAGAGACTAAAAGAAAACTAGTTAAAGATTTTTGAAAAGTCTAATTCAAAAAGCTATTTATCAGCTGCAGTATAGACAAAAACTAAGATAGATAAAGCTGGTTAATAATTACATTCTGGACAATATGCTAGTCTAGCAATACACTGTGGTCATCACAAGAAAATGGAGAATCTGATAAAGTTAAGGCATGATGGCAACCCTCTCTGAGACCCCTTGTTGATTAATCCCAGCCAGTACTATCTTCAAATCAGGTGCAAGAGTTACTTTTAGGCTTTTCCAGATTAATCCTTCTTTGCTCTGATCACCTCTCACTGGATCTCCACTCTTCCTCATTCAACATATTGAGCATCCACTATGCATCATGCCCTTGGTGGAAAAATATTAAAAATGTGTTTCTTCAGCCAGGTGTGGCAGCACACACTGGTAATCCCAGTACTCGGGAGGCTGAGACAGGAGGATTTAAGGTTCGAGGACAACCTCAGCAAATAGTGAGATGCTTATCAACCTAGTGAGACCCTGTTCAAAACAAAAATAAAATAGGCTGGGGGTATAGTTTGGAGGTAAAATGGTCCTGGGCTGGATCTCTAGTAACACACACACACACACACACACACACACACACACACACACACACACACCCCACACTCTCAGTGTTTCTTCCTTCCAGATCCTCTTAGCCACATGATATCTAACTCTGATAATAAGAATACAGAATAATATAAAATAATAATTCTACATCATATTTTCTACATAAGCAGTTTTAAAGATAACTGTAACTTCTTAAATTGTCAATTTAAAACAGTATTTTTGTGGTACTAGGGGTGGAACCCAGAGGCTTTCTACCTCCAGACTATATTCCCAGCCCTACTTTATACTTTATTTGGAAACTGGGTCTCACAAAGTTGCTGAGAGCCTAAGTAGCTAAGGCTGGCTTCAAACCTGTGCAATTCTCCTGTCTCAGCCTCCCAAGCACTGGGATTATAAGCATGTGCAACCATGCTGGGCAATTTAAAACAATTTTAAAGGCAAAATCCAAAATCTATCATACAATTCTCTGGTTTCTTTTAAGTACATATTTTAAATATGTATTTACAATGGCATCAAAATAAACATCAATGGTTATACAATTATACCTGTATTATAATGCTGTCAGTTATAAAGCCAGATAGTCAAATATATAAATCAGAAACATTCTTTTGAGCGCTATACACTTTTTAGTGTGTGTGTGTGTGTGTGTGTACATGTGTTACGGGAGGTGGAACCCAGGGGCATTCTATTTCTGAGCTATATCCCTAGCCCTGTTTTTTTTTTTTTTTTTTTTTT
This sequence comes from Muscardinus avellanarius, assembly GCF_963383645.1. Classification (NCBI taxonomy): domain Eukaryota; kingdom Metazoa; phylum Chordata; class Mammalia; order Rodentia; family Gliridae; genus Muscardinus; species Muscardinus avellanarius. The sequence goes on along the minus strand of NC_137794.1, from coordinate 64,939,093 downwards.
TTTTTTTTTTTTTTTTGGTGGTACTGGGGGTGGAACCCAGAGGCTTTCTACCTCCGGGCTATACTCCAGACCTTTTTTATATTATATTTGGAAACAGGGTCTCACTAAGTTGCTGAAAGCCTCACTAAATAGCTGAGGCTGGCTTCGAACCTGTGCGATCCTCCTGTCTCAGCCTCCCAAGTGCGGGGATTACAAGCATGCGCCACCACGCCCAGCAGCCCTATTTTTTTTTAATCTTGAAACAGGGTCTAAGTTGCTGAGGCTGGCTGTGAACCTTCAATCCTCCTGTCTCAGCCTCTCCAGTACTAGGATTACAAACATGCACCACCACACTCATCTTGGGCACTCTATTATTTTTGCAGTGCCAGGGATTGAACCCAGGGCCTCATGCAGACTAGGGAAGTGCTCTACCACTGAGCTCCACCCACACAGATCACTAAGTAGGATTAGTTCCTCTTCTTTCAGAAGACATACCCGAGCCCTTTGGATTTTTAACACTTCTGAAACTTTTTACATGGCTAAATATCCTTAGTAATATTTGAACAGATGGTTCAAATTGTTGAAGTTTGACAACAATATGTCAGTATAGCTGTGCAACACCAATCATGTGTGCAAAGGATTTAGAAAATGGACACAAGATGCTGGAGAAGGCTTTCCTAAGAAGGCAAGGCAGAAATGGAACTACAGACCAGGTGGGCGTGGTGGCGCACGCTTGTAATCCCAGTACTTGGGAGGCAGAGACAGGAGGATTGCACGGGTTCAAAGCCAGCCTCAGCTACTTAGTGAGGCTCTCAGCAACTTAGTAAGATCCTGTTTCCAAATAAAATATAAAATAGGTCTGGGAGTGTAGCCCGAAGGTAAAAGGCCCCTGGGTCCCATCCCCAGTAACACAAAAATTTTTAAAAATGTAAAGAAAAGAAAAAGCATTGGAACTATGGAAGTAGTGCTACCATTTCACACTTGGAATTTATATTATATTTTCCCTTGTCTCTGAATATTACTCTGATGTTATTGTGTTTTTTTAGTTTGAGGTGTGTGTGTGTGTGTGTGTGTGTGTGTGTGTGCGCGCGCGCGCGCGCGTGCGCATGTGTGTGTATGTTACATAGGATTGAACCCGGGGTGTTTTACATTGAGTTACACCCACAACTATCTTATTTGGTACTGGAGATTGAACCCAGAAGCAATCTACCTCCAAACTGCACCCCCAGCCTTTTTTTTTTTTTTTTTCAGAACTGGGGATTGAACCCAGGGGCATTATACCTCTGAATTATACCCCCAGGTCTATTGTTTAATCTTTATTTTGAAACAAGGTCTCACTAAATTATGGAGGGCCTCACTAAGTAGCTGAGGCTGGCCGCAAACCTGCAATCCTCCTGTCTCAGCCTCCCAAGTACTGGGATTACAAGCGTGTACCACCATGCCCGGCTTTTATTATTTTTTTTGAAACACAGTCTCGCTAAATTGCTGAGGCTTCCTTGAAAACTGAGATCCCAGAGCCTGCCATGAGGCAAGGCCGGTGCTGGGACCTCTGAGGCCAGGATCGGAGCCTGCTGAGGGGTGAGGCCAGTGCTGGGGCCAGTGAGGCTGGGATCAGAGTCTGCTGTGAGGCAAGGCCGATGCTTGGGCCTCCGAGGCTGGGATTGGAGCCTGCCGAGAGGTGAGGCTGGTGCTGGGGCCAGCGAGGCCAGGATCGGAGCCTGCCATGAGGCAGGGATAGTTCTGGGGCCTCTGAGGCCGGGATTGGAGCCTGCCGTGAGGCAAGGCTGGTTCTGGGGCCTCTGAGGCCAGGATCGGAGCCTGCTGAGGGGTGAGGCCGGTGCTGGGGCCAGCGAGGCCGGGACTGGAGCCTGCCATGAGGCAAGGCCAGTACTGGGGCCTCGGAGGCTGAGATTGAGCCTGCTGAGGGGTGAGGCCGGTGCTGGGACCAGCGAGGCCAGGATCAGAGCTTGCCATGCGGTGAGGCCAGGATCAGAGCTTGCCGTGCAGCAAGGCCGGTGCTGGGGTCAGCAAGGCCAAGATAGGAGCTTGTCTTAAGGCAAGGCCGGTGCTGGGGCTTCCGAAGCCAGGATTGGAGCCTGCCATGAGGCAAGGCCAGTGCTGGAGCCAGTGAGGCCAGGATCAGAGACTGCCGAGTGTCCAGACCAGTGCCGTGGCCTTCAATAGTGGGATCGGAACTTGCAATGTGGCATACAGAGAGAAATAACACAGAAAGTAAAAAATCAGATGCTTTCCCTAATATGCAAAAACTAGGAAGAAGCCGGGCGTGGTGGCCCACGCTTGTAATCCCAGCGCTTGGGAGGCTGAGACAGGAGGATTGTGCAGGTTCAAAGCCAGCCTCAGCTACTTAGTGAGGCTCTCAGCAACTTAGTGAGACCCTGTTTCCAAATAAAAATATAAAATAGGTCTGGGAGTATAGCCTGGAGATAGAAAGCCCCTGGGTTCCACCCTCAGTACCACAAAAAAAAAAGAAAAAAAAAAGAAAAAAGAAAAACTAGGAAGAAATGGGTAATAGGAGGAAATCTAGTTGAAAAAAGGGACCTATGGAAGAACAATTAAGGTGACCAATTAGAGGGGATGGGATGGGGGAAAATGGAATCTCTTTAAAACACATGATGTGAGCCGGGCGTGGTGGCGCACGCTTGTAATCCCCGCGCTTGGGAGGCTGAGACAGGAGGATTGCGCAGGTTCAAAGCCAGCCTCAGCTACTTAGTGAGGCTCTCAGCAACTTAGTGAGACCCTGTTTCCAAATAAAAATATAAAATAGGTCTGGGAGTATAGCCTGGAGATAGAAAGCCCCTGGGTTCCACCCTCAGTACCACAAAAAAAAAAAAAGAAAAAAAAAAGAAAAAAGAAAAACTAGGAAGAAATGGGTAATAGGAGGAAATCTAGTTGAAAAAAGGGACCTATGGAAGAACAATTAAGGTGACCAATTAGAGGGGATGGGATGGGGGAAAATGGAATCTCTTTAAAACACATGATGTGAGCCGGGCGTGGTGGCGCACGCTTGTAATCCCCGCGCTTGGGAGGCTGAGAAAGGAGGATCGCACAGGTTCGAAGCCAGCCTCAGCTACTTAGTGAGGCTCTCAGCAACTTAGTGAGCCCCTGTTTCCAAATAAAATATAAAATAGGTCTGGGAGTATAGCCCGGAGGTAGAAAGCCTCTGGGTTTCATCCCCAATACCACAAAAAAATAAAAAAATAAAAAATAAAACACATGATGTACATAAACAAATATATCAAAGTTAATCACTAAATCAAGCATGGGATTGAGGGAGGAGGAGGGAGTGGGATGGGGATTGGATAAAGGCTAATTGGATGATGTGTACTTGGATATCCTCACAAGTCTTGTATTCCATTGTGATGTTTGACTACAAAGCACCAATAAAAATATATTAAAATAAAAACAGATCCCCTGTCTCAGCCCCTCAATAATGGGATTACAAGCAAATGCCACCACTCTAAGGCTTTATTTTTAAAAATTTGAAGCAGGCTCTCACTAAGTTACTGATGGTCTTTCTTGCTAAACTGCTGAGCCTCGACTGAAATCTGCAGTCTTTCTGTCTCAGCCTCCCAAATGCTGAGTTATAGGCATAAACCACCACACACAGGTATTTAAGGTTGTTTGTTTGTGATACTAGGGATTGAATTCAAAGGCATTCTACCTCCAAGCTACACTCTAAGACCTATTTTACTTTTATTTTGAAACAGGGTGTTGCTAGGCTGATGAGAGTCTCACTACTTGCTGAGGCTGTCCTAGAACCTGCGATCTTCCTGTCCTAGCCTCCCAAGTACTGGGGTTACAGGTGTGTGCCACAATGTTTGGTTTGTTCTGAAGTTTTGATAGCCTTTGACCAGCAGGTTAAATAAAGAAACTGAATAGAAAATATGAGGACATTACATATAATAAGGCAAATCTGGTTTCAAGAAATTTTTCTTATGCCATAGGCTTTCTAGCTCTCAATCCTCCTCTCCACCAAAGCCTGGGGACCTATAACATCCAGCAAGTGGCAGAGCCACTGTGACAGACAATGGGTACCTGGAAGCCCCCCTGTCAAGTGCATCCGATGAGAGAATTACTAAGATGACTGAAGCTGTTTCACATAGTGATGTAACCGGCAGCTCATTGCCTTTAGCTTCTCACCAGTGCCCTATATTTTTCCTTCAAATAGACGCAGAGAAATAAGATTTCTTTTAAGGTGCACTTGACCCCTTTATTTTTTCATAATATACATTTCAGCATATATATACATATACATATATATACACACTATAGTTTGCATACACACACACACACACACACACACACACACACACACACACTAGTATAGGTAGAAATTTTCTACCTGGTTTGAGATTAATGTTTTTAAAGTCTTAAAGTCTTTTTTTTTTTTTTTTTTTTTTTTTGAGTGGTACTGGAGTTCCTGGAAACCCTTCTACCTCCGAACTACACTCCCAGACCTATTTTATACTTTTTTAAAATTTGGAAACAGGGTCTCTTAAGCCAGCTGAGGCTGGCTTCGAACCTGAGCGATCCTCCTGTCTCTGCCTCCCAAGTGCAGGGATTACAAGGATGCGCCACCACTCCCAGCCTTTTTTTTTTTTTTTTTTTTTTTTTTTTAATGGTATTGGAGGCAGAACCCAAAGGCTTTTCTACTTCCAGGCTATACTCCCAGACCTATTTTATACTTTATTTGGAAACAGGGTCTCACTAAGTTGCTGAGAGCCTCACTAAGTAGCTGAGGCTGGCTTTGAACCTGTGCAATCCTCCTGTCTCAGCCTCCCAAGCGCTGGGATTACAAGCGTGCGCCACCATGCCTGGATAAGTCTTATTTCCACTAGTAATACATTTCCATACCAAGTTTATGAAACAACCTCTTTAAAACACCACCTATTCACAGGTATAACTTGAGTGCTTTAGGATTTCTTTATGGAAAGGAAAGAAAAGCAGAAACATTTTTCTGGGCTCCAGGGAACATATATAACCTGACTGATGTATAAATCTTGGGCAAGGAAAAGCATTCAAATTCTTAAGCTCTAATTTGCGGTTATGAACACAGTTCAATTTGTAAATCATACTGCTTAACATTTTAAGCAATGAAAAGGGAATGTCTTTCTTGGTAAATAGCAAAGTGTCTGAAAGGAAAACTTAAGGTATTTAACAATTCTTCAAAAGCGACATGAAGGAACCACATCCTTACCTTACAAAAGAACTGGACATGAGCCCAATGAATGCGACAGCGGCACCCACAACGGCTGTTTTCCGACAACCAAATATGTCTGTGAACATGCTGACTATGGGGCAGCAGAAGAAAATCATCCCCATGGAGAGTGAGCCCACCCATGCTGTAAAAGAAGGGGTAGGACAGGGTAAATTACATGTGTAGTCATTCCACTGGATATAAAACATGTTTAGAAAGATATTAATGCAAAAAGGTACTGCCCCCACTGATGAATAGGGGGAACACTGGAATTGGTCACAAAACTGTATTACAACTCAGAGAACTGATCAATTGCAACTAGTACAACATTTTTACGTATTTAAACAAATTCTTGTGAAAAGCTTGTGCTTTTAGGTAAATTAAACATTTCCCTGATGGCATATCTAGCATGCTGTCTGTGATTTCAAGCAACTTCTAATTTGTGGAAAGATAGTCTTTTTTTTTTTTTTTTTTTTTTTTTTTTTTGGTGGTACTGGGGTTCCTGGAAGCCCTTCTACCTCTGGGCTACACTCCCAGACCTATTTTTACATTTTTATTTGGAAACAGGGTCTCCTAGGCCAGCGCGCGCAGCTGGCTTCGAACCTGTGCGATCCTCCTGTCTCTGCCTCCCAAGCGCGGGGATTACAAGCGTGCGCCGCCACGCCCAGCAAAGATAGTAATTTAAAAAAGCAATATGTATATGCTCTATGTATACATAATTGTACAAACTGCAAAGAAATTATGACCACTGAAATTGGGAAAGTGGTTAACTTGTGGGGGAGGAAAGAGGTTAATAACCATCTGGACCCAGCACTTAGAGTGACTATAAGCACATAGGTGGGTGCTTAGTTCTTTGGCTAAGGAAACTAACTGATACACTAGCAGATGATTTTTGCACTGATTAATAATTATTGGATATTTGCTTATTAATAAAACTAAATATATAATTTTATCCTCTTTCCTGAAAATATGTTATCTTTCACAATTAAAAAAAAAAAAGAATTGGAAGACATAAGCTTCTGGTTGATTCTGTGAAAATCCAAACAAAAGAAAATAAGAGAAATAAAAATATACTAAGTACAAATAATATTTTGTGCCAAAGAAATGAGTGACCCTATAGAGTATCAAGTCTGGAAGATTTCCCAAGAAAGTCTAATAAAATAATAAAGCCTACATGTACACAGGCTATAGGGAACAAACAATCCTAAATCAAATCTCTAGCTGCAACTAAAATATGTCCTTGAGCAAGGGGCTTTCTCTGTGAAGGTTTTTTTCAAACATATGCCTGTTCAGAATTATTAAAGGTTAGAAAAATACATTTAAACCTCAGTATCTGGCACATAAGCACTTAAAATTAATCCCTTTTTTGAGGTGCTGGGAATCAAACCAGGGCCTGTACATGTTTGGCAAGTGCTCTACCACTGAACTACATGTCAAACCCACATAAAAACTTAAAATTCACTTTTAACAATGACAACAATAATAAATTGTCTTACAGCCGGGCGTGGTGGCACACGCTTGTAATCCCCGCACTTGGGAGGCAGAGACAGGAGGATCGCGCAGGTTCGAAGCCAGCCGCGAGCGCTGGCTTAGGAGACCCTGTTTCCAAATTAAAAAAATGTAAAAATAGGTCTGGGAGTGTAGCCCGGAGGTAGAAGGTCTTCCAGGATCCCCAGTATCACCAAAAAATAAAAAATAAAAATAAATTGTCTTACAAAATGAAGTAGATGATTGCTAGTACTTTATCCATCTTTGAAAGCTTCCTCATATATTTAATCTCTTTCCTTAGCAAAAAAGTAAATCCAAACCCTATGTAAATACAAGCTCTTTATACTAGATCCCAATGAAGCTTTATCATAGTAATAATTTCACTTCTTTCCCTTTACTCATTTTAAATTAGTTAATTGTAGGTGTATTCATTTGAGTCTCCCCTCCATGCCACTCTGGCATGGGGCTGTATTTCTATCTTTCTAATAAACTTCTTTAAATCTTCAAAAAAAATAAATTAGTTAATTGTATACACAGGTTATTTGTTTGGTTCTGGGACTTACCCCAGGGTCATTCCACCTCTAAGCTATACCTCTAGCCCTTTTTACTTATTTTATTTTGTAAACAGTCTCACTAAATTGCTAAAGGGGTCACCAAGTTGCTGAGGCTGGCCTTGAACCTGCAATCCTCCTGTCTCAGTCTCCCAATTACTGGGATTACAGACATGCTCCACCACACCTGACCAGTTCTTTAAACAGCCGTATTTCTATTCATTTTCTTCTCTTATCAGAAAGAATATTTTAATCTTAAAAACACAAACACAATGAAGAGACTGAAAACAGTACCATCTTGATTTACATAGTGATGGGGATTCAAAAGTGAATAGCAAGTCAACTCAACATGGCTCAAAGACCTAGAAGTTAGACCAGAAACTCTGAACCTGCTAGAAGACTGTATAGACCAACACTCCAACATATAGTTAGAAACTTCTTCAGTAAGACCCCAGAAGCTCAGGAAATTAAAATAAGAACTAATGAATGGCATAGCATTAAATTAAAAGGCTTCTGTCCAGCAAAGGAAACCACCAAGATTGTTCAGAAAGAGCCTACATTATGGAAGATCTTCACCACCTATCCATCTGAATACATAAAGAGCTTAAAAAGATCACAATAAAATAAATAAATGTTAGGCAACTAGCCAGGTGTGGTAGCACAAGCCTATAATCCCAGTACATGAGATGATGAGACAGGAGGATTGCAGGTTTGAGGACAGCCTCAGCAAGTAGTGAGACTACTATCAACCTAGTGAGACCCTGTTTCCAAATAAGAAATAAAATCGGGGTAGGAGTATAGCTCAAAAGTAAAATGCCTCTGGGTTCAATCACCAGTCAGTCTCTCTCTCTCTCTCTCTCTCTCTCTCTCTCTCTCTCTCTCTCTCTCTCTCACACACACACACACACACACACACACACACTCACACACACAGATTCCATCTCATTCCAATTAAGATGGCAGTCACCAAGAACACAAATAATAAATGCTGGCAAGGATGTGGGGACATAGGAACCCTGTTATACTGTTGGTGGGACTGCAAACTAGTACAGAGATTTATCAGAAGATTGGGAATGAAACTACCATATGACCCAGCAATAGTGCTCCTGGGTATCATCCCCAAAATAAAAATAATATAGAAAAAAATAAGAATACTATAATCATGCTTGCATATACGTTCATAGCAGCACAATTTACAATAGCCAAGTTATGGAACCAACCTAGATGTCCATCAACAGATTAGTGAATCACAAAACTTTGGTATATACACACAGTGGAATTTTACCTAGCCATGAAGAACAAAACTACACCATTTGCAGGAAAATAGATGGAACTTTAGAATATCATACAGAATACACTCAATCCCAAAGAGCAAGTAGATGTATGTTCTCTCTTATATGTGGAAGCTAGAGACATATTCAGAAATAAGGGCAATATCAGATAGAAGAGCAGAGACTCCAGGGGAGTGACTAGTGTGATTAGGGAAGGGAGGAGAGGATAGTCATAAACAACGCAATAGTAAAGCCAGGCTTGGTGGCACTTGCTTGTAATCCCAGATATTGCATTCTTTTGTGTGTGTGTGGTACTGGGGGTAGAATCCAGGGACATCCTACCTCTGAGCTACACCCCCAGCCCAATTTCTTATTCTTTATTTTGAAACAGGGTCTCACTGAGTAGCTGAGGCTGGCCACAAACCACGATCCTCCTGTCTCAGCCTCCTGAATACTGGGATTACAAGTGTGTTGCTATTTTTCTAGGTCCTTAAGATGTGTCATTAGGTTGTTTACTTGGCGGCTCTCTGTTCTTCTTATGAGGGCACTAAATGCTATAAACTTTCCTTTTAACATCACCTTCAAAGTGTCCCATAGATTTTGGTATATTGTGTCTCTATTTTCATTTAATTCCAGGAATTTATTTCTCCCCTTCTTTCTGATCCTACCCACTCCTCATTCAATAGTATCATTCAATCTCCATGTATGTAAACAGTTTTTGGTTTTTTTTTTGGACTTCCTGTTGTTGATTTCTACTTTCATTCCATTGTGATCTGAAAAGGTGCAGGAAATTATATTACATCTTTTGAATTTGCTGGTGCTTGCTTTGTAGACCAGGATGTGATCTGTTTTGGAGAAGTTTCCATGGGCAGCTGAGAAGAATGTGTACTCTGCTGTCCTGGTTGAAATATTCTGTATATATCTATTAGGTCCATTTGGTTTATAGTTTTCTTTAGTTCTAAAGAGTCTTTACTCATCTTTTGCCTTGAAGATTGATTTAGTGGTGTGAGTGGTGTGTTGAAGTCTCCCAATATTATTGTATTTGGGTCTATTAGAGATCTGACATCCTGAAGGATTTGTTTTACAAATGTGGGTGCACCCAAGTTTGGGGCATTAGCATTTACTATCATTATACCTTCTTGTTGAATTGTACCATTAATAACAAGAAGTGTCCTGCTTTGTCTCTTCTAATGTGTTTTAACTTTAGCTTAAAGTCTCTTTTATTGGATATCAGTGTTGCTACCTCTGCTTGTTTTTGGTCTCTATTGGCATGATATATCTTTTTCCATCCTTTCACTTTTAGCTGATGAATATCTTTGGCTGTAAGGTGAGTTTCTTACAAGCAGCATATATTTGGATTATGGGTTTTTTTGTGTGTCTGTGTGTCTAATACTGGGGATGGAACCCAGGGGTGGCCTATCTCCAAGCTATACCCTAATCCCTATTTTTTATTCTTTATTTTTGAAACCGTGTCTCACTGAGTTGCAAAGGGCATTGCTAAGTAGTTGAGGCTGTCCTTGAACCGCGATCCTCTGGTCTCAGCCTCTCAAATGCTGGGATTACAAGCATGTCCCACCATTCCTGGCTGGATTATGTTTTGAAATCCACATTGCCAGTCCAATCTCAAAAACTTTCAGGGTAAGGGGGGAGGGGGCTGATGTGAGGGCAACAAGAGTTGTGAGCATGTATTTTTCTAACATTCTGTATCCCAAGATGATGTAAAATTACAATACACCTAGGTTTTGTTTTTGGGTTTTTTTTTTTTTTTTTAATAACTGAATAGCAGAAAAGAGCTGACTGGCCAAATAAGCTAGTACGGCCGACCCCACCCCCGGAAGGCCTTCAGTATGGTCTGCTAGAGAAGAGGTAAGATTTTTGTTTGTTTGCTTTGTTTGCAGCACTGGGGATTGGACCTAGGGGTATTATAACTCTGAGCTATGCCCCCAGCCCTATTTCTTATTCTTGATTTTAAAAAGGGTCTAAGTTGAAGAGAGCCTCACTAAGTAGCTGAAGCTGACCACAAACCTGTGATCTTCCTGTCTCAGCATCCCAAGTACTGGGATTATAAGTATGTGCCACTACGTCTGGCAGGCAAAATGTTTTTAATCAAATGTTACTTAAAAATCTGCTACTCTGTAATGATTTAATCCCACTCATAAAGTTTAGTAACAAGCCGGGCATGGTGGTGCATGCTTGTAATCCCAGGATTCCAGAGGCAGAGACCACCAGAAGATCTCTTCGCAGACAGCTTCAGCTACTTAGTGAGGCCCTTCACAACTCAGTAAGACCCTGTTTCAAAAATAAAAAAAGACTAGCTGGGCGTGGTGGTGCATGTTTGTAATCCCCACGCTTGGGAGGCGGAGACAGTAAGATCACGCAGGTTCAAAACCAGCCTCACTGGCTTAAGAGACCCTGTTTCCAAATAAAAAAAATATTTAAAATAGGTCTGGGAATGTAGCCGGAAGGTAGAAGGGTTCCATCCCCAGTATCACCAAAATAAATAAATAAATAAATAAATAAATAAATAAATAAATAAATAAATATTAAAAAGGCTAAAAAATAGGGCTGGAAGTGTAGCTCAGAAGTAGAATACCCCTGTGTTCCATCCCTAGTACTGAAAAAAAAAAGTTTAGTAACTATATTTAAAAAACAATCTAGCCGGGTGTGGTGGCGCACACTTGTAATCCCCGCGTTTGGGAAGCGGAGATAGGAGGATTGCGCCGGTTCAAAGCCAGCCTCGCTGGCTTAAGAGACCCTGCTTCCAGATAAAATATAAAATAGGTCTGGGAGTATAGCCCGTAGGTAGAAGGGCTTCCAGGAACCCCAGTACCACAAAAAAATAAATAAATAAAAAATTCGAGTATTTAAACTAGGCATACTCAGGAGGAAAACCTTGACATCTAATTTTAGATATAGGCACTTTTACAATTAGTATGATGCCAACACTAGATAGTAGACCACATCAAGATACCCAAGAGCATCAAGAAATCCAAACCCTATATAAATACTATTTCTTTATACTAGATCTCAATGAAGCTTTATCACAGTAATAATTTCATTTCTTCTCTGTCTCCCATTTTTAATCAATTAATTAACTTATTTTTTGTGGTATTGGAGATGGAATCCAGGGGCATTCTACCTCTGAGCTACACCCCCCAGCCCTACTTTTTATTCTTTTTTAAAAATTAATTTAATTAATTTATTTATTTTTGGTGGTACTAAGGGTAGAACCCAGGAGCTTTTCTACCTGTGTGATACACTCTAAGATTTTATATACTTTATTTGGAAACAGAGTCTCACTAAGTTGCGGAGAGCCTCACTAAGTAGTTGAGGCTGGCTTTGAACCTGTGTGATCCTCCTGTCTCAGCCTCCCAAGTGCTGGGATTATAACCATGCACCACCATGCCCAGCTAAACTAATCTTTAAAACTGAAGGCAAGCCGGGCGTGTTGGTGCACACCTGTAATCCCAGTACTTGGGAGGCTAAGACAGGAGGATCCAAGTTCTTGGCTAGCCTCAGCTATTTAATGAGGCCCTCTGCAACTCAGTGAGACCCTGTTTCAAAATAAAGAATAAAAATAGGGCTGAGGGTATAGTTCAGAGGTAGAATGCCCCTAGGTTCAATCCCAAATACCACCTTAAAAAAAAACTAAAAGCAAAAGAAAGATATTTTCAAGATAATAAAAATGGAAAAGAAAAGCCAGGCATGGTGGCACACACCTGTAATCCCAGTATTTGGGAAGCAGAGACAGGAAGATTGCAGGTTCTTTAGGCTAAATGACTTGACCTGACAACTTGGGTCCAAAGGAAAGGTTTTTAATATATATTTCTTAGCCGGTGTGGTGGCGCACACTTGTAATCCCAGCACTTGGGAGGCTGAGACAGGAGGATCACACAGGTTCGAGGCCTGCCTCAGCTACTTAGTGAAGCTCTCAGCAACTTAGGGAGACCCTGTTTCCAAATAAAGTTTAAAATAGGTCTGGGAATATAGCCAGGAGGTAGAAAGCCTCTGGGTTCTACCCCCAGTACCACACACACACTCACACATATATAGTGTGTGAGTGTGTGTGTGTGTGTGTGTGTGTGTATATATATATGTATATATATATATATATATATTTCTTCACAAGAATTACTTAAAATTGCTTCAAAATAAGTATTTTTGTTGTTGTTTTTGTTTTTTGTTTATTTGTTTGTTTTCCAAATAAGATAGAAAAAGGTCTGGGAGTATAGCCTGGAGGTAGAAAGCCTATAAGATCCACCCCTAGTACCACCAAAAAAAAAAAAAATCTTTGATTAATATAGGTAATGGGAAGAGAAAGAATACATAAACAAAAGGCAGATGAGACAAATAGAAGACAAATACCAAAAAGGCAGACCTAGAGATCAACATATCAATTACTATATTAAATAAAAACACTCAAGACTACAATCAAGTGACAAAGACTGACTGGTAAAAGAGATGTACTTTATCTGTGTATTGTTCTGGGCTTGACCCCAGGAGTGATCTACCTCTGAGCTACACTTTCAGCCCTTTTATTTTAAGCAAAGTCTCACTAAGTTGCTGCTCTCAAACCCGCCATCCGACTATCTTGGCCTCCCAAGTGTTGGAATTTTATTTTCAAATAATTTAAAATAAAAATATGTACCACTGTAAACAGTAGTCCTAGGAAGACCAGAATGGATACACTACGATTAGACAACACAGAATTCAGGTAAGAAGTGTTACTAGAAACAAAGAAGGGAATGAAGTTAGCTGGCGTGGTGGCACACCCTTGTAATCCCAGTACTTGGGAGGCTGAGACAGGAGGATTGCGGTTTGCAGACAGTCTCAGCTATCTAGTGAGGCCCTCTGTAACCTAGTGAAACCCTGGGTTCAGTCCCCAGTACCAGAAAAAAAAAAAAAAAAGAAGGGAATGGAGTTATTGCTCAGTCTTACTACATACACAAATGATAACAAAGAACAATAATAAAAAATAATAAATGTTTTGGAATGCCTGGGAACTGTATTTCTTCAGAGGAGATAAGAAGGCAGAAAAGAAACTAAAAATACTTTCAGAAAGGGTTGACACAGAAAAATGGTACCAGTAGGTCTTAGAACCCCAAAAAAGAGAAATTAATGTCAACTTTAGGATGTATTTAAGAAGTGAATTCTAGCCGGATGTGATGGTCCACCCTTGTAATTCCAGCATTCGGGAGGCTGAGACAGGAGGATCATGGTTCACAAACACCCTCAGCTACTACTTAGGGCCTTTGCAACTCAGTAAGACTCTGTTTCAAAATAAAGAATAGAAAATAGAGCTGGGGGTGTAGCTCGGAGGTAGAATGCCCCTTGGTTCCATCCCCAGTACCAAAAAAAAGAGAAGCGAATTTTATTATTATTATTATTATTATTATTATTATTATTATTATTATTATTATTATTTTGGTGGTACTGGGGTTCCTGGAAGCCCTTCTATCTCCGGGCTACACTCCCAGACCTATTTTTACATTTTTATTTGGAAACAGGGTCTCCTAAGCCAGCGCACGTGGCTAGCTTCGAACCTGCGCCATCCTCCTGTCTGCCTCCCAAGCGCGGGGATTACAAGCGTGCGCCACCACGCCCGGCCGAATTTTATTATTTATTCATTCTTTAAAACACTGTGGGGGTTAATGTAGATTGTCAACTAGACTGGCCCGAGACACCTAGGACTGTGTGACTTTGGAAGCAGACTGAGAGGGCAGTCCTGCCCTGAATGTGGATGACACTATTCAACAGACTGGGGACCCAGGGGGAATAAGATGTGAAGGAAGGGGACGCAATGAAGAGAAAAGTCGGCTCTTCCTGGGTGTCTGCTCTTGCCCAGGGTATCCCATCTCAGTTCCTTTGCTCTTCCAACTCAGCTCTCACATGCAGTTTTCCAAGGAGCTTCCTGGCCTTTCCACCGTGGACTGGGACGGCCCCATTGGAAGGAAGCTCTGATTCGGAGACACCAGCTCCTGGGCCGCTCAACCAGCTGCTGGTTCCTCCCGCTCCCTGGGTACAGGTGGCTACGTGGGACTACACTGCTTCTAAATGTAAGCTAAGTAGATAAATTCCACTTTATAATCTGCATATCCTGTGAATTCTGTTACTTTAGAGAGCCTTAACTAATATAAGAATATAAAGATTTATGTGCACCACTGGAAGATCAAACAGGTATCATCGGAATAGAAGAAGAGTTGGGCTTGGTAGTGCATGCCTGTAATCCTAGTACGCGGGAGGCCAAAACAGGAGGACTGCAGATTCAAGGACAGCCTCAGGAAGTAGTGAGACATTCATCAACCTAGAGAGCCCCTGTTTCAAAATTAAAATAAAAAATCCCAGTACCAAGGAAAGAAAGAGAAAGAAGAGCTACAAAATAAAGACAGAGAAAACCCAGTCAGTGAAACAATAACAGAAAATTTCCTAATCTTGGGAGAGATTCTTACTGTTTTCTAGTTTAGGGTTTATGCTTCTGAAAACCATCTCAAATCCTTTGTGGAATGAGGTAGTATAAATTAATACATACATAATCCTATTACTACTATAATGGTTTAATCTTTGAAGCATAATAGAATTGATGGCCTTTGGTGGGAAATAGGAAAACTTTTTATTAAGTTCTTGTTTAAGACACTGGACATCGTCTCTAAAACAAGAGAGTAAAGAATCAGCTGCTATTCACTTGAAGATCATTTCCTCATAAGATTATCACTTTTTTTTTTTTTTTTTGGTGGTACTGGGGATGGAACTCATGTACATTCTGCTCCTGAGCAACAACCTTTTTATATTGTTTATTTTGAAATAGGGTCTCACTAGGTTGCTGACAGTCTCACTATATGGTTGAGGCTTTCCTCAAATCTACAATCCTCCTGCCTCAGCCTTCTCCCAAGAACTAGGATTACAGGCATGCACTGCCATGCTCATCTTAGATTATGATTTTTTGGGGGGGCAGTACCAAGGATTGAACCCAGGGAAATTCTACCCCCTAGCTGCACACCCAGCCCTATTTTTTATTCTTTACTTTGAAACAGGGTCTCACTAAGTTGCTGAGGGCCTCACTAAGTAGCTGGGTCTGGCTGTGATCCTGTGATCCTCTTGTCTCAGCCTCCCAAGTACTGGGATTACAAGTGTGTGGCACCGTGACTGGCAGCTTATGACTTATTTTAAATTCTCAACCCGCAAAGAAAAAAATACTTCACCGATTCAATCCTCTTCAAACATTCAATATACCCATTTTTGTGCAGCTGTTTACCCCATGGTGAATCTCTGACTCTTTTCTTGACTTTAGTAATCGCATGAGTGGTGGCTAGACCCAGAGTAAAAGTCATAACCAATAATAATCAGGAACACTAAGAAATATACTCAAACACCTTGTCTTTGTAAGGAAATGGGAAAATTAACATTTACTAGTCGTCTGCCATGTGGCAGATGACATGTGGGGTACTTTATACACCACTTTCTTCACTCTTCATAGCAGCCCTAGGTAACGTAGCCAAAGCTCAGGGATGTAATGATTTGTCTAAAAGTGTGCAGCTACTTAGGTGGAAGACTCTAAGTTTGCCTTCGGGGTGTCTGGCCCAAAGTCTGCTCCATCCGTTCCTATAAACAGCCATACGGCTTTTCTAACTTTTCCTTTTTTAGCAGGAATGGAAATTGAACCCAGGGACTTCTACCTCTGAGCTACAGACCCAGCCCTTTCTTCTTTTAATTTAATTTTGAAACAGAGTCTCGCTAAGTTGCTGAGGGCCTAAGTTGCTGAGGCTGTCCTCGAACCTGTGATCCTCTGTCTCAGCCTCTCAAGTACTGGGATTATAGGCATGCGCCACCATACCTGGCCTGCTTTCATAACTTCATGCCGGCACACCTAAGCTGAGGAACCACTTAGAGATGGAAGAACAATTTAGTAGTTCTTTCGAGTAGATGATAAGGAGCAAAGCTACTTAAAATGGCTTCTATGGAAGAACATGTCGAAACCCAGATCTTCCAAACATGTTCTGCTGTGTCCTCAGGGTTCTCCTGTCCTCTGAGCTTCCCAGCACTTCACCATCAGTGCCACTCACTGCTGGTTCTTAACCCTGTGTGATGTCTTCACACACACGCACATCTTGTCTCGCAAATCTAAATTTCCTAAATGCCACCCCATGACTTATGTGCACCTCTCTCTTCTATCCCTTACCTCATAGTAGATATACAATAAGTGTCAAATGAATAAATGGAAATGTTCAATCTTGAAAGGGATCTTACCACTGGGTATGCAATATCTAACCTCTCCAACTTTCTCAAAATAGGCTAGATCCAAGCCTATCTCCTTTGTCCACAGTAAGCCCTCCCTTCCTCTTTCCCTCCAGTAGTATGCTGCTGAGAAGCCAGAAAAGGAGTTCTTACATTTAAAACTAAAACCACTTACAGCAAGGGTAACCATTTCTAAACTCTCCTACAATGAAACAGCCCTGATTCATCAAAAGATTTTTCCTTTCTCAGTATAGCCTTGTTCTGCTATAAGATTCATAGAACTAAACCTTATGAAAAAATTTTAAGTTATCTCTAATAAAAATGTTAAATAGAATGGATTTAAAAACATAAGTTCTGCTGAGTGTGGTGGTGCACGCTTGTAATCCCCGCGCTTGGGAGGCGGAGACAGGAGGATCGCGCAGGTTCGAAGCCAGGCTTAAAGACCCTGTTTCCAAATAAAAATATAAAATGGGTTTGGGAGTATAGCCCGGAGGTAGAAGGGTTTCCAGGAACCCTAGTACCACAAAAAAAAAAAAAAAAAAAAAAAAACAAGAAAAAAAACCACATATGTTACCCAACTTGTACCCAATACATTCATTCATTCATTCATTCAACAAATACACACTGAGTCCCTATAACATCCACACCAGTGCTCCTGAGGGGCTGAGGAGATAGTGGCAAATGGACCCAAATCACTGCCCCATGAGAGGCGCCCTGCTACTGAGGGACAAGGCCAGGAAGAACAGAGGTGTGCTGGTTGGCCAAATCAGAACACAAACCCCATATAAAGCGATGCAAACCAACAAAATCAAATTCAATACAGAAAAATACAGCATTTTATAGCTGGAGTTCAGCAAGTTAAATAGATAGTTATGACTAGGGAGTATGCAGTGTTAGTCATGCAATAAACATTTATTGGATCGTACAGACTCTGTTGGGCAGTGGGAATCTTACGTCCCTAACCTCAAGAAGCTCAAATCCAAGAGAAACAAACAAGGAGAGAGCAGTGGACTGTGTGATAACTGACCGAAGTGTGGACTATGAATTATGGGCAGAAAGGGTACCCGCCCAAATGTGGACGGAAGGAGTTGTCAGACACTCTTTCCTTAGGATAACTCTAACTGTCCTGAAAGGCTTTATTCTAGTAAGGAATGGAGGTGGGGGGGAGAGAAAGAAAGGAATGATTCTTGTAAAGGGAGCTCATACAAAATTAGTTTCTGCAAGTGGATTCCTGGGGATGTAGCCAAAAATACAGTCTATACCTTCTCTGTTAGGGAGTCATCAACAAGTGTTATACCGGAAATGACATGATCAATGGTATCACCAGAAACGTCCCTCCACAACGGATTGGGCAGAAGACTATTCACAAGGGAAACTGGGGGGCTGTAGGAAGGCTGCAGCAAGTGCCAAGTGACAGACAGCGGCCCCAACTCAGAAGTGGAGGGGTGTGTGAGAGGACCCAGCTGAGGGCTATGAGTGATCGGATCTGCAGAGCTTATGAGGCACCAGTGCAAGAAGATGCAGGTGTGACAGCGAGCATAGGGAAGGGAGGCGTGCCAGAGGCGGGATCTAAGAATAAAGCAAAGGAAGTTCTGGGGAGTGGGGCAAGGGGAAGAGGATGAATGTTTGAATAGGAAAGTAACTTACTCAGTATGCCTACACATAAAGCAAACTTATTTTTCAAAATTACTCCTCGGGCAAGAAATAGTGACTTCATATTAAATTCTCACAGTTTTTCATATCAGAAGGTACTTTATGGATTTATTTTGACAAATTGATGTTTGGAGGAAGATGAGTAAGCCAAAAACAACCTCATATATTGCTGGGTCTGGATGCTACTCGAGGCCACCTGAGAGACGTAATTGATTTAAAAGGAACAAAGAAATTTGACACACACCTGAGAGGATACCTTGCACTTATGAATTAAGATATTATAAATTAAAAAAAACACACACAGCACACAGTGTTATTGGAGAACACAATGTGCATCCCCAAAACAAATCAAAAACAAAGATCACAACCGGTGCGAGTGGAGACTTGCCATAGGGAACCACCCTGTTCCTTGGCCTCTGACCCAGTCAAGCACTTCCCGGTGGAATCACCTCAGGGACTGTCTCCACCCCTCTGATGACTACTCCTGGCAAGGAGGAGCTATCTGATTGGTGATTTGGGAAGAGAAAATGAGCATGCTCAGCCCGATCCTTTGGGTTTCTCTGGTCTTTAATGGTGGCCTGTCCCTGGGAGATCAAACTCCCTCATCATCCATGACAGAAGCCGTGAGGGCAAAGGCAGCAGGAGGTCAGGGCCAGCCCACCCCTAGCTGCCAAGCCAGCCTCATCCTTCAGATAAAGAAGGAGGAGATGTCAGATGATGCAGGCACTGATCGTGATGATGGCAGCTGAATTTATTTAAAACGGGCTGTGCCAGACATTCGAGACGCTGTGTGTATTATTAACTAGCTTAGTTTGTTTTGTGCTGCATCAAGAGAATAGGTCATTTATAAAGAAAAGCAACTGAGTTTTCAGTTCTAGAGGCTAGGAAATCCAGGGCAGAGAGGCCATATCTGCTGAAGACCTCTTGCTGTGTCATTACACAGCAGAAGGCGTCACAATTTGGGGGGGGGGGGCATCTTGCATCTTGTCCTTTCATCTACGGATGAGGGCAGAGGCCTCCTAATCTGGTCACCTTGTAATGATGCTGCCTCTCAACCCTGTGGCACTGGGACTCCAGGGGGCAAATTAAAAACCACAGCTAAGTCACTCAGTGGCCACTGCAATTCTATGAAGTACCCACCCTGCTGAGGAAACCAAGGTAATGAGATTTGAAAACTTGTTTAAAATCACAAAAATGCAGAGGGTGATTAAGACTGAAATTTGAGCCCAGAGCCATCACTCTTGGCCAGTATACGAAACTGACTTAACTGACTCAACCAAAAGCAATTACATAGCCTGCACTAAGAAGACAGGCTAGGCCCACCACAGTGCCTCGTGCCTGCAATCGTAGTACTTGGGAGGCTGAGACAGGGGGATCCCAGGTTCAAGACAGTGTCAGCAACCTAGCAAGACCCTGTTTCAAAATAAAATATTAAATAAGTCTACGTGTCTAGTGTAGTGGTCCATGCCTATAATCCTAGTACTTGGGAGGCTGAGACAGGAGGATCATAGGTTCAAAGCAAGACTTGGCAATTTTCTGAGGCTCTTAGCAACCCAGTGAGACCCTGTTTCCAAATAAGAAATAAAATTGAGCTGGGGATGTAGTTTGGAGGTAGAATGCCTCTGGGCTTAATCTCCAGTATAAAATAAAGGGGGGGAGACATAGTGGCACATGCCTGTAATCCCAGTACTTGGGAGGCTGAGACAGGGAGACTGCGGTTCAAGGCCAGCCTCAGTTACTTAGTGAGCTCCTCCACATCTTAGTGAGACCTAGTTTCAAAATAAAGAATAAAAAACAGGACTAGGGTAGGGGTGTAGCTCAGAGGTGGAATGCCCTAGGTTTAATCTCCACTAACACACACACACACACACACACACACACACACACACACACACCTGAAATCTTTAGCTAACAAGAGCTTGGTTATTCTTAAGAACACAGACCCACATTTTTAAATTAAAATAGGTTGGCTCAGGAAATTCCTGAGGCGATTAAAACCTGAGAGCTTCACTCTGTCAAAGTTCCTTTCCCCTCCAGGAAGATCCTCAAAAGTCACACTTTCTGTTAACAGAGCTCCACACCCCACAGCCCTATCTCCACTCCTGCTGCTTGACTTCCTGTCTCTGACTGCTGGCCCATAGGAACTATCATCTTCTGTGAACCAACAAGCCTCAAAGAAGGAGCCTGCTAGTCCATGTGATCTGGCCACCCCCTCTCTAGTAACCCCTATAAGAAAGTAGAAGGCTGAAGAGTCCTGGGCAATTTTGGGCCATATGGGGCCATTCTGAGCCATTGTAGGTCACTTGGGGCCATTCTGGGCAGCTCATGGACACTCTGGACAATGTTCTGAGCTCTCGGCCTCTCTCCCCATGGCTGCTCTTGCGTTCTCTTGAGATGGCCCATGTTTCCCTTGAACGTGTGTCCTTACTTGGCTTAAATTAAAACCTCTGCCTTTATCTCTGACTGGCATGTGTTGCAAGTCTTTTTGCCACAGAAGCCAAGAACCCACAGAAGTTACTGTGCTGTTCATGACAATACCAACTTTGTTGAAACTAGTAAGGCCATATGACAAAGTCTTTTCCTTTTAAAAACCATAGGATCCCTTTATGATGAAATTACTTAATAAAAACTACCCAGCAAGCCGGGCATGGTGGCACACACTTGCAATCCCAGCATTTGGGAGGCTGAGACAGGAGGATGGCGATTCATGGACAGCCTCAGCTAGTTAGTGAGGCTCTTTGCAACTCAGTGAGACCCTGTTTCAAAATAAAGAATAAAAAATAAGGCTGGGAGAGTAACTCTGTAACTCTGAGGTAGAATGCCCCTGGGTTTCATCCTCAGTACTACCAAAAAGAAAAAAGAAAAAAAGAAAACCAAAAAACTACCCAGCAAATAAACATCCTTTACTGATAACAGGAGTCACAAGAAGTGTGGCCTGTCTCTAGACCTGAGAGCTTAGTCAAAATCCCTAGAACAGATTAGATTTGTGGATCAAGTATCAAAGATAGAGGCAGGTCCCTAAGTCAAGTCAGAACACAGCTTCTCTTCGTTGAGGGTGGGGCACAAAAATGTTTTATGCTAGTTTGGTCTCACCAAGAATCAGAGTTTAATTGTTAATTTACCAGAAGCCCTCTGGCTTCTGTTTTTCTTTCTCTTGCTGCTGGAGATTGAATCCAGGAGTGTTCTACTCTGAGCTACACATATTTCAGCCCTATTTTATTCTTTATTTTGAAACAGGAACTCACTAAGTTGCGGATGGCCTTGCTAAGCTGCTGAGGCTGGCAGCCTTAGCAAGGCCATCCCGTGATCCTCCTGTCTCAGCCTCCCAAGTACTGAGATTACAAACGTGCGTCAATGTGCCAGAACCCTCGAAAGCGAAAGACATCTTTGTTTAGCAATAAGAGTATTTGCAGTGTGAAAGGGGAAATGGAGAGTTATAGCAGTGGCCACTGAGGAAACCAAGAAGAAAGGTCCTAACTATAACAGGCTGCTTTGTCTAGCAGCATCAGTTCTACCAAGGAAAGTAACTGTCAGACCAGAGTAAGTAGAGGAAGACAAGACCTTTGTGAAATCTTAGAGAAAAATCATAAAACCTTACCTTGCTATTGCTTAATAGCACTTGCTACTTTATAAATTCGAAGAAATGCCACATGTTATAAAGTAACAGAGGTCAGTCTACATAGTCACAGTCTCTTTGAGAAGAAAGTACTATTTGCTACATTCAGAGGGGGCTGAATACAAATAACTTATGTAGGTCTATCATGAACTCCATGGTAAAATTTCCCATTAATCTCTGGTTTTATAGCTCAACATATAACTCTGTACACATTTTCCCTACAGTTTTGTGCTGCATAACATTTGTTAGGTCTCATTATGTGCCAGGCATTGTCTCAGTGCTTTATAAGCATTCCTCATTTGATCCTCACAATAATCTGAATTCAAGTATTTTTAGTATCCTTGTACAGGTGAGGAAACTAGGTAAACATTTTGCCCAAGGCCACAAAGACTAAAGCGAAGGCAGGGAACTCAGACAGTCTGGAGCCTGTGTTCTTAACCATTACATTCTACCCACCAGGAGCAGCCCAACCTCTGGGAAGAATCACAGCAAACCTTTGGGGACGGGAGTACCTCTTCCTAAAACTGTCATGCACAAACAAGCCTTAAATCAACTGAGAAAGCATCAACCCACACAGACAAGTTTCTACCTAACAGACAGATTTCTATCTCAGTGAATCAAGTGGCTCCTTGTTCACGCTGGCTGGCCTCTCAAATAGATAACACTTCAGTCCTAAGTACCAACTGAACAAAGAAGCCTGGATAATGGCATTCTGAGCCACAAGTAATTCTGTCCAGTAGTTACTATTCAATAGCAGGAAACTAAGAGATAAGAACATTTAAACTGTCGAGATAAGCCATAAACTGCATAGAAAGGCTGGGTTGCAAGCCAACCTTCTCTGACATTCCTCTTGTTAGTATATACAGGACCAGGATGTCTTTTCTTTCTTTCTTTTCTCTTTTTCCTTTACTTTCTTTGTGTGTGTGTGTGTGTGTGTGTGTGTGTGTGTGTGTGTGTGTCTGGAAATGGAATCCAGGGGCATTCGACCTCCGAGCTACATCCCCTGCCCTATTTTTTTATTCTTTATTTTGAAACAGGGTCTCACTAAGCTGCGGAAGGCCTCTCTAAGTAGCTGAGGCTGTCCGCAAACTGGATCCTCCGGTCTCAGGCTCCCAATGCTGGGATCACAAGCGTGCATCACCATCCCCCCCCCCTCCCGACTCCAGGCTGTCTTTTCTCTTACCATGGGAGACTGTTATAGGGCCCCTGTTCTGTTCTGAGCTATATGTAAAAAACAAAAGCCTGAACTCTTACGCTGTAAACTTAAAGATAGGACATAGCTTAGAGTAAATCACTATGCCACAGAGGGTGACATAGTGGGGTGGCTTGAAAAGAAGTCACCCAAGTCTTTTGGATACAGGATAGCTTTTTATACCAAGTGTTCTGACTAGATCTGCACCTTCTCAGGGGCAAGTCCTTCCTGTTTCCAGTATATACCCCAAGCCTTTTATTACATCCCAAACTGTGTTAATTGATTATCAGAGTCTGGGATCTCTTGAAGGTTTATGGCATCCCCCCCACATCCTTGGGGAAGTTCATATATCTTTAAAATGTAAAAGACCCTGGGCTTCCTCTATTTTCTTTCTAATCACCCTTGGTGTCTGGAACTCTACAGCCATTTCCCAATACCCGCACATTAATACTTTTTTGGGGGGGAGGTGGGGGTGGTACTGGGGTGGTGGTACTGGGCATCCTAGATGCCCTTCTATCTCCAGGCTACACTCCCAGACCTATTTTATACTTTTTTTTTATTTGGAAACAGGGTCTCTTAAGCCAGAGAGGCTGGCTTTGAACCTGCATGATCCTCCTGTTTCCACCTCCCAAGCCCGGGGATTACAAACCTATGCCACCACGCCCGCTTTACATTAATACATTTTGAAGCCCTTTCCCAATAGTGGTACTTTTCTATAAGGCAGTTTATTAAGACAAGTTGAGACAATGAATGACAGAGAAAAAGAAAGCTTGCAGGGCATGGTGGTGCATGCTTGTAATCCCAGCATTTGGGAGGCTGAGACTGGAGGATCGCAGTTCATGGACAGCCTCAGCTACTACTTAGTGAGGCCCTTTGCAACTCAGTGAGACCCTGTTTCAAAATAAAGAATAAAAAATTTTATTTTGAGATAAATATTGAGATATTGAGATATTTTGGGCTGAGGGTATAGCTCAGAGGTAGTATGCCCCTGGGTTCTATCCACAATACCGCAAAAAAAAAAAAAAAAAAAAAAAAAAGGAAAAAGAAAGCAAGAAAGCTCAAAAGAGAGATAACAAAGGATACCAAGACCTTTTTTGGTGTGTGTGTGTGTGTGTGTGTGTGTGTGTGTGTGTGTGTGTACTAGGGGTGAAACCAAGAGGCTTTCTCCCTCTGGGCTATACTCCCAGATCTATTATTTATTTATTTATTTATTTATTTATTTATTTGCGGGTCTGGGGATGGAACCCAGAGGCATTTGACCTCCGAGCTACACCCCCTGCCCTATTTTTTTTATTCTTTATTTTGAAACAGGGTTTCACTGAGCTGCAGAGGGCTTCACTAAGTAGCTGAGGCTGTCCGCGAACCGCGATCCTCCGGTCTCAGCCTCCCAAATGCTGGGATTACAAGCGTGCGCCACCACGCCCAGCTTCTATTTTATATTTAATTTGGAAACAGGGTCTCACTAAGTTGCTGAGGGCCTCACTACGTAGCTGCGGCTGGCTTCGAACATGTATGATCCTCCTGTCTCAGCCTCCCAAGCACAGGGATTACAAGAGGGCACCACCACGCCCAGCTGACCATCCATTCTTTGCTCAATTCTGTTTTAGAAATTTCAATCTTTCTGCCATAACACAAAATGAACAATTCAACTCAAAATTCTCTGCCATTCTGTCTAATCTCAAAATCAAATGTAAATATTAGGTACTTATTGAAAATATAGCAGTAGAGCTGGGTGTGGTGGCACACGCTTGTAATCCCAGCAATTGGGAGTCTGAGACAGGAGGATTGCAGTTCATGGCCAGCCTCAGCTACTTAGTAAAGCCCTTTGCAACTCAGTGAGACCCTGTTTCAAATTAAAGAATAAAAAATAGGGCTGGGCATGTTGGTGCATGCTTGTAATCCCCGCGCTTGGGTTCCACCCCTAGTACAAAAAAAAAAAAAAAAATTAGGGCTGGGGTGTAGCTCAGAGGTAGAATGCCCCTGGGTTCCATCCCCAGTAGAGAAAAACAAGGAAGTATAGCAATAAAAAGGCATACTCCAGACCAGAGAGGGAGAAGAACAAGTATACAATCAGCAACCGTCTCTCATAGTCCTATAGAGGAACCCTGCCCCGGACCCCTGCAGATCATAACTGTACACTCCCACACAAGTTTTGTTAAAGATGGATGGCTGGGCAGGTGGCAAACATCTGCAATCCCAGCTATCCTGAGGCTAAGGCAGGAAAATTGCAAGTTCCAAGTCAACCTGGCAACTTAGGGAGACCTTGTCTCAAAATAAAATTTAGAAGGCTAGAGATGTAGTTCAGAGGTAGAGCACACCTGGGTTCTATTCCCAGTACTGTGCACACACAGAGACTCTCAGCACTGACATGAGACTCATAACCCTAAACACTTGTTCTCGTTCAGGTCCCGTAACAGCTCATCTGCACATTTTGTGGATGTTGTTCCACAAAACAAAGACGGATTTAATTTAACTGCCGTAACATTGTAGCTATGTCACTGGCAAAGTTAAGAAACTGGCATTTTTGGTGTGTGCAAAGCATTTAAGCAATGAAAGTACTTAGGTCAGAGAAAAACAAATTATCAGATCCTTCCTCTGGCTGAGTATGAACGCAACGGGTTCTTGCATAATCAGGTTTCATTTCCAAGTAGTGCTGAGTTTTCATTTTCTTGCTTTCTTTTCTGCTCAAATTTATAATTTTGGCTATATTTACTAATAATTAGCATGGTATTCACAGCCATTACATATGGAGAGAAACATTTTACAGCATAAAACAATTTGCACTACTCTTAAATACATACATATGTTGGCGGAGCAAAACATAACTATTTATACTGTAAGTTAATAGACATGAAATGCTAAAAGTTATTTTATAAAATTACTGAATAAAAGCTGGATGTGGTGGTGCACACCTGTAATCTCAGAATTTGGGAGGCTGAGACAGGAGGATTGCAGTTCATGGAAAGCCTCAGCTACTTAATGAGGCCCTTTGCAACTCAGTGAGACCCTATTTCAAAATAAAGACTAAAAATAGGGCTGGGGGTGTAGCTCAGGGGTAGAATGTCCCTGGGTTCCATTCCCAGTACAGGGGGTGGGGGTGGGGGATCACCGAATAAGACTTTACAAAATAAAAAATTCAGCGATAAATACTTTTTACTTAAAATTATTGTTTTATTTGGCTTTTGATTGCTTTCTCACTTAACCATTTTAATGAAATACCATTTACATACTATAAAATTCAACCTGTTAAAAGTATTCGACTCAGTGTTTTTTAGTATATTCAAAAAACTGAACCACCATTACCATTATCTAGTTTCATGGCATTTTCCTGGCCCACTAAAGAAATTCTGTACCCACTAGCAATCACTCTTACACCATCCTTGTTCCAGACCCTGGCAACGGCTACCTTCTGTCTTTCTGGACTCCTCTATTTTGAACATTTTATTTTATTGTGGTGCTGGGGGGGGGCAGAACCCAGGCTACACCCCCAGCCCTATTTTATAATTTATTTGGAAACAGGGTCTCACTAAAAGTTGCTGAGAGCCTCACTCAGTAGCTGAGGCTGGCTTCAAACCTGTGCAATCCTCCTGTCCCAGCCTCCCAAGCGCGGGGATTACAAGCGTGCGACACCACGCCCAACTTATTCTAGACATGTTAAGCAAATGGAATCAGGCAATAAGTGGCCTTTTGTGTCTGGCTTGATTTAGTGCCATGTGTTCAAGGCCCACTGATACTATAGCATATATGAGTACTTCATTGTTGTGGCTGGATAATATTCCATCTATGATATTCCACACTTCTTATCGATTCATTCATTGATGGGCATGTGGATCATTGCCAGTTTCAACATCTGTACACAACTGCTCTGCGAATGTATTTTTCAACTCTGTTGGATAGACACGTAAGCGCAGAACTGTGTCATATGGTAATTCTCTGAGGAACTGCCAGACTGTTTTCCACTATGTAAGTATCATTATATATTCCTCCCAGAAATGCATCCGGTTCATAATCCTCTCCAGCATTTGTTATTGACCATCTCTTTTATTTTAGCCATCCTAGCGGGTGTGAAACTAGCTCATGATTTCTATTTTCATTTCCCTAATGATTAATAAAGGTGAGAACCTTCCCATATGCTCACTGGCCATTTATATACTCTTCTTGGAAAAATGCCTACTCAAATCCTTCAGCCATTTTAAAATTACACTGACCTTTTACTGTTAACTGTAAGAGTTCTTTATATATTCTGGATATCAGTTTTTAAACATAATTTGCAAAAAAAAAAAAAACTCTATTCTGTGGATTCTATTTTTACTTTCATGATGGTATTCTCTGTGCCGGTACTGAAAAATTGCTCCAGTATTAATTTCGAAAATGTAAAAAGCAGTCAGAGCCTGGGATCTGTGTAAGCACTCAGGCAGGGAAGGGCACAACTGCTGCACTGGCAGAGCTCCCCACTCTCTCTTTCTCCCCTCACTCTCTCTCTTTCTGCCCTTTGTTCTAATGACTAATCTATAGTAAGAATATAAAGGAAATTAAGTCCTTTAGCCTTAAAAGCCCTAGGGACAAGTGAAGCCATTAGCCCTAAAAATACATAGAGGCAATCAGTGCCCCTGTTTACTTCCTCTCCTTTGTGATCAAGCCTCAGTATAGGAAAGATAAACTCCTCTTGCTGCTTCAAAGTACTCATAGTTGATGAGCAACCAATACTGCCTGATACAATAGAGGAGGAAGCCAGGTAGATTACTGACCCCTGCACCTAGGAAGTACACTATCTGGAGGCACCTGGCAAAAAAAATAAGTTACTAGCCCATTGTCAACACAAAATCCATTCAAAGGCAAGGGATGGAGAGGGAGGCAGAGTTCCACTTTCTGCCCCCCCCCCCCCCGGCATGCCCTAGGCACATTGCTTTTCTTCTCTTCCCTTTCTATTTACTACCAATTTTATAATAATGAACTGTTAAAACTGCACCAAGCTATCTGTTAGTTTTAATGCCCCTACTATTCAACAAATTCCAGTTGAATGGAGAAAAAAAGAGCCCACAGCATGATTACAACATCCTCTGAAGCACATTAAGATTTTTATGTATTTATTTTATTTTTTTTGGAACTAATAACCCAGGTGTATTCTACCTTTGAGCTACATTCTCAGCCCTTATTTTTTTATTTTGAAACAGGGTCTCAGTAAGTTGCTGAGGGTCTTTATAAATTGCTGAAGCTGGCCTGAAACCTGTAATCCTCCTGTCTGTCTCAAATACAGGGATTATAGATGTGAGCCACCACGCCCAGGTTCTTTAATCTATTTTAAGTTATTTTTGTATATGGTGAGAGGTGGGGAAAACTAACTTTATTCTTCTTCATGTGGCCATCCAGTTGTTCTGGCATATTTATTGAAAAGATTCTTTAGCTCCATTGAATTGTCTTGACTTGCTTTTACCTCAATTTTTCATATTTAGAATAAAGTATTTTTAAAATAAATTCTTTTCTTTTTCTTGCAGTACTGGGGATTGAACCCAGGAGCATTCTCCCTCTGAGATATATTACCCAGCCCTGTTTTTTGTTTTTTTTAATTCTTTATTTTGAAACATGGTCTCACTAAGTTGCTGAGGGCCTCACTAAGTTGCTGAGGGCCTCACTAAGTTGCTGAGGCTGGCCACGAACCTGTGATCCTTCTATCTCAGCTTCCCAAGTACTAGGATTACAAGTGTGTGCCACCATGCCTGGCTTAAAATTCTCATTTTTTATAGCTTTATAGGCACAATTATTATGCAATAAGCTGCACCAATTTGTTCAAAGAGAAGCTCTAATGTAAGCTCCTGTAAACACTGCCATCAACAAGATAATGAACACACCTACCACCTCAAAAGACTCCTCCTGACCCTCCCAAGGTCTAGAGATTAGCTTGTATTTCCTAGAGTTTCATATAGATGGAATCTACAGCATATGTTTTATTTTTATATTGCTTTAACATCTTTAATTAAAATCATCCACATATTTGGCTTTAAATACAATTACTTTATTTTTATTTTTGGGTACTGACGATGGAACTCAGGGGCATTCTACCTCTGACCTATACCCCCAGCCCCATTTTTATTCTTTATTTTGAAACAGGGTCTCACTGAGTTGCAAAGGGCCTCACTAAATAGCTGAGGCTGACCACGAACCGCAATCCTCCCATTTTAGCCTCCTGAATGCTGGGATTACAAGTGTGTGCCACCACACCCAGCTAAAATACAATTACTTAAAAAAAAAAAGATTATAATAATACTTTTTTTTTGCAGTACTTGGGATTGAACCCAGGGTCATTCTACCTCCGAGCTTACATCTTTAGCCCTATTTTTTATTCTTTATTTTGAAACAGCGTCTCAATAAGTTGCGGAGGGCCTCACTAAGTAGCCTCCTGTCTCAGCCTCCCCAGCACTGGGATTATAAGCATGTGCTACCACATCTGGCTCTAATTGTACTTTTTTAGAGCCATTTTGGTTCACAACAAAATTGAAAGGGCAAAAATTTCTCATATGCCTCCTCTCCAGTGCCTCTACTGCCATCCCCTTATCAAATCCCCACAAAAGAGAGGTATGCTTGTTATAACTGATAAACTTACATTAACACATCGTAATCAACCAAAGTCTAGAATTTACATTAAGAGAGAGTACTCTCGGTGGTGTACTTTTTTTTTTTTTTTTTTTTTTTTTGCAGTACTGGGGATGGAACCTAGGGGCATTGTATCTCCAAGCTACACCTCCAGCCCTATTTTTTATTCTTTATTTTGAAGCAGGGTCTTGCTGGGTTGCAAAAGGCCTAGGTGGCTGAGGCTGGCCACGAACCTCAATCCTCCTATCTCAGTCTCCCAAATGCTGGGATTACCAACGTGTACCACTATGCCCGGCTTGGTGTTGCACAAGCTATGGATATGGCTAAATATATATGGTGTGTGTTCACCATAGTAGCATTAGAGTAGTTTCACTGCCCAAGAAATCCTCTGTGTTCTGCCTATTCATCTCTCACTTCCCCACTCCCTGACACACATTGATCTTTTTATTGTCTATAGTTTTGCCTTTTCCAGAATGCCAAATGGTTGGAATGAACACTAAGCCCATTCAGATTATCTTCTTTCTCTTAGGAGTATGCATTTAAGCTTTGTTGTTTGTTTGTTTTTATAGTTGATAGCTCATTTCTTCTTAGTGCTGAATAATATATCCCATTGTGTGGTTCGTCACTATTTTTAGTTATTCATTTACCTACTGAAGAACATCTTGGATGCTCCTTCAGTTTAGGCAATGACGAATAAAGCTGCTGTAAACATGAATGTGACTTTTGTGCAGATGTCAATTTTCAACTTTTGCGTAAACAACAAGGAGTACAACTGCTACATCACATGATACAGATGTGA
The DNA here is from genome assembly GCF_963383645.1 of Muscardinus avellanarius. NCBI lineage: Eukaryota > Metazoa > Chordata > Mammalia > Rodentia > Gliridae > Muscardinus > Muscardinus avellanarius. The sequence continues at coordinate 64,908,503 of NC_137794.1, read as the reverse complement.
TTCGTTTTATAAGAAATCGCCACATTGTTTTCCAAAGTGGCTGTACAATTTGCATTCTTACCAACAACAGTGTTCTGCAATTGAGCCATTCTAATAGGTATATAGTAGACTCTTATTTCTGTTTTAATTTACATTCTTCTAATAACATATAATGTGGAACATCTTCTCGTATACCTATATGCCATCTGTTTATCTTCTTTGCTGAGGCATCTGATAAGATTTTTATGTAGTTCAGAGGTAGAATGGCCCTGATTTCAATCCATAGTACCAAAAAAAGAAAAAGAAAAAAGTCATCAGCATAACAGAAGTCATCTATGTTTTCTCCTGTTGTCTTTTAGGATTTTTATGATTTTATGTTTCAGATCTATTACCCGGTTTGAATTAATTTTTGTGTAAACTGTATGTCTATGTCTACATTCATTTTTTTTTACACGAGAATGCCCAGGTGTTCCTGCACCATCTGCTGAGAGGCCTGTCCGTCCACTGCTCTGCCTTGCTCCTTTGTCAAACACCAGCTGACACCCATGTGGGTCTGTTGCTGGGTGTTCTCTTCCACTGATCTATTCTTTCACCAGTACTGACTGTCTTAATTACTACAGTTCTATGTTCAGTCTTGAACTAGGGTATGATTGTTTCTCTAGCTTTGTTCTTCTCCTTCAATATTATTTTGGCTACTGTGGAGAGTTTGCCTCTCCGTATAAGGTTTAAGATCAGGGCACTGTGGTACACACTTGTTGTTTTTTGTTTGTTTTGTTTTGTTTTGTTTTTGGTGGTACTGGAGTTCCTGGAAGCCCTTCTACCTCTGGGATACACTCCCACGGGCTACACTCCCAGACCTATTTTTTTACTTTTTATGTGGAAACAGGGTCTCTTAAACCAGCAAGGCTGGCTCCGAACCAGCTCGATCCTCCTGTCTCTGCCTCCCAAGCACGGGGATTACAAGCGTTGTGGTGCACTTGTAATCCCAGCTTTTGGGAGGCTGAAATAGGATTGTGGTTCACGGCCTTCATTAGGTACTTAGTGAGGCTCTTTGCAACTCAGTGAGATGTTTTTTCAAAAATAAAAAGACTAAAAATAGGGCTAGTGGTGTAGCTCAGAGGTAGAATGCTTCTGAGTTCCATCCCCAGTACCACAAAAAAAAAAAGAAGTAGGCCAAACTAGCAGTGCATTTTTTCTTGAGAAGGGTGTTCAAAATTATTCTTCAAACTATACATTTTTGCTTTTATACTTTTCTGTACATAATTTCTATTTCATAGTAAAAATAATGGGGAATGAAGAGGAAAAAACATCTCAGAAGGTCAAAGCACACGAGCCTGACAGCCACTGTAAATCATTTAGCCTTGGTATACAGTGGAATCACTGTTTACATATGGATTCCGTTTCTTTTTTTTTTTTTTTTCTTTTTCTTTTTTTGGTGGTACTGGAGGTGGAACACAGAAGCTTTCTACCTCTGGGCTATACTCTGAGACCTATTTTATACTTTATTTGGAAACAGGGTCTCACTAAGTTGCTGAGAGCCTCACTAAGTAGCTGAGGCTGGCTTCGAACCTGTGCGATCCTCCTGTCTCAGCCTCCCAATTGCGGGGATTACAGGTGTGCGCCACCACGCCTGGATCCAGTTTTTAGAGGATTTGAGGGAAGTTATGTAACTCTCCTAGATGGTTCCTGTTTCTCTCTCAGGCAACTAGGGATCTTCTTATATATAAACTCCAAGCTATAAGAAGAGCTGGAAATGAACCCGGGGGGGGGGGGGGGTCCAAGAGTGCCCCAAAGGGCCTGGCCTGTGGCCAAGCACTGTGCATACATATGTATCACTGAATCCTTGCAATAACCCTGCAAGACAGGGAGCACTAACTCCATTTCACTGGTAGAAAAGCTGAGATTCACAAACAGTAAACAATTCTCCAAAAGGCCACAGAGCTAGCTGGTAGTAGAGCTAGCTCCAGACCACTTCTCTGAAGATTCACTCATCAGATATATCAAATTTATTGGTTTGTCAATGGCAGAAAAAGATCTAAGAATAAGAAAAGCAAGCAAACCATCCTGATCAATAAGACAACCAGGTTGGGGTTCAAAGGTCAGATTCTAGTCCTAACTAATAGCACAGACCTTCCTACAAGAAACACATTCCTGCCCTCCTCCCCATCTCATTTATATGTTAATTCCAACTCTAAATAATACAAACTCTCTGGATTCTCCAAATAGTTGGTGTGTTACCTTTTTTTTTTTTTTTTACTAGAAAAGAGTAGTTGGCTTACTTTACATTTATGTAATGTTTACTATAAGCCAGGCACTGTTTGCTCTACAAAAATAAATTCATTTAATTCTCATAATGACCTTATGAAGAAAACCAAGGCACACAGAGATTAAGTAACTTGCCCAGAATAGCATAGCTAGTAACCACCACCGGGATTGAAAGACAGGCACAATCTGAATCATGTCACCCACTTTACCTTGTTGCCTATCTAATAAAAGCATAATGTTGGTGAGAAAAGGGTACTCAATTATCATAAAAGACACAATCAGAGCAAAGATGGGCAGGTGAGAGCTTGGATGATAGGTACGTGGTCTAAGGCCTGGGGAGCGGCAGATACACTCAAAGACACAGGCAGAGGTCCTGGTAAACAGCAGCGGCAGGAGTGAGTGGCCTTTCTACCTGGTAAGGATGCAGCCTCCCCGGAGGCAAATTTAATGCCTGCCAGACCACAAGACAGCTCTAAGCAAGCACACAGACTGTCCGGTGCTGAGAGAACAACGGTGGCCATTCAACTGCAGCCTCAAAGGAAAGGGAGAAATGCTTGGGGAAAGGTGCCTCTAAGCATTTTTGTATGCAAACCCAAAGGAAATGGCAACATGTCAGTGAAGAGGTTCACTGAAGACTGCCCCAACCTCTTGTAGAGGCCAGATGAGCATGTTTCCTCACAGAGAAGAAAGCCTTTGTGTGAGTTTAACAGGAACGCCTTATATCCCGGAAGGCGTTTCACCAAGGACGTATTCCCGGTTTGTATCCACACCCCGCTGCTCTGTGTGGCTCACAGTACTGTTGTGACGTGGTTTGTATCCATACACCGCTGCTCTGTGCAGCTCACAGTACTGTTGTGACGTGGGAAGGGAAGTGCTCGGGGCATATGAAGAAATACAGCCAACTACATATTTCAGTGAGCAATGGCACCTCAACTTAAATATTCCAGGTCGTGTCTCCAATGCAGGCTACCTGACCATAAAGAAATATTGTGGCTTACACTTAATACAACACATGGGTTTGGAATTCTAGTTATATAAACTATTTTCCCAAAGTTTTGTTGTATAATGACCTCAATCAGATCAAATGCAATGTGCCAAAGTTAAAAAAAAAAAAAAAACTACTTTGAATTCTACTCACTTTTTTTAAGGAGAAAAGAGGAAACAATTGCCTCTATTGGTTATCTCGGACCCTCTCCACATAGGCTAAGCAGAATTTTTATTTTCTCCTGTTGCCTTTCACTCAGATTATCTCATTCCATCCAGAGGTCAAAAAGAAAAAGGACAATTTGGATGGGGGATACAATCCTGAAAACAGTATTCCACCCCAAGGGGGTGTGAGTTACATCCTGGAAGTCTCTGGATGTCATAGGGCTATAGTCTACAGCTGCACAAATTTGAAACTTAAAAACCACCTTGAGTTAGCTGGGCGTGGTGGCGCACGCTTGTAATCCCCGCGCTTGGGAGGCAGAGACAGGAGGATCGCGCAGGTTCGAAGCTAGCCGCGCGTGCTGGCTTAGGAGACCCTGTTTCCAAATAAAAATGTAAAAATAGGTCTGGGAGTGTAGCCCAGAGATAGAAGGGCTTCCAGGAACCCCAGTACCACCAAAAAAAAAAAAAAAAAAAAACCACCTTGAGTTAAACTGAATTTGAATTTAAGTACCGAAGAGAGTACAGCTTTGTCACTAGAAGAGTAACTACTTGGTTCTCCCACTCTGATAAAACTGGTTTTACAGCCAATTATTAAATATTAGGCCACTGAAAATAACAAAATATTGGCAATTCTGACAAACTAATGCGCTGCCAACTCACTGAAAGCTTTAACCTCGATGAAAGCGCCATTCCAGGTGGAGAACGTTTTTCCTTCTCTCACACTGAACTCAACCAGCCTGTGAGTTTCACTTGGGTTCCACATCACTGTGTTTTTCCATTTTTCCCCTCTGGCTTTCTTGGAAGCCTGACAGACCGTCTGGAAAGATGAACTTTCCAAGGTCCAAACACACAGCTGCTCCTTCCAAGGCCGGCTCCAAACCTGACGTGAGCTGCTTGGTAGACATCACCCCATCAGTTATTAATGCCTTGTGAGCTTTCCATATTCCAATGTACACTGGGGAGACTACCTGTTAACTCTAAAACCTGTAAAACAAAAATATTAACTGAAAAATTAGTAGATACTCTATGTGCATAGGATATGCATGTATACACAACTCTCGCTGCCCTTCTGACATCAGAAGAGACGAGCAGAGCTCACTGAGACTTCAGCACAAAGGCCACAGCACCAGCCTGCCCCTGGACACAGCTTGGTGAATCAGGGGGACAAGGCTATGCCCACGGTGGGTTTGTCCACCTAGCCACACTTTCAACAGAGCTCCTCTACATGCACAAAAGCATCTTGCCTTTTTTTTTTCTTCCCCTTTTTCCTTCCCTGCTACTACCTAATCCCTATTTTTAGCCAGTGTTCAGTAATGGCCTCTTTACTTTCCCCCACCTTCTCCCCACCCTCTGTAGTTCTTTAAGCTGTTAGTAGAGCAAACAGATTCATCCACAGATAACAAGAACCATGGTCAGAACCATTTCAGAGACACATGATAAATACCATGCACTATCAGATCAGGCGTACAAGAGCAGAAACACTGTGCAGTACTCTTACTACTCATCTGCCACGCCAAGTTATACGACACAGAAGACTCTAAGTTACAGCAAGAAAGACATGACTTCTCTACCTTGGTTTCCTTCACAGCACCTTAGTGTCTGCCCCCAAACAAGACACATCACCCACTTGCTCAATACTATGAAAAAACCCAAGCTCGCACTCTGGCCTGTAGGCCTCCATCACCCAGCCCCCCACCCTCCACACCACACATCTTTCTATTGATGAACTGATAAAAGTGCTGCCCTGTTTCTGTTTCCCTCTCAGTAGGCTATTCCCCCAGATCTGCAGTAGCTATGGTTACTGGAGTCTCAGCTCCAATGTCACTTGTGACACAGCTCCCCAGTTAACAGCCCTTCTTAAGCACTGTCCCATTTCACTGGCATCCAAGTCCTCGCCCTCCCATGACATTCCTAACTCATTTCTACCATGAAACTATAATTCCATTAAAGTTCCTCTCTTTTTTCCTCCTATGTTCCTGATGCCCACCCAGCACAGTGACCACCACATAGAAGAGGCTCTCAACCTGTGTTGAGTTAAATAAATCAAATTTGTAATAACCTCTCAAAACCGTAACACCTAATATTTACTGAGGGCCCACTGTATGCTCCCAACACCATTCTAAACATATTCTACTCGTAATATTTGAACAGTCCAACAATCCTACAGGGTCTCCCATCTGACAGATTAGAAACCAAAGCTTAGAGAGACTAAGATGCTGCAAAGTCACTTAGTGAGTAACTGGCAGAGCCAGGACTGTGGTCTGACGGAGGTAAGAAGATATAATTCACATAAAAATATTAAGCGTGTACCTTCCTAACCACAGTGTTATATAACCTCCAACTCAGATTTCTTCACTGTAATATGGTAATAATCATGTCATCACACTTAACAGCTTTGTAAGGAATAAATATGTAAAAACAAAACTAGAAATTATAGTAAGCTATGTAGATATATTACAACATCCTAAAATAGCAACGCACTGCTTACCATCAATCTAACTAGGTCAAAAGAAACAGAGCAAGCAATAAAATTCTTTAATCTCATGCTTCATCTCTGGCACAGCTGTACGTAGTGGCATGAATGTGAAACTCCTACACATGTTTCAGTAGAAGTCAGTGCATATTCTACCCACCTAGCCGTCAGCTGCAGCTGTGTAAGTATGGGCATGAGAAGAAGTTAAGCAAAGTGTTAGCATCCATCAAAGAGAGGACCATGTGTACACATGTGAAGATGCCAATGTCAATCTCAGTCCTCTATATTAGGAAGGGGGGAAATGAGATGGGGGCGAGCTACCAAGTGCTGTGTGCATGTATGTCACTGTCAACATGATTCACATCATGGTGTGAGACTATAATGCACCAATAAAAGCATATTAAAAAAAAAGAAAGAGGGCCCATGGATACCAAGAAACTACTTCTGTTGACATCAACTCCACCCTTACAACCAAACACCAGCCCATTTGCTCTCCATTCATTAACAGGAGAGAAAAAAACTGATATGATACCCAGGCTGGAACACTCTTTTAAACAGTCCCTCAAACTTTAATATCCCTTATTCTATGACTTTAAGACAATTACTACCAAAATAGTGAAATATAAAGTAGTTCTCAACTATAAATCTAAAACTAAGGCACTAATTATAATTCTAACATTTATTACTATGCCTGTCATTCCAGTGCTTGGAAGGCTGATGCAGAAGGATCACAGGTTTGAGGCCAGTCTCGGCAATTTAGTGAGACCCTCAGCAACTCAACAAGACTTTGTTTCAAAATTTAAAAATAAAATAAAAAGGGCTGAGGACATATCTTAGAGACTGACCACTCCTAAATTCAATCCCCAGTACCCCAAAAAAAGATTTACCCCAAACCATTCCCATTACCCCTAGAGATGAACCGATAAATAATCCATAACATGATGATAACAGTGCTTTTAACATTGATCCAGTGAACTGGGGTATGGTTAGGTGCAGAAGCAGAAAGGTCTGAATTAAAATAAGTCTTGGCAGATTTCATCTACTGAGATATCACTAAGAAATGTGGAATCAAAAATAAAAACTTAGGGTTAAAATAAATTGTATTAATAACATTGAAGGTATTTTAATTATTTCCTTGGTTGAGATATTTTCCTAATTACCTTTCACCTTCCCATTATAGTTACACTAAGGTTGGGTACAACTATAATTAATGAATTGTGCCATTTGGCCATCAGTGCCTATGATTTCAAATTTCATTAATTAACAGAGAGGAAAAATTCCCAGACTGTACAGCAAAGAGAACCTGCACTTTAAGACAATTACTACCAAAATAGTGAAATATAAAGTGGTTCTCAACTATAAATCTAAAACTAAGGGACTAATTATAATTCTAACATTTATTTCTATGCCTGTCATTCCAGTGCTTGGGAGGCTGATGCAGGATACATCCAGTTATTACTGGATGTAGAAAGAGCAGAGGTGATAAGCAGAATTTATAAACATGTTTTTTCCTATAGAAAGTCCATAAAGACCATTTTATATTTATATTTAGGTGGTAGTGGTTATTGTTTTTGTTTTTTCCTAACTATATAAGTATGAAAATCCATTTTCTCAGCCACCATCCAACCCCAAATTATATGGTTCAAAATAAGCAGATAAATGTTAACAAGAGTTAACATTCCTCTGTATTTCTATGTATTTCTATTGATGGCCAATCCCGTTACCTAAAGTTTATTTACTTCTTGACAATTAAAAAGCCCACTGCTAATGTAGAACCTCTTCACCTTCTATCATACAATGAGACAGACCATCCTGGGTGTCAAGCCTTTTAGGACCTCAGACTGGTATGATGTGAACGTGGACTGTAGCACTAGATCCCAAGGCCCCTTTCCTGCTCCTTTGGAGCCAGCATTGACCTTTGACTCTGGGACTTCTTGAAAATGTTTAAATGGGAAAGAAAGGACTTGAGAAGACTTCCGGGAAGATGGCGACCGAGAAAAGCGGGGCTTAAGAGCCCCGCTAACAACAAATCTCCATTACCACAAAATCAGCGCCTTTCAAAGCCAGAAAACAACATCACCAGAGAAACAAAAAAAAATCACCAGGCTCCAGAGAGAAAGCGGACTGAGAACAGAGCCACAGAGGAGATCCTCACGCCCGAGGACGCGGCTTCACGCCTGAGGACGCGGCAGCAGCGCCATACTGCTGGCGGCACCGGCGAATTCACAGGACGGCCACAGCAAGCCGAGGGGAGCCACTGCGGAACAGCCAGGTGGGATTTCTCGGCACAGAGGGCATCTAAAGCTCCCAGTGGCTGAGCTCAGCACACGCTGCAGGGATTCAGAGTGGAAATCAAAACCAAGAAAAAAAAAAAAACGCCAGCCCCATAGCCGAGGGCGTAGCAGTGGCGCCATATTGCCACCGGCGGCAGCAGCACCGAATTCAGCGAGGCCAGTACAGCTACATCTGCATACTCAAGAACAGTGAGTCAAATTGTGGGCCACAGAGGAGAAATCCCAGTACTGTACTCACTGGGACTTGACCCAGTGGGAGAGGGGCGGTGGCAGTGATGTCACACCATAGGAGAACGTGCAACCTGGCACCCCCCCACAGTCTAAAGCAGCCTCTATCGACTCACTGGGTCGGAGACTCTGTGATACAACCCAGTAAAGGAGTACTGGGGTCTGAGATACTACTGACTCGAGATCCAGAGCACCTTAATTGAAGTCATAGTGACCCAAGGGAAGAACCCAGAGAAGGCACAAACTTCCGAAATCATGGGAAAGAGGAATAACACTGGAGCAATGAATGCTCACAACCCCACAACATCAGAACCCGATAAAACAGAAAATCAGAGATTTCTAGAAGATCAAATCAGGAAAATAACTGTAGAAATAATAGAGGTGCTTCGAAAAGAACTCAGAGAGAGCCAAAAAGAGATAAAGGATGCAATTAATGAAGTAAAGGCCTCAATTCAAAGCACAAACAACCGATTAGAACACATGGAGAACAGAATCTCGCTCTTAGAAGATGATCATTCCAAAAATGAACGCATAGTTTCTAATCTAGGAAAAAATATCCGACAGCAGGAATCTGATATTGAAGAAATATGGGTCCATTTTAAGAGAGCTAACCTAAGAATAATTGGAATAGAGGAGGGAAAAGAAAGTGAAACCAAAGGGATCAACAATCTCTTCAAGGAAGTAATAGCAGAAAAATTTCCAGACATAGAGCAAGAGGTCGATACGCAGGTCCAGGAAACGTATAGAACTCCCTTTAGACAGGATCGGAGAAGAGGATCCCCACGCCACATAATTGTCAAAATGACCAATGTGAAAGCCAAGCAGAGAATCTTAAAGGCAACAAAAGCAAAGGGCCAAGTGACATTCAGAGGCAAACCAATTAGAATCACTCCAGACTTCCCAAACCAAGTTATGAGAGCCAGAAGGGCTTGGAGTAACATATTCCCAATTTTGAAAGAAAACAACTTCTAAGCCGGGCGTGGTGGCGCACGCTTGTAATCCCCGCGCTTGGGAGGCGGAGACAGGAGGATCGCGCAGGTTCGAAGCCAGCCGTGCTGGCGTAAGAGACCCTGTTTCAAAAATATAAAATAGGTCTGGGAGTGAAGCCCGGGGGAAGGAGGGCTTCCAGGAACCCCAGTACCACCAAAAAAAGAAAAAAAAGAAAAAGAAAACAACTTCCAGCCAAAAATTTCCTACCCAGCAAAACTTTCTATCAAATTAGATGGAGAAATAAGAAGCTTCCATGACAAACAGAAACTGAAGGAATTTATGTCTTCAAAACCAGCACTAGAGAAAATACTCAAAGAGATTAACTATAAAGAAGAAATAGGTAACACACATCAGAACTAGAGAAACAAGATTTTCCATCCAACAGACAACTAAGATTGGTTATCTGTGGAGATTCATTACTTATGTTAGTCTTTTACCTATCTCTAAAGGGTATTGTTTGCCTTTATTGTTGTTAATTTTTAGGATTTCTAGTTGGAATATTAATATACCTTCAGATATAGCATTTGGAAATATTTTATCCCATTCTATTAGTAACTGTTAACTCTGTTTACATTGTCTTTGGATATACAATATGTTTTTTATTTTTTAGGGAGTTTGTATACTCTTCTGTTGCCTGTGCCATTGAAATCATAACCAAGAAATCACTGCCAATTTCAATGTTGTGAGGTTTTATGACCCAGATTTTCTCCTAAAAGTTTATAGTCTTAAGATTTATATTTAGGTCTTTTATCTATTTTGAGTTAATATTTGTATATGGGATTAGGTAAGGGTCCAATTTTATTCTTTTCCATGTAATTATTATTTTTCAACAATATTTAGTTAAAAGATTATTATTCCCACCACCAAATGTTCGTGGAAACCTTGTCAAAAATAACTTGACAATATAGGGAAGAATTTAGCTCTAGGCTTTTATTTAACTCCAATGGTTTATATATCTGCCTTTAGAATAGTACTACACTGTTTCAATTATTGTAGCTTTATATGGTTTGAAATCAGAAAATATACATCTTCTAGCTTTGTTCTTTTTCAAGATCGTTGTGGGTACCTAGAGTCCATATTCCATATTAGGATAGATTTTTTTTCTGAAAAATAAATATATAAATATATGATAGTTTCACCTAAAAAATAGAAAAAATAGATTCTCTGGTAAGAAAGAAAGCAAAAAGAAATATTGAAATGTTATCTTTAAGTCATCAAAAGCTTGGTATCAGACAAATGAAACTGTTATGTGAGATTATCATTTTTAATTTTTGATAAATTGCTATAATACTAGATGTCAACTACTAAGCCAAGCATGGGAGGGAGGGATAGGGAGAGAACTGGGTGGGGATCGGGTGGGGGCTGACTGGGCGATGTGTGCATGTATGTCTACAAAAGTATGTATCCCACTATGATGTATGAATACAGTGCACCAATTAAAAATAAAAAAATAAAAATAAATTAAAAAAAAAAGAAAATGTTTAAATGGGAGGGAAGCCGGGCGTGGTGGTGCAGGCTTGTAATCCCAGCGTTCGGGAGGCTGAGACCAGAGGATCACGGTTCGCGGACAGCCTCAGCTACTTAGTGAGGCTCTCCGCAACTCAGTGAGACCCGGTTTCAAAATAAAGAATAAAAAATAGGGCAGGAGGTGTAGCTCGGAGGTTGAATGCCCCTGGGTTCCACCCCCAGACCCACAAAAAAAAAAAAAAAAAAAAGGAGGGAGATTAAAGTCAGTGTCTCCTGGTGGTGATATCACCAAGTAAATTCTACCTTCTTTTTCAAATGATGCACATCCACAGTACGGATAACATCATCATCCTGTAAACGGGACTGTTCTCTTCTGATGAATATCAGCACTTTTAGGAAGGACTCACGAAGCTGAGAGTCTCAGAAGTCTGCATGTGTTGAATCTAGCAACCCAGGGAAGCCATGTTTGCCACGGGGCTCGGATTCAGACTGAGCCTACGTCAGAATAACTGTTACTGGTTATTAGCCTAGTGGAATAGAACAGAATCAGACAAAGATGACTGCATCCCCAGCTCAGAGGTTCCAAGTGACTGCGTGACTGAGGTAGCAGGTCTCTCCCCCGCTCAGTCCTCACTAGATTGAACTCTGAGGAAGGAGGCTAACAACAAAGACTCCTCAGATGGAGCCATAGCCTCAGAGCTACACTGACAAGCTTGAGCGTGGACAGGAATTACAGAAGTAAATAACTGACCCAGTAAGTAATGAGGCTGAAAGAGATAGGAGTCTTTTACACTGTATAATCTGGGGAGACGTCCTTGTAAGCATTACAACAGACTCGCTTTGGCATTTACATTGGGATTAGCAGGCCCAGGGGGCGGGGGGCCCTCATGAGAGGACTCTGCTTAACAGAGGAGGCAAAGGCAGGTAAGGAGAAGAAACTAAACTCCAAAGGCAAAGGCGGTGCAGAGTCAGGCAGATCAGCCAGACAGGAGATGACAGGTGGGAAGAATGGGCTGGAGTCCAAGAAGCGTCTGAAGATAAAAACATACACGGGAGTAATAAGATCCAGACTGCATGAGGCTCCAAGAGCATGTTGATCTTTTCAGAAGGAAAGTTAATATGCAACATGTGAGTGATAGACAAGTATAAAAATACTATACTGTGAACAGGAGAGAGAATGCTTATTCTCCAAATGGGATGGTTCTCGGTAGTGACAAAGAACTGGTAGTAAATAAACTACCAGCAGTAATACCTAATTATGATGCTCGGCACCTCGCCAGGAGGGTGAACTCCAACCATGCAGACCAGCCTGAAACAGAACCCACCTGTTCCCTAGGGAAGCAGGAAGCAGAGCAGTGCTGAGCATGATAAGAACTTGATAAGAACCCAGTAGCAGTCCTTACCTCAGCCAGGTGCCAGCCTGCATGCAAGGCTGCACCTGCAGGACCTCAACTGTGCAGAGTTTCCTAAAGGCCAGGGATCCTGGCTGGCTGGCCCACTGTGGAGAAAGGCATTCTCACTCATGGATCCAATAAGCACTCAAGTTCCTCCTGTCTGGAAGAACCAGTGACCCAGCCCAGGCAGAATCTGAACTCCTTTCTGACTGACAGCTAGCATAATGGGTTCCGTCTTTGTGCTTTGCTTTTGTGGTCTTGGGGATCAAACCCAGGGGTTCGTCTATGCTGGACAAGTGCTTACAACTGAGCTACATCCCCAGCCCTGGGTTCTATCTTTAGACTCTTAATGTATCTCCTTCTTTGTCTATGCAGCTGAGGTGGGTTTCCAAAGAATGCCAAGAAGCAAACTAGGCTAAAGCTAACGGGCAGAGTCAGGTCTAGATCCAGGACACATGAGGGCAGACACACAAGGCTGTCAATGAGGGGAATAAATAAATGAAAGGTCCTATGTATCAAGGCGGGGCATGGTGGTGGGGGAGGCTCACAGCAACAAGAAAAAGCCATGGTCAAAAGCCCATGGAGCCGGGCGTGGTGGCGCATGCTTGTAATCCCCGCGCTTGGGAGGCAGAGACAGGAGGATCGCGCAGGTTCAAAGCCAGCCGAGCGCACTGGCCTAGGAGACCCTGTTTCCAAATAAAAATGTAAAAATAGGTCTGGGAGTGTAGCCCGTAGGTAGAAGGGCTTCCAGGAACCCCAGTACCACAAAAAAAAAAAAAAAAAAAAAAAAAAAAAGCCCATGGACAGCCAGGTGTGGTGGTGCACACTTGTAATCCCAGTACTTGAGAGGCTGAGATGGGAGCAGGTTGGAAGCCAGCCTCTGCAATTTAGTGACACCCTGTTTCCAAATAAAAAATAAAATCAGGTGAGGAAGTATAACTTGGAAGTAGAATGTCTCTGGGTTCAATCCTCAGTACCAAAAAAAAAAAAAGTACCTGGGCAACTGGGAGTAGTGGCACATGCCTATGATCCCAACACTTGGGAGGCTGAGACAAGAGGATCACAGGTTTGAGGACAGCCTCAGCAATTTAGCAAAGCCTTCTGCAACTTATTAAGACCTTGTTTCAAAACATAAAATAGAGCCAAGTGTGGTGGCGCACACTTGTAATCCCAGTACTTGGGGGGCTGAGACAGAAGGACAACAGGTTCACAGCCAGCCTTAGCAACTTTGAGAGGCCCTCTGCAACTTAGTGAGACTTTGTTTCAAAATAAAAAATAAAATAAAATAGGAAGCCTGGTGTGGTGGCATAGGCTTGTAATCCCAGCATTTGGGAGGCTGAGACCGGAGTATCATGGTTCGCAGACAGCCTTAGCTACTTAGTGAGGCCCTCCGCAACTCAGTGAGACCCTGTTTCAAAATAAAGAATAAAAAATGGGGCAGGGGGTGTAGCTTGGAGATCAAATGCCTCTGGGTTCCATCCCCAGACTCTCAAAAAAAATAATAATAATAAAATAAAATAGGGCTGGGGGTGCAGCACAGGGGTAGAATGACCCTAGGTTCAATTCTCAGTAATACAAAAAATAAAATAAATGAAATAAAATAGGATGACAAGGTGTGGTGTTGCACACCTGTAATCCCAGTTCTTGGGAGGCTAAGACAGGAGGATCACAGGTTCAAGAACAGCCTCAGCAAGTAGTGAGACTCATCAACCTAGTGAGACACTGGAGACACTGTTTCAAAATAAAAATGAAATAGGGATGGGGTGTAGCTAGGAGGTAGAATACCCAGCACAACAATAACAAAATCCCATGGGCTTCCATAGGCAAGAAACCAAGAGAAGCTAAAAGTCAGAGACAGAAGAGACTCAAGTTCTGAATAGAAATCATTTTCAACATATGCTCAAAAGAAAATCTAAGCTTTGTACAGTAGTGATATGTTTTGAAAAAATGTACCACATATACTGGGATACAGTGCATTCAGTGAGATTACTCTCCCAACCTAAGAGTTACACATATCCACTTTATCACATATCAGATTTCACGCATGTTTGTATGATCCAACTATTAAGAGAGCTTACATATCAATTTGAAACAATTCGGTTTTAAATTCAAATATAGGAACATTTAACTTATATGCAGAATCACTGAAATTATACAATTTTTATTTCATGGCTCATACTTCAAGCCATCCAGCAGAGAAAAAACCTAAACTAGACTCAGAATATTGGAAGCAGGAAGAAAGGATGCCCCCAAGCTCAAAGCTGTTCCAACCGAGTACTCCTCAGAACATAAGGATGCTGGTGAGAAAAGTACAGATCTTTACAGGGGCCTGGGGGAGTACCCCTACCTCGCCCCATAAGGATGTGCTCAGGCCTGATGGAGGGCTTTCCCTTGGGCCACACATCAGACTGTGACCACAGGAAGAAGAGTCAAGTACCTCCTGCCCAGCTCTGTAACCAACACACAGGTATGCCCAGGGAGCGATAAACGTTCACACCTGGACATATTGGGTACCTGGACTGAGAATGAGCCCATGGCTAGCCCTTCCAGTCAACTGGCCACCAGATGTGCCAGTGTGCTGCCAGCCTGGGCGTGGATGACCACTCCCCACAACACTGTGAGACAGCAGCGCCTGGCCTCAGCCTGCCTGATCCTGCGCCCAGGCCCCCAGCAGAGGGAAGGTGAGCAGGACATAGACCTCCTTCTGCTTCCCATGTGACTCAGCCATCACCCCAGGTGCTGGGCGACAGCAGACATGAGGTTGGAGCCAGAGAGGGAAAGCCAGGCAGGGCCTGGGGTGCCAGGGGACAGGAAGCCAGAGCCTTTGTGGTGGACACAGAGAAGCAAGATGGCGCATGATCCAAGCCCAGACCCCCAACACATGCTCCACTGTTCCACTTGGCTTCATTTACAAACCAAGATCAAATATAACATGATGAAGAATTTCAAGATGCTAACAGTAGAGTGTTAGGCCAGCATGGGACCTTTGTGGGCAGAACACTAATCCCTTGGTCATATGCCCAGGAAGCCAGCTCAGGCTGGTTCTTTGCTAAAACATGAAAAAGATCAAAGGAAAAGAGGATTAGTCCATAACTTTCTATAAGGTTTCTTTAATACAAGCTTTAGCCAGACAAGGCAATGCATGCCTATGATTACAGCCACTTGGAAGGCTGAGGCAGGAGGACTGCAAGTTCGACGCCAGCCTGGGCAATTCAGCAAGACCCTGTCTCATAATAAAAAATAAATAAAAAGGGCTGGGGATGTAGCTCAGTGGTAGAGCACTTGCCTGGTATGTGCAAGTCCTGATTTAAACCCCCCACACTACAAACAACAAGCTTTAAATGGAAATAGAAGAATAGCACAGATTTTCTCCAAAACTTACACTTTTCAAAATGCAATGAGTGATTCTAAACTTTAAAGTTCTGTATTCAAATAAATTAGAGAAATTTACGTAATAATGGCCACTTTTAACTTTGCCTACTGTGTAAATAAGCACTATATTCACAGCTACTGTCTACTAATACCTCTATACAAAACAAACTTTAATCTGGTCCTTCAGATTAAATAAATTCAGCATTGCAAAAAGTGTAATGAAATCCTGATGATGCTGGTTGATGAAGAACCAAAATAGCCCAGGTCTCCAGGGTGACTAGGCCACCTCACTCCTCTCATAGCCAGCGGGCAGCAAGGATGTCATCATATTTCACAGATTTAACCTATGTGGTTCGTTTAGTTAGGAGGGTGTGTGTGTGTGTGTGTGTGTGTGTGTGTGTGTGCGCGCACCCGTGCGTGTTTTGAAGTGGAGAGATACTGGGGATCAAAGCCGGGCGTGGTGACGCACACTTGTAATCGCAGCATTTGGGAGGCTGAGACAGGAAGATCGCAGTTCGTGGCCAGCCTCAGCTACTTAGTGAGGCCCTCCGCAACTCAGTGAGACCCTTTTTCAAGATAATGAATAAAAGCCGGGCGTGGTGGCGCACGCTTGTAATCCCCGCGCTTGGGAAGCAGAGACAGGAGGATCGCGCAGGTTTGAAGCCAGCAGCGCGTGCTGGCTTAGGAGACCCTGTTTCCAAATAAAAATGTAAAAGTAGGTCTGGGAGTGTAGCCTGGAGGTAGAAGGGCTTCCAGGAACCCCAGTACCACCAAAAAAAAAAAAGAAAAAAAAAAAGAAAATGAATTAAAAAAAAAAATAGGGCTGGGGATGTAGCTCAGAGGTAGAATGCCCATGAGTTCAATACCCAATACTACAAAAAAAAAAAAAAAGTAAAACACAATTAAAAAAATTTAATACAAGCTGGGCCTGTAGTGGTACATGCTCGTAATCCCAGTACTTGGGAGGGAGGCTAAAACAGGAGGTTCAGAGCCAGCCTGGGCAACAGCTCTCAGCAACCTAGTGAAATCCTTTTTCCAAATAAGGGGAAAAAAAAAAAAAAAAGGGAGGGGGATGTAGCTCAGAGGTAGAATGCCTCTGGGTTCAATCCTGAACACCAAAAAATTTTAAAAAAATACAGAAAAAATACAGAAAAAAATGCAAAGTATCTCATTAGCAGTTTTTTTTTTTTACATTGGTTACACATTAACACTGAGATATACTAAGTTAGATAAATGTATCATTAAAATTAATAATTTTAGTAATGTTTTCATTTACTTTTAAAATATGGATACAGAGCCAGGCATGGAGGCACACGCTTAGAATCCCAGTACCAGGGAGGCTGAGATAGGAGGCTTGCAGGTTTTCAGCCAGCCTCCGCTACTTAGGGAGGCCCTCTGACAAATTAGTGAGACCACCAGGTGTGGTGGTGCATGCTTGTAATCCCCGCGCTTGGGAGGCTGAGACAGGAGGATCGTACAGGTTCAAAGCCATCCTCAGCTACTTAGTGAGGCTCTCAGCAACTTAGTGAGACCCTGTTTCCAGATAAAGTATAAAATAGGTCTGGGAGTATAGCCCGGAGGTAGAAAGCCTCTGGGTTCCATCCCCAGTACCACCAAAAAAAAAAAAAAAAGAAAAAAAATTAGTGAGACCATTTCAAAATAAAAAATAAAAAATAGAGCTAGGGATGTAGCTCAGAGGTAGAATATCCCTGGGGTCAAAAAAGGTAAATAAGTAAATTTTAAAAAATAAAATATAGATACTGGAAAACCACAATTTACATACATAAATGTTGTTATCTGTCATCTTGGACTGGCATAACAAAATATCATAGATGGGGGTGACAACCAATAGGAGTTTCTCTCCTCACAGTTATGGAGGCTGGCAAGCCCAAGACCAAGATGACTATTCTTCCATTGCAGTGGGGTCTATTGGTCTATGCCATTGCTGTGGGGTCTACTGGTCTATCCCATTGCTAGTGAGAACTACTAGTCTATCCCATTGCTGGTGAGGGCTACTGGTCTATCCCACTGCTATGGGATCTACTGGTCTATTGGTCTATCCCATTGCTTTGGCATCTGTTGGTCTATCCCACTGTTGCGGGGTCTACTGGTCTATCCCATCACTTTGGCATCTGTTTGGCATCTCTAGTGACTTCTAATGGCGACACTAATCCTATGGGATCAGGACCTTGCCCTTTTGATGCCATTCAGTCTTAATTACTTCTTTAGAGTTCCCATCTCAAAACACAGCCACTTTGGGGAGCTAGAGCTTCAAACTATGAATTGGGGGAAGGGTCACAAAAGTTCAACCGTAACATGAAGCTTACATTAAATTTTCATGGGCAATGCTGCTATGGGGCAGGGGCCAGCAAACTCGCCTGCAGGCTAAATGTGGCCTGCTGCCCATTTTGTATGGCCCAAGAGCTAAAAAGGGTTTTTACATTTTTAAATGGTTGAAAAATATCAAAAGAATATGTCAAAACCTGAAAATTAGGCAGGGCATAGTGGCATGTATTTGTAGTCCCTGCACTCAGGAGACTAAAGCAAGAGGATTGCTTGAGTCCAGGAGTTTAAGGCCAGCCTGAGCAACAAAGCAAAAGCCTATGTCAAAAAAAAAAAAAAAAAAAAGATAAAGAAAATTATTTAAGATTCCAATATTCTCTCCAACAAAGTTTTATTTCCACACAGAGTCATCTGTCTACATGCCATTTGTGAGCACTGATGTACGACGGCAGAGCTGATGGCTGCAAGGATTGGTATGTCCCACAAAGATGTTGACTACATGGCCCTTTACAGAGAATAACTCTTGCTACAGAAGACTAAAAAAAAAAAAAATGCATGGTCTGATTGGGCCTTTTACTGTCTGTTTGTTTGTTTGTTTGCTTGTTTGAGACAGAATCTAAGTTATCCAGGCTGGCCTTGAGCTCACTATCCTCCTACCTCAGCCACCCAAGTGCCTGGAATTGCAGGTGCACATCACAGCACCCAGCCTGATTAGGCCCACTTCTAAAGTAGTAAGCCTAGCTTGGTGGCTCACACCTGTAATCCCAGTAATTGCAAAGCTGAGATGGAGGACTGCAAGTTTGAGGCTAGCCTCAGCAACTTAGAGACCCTCAGCGATTTAGCAAGACCCTGCCTCAAAATAAAAACACAAAAAGGACTGGGGGTAAAGCTCAGAGATAAAATGTTCTGGGGCTCAATCCCCAGGGAGCCCCCCAAAACACAACAAAATTTTAAAAAGCAAAACACATACTCAAGGGCTGGGAGTGTATCTCAGTGGCAGAAGCAATTGCCTAGCACACATAAAACCCTGAGTTTAATCTTCAGCACAGAAAAAACATTAAAATACAAGATAAACATTAAAAATAACACTGGAAATTTATTACTTTTTTCTGGTACTGAGGATTGAACCCAGGGGCATTCTATCTCTG
Organism: Muscardinus avellanarius; assembly: GCF_963383645.1. NCBI lineage: Eukaryota > Metazoa > Chordata > Mammalia > Rodentia > Gliridae > Muscardinus > Muscardinus avellanarius. The sequence goes on along the minus strand of NC_137794.1, from coordinate 64,889,461 downwards.
AGTTATAACCCAGCCCCTTACTTTATTTTTTATTTTAAAACAAGGTCTCATTAAATTGTGGAGAAAATTTATTACTTTTACTATGCTTACTTCCAAACATACCTATTTTTATGTCAGCAATATTAAATTCAAAACCTTGTATCAGGGGTCAAGGTGTAGCTCAGTGGTAAAACACTTGCCTGGCATGCACAAGGCCTAAATTAGACCTCTAGCACTTTTAAAGGGGAAAGAAGAGCCTGGCGTGGTAGCACACACTTGTAATCCCAGCATTTGGGAGGCTGAGACAAGAGGATTGTGATTTGTAGCCACCCTCAGCTACTTAATGAGGCCCTCTGCAACTTAGACCCTGTTTCAAAATAAAAAATAAAAAACAGAGCAGGAGGTGTAGCTCGGAGGTCAAATGACTGTAGGTTCCATTCTCAGACCGAAAAAAAAAAAGATTCCAAAGCATTAGAAGCAGCCAGAATAAAGACAAGGAATTCAAAAGTAACAAGAAGCCAGGCCTGGTGGCCCACACTTGTAATACCAGCATTTGGGAGGCTGAGACAGGAAGATCATGGTTCAAGGACAGCCTCAACTACTTAGTGAGGCCCTTTGCAACTCAATGAGACCCTGTTTCAAAAATAAAGAAAGAATAAAAAATAGGACTGGGGAAGTAGCTCAAAGGTAGAATGCCCCTGGATTCCATCACCATACCGCAAAAAAGAAAAGAAACAAAAAACAAAAAAGTAACAAGAGTAAGGCTTCTCCTAAGAAAATAGAAGAGCTAATGAAAATAGATTCTGATGTTGAACTGTTACTCAGAACATCTGTTACCCACAATACGCTGAAACTGGTCCCTAGGAAAGACGTTCTTATAGAGAATGTGCCACGTTGTGATGCACCAACTCAGAAGCAATGAGCTTTCTAGAAAAACGAGGCTTTGTACTTTTTAAATTTAAAATACATAACAGATAAACGTCAAAAGTTTCATGTCCTCAAAAGGTTCAGTTTCTATATAAATGATAAAATTAGTTAAGATTCTACCATCTCAGGGTCAGACTTTGGCTCTGTTAAGGATGTTAATGACATGATTGCAAACAAATAGCTTCAAAGCAAATAACCAAATATTGACTAAAGTAGATACAGTTCAAAACCTGGATTTGGTAGTGCAAAAGAATAAGCCGGTCACATTAGCTTTGATCCTCCCACTTCTTTTACCAATCCTCTTCAATATTCCAACCTCCAGGCAATTGTGAGGTGAATGATTTGCGCTACCACCCACTCTAGGCCATAATATGCTGACTCGCCATGGGGCTCAAATGGGCCAATCAGTCACCGAAGCCTCCAAAACTGTGAGTCAAAAATAAACATTTCCTTTTTCTTTTTCGGTACTGTAGTTTTAATCCAGAGGTATTCTACCTCTAAGCTACATCCCCAGCCCTTTTTATTTTTTATTTTGAAACAGGGTCTTGCTAAGTCTCTAAGGATAGCCTCAAACCCGTGACCCTTCCCTCTCAGCCTCTTAAGAATTAAGAGTATTTTGTTACAGTAGCAGAACGCTGACTAGCACAGTAGAGACCAGAATAACTAAACTCAGTTACTGAGGAACAATGGCAACAGGAGAAACTGCTCCCTAGAAATCCCTGCAGTTGCTGCAGCATGCCAGCAGCTGTTGCTGATCCAGAACCCAGCCAGAAATGCAAGCTGCCCATCTCAGTCCGGCAAGCACTGAGACCCCAGTCCCTGCCTTTAGACAGACAACTACTCTAACTCACCAGCAGCACGATAGGACAGACCACATGGTGCAAGTACAAGAAAAATAAATTGACACAGCCAAGACCGCAGCCTCGCTCACCGTCCCCGACTGCTCTTCCCTGTCCCTCCTCCAGTCTCTCTCCCCTCAGTTATTCTCCTCTTTCTCAGTTACTTTAATCAAGGAACTTCAAAGACCCATGTCCACTGTCATTACACACACCATGATGAAAAGCTGAAGGAGATTTCGCTGATGGCACATAAGAAGGTTCCCTGGCTGGTTCCTATAACAAAACTCTAGTTGTAGTTTGCTGAATATTTAAAAGGGCAAGAAAATAAAAGAGATGTGATAGCTTTTTGCTTTATCTTTCCATTTAATTTAAAAACACCTTGCTGGAGGCAGGTTTTACTTAAAAGGACCATAGTGAGATCGCACAGGTTCGAAGCCAGCCTCGGCTACTTAGTGAGGCTCTCAGCAACTTAGTGAGACCCTGTTTGCAAATAAAGTATAATGTAGGTCTGGGAGAATAGCCCAGAGGTAGAAAAGGCCCTGGGTTCCAACCCCAGTACCACACACACACAAAAAAGACCTTAGTGTCCTGTTCTACAAATACATAGAATAGATAGAACCTTTTATCTTGCAGAATTAGAGGGCCCATAGTGGTAATTCTAAGAAATTAGGGTTGCAATACATTCCTAAATAATTTATTTTTTGAACTGGAATTGAACCCTGAATCATTCTTCCACCTTTGAACTATACCTCCAGTTTGTTTGTGGTGTGTGTGTGTGTTACTGGATATTGGAAATTGAATCCAGGAGCATTCTACCTCTGGTCTATACCACCAGCCCTTTTTATGTTTCGTTTTGAAACAGGGTCTCACTAAGTAGCTTAAAATCTCACTAAGTTACTATGGCTGGTCTCGAACCTGAGATTCTCTTGGCGCAACCTCCAAAAGTTCTAGGATTACAGATGTGTCTCACTGTGATCATCTCATTTTCTTATATGAAACAAGGATCCCTAAATTGCTGAGGCTAGCCTCAAACCTGCAATCCTTCTTTCTCAGCCTTCCAAGTACTGGGATTCTGGGCATGTACTATCATGCCCAGAACAAAGCTAGTATTGTAAATATTAGTGTATGTTACCTGATATGGAACAATTAAACAAAGTGGCCCAAACCATTTTATTGGTTTTTCTTCCTCCAAAATATTACTATAAAGCACGGTGGCAAATGCTCATAACCCCAGTACTTGGGAGGTGAGACAGGAGGATCGCAGGTTCATGGCCAGCCTCAGCAACTAAGTGGGGCCCCTCCACAATTTAGTGAGACCCTATTTCAAATAAAAGAATAAAATAGGGCTGGGGGTATAGCTCAGAGGTAGAATGTCCCTGGGTTCCACCCTCAGTACCACAAAAATTTTTTTTTAATTTTTTTATGGCAATCCATGAAACTCACTGGTATTCTGGCATCTTGGAGCCTTCTGCAACTAAAGTTCCTGTTACCTGCTGATGTATTTGAAGTGTGGTTGAACATACATTACTGGAACATTCTTTCAACTCTCAAGTTTGATTAACTCACTTTCTGTCCAGTTGTCTTAATTAATCTACAGCCTTCAAACTTTGGGAATATTGCTGCCAATTCTTTACAGCCATTTGTTTAATGCACAGTTTGCTCTAATACCTTCTTAGGCAAAATTACAAATAAAACCCCCCTTTTTTTTATACTTCCACTAATTAAGTAGACATTGGAATGCGCCATGCCCTGTAATCTGTATTAATGTGTGAGTACAAGTTCTGCTACTTCATATGAAGCATTCAGAAAACACTGACTAAGTGAAGATTACTGTGGTGAAGGACTTCCATTTGTTCAAAACCATCAGTGAAGCAGGTGTGGCGATGGTTCATCTACACTTGGAAGGCTGAGAAGGAGCACAGGTTCGAAACAATTTAGTGAGGCTCTGTTTCAAAATAAAAAACAAGCCGAGCGCTGTGGCCCGTGCCTGTAATCTCAAGGCTGAGACAGGAGGATCCCAGGTTCACAGCCAGCCTCGGCAATTTAGTGAGGCTCTCCACCACTCTGTGAGACTGTTTCCAAATAAAAGAAGAAAATAGGGCTGGGAGTGCAAGTCAGAGGTAAAAAAAAAAAAAAAAAAAAAAACACCCCTGGGTTCAATCCCCAGTACCAAAACACAAAAAGCAAAACCATCACTGAATGTCTGCCATGTGTCAAGCACTGTGCTGGGCAATGCAGAATGCAGGGTTAAATGTAAATAAGACAGACATAGGTCCTGCACAGTAGCTCTTCCATGGCTAGGAAAAAAGACTGACCTTAACAAATAACTACAATCAAATAGCTAGAAAGCCAAAGCCAACATGTGTGCCTTGCACAGAGCCTAAAAAAAAAATTAAGCTTAAGATGGGCATAGTGGTGCACACCTGTAATTCCTGTACTCAGGAGGCTGAAACAGGAGAATCACAGGTTCAGAGACAGCCTCAGCAAGTAGTGAGACTTTTAGCAAACTAGCAAGACTCTGTTTCCAAATCAGAAATAAAATTGGGCCAAGGGTATAGCTCAGAGGTAGAATGCCTCTGGGTTCAATACCCAGTACCATACACACAAAAAAGTTAAGCTTAGTACATACTATTATTAATACCTGTGTTCGAAAAATGCAAGTCCTGTACTCCATAAGGGACTTTGTTGAGTTTATAGGTCAACAGGGACATAAAAGGCGGGAGAAGGCAAAGTCATGTCTCAAATCTGTTGGATGGTGGTGATAGGTGCCCATCATTGTGAATGTACTTAATGCCACTGAATCATACACTTAACATAGTTAAACTGACAAATTATATGCTGCTCTTTACTACAATAATAAAAAAATAAAATTGAACTGGGCACAGTGGTATGAGCCTGTACCAGTACTCTCAAGGCTGAGACCAGAGGATTTTAGGTTCAAGGCCAACCCTGGCAACTAAGAAAGACCCTGTTTCAAAATAAAATTAAGAGGGCTGGGACTTACATATTTAACCACCAAAAATGTAATACATGAGTCCTTCCAAGTCTCCCACAGTGGCATACAAGGTAAGAAAGCCACACAGAACAGATGGGAACATGGGCCAAATCCCATGAAGTTTCTCCATTTGGTTCTTTTCTAACTTCACATTAACTGTACAGTTCATATTCTATGCTCATCTATCAAAGAACAGCTTGAGGGACTGTAATCTTGTAAAGTTGTTTCATCACAAATACATAGATGGAAGCTGGGCGTGGTGGCGCGCACTTGCAATCCCAGCATTTGAGAGGCTGAGACAGGAGGAATGCGGTTCGCAGCCAGCGTCAACTGCTTAGTGAGGCCCTTTGCAACTCAGTGAGACCCTGTTTCAAAATAAAGAATAAAAAATAGGACTGGGTGTGTAGCTCAGAGGTAGAATGCCCCTGAGTTCCATCCCCAGTACCATAAAAAACAAACAAACAAATACATGGATGGTTTCTAATCTCCGCTGGATTTTCAGCCATTTTCCTTGTCACCAATCAGATTCCAAACCTCTTCAGATCTGCTACTCAACCCACAGTTGCATATAAAGGCCTCTTCCCTCAGCTTCCTGGTCCTCACTAAACCTATCTGTGTTCACTCCCATTCTTTTTTTCTATTCAGGTCTTGAATAAGTGGTCCCACAGCAAGCACTCTCCACTAAGCTCTGTCCCCAGCCCCCACAGTTGTTTTTTTTTTTTTTTTTTTTTTTTTTTTTTTTGTGTGTGTGTGTGTGTGTGTGTGTGTGTGTGTTTTGCTGGGATGCTGGGATGCTGGGATGGAGCCTAGGGACATTCTACCTCTGAGCTACACTCCTAGCCCGATTTTTTATTCTTTATTTTTGAAACAAGGTCTTACTAAGTAGCTGAGGCTATCTGCAAACCTACGATCCTCCTGTCTCAGCCTCCCAAGTCCTAGGATTACAAGCATGCACCACCACACGCGGCCCCCACAATTTATTTTAGTTAGAAAAAAATATATAGTATTACTCTTATGAAATTTTAAATGTAGATAATACATAATTAAAATAGGGTACACAAGAGAAATGAAAACAAACAAACATCCACTCAGAGACTTGTACACTAATATCTGTAGCCACACTACTCAAGACAAGCAAAAACCAAAAACAACCAAAATGTTCACCAACATATGAATGAGTAAAAAATTGTGGTATAGCCGTAAGTGGAATACGGCTCTGTAACAAAAAGAAAAGCCCTACTAATACCAGCAACTACACGGAGTGACTTCAAAAGCATGCTAAGTGAAAAGACACAAAAGAAAATATACTCTATTGATTCCACTTAAACACGTATAAAATCTTTAAAAAGGTAAAAACTACAATGACAGCAGATTGATGGTTTCCATGATCCAGGACATAAGGAAGAAAGACCGCACAAGGGTCCGAGGGATACACAGAATGCTGAGATGTTCTGCCTTATGGCTGTGATGGCAGCTACGTGGCTGCATACATTAGTCAGAACTCATCAAGTTTCTTAAATATAAATAAACTAAGCCTTCTAAAATGCATTCCTAGTTAAAAATTTTTAAATCTACATTTAATTTTTTCCTAAAGATCCACTGTATTTTAGTTCTAAAGTGAGTCAATCCCATACATAGTATTGTGTTTTTCATAATGGCACAAACCCTTCTCTACTGACTGGAAACAATACTTACTCCAAAGCCTTATCAAGGCAACAATTCACAACATAAGCAGGCAAATTCTGTTAGTATCAAATGGCTGCCAGGCGTGATGGCACACGCTTGTAATCCCAGCATTCGGGAGGCTGAGACCGGAGGATCGCAGTTCATGGACAGCCTCAGCTACTTAGTGAGACCCTGTTTCAAAATAAAGAATAAAAAATAGGGCAGGGGGTGTCGCTCTGAGGTTGAATGCCCCTGGGTTCCATCCCCAGACCTGCCAAAAAAGAAAATGGCATTATTATTCATTATAATAAATGAGCGCCATGTCTCTGATCAAATATAAAGATTCTTTGGAAACCTCCTGAATAAAGATCTTAAGCGCCAAAGGATAAACAGTGCTCTTCTCCTGGGACACTGAACCTGGGTGGAAAACACAGGGCAAGGACTTTCTTTATTCACTTACGAATAAAATGTAGGTACATTTTTTTTTTTTTTTTGTAATACTGAGAGTAGAACCCAGGGGCTTTTCTACCTCCGGGCTATACTCCCAGACCTATTTTATACTTTATTTGGAAACAGGGTCTCACTAAGTTGCTGAGCACCTACTAAGTAGCTGAGGCTGGCTTCGAACCTGTGCAATTCTCCTGTCTCAGCTTCCCAAGCACTAGGATTACAAGCGTGCGCCACCACGCCCGGCTATCATATGTATACTTTTCTTAATTCTCATCCTACCCCTAGCATCTAATAAATATAGTATTCCCTAAAAACACTCATCTATTAGCTAGGCATGGTGGTGCATGCCTGCAATCCCAGTACTTGGGAGGCTGACAGGAGGATTACAGGCTCACAGCAAGCCTCAGCAACTTAGTGAGACCCTGTTCCAAAATAAAAAATAAAATACGAGCCGGGCGTGGTGGCACACGCTTGTAATCCCCGCACTTGGGAGGCTGAGACAGGAGGATCGCACAGGTTTGAAGCCAGCCTCAGCTACTTAGTGAGGTTCTCAGCAACTTAGTGAGACCCTATTTCCAAATAAAATATAAATAGGTCTGGGAGTATAGCCCGGAGGTAGGAAGCCCCTGGGTTCCATCCCCAGTACCACAAAAATAAAAAATAAAAATAAATAAATAAATAAATAAATAAATAATAAAATACGGCTGGAAGTACAACCTCAGAGTAAGAATGTCTCTAGGTTCCCAGGAGCCCTTGCCCCCACACACATATAGGCAAAAATTAGAATTGTTTCCACAAAGGACTCACTTCCTAAACAATCTATATTCAAATCAATTTTATGGTTTTTTTTTTATCTTGCCTAAGGCAGCTTTTGTTAATCTCAGCTACAGGTAGGGCTCTAGACTTTGTCTAAAGCCTACCTGAAAAATGGCTACAAAATAGTATCTTAAATCCCCTACAGTTTCCAGAGTTACAAATGATCATTACACCCAGAGGAGAGGAAGAGGTTGATGGCAACATGTTTCTGTTCACTTATGATTAGACTTGGGAGAGCTGATCAGTTTTGACAGTTCCACTGACTCACTGACTTGCTTTCCAAAAAGCACAGGATATTTCCAGCTCAATAGAGTAATTACCCAAAGATTAGTGACCAATGATGAATTTATCCTCTTAAGTGACCATAAATAATGGGGATTACATTGCTTTGACATTTTTCCATTACCCATTCTCAGTTGCCACCAGACACCCAAAGTCAACACAATGAATTAGAGGAACAAGACACATTAATTGGATTAAGTATGACTTTTACCAGATTTTTCCCCAAAAAAATAATAGTCTGGCTTTTAAGTGGTTCTGTTTGGTTCCTAATAGATAAATAAATATATATACATATATAATATGTGTATATATATATTATATAGAAAGAAAACTCATATATACAAAATTATAATAGCATACACATAACAAATGAACACTAAGGTATAGAAAATAACCCATTTTGAATTCAACACCAAAAACTTAAATTGTTCTTTTGTGCTATCATCAAGTCTCTTTTTTGTTGTTTTTTTTTTTTTTGGGGGGGGCGGTATATTGGCATAGAATTTTTTTTTTTTTTTTTTTTTTTGGCGGGTTTGGGAATGGAACCCAGGGGCATTTTACCTCTGAGCTACACCCCCTGCCCTACTTTTTATTCTTTATTTTGAAACCGGGTCTCGCTGAGTTGCAGAGGGCCTCACTAAGTAGCTGAGGCTGTCCGCAAACCGCGATCCTCCAGGTCTCAGCCTCCCAAATGCTGGGATTACAAGCATGCGCCACCACACCAGCTATTGGCATAGAATTTAAAAGATTATAGGGCTTCTGTTTCTCAAACTCTTAGGAGGAAAAATGTTTCAGTTACACTTTCCTTTCCCTTCTCTGACTATTGTCATTAAAAATCAAATTCACAAGTCAATAAAATAGTACTTCAGTTCCTCCCAGCGAGCCAGACAGCAGATAATCCCAGTCACAACACTGCCCCATACCCTGGTGTGTGTTTATTTGTTCGTTTGTTTTGGTGCTGGAGACTGAACCTATTTTACATCTTATTTGAAGCAGGATCTCACTAAATCGCTGAGATTGGCCATGAGCCTGTAATGGTCCTGTCTTAGCTTCCTAACTACTGAGATTACAAAAGCATGTGCTACCTCACCCAGCGATCTGTCGTCACACAAACTATATAAATGAGGCCAAATAGTAAAAGGCTAACAGTTACTAGGAGGGAAGGTGTCTTCACCTTCAAGAGGTGAGAATGCCCTCTTCTTGCACAACTACTGATTCCCTCTCAGCCACCCCTGGCTTTTTCAGGTTTCCCTCTGAAAATGTGGTAACTGAGCCAGCCACTCAAGTCATAACTCATAATGAAAATGGCCAGTTCTTTCAAGTATAGGTTCTACTCTTTTTAAAAAATTGTCTAAGAAAGCTACTAGAAAATTAGAAAAAATGAAGTTCTCTGCTGACTAGGACCAGGGGGAGTACTTACAAGGTTTGGTGAGAAGCACGATACGCACTCCCACCCAGCGCCTTCAGCTGGGCTTCGGTCACAAGAGCCCGGGGAGATTACAGCTCAGCACAAGCGTCAACACATGTGCCCGCTTACAGGTGCACTGCCCACCTGCTCGGGAACAACTGTACTGGACATACCTGTGGTGCTTCGAGCATCCAAAGTGCTCTGACATTCTATTATCTCACTCAAATATCCCTGCTCAGTGCGACAGGAAAGCAAGGCAAAATGCTTTCTAGTGTGGCCAAACTGCCAGTTATTATCTCAATTAGGACTGGCTCCCCTCCTGGCCAAGGAGTGCCACAAGATGGCATCTCCTCTCCCTGTAAACCTCAGATGTCTAAGACAGGTGTGCAAGAGCAAACCCACCTTAACAAACCTTAAGAAAGCCCACCATGGGCCTAGTCAAAGAGAACTTGAGTTTATTTCTTCTGGTTTTCTAGCAGCTTTCCCAGACAATTTGTTCAAGAGTAGAACCTATCCTTGAAAGAGTTGGCTGTTCTCATAATAGACTGTGACTCAAGTAGCTGGCTCGGTATCGCATTCTGTGAAGGCTAAGCTACGAGATAAGATCATCTTCTAGTTGAACAGGTTTCCCACCACTGTCAATACTTTATATTTAAATTTGAACTATAAGAACTAGTTGAAATGTTTGTGAGCTATTCTCAAGTCTGTCTAGGACATTTTAAAATATGACAGTGACAGACTTAAGTACATCATGAACTAAAGAAAAAGTAAGTTAAAAGTAAGTTACTAAGAAAAAGTAAGTCTTAGAGGTAGTGTTAAATTAAAAAAAAAAAAAATCTCAAAGCCGGGCGTGGTGGCGCACCCTTGTAATCCCCGCGCTTGGGAGGTGGAGACAGGAGGATTGCACAGGTTTGAAGCCAGCCATGCTGGCTTAAGAGACCCTGTTTCCAAATAAAATATATAAAATAGGTCTGGGAGTGTACCCTGGAGGTAGAAAGCCCCTGGGTTCCATTCCCAGTACCACAAAAAAAAAAAAAATTCAAAACTATGTTTTGGAAATACAACAGTGATAGCAGCTGGGCGTGGCGGTACACATCTGTAATCTCATTACTTGGGAGGCTGAGACAGGAGGATTGTGGGTCTGAAGACAGCCTCAGCAACATAGATGAGACTCTCATCAACCTACTGACACCCTGTTTCAAAATGAAAAAATTTTCAAAGGTGCTAGGGATGCAGCTCAGAAGTAGATGGGTTCAATCCCCAGTACCACAGAAGAAAAAAAAAAGTGATAGTAAAGAGGTAACTCCAACTACTGGAAAGATGAACATCTGAATTTGAGAAATGTAAATGCTAGCAACTTGTTTGAAATACGAGGACATTAATGGAAACAAATTAAATCACCCAGGAGCGCCCAGGGGTCTGTTCAAGACAGAACAGAATGTCTGGGTTTCCGTCACTAAGCTGTGTTGTGCTTAAGGACATGGCTTTTTGTAAAGCACTACTCTGACCTCAGTCAGCTTCACTCTCAGATGCCCAGCTCACATTTCCAGTTATCTGTTTGGCATTACACCATGAGGTCCTGATGGCCTTTAGTACTCTCCATGGCTGAATCCCATGCCAGCCTTCCCTGGCAGCCCCTCCCCCTCGTGGCCTTGCCCCTGTCAACAGCTCCATTCAGCACTGTTGACAGAACTTGGGGAGCCCAGGACAAAATTTAAGTGTGGAGCTCTCTGACCAAGAATGATTCAGACACCGGCTCCAAATGTCCCACACCCATCACTTACCAGACTCCCCTTGGTCAGTTCTTCACACAGCCTTACAGAACTCCATCTTCCCAGGCTGCCCCTCAAATCCCACCCAGCTCTTAGTCAGGGACTTCATAATCAGAGTCCCTCCTATTTTTCTCTTTTGTAGATCAGGCATCTTTCTTTGTTTTTATTGTTTTGGGTTTTTCTTTTTGTTTTGGGTTCTTTGCTTTTTTGTGTGTGTGTGGTACTGGGAACTGAAGCAGGGGCATTCTAACTCTGGGCTATACCCTATGCCCTATTTTTTTTTAACTTTTTCTGTTTTGAAACAGGATCTCACTAGGTTGCTGAGAGTCTAAGTTGCTGAGGCTGGCCTTGAGGTACTCTGAATTTCTCCTGTTTCAGCCTCCCAAGTACTAAGACTATTGGTATCTTTTCTTTCTTTCTTTCTTTCTTTCTTTTTTTTTTTTTTTTTTTTTTTTCGGGTCTGGGGATGGAACCCAGGGGCAGTTGACCTCTGAGCTACACCCCCTGCCCTATTTTTTTATTCTTTATTTTAAAACAGGGTCTCACTAAGTTACGGAGTGCCTCACTAAGTAGCTGAGGCTGTCTGCAAACCGCGATCCTCCTGTCTCAGCCTCCCAAATGCTGGGATTACAAGTGTGTGCCACCACACCCGGCTCTGACTATTTGTATCTTTTAAAAGCAGTTCTTCAGAAAACTTCCGTATCTTTCCATGGCTTTTTTTTTTTTTTTTTTAAACTGGGGATTGAACCCAGGGGGCTTTCTATCCCTGAGCTACATTCCCAACCCCAGCCCAATTTTTTATTTTGAAACAGGGTCTAAGTTGCATAGGGTCTTACTAAGTAGCTAAGACTGTCCTCAAACCTGCGATCTTCCTATCTCAGATTACTAAACTACCCAGATTACAAGTGCTTCCATTCCCAGCCCATGGCTTTTTTTTTTTTTTTTTTTTTTTTTTGCAGTACTGGGGATGGAACCCAGGGGCATTCTACCTCCAAGCCACAACCACAGCCCTATTTTTTATTTTTTTGAAATTGGGTCTCACTGAGACTGTCCACGAACCACAATCCTCCAGTCTCAGCCTCCTGAATGCTGGGATTACAAACATTAATAATATTCAAATTTCTTAGGTTGACATTCAGATCTTCTAGTCCTCAGCTCCACCATTCTTTTCCAGCCTTACCTTCTACAACTTTCTATTACTTATCCTAGGCTCTGGACAAAGCAAACTCCTTAACACCCACTTAATAAACCCTGTGTGTAGTCAGTTATAAAACACATGGGTCCTGAAGCCAGAGGTCTAAATTCAAATCTAACCCCATTACTCAGTAGCCCATCTAAAATACAAGAGCGAAGCTGGGCATGTTGGGATTGCACGCTTGTAATCCCAGCATTTGTGAGGCTGAGACAGGAGGATCTCAGTTCAAGGCCAGCCTCAGTTACTTCTTAGGCCCTTTGCAACTCAGTAAGACCCTGTTTCAAAATAAAAAATAAAAAAATAGGGCTGGGGATATAGCTCGAAAGTAGAAAGCTCCTGGGTTCCATTCCCAGTATCGCAAGAAATAAAATAAAATAGCCGGGTGTGGTGGCGCACGCTTGTAATCCCTGCACTTGGGAGGCGGAAACAGGAGGACTCTGTTTCCAAATAAAAAATATAAAAATAGGTCTGGGAGTGTAGCCCGGAGGTAGAAGAATTCCATCCCCAGTACCACCAAAAAATAAATAAATAAAATTTAAAAATACAAGAGCAAAGCTCAATGATACATACCTGTAATACCTGGGAGGCTGACATAGGAAGATCACAGGTTCAAGGGCAGCCTCCACAACTTAACAAGACTCTGTTTCAAAATAAAAAATATGAAAGGCTGGGATGTAACTCAGGAAGACTAACCCCGTATTCAATCCCCAGTACAAAAAAAAAAAAAAAAAATAGGCACGATGGTGCACACTTGTAATTCCAATACTTGGGAGGCTGAGACAGAAGGATCGCAGGTTTGAGGACAGCTTCAGCAACTTAGCGAGGCCCTCAGTAATGTAGTGAGGCCCTGTTTTAAAACAAACATAAAGCCGGGCGTGGTGGCGCACGCTTGTAATCCCAGCGCTTGGGAGGCAGAGACAGGAGGATCACACAGGTTCGAAGCCAGCCGCGCTGGCTTAGGAGACCCTGTTTCCAAATAAAAAATAGTACAAAAACAGGACTGGGAGTGTAGCCTGGAGGTAGGAGGGTTTCCAGGAACCCCAGTACCATGAAAAAAATAAATTAATTAAAAATTAAAAATAAAAAAAGCAAACATTAAAAGGGCAGAGAGTTATTAGCTTGGAGGAAGAATTTCCAGGGGTTCAATTCCCAGTACCATAAAAAAGAAAAAAAGACTCACAGGGATCATGATAGCTGAATCACAGGATTATTGAATAGATAAACAGGGTAATATAGAATACATTATAAAGCACAATAAAAGTCAGTATTCGCACTGCCTCTAGACCCTTGCAACCTCACCTGGAATACCAGGTGAGAAAATCCACCAATTCTTTAATGCCTGACTTATGTATATTCATGATCCTCTTCAAATCACACAAATCTTTCGCTTTTTACAAAAGCCACCTTCGTGAATCTTTCGCTAACCACCTCAGTCAGACGTCACTTTACTCTCTCTGAAACCCTATGTCTTTTTTGCACTGCATCCAGTATGTCAGGCATACTTGCCTTAAGAGTTTTTTATGTACATATTACTTTGTCTCCCCTCAACCTCAAAAGTGCAGAGCAAGTCAAATTCATCTTTGCAAGCCAGGCGTGGTGGCGCACACTTGTAATCCCAGCATTTGGGAGGCTGAGACAGGAGGATCGTGGTTTGCGGACAGCCTCAGCTACTTAGTGAGGCCCTCTGCAACTCAGTGAGATCCTGTTTCAAAATAAAGAATAAAAATAGGGTTGGGGGATGTAGCTCAGAGGTAGAGAGCCCCTGGGTTCCATTCCCAGTACCACAAAAAAAAAAAAAAAAAAAAAAAGTTGACTAAGAAACAGAAAACAGCCAGGCATGGTGGCACACAGTTGTAATCCCCACACTCGGGAGGTGGAGACAGGAAGACTGCGCAGGTTCCAAGCCAGCCTCGCTGGCTTAGGAGACCCTGTTTCCAAATAAAAAGTATATATGTAAAATAGGTCTGGGAGTGTAGCCCGGAAGTAGAAGGGTTTCCAGGAACCCCAATACCACCAAAAAAGAAAGAAAGAAAGAAAGAAAGAAAGAAAGAAAGAAAGAAAGAAAGAAAGAAAAGAAAAAAAGAAAAAAGAAAACAAAAGGAAAGCCGGGCATAATGGTCCATGTCTATATTCCCAGTATCTGGAAGACTGAAACAGGAGACTATAGGTTCAAAGACAGCTTAAGAAGCCAGGCGGGGTGGTGCATGCTTATAACCCAGTAGTTGAGATAGAGGATGGAAGGTTCTCGGCCAGCCTCAACTACTTAGTGAGGCCCTCAGCAACTTAGTGAGACCCTCTTAAAAATAAAGAATAAAAAATAGGGCTGGGAGGCCGGGCGTGGTGGCGCACGCTTGTAATCCCTGCGCTTGGGAGGCGGAGACAGGAGGATCGCACAGGTTCGAAGCCAGCCGCGCTGGCGTAAGAGACCCTGTTTCAAAATATAAAATAGGTCTGGGAGTGGAGCCCGGAGGTAGAAGGGCTTCCAGGAACCCCAGTACCACCAAAAAAAAAAAAATAGGGCTGGGAGTGTAGCTTGGACGCAGAATGCCCCTGCCTGCATCCAATACCCAGTTCTGGAAAAAAGAAAGAAAGAAAGAAAGAAAGAAAGAAAGAAAGAAAGAAAGAAAGAAAGAAAGAAAGAAAGAAAGAAAGAAAGAAAGAAAGAAAGAAAGAAAGAAAGAAAGAAAGAAAGAAAGAAAGAAAGAAAGAAAGAAAGAAAGAAAGAAAGAAGGAAAGAAAGGAGAGAAAGAAAGAGAGAAAGAGAGAAAGAAAGGAAAGATAACCTCAGCAAGTGGACTCCATCAATGAGACCTGTTACAAAATTTAAAAACAAATAAAAAATAGGGCTGGGGGTGTAGCTTGGAGGGAGAATGCCCTGAATTCAATCCCTAGTACTGCAAGAAAACAAAAGTAAATATCAACATAAATCTCTAATTCCTTACTTGCAGCTCCAAACAAAGTTTGAAGTTTCAAACAAAAAGTTTAAGATGACACCAATACTCACTTGAACACAAAACCTAGTCTGAACTGACATGAGACTATTCAGGGTCTTTGTACATCTTACTCTCAATAGCTATATATTTGCTGCAGAAATGCTAATGTATCTGATTAAAAGGCGTCTTGGGCTTGCCTACAGATGTTAAAATATGTGTGGGTGTACGTTACTTTTTTAAAACTTCAAACAAACCTAAACTTCAAAACATATATGGTATGTTTTGGACAGTCAGATAAAGGATTATAGCCGCGCGCGCGCGCGTGTGTGTGTGTGTGTGTGTGTGTGTGTGTGTGTTCGCGCGCGCGCCTCTGCTGTAAATTTAAGTAAAAAGTTAAAGTTCAATATTCTCAGGCTTCACTAAGAAAGCTGTTTGTAAAGAGTATATTCATCCAGGAAGGCAAAAGAGTGCTCCATCTGCAAGGTATAAATAAAAAACAAGTAACCGAAGATAAGCCAATTCCCTTTCCAAAGAATTGTCATTTCCAAACCAATAAAACAGCACTCATTACAATTTCTTTTTACTTAGATTCAAGTAGATTTCTGCAGAAGATTTCACATTTTGTAAAGAATTTAAGTAATCCTTAATCTGATCTAAAATTTAAATCACAAAGTATTGCTCTGAATCTTTTAGTTTAAATGAACATTTAAAATATAACCATTTTTTTAATCCAGACAAAGACCCCCTCAGATTTATTACTTTTCTGTGGACAAAAACAAAATGTAGAAAAAATGGTCGAGCTGGCGCAGGCTTGTAATCTCAGTATTTGGGAGGCTGAGACAGGATGATCCCACAAGTTCAAAGCCAGCCTCTGCTACTTACTTAGTGAGGCTCTGAGCAACTTAGTGAGACCCTTCCCAAATAAAATATAAAATAGGTCTGGGAGTGTAGCCTGGAGGTAGAAAGCCCATGGGCTCCATCCCCAGTACACAAAAATGAAATAAATAAAATATAAGTTGCCCATGTACCAAAACACATATGAAGCACCAAATAAGACATATTAGAAATTATTTACCAGTACTTGATTTAATGTTGACTCGGGTGTTAGCACCACAGGATCTAGCGATTTTTTTTTTTTTTTTTGGCAGTATAAGGGATGGACCCGAGGGACATTGTACCTCTGAGCTACACCTCCAGCCCTACTTTTAGTCTTTTTAGTTTTTTGGGGTTCTTTTTTATTTTTTTTTGAAACAGTGTCTCATGAGTTGTAAAGGGCCTCCCTAAGTAGTTGAGGCTGTCTGAGAACCTTGATCAGCTCCCAAATGGTGGGGTTACAAGCGTGAGCCACAAGTGTGAGCCACCACACCCGGCAAGAATCTAGCTCTTAAGTTGTGTATTTCATATTAAATGTTTTGACCCAAAATCAAAATGCAGCCAAATCATCTGATCTTCTTTAAAATCTGATCCCTTTGGCCAAAATCAGAGAAATACAGCAATATATGCATATCTATGTTCATAGAAAGACAATTCACAATAGTCAAATTATGGAACCAACCTAGTTGTCCATCAACAGATGAATGAATTACAAAATTATGGCATATACACACAATGGAATTCTACCCGGCAATAAAGAAGAACAAAATTATGTCATTTGCAAGAAAATGGAAGGGCCTGGAGAGCATTATGTTAAGTGAGATTAGCCAATCACAGAAACTGAAGGGTCATATGTTTTCTCTAATATGCGCAAGCTGGGGAGTAATTGGGATCCAGAGGGACTGCAGACCATGGAGAAGAAACCTCAGCGGAGCCAGGGAGGTGGTCTAAGGGAAGGGGAGGGGAAGACTGAGGTTCATTAATGAAGTTACAACCACTGACTATGTGTACAAATGTGAAAATACCAATGTCAATCTCAGTACTCTGTACTGGGAAGGGGAGAGATGGGAGACAGGGTGGGGCCCCATCAAGTACTGTGTGCATGTATGTCACTGTCAATATGATTTACATTATGTGAGGAGATAATGCACCAATAAAAGCATATTTTTTAAAAATCAGGTCCCTTTACCAAATCCACCCCATCCCATAATGAACATTTTTCTCTTGACCAGAAAGAGAAAAAAATGTTAAGCACAAATAAAACTTAATACAACTGGCAATTATTTATTCATTTCTACAAAAGTTTATTGTTAGAGCAAGTTAACTACCATAACTACAGGGCTAGGAGTAATGCTGTCAAATATGGAATGTTACGTTAGTATACATGACGATGGCAACTTTCTGCTCCTATCTGCAGTGAAACAAAATTAACTTGTGAAAGGTCATTGTTTAAACAACCAATGACAAATGTGAATCCTTTAAGATGCTATCATTTGAATTTGCACAGTAAAGCAAACTAATGAAAAGGAGGCACCCTGTGGTGATGCCCATCTACAATCCCAGTACTCAGGAGACCGAGGCAGGAAGGTTCCAGGTTTGAGGCCAGACTCAACATTTTAGCAAGACCTTATTTGTTTTGCAGTACTGGGGATGCAACCCAGAGGCATTCTTCCTCCAAGCTACACCTTCAGCTCTATTATTCTTTATTTTGAAACGATGTCTCACTAAATTGAAGAGGGCCTAAGTAGCTGAGGCTGTCCCTGAACCCTCAATCATCCCATCTCAGCCTTCCAAGTATTGGGAGCAGAACCCTGGTTTCATTTTCTTTTTATTTTGGTGGGTTGTTTGTTTGTTTGTTTGTTTATTGCAGTATGGGGGATGGAACCCAGGGAGGGGCCTATTTTTTATTTTTTATTTGCCCTATTTTTTATTTTTTATTTTGAAACAGAGTCTCACTGAATTGCAAAGGGCCTAAGTAGCTGAGTCTGTCCAAAAACTGTGATCCTCCTGTCTCCGCCTCTGGGGGATACAAACGTGTGCCACCATGCCCAGCTCTAAAATCCTGTTTTGAAATAAAAAGTTAAAAGGGGGTGGGAGGCTGCTGGGGTAACTCAGTGGTTGAATTTCCCTGGGTTCAATTCCCCAGTACCAAAATCTTGGCCGGGGCATAGATATAGATACATGAATTTATCTTTTGATGTTTAGTGATGCACATTCGTAAGAAAAGGTAAACTACCCTGGGAGGTATTCATTTTCAAAGACCATAAGATTTTTATGTTTATCAAGAAGGAGTAAGTATGGACTGCTTTGGTCCATATACATTATTTCAAATTTGTCCCTGTAATTAAAAATTAGTGAAATGTGAAATGAAAAAAAAGACTTCTGACTTGGGAATAGGCAAGTTGCCTCATCAGCAGGGCAAGGAATTACTTCTTTTGCTCTTAACTGACACACTGCGCACAGGGTGGGTGTGAGCGCACGGCTCGGGGATGTCTGAGCGTGCTGCTCTCCTCCATGGCTGACGGGCTGCTTTTGTGTGGTGAATCCGCGCAGTCGTCAGGTGGCTGGAGTTGCCCATCTGAATCTCTGCCAGTGAAAACATCCAGAGTTCCGAGTGGGTAGCCCCAGGCAAGGCAGGTGCTCACAGCTCTAGGAGCTCATTATTCAAGGTATGTTTGGGGTTTGTTTTTGTTGAGGTTTGTTTGTTTAATTTTAAGATGAGATCAGATTTCTGGCTAAATTATGACACTTCTAAGTAAAATTATTTTCCAAAAATGACTTCACAGGGTTTCTGATTATTTGGGTAGGAGATACTACTGAGATTGTAGAGAAAATACAAGTAAATATGCAGGAATTGTTTCAAAGGAAAAAAGGTTCTACTTTCTTTCTTTCTGTCTTTGATGCAAGAGATTGAACTCAGGGGCATTATTCCTCCAAGCTATATCCCCAGCTCTTTTTATTTTGAAATAGGGTCTTGCAAAATTGCTGAGGCTGCCCTCAAACCTGAGATCCTCCTGTCTCAGGCTCCCAGTACCTGGGCCCAAGTAAAGACCCCACCATGCCTGCCTTAAAGCCCCCCAGCTAAAATGATGTTCAATTTAAAAGTTCAGTTTAAAACATTTTCAGTTTAGCCGGGCGTGGTGGTACACGCTTGTAATTCCAGTACTTGGGAGGTTGAGACAGGAGGACTGTGTGGGTTCAAAGCCAGCCTCAGCTACTTAGTGAGGCTCTCAGCAACTTACTGAGACCCTGTTTCCAAATAAAATATAAAATAGGTCTTGGAGTGTAGTCAGGAAGTAGAAGACCCCTGGGTTCTATCCCAGTACCATAAAAAAAAAAGTTAAATTTATTAGATGTAAACACTGATGTTATGTAGCCCAATCGTTGCCTGCGGAAGTTTCAACTTCATTATATATTAAAGACTATAAGGCTATTCTATAAAATGAGCCAGACATGGTGAAACACACCTATAGTTCCAACTGCTTAGGAGTCCAAGACAGAAAATCTCTCTCTCTCTTTTTTTTTTTTTTTTTTTTTTTTTTGGTGGTACTGGGGTTCCTGGAAACCCTTCTACCTCCAGGCTACACTCCCAGACCCACTTCTATACTTTTTTATTTTTGGAAACAGGGTCTCTTAAGCCAGCATGGCTGGCTTCAAACCTGTGCAATCCTCCTGTCTCTGCCTCCCAAGCGCAGGGATTACAAGCGTGTGCCACCACGCCCAGCAGAAAATCTCTTGAATCCTGAAGTTTGAGACCATCCTGGGCAATATAGCCAAGCTAGCCTCAAAATCAGCCAGGCATAATAGTGCATACCTGTAATCCCAGTACTTGTGAGGCTGAGACAGGAGGATTGCAGGTTCAAGACCAACCTCAACAACTTAGCAAGCTCCTGTTTCAATATACAAAATAGAAAGGAATGGGGTATAGCCTGAAGGTAGAACCCCTCTGGGCCCAATCCCAGTATAATAAAAATTTTAAATAATATATACAAAAGTCCTTTCTTTTTGGTAAAAATCTATGTAAAACTACCACTCAAAATAAATATCAATGACCTTAAAAATATTTTTTGCAAAGCTAGGCGTGGTGACACATGGCCTGTAATCCCAGCATTTGGGAGGCTGAGACAGGAGGATCACAGTTCATGGCCAGCCTCAGCTACTTAGTAAAGCCCTTTGCTCAGTGAGACCCTGTTTCAAAAATAAAGCATAAAAAAAAAACAAGGTTGGGGATGTAACTCAGAAGTATAATGCCCCTGGGTTCCTTCTCCAGTAACCCCCCAAAAAATATTTTTGCATAATGCTATGTTAGAATAGTTTGAGGTTAAGTGACCAGCCATTTCACTGGCACCTTAGGAGGACTGACACCCACACTCAGGAGTGGAGTGACATGCGCGCAGGCAGGGAAGCAAACGGCAGCTAAGACCAACTTGGCAAGTGTGAAACCTTCCAATATAGTTGGAGCACAAAGAGCAAGAAGGGAGAGGGGCGAGGTGAGGGTGGGGGGCCTTGGCATTCCCTAAGGCAATGAGTAGTGCTGAAACAGAAAAATGATACGGTTCGATAACTTAGTAAAGCTACTCAAGTATACAACTGAGGGCAAGCGCATCAGCAAACGGGTTACGACCATGGAAGCCCAAAGCTATGACGGCAAGAATTCAGATGCAGCACTGAAGGAAAAGAGGGGCTGACTTATGAAGCATAAAGGAGACACAAAAGGACTTTAACGAAACAAGTAAGCCAGGTGTGGTGGCGCACGCTTGTAATCCCAGCATTTGGGAGGCTGAAACCAGAGGATCGTGGTTCGAGGACAGCCTCAGCTACTTAGTGAGGCCCCCTGCAACTCAGTGAGACCCGGTTTCAAAATAAAGAATAAAAAATAGGGCAGGGGGTGTAGCTCGGAGGTCAAATGCCCCTGGATTCCATCCCCAGACCCGCAAAAAAAAAAAAAAAAGAAACAAGTAGGAAGGGGGGGAAAGTAGGAAAGTAAGATGAATTTCAAGTTTCTCATGTAAGCAAGCAGAGGTGTCATGCACTGAGAGAATCCAGGAGGGATGTCTGTCTGCAGGGGGGCTGTCTATTTCAGTAATGGGGGAAGATTAAACAAACAGGGTGGCTAAAAAGTGAATTCACCTTAGTGTAATATGATGTACCTATAGCACCCAAATAGACCTAGCCAGAAATTGTAAAGATGGGTCCTGAGCAGAGAAAAGAGATTTGGGGAGTAACAGTCCCAAAACCGGTGGGAGCCATGAGCCTATGAACCCCCAAGGAGAGCAGGATAAATGAGCTGAGTCCTGGGTGAGGGGCTGAGCCCCGGGATGGCAACACGGACTCAGCAGGACCTGTGTAAAGACAGCAAATCTCGGCTAGATTTGATCCTAAGACACTTCAACCCCTCTCCTAGAATAATTATGTCATGCTTGTTGATTTAGTTCTTTTAGCAGTTAATTTTAGAGAAAATTCCATCATAAAACACTACAGAAATATTAATAATGTTGATTAGACTTCACTCCTCACACTGTTCACTAATAAGCCTTGCTCTGAATACAGAAACATTCTGGAAACAATGAAATGTCCACTTTTTTTTTTTTTTTTTGGTACTGGGGTACTGGGGATGGAACCCAGGAGCATTCTACCTCCAAGCTCCCTCCAGCCCCATTTTATTTTGTTTTGCTGAGGCTGGCAGCAAACTTCCTGTTTCAGCCTCCCAGTACTGCAATAGGCTCCTCATTTCTTTATTATTCAAAAATCCTGTAGCCGGGTGTGGTGGTACACACTTGTAATCCCAGGATTTGGGAGGCTGAGACAGGAGGATCATGGTTCGCAGACAGCCTCGGCTACTTAGGCCCTCTGCAACTTAGTGAGACCTTGTTGAGGTCAAACACCCCTGGGTTCCACCCCCAGACCCACCCCCCCAAAAAAAAAAATCTGAGAGCCATTTTTGTGCTCTAGCAAGTAATTTAGCAAGTAATTTAGATGAATTTATTGTTGTAACTGAATTCTCTTAGCTTTTCTACCTCTCTTCCAAAGCAAATAATGATCAGAAATTCTTCTTATAGCAAAAGATGTACAGAAACATAAGCCGGGTTACTCATATACTATAATCAGCTCAAAAAAACAGTCACTAAAAACTTTTCTAAGATATACAGGTAGCTTTCCCCACCAAAGCAAAACTCTTTAGCATGAAGCATAGACATAGCAGGGTTAACTTCTGATTTCTGTAAACAAAATCATCCATTAGAAAATTTAAGGTGTAACAACTACATCATGTATGATCTTAGAACACTACACCCCCAAAGTGAAGAACTCAGAAGCAAAGTTCCTCCCAGATACTCTCCTGACCTCGGGTTTCTCACCCTCACTTCCCCCCAACCACCTGGGCAAACCATAACAACTAGGATTCCTCTTCCCCAAGGTGAGTGATAGAAACCAGACCCCTTTTCCCCAAGGCCAGACATAAAATCTAAAAATATCACTCTAACTCCCTCCCCCTCCACACACACACACACACACACACACACACACACACACACACACACACGTGCGTACTTTCTGGGTAAGAGCTAGCCATAAAAAATAAATAAATAAATCTCTGGCCTGCTTTATTTGACCCCTACTGTAGAAAGGGTGCTAGTTGCATACCCAGGAGGAAGCTCTACAACTGAAGAGCCTAAAAGTATCTGAACACACAAGCTTTGCTGGGCTTCCTCCTCAGTCTATCATTATTATTAGATCATATCCCTCTGTGTGTGTGTGTGTGTGTGTGTGTGTGTGTGTGTGTGTGTGGTGTGTGTGTGTGTGTGTTACTGAAGATGGAACCCAGAGGCATTCTACCTCCGAGCTACATCCCCCCCAGCTCTATTTTTTATTCGTTATTTTGAAACAGGGTCTCCCTGAGTTGCAAAGGATCTCACTAAGTAGTAGCGGAGGATGTCCCCAAACTACAATCCTCCTGTCTCAGCCTCCCAAATGCTGGGCGTGCACCCAGTTCTATTATTAGATCATATCCTTTTTGTTCAATCATGTTTCTACATAGCTGTGTATGCTTCATCAAACCTAAATATAATAAACCTAAATTCATTCTGGGCAGTGGTGCACACCTGTTAATTCCAGTAGTTGGGAAGCTGAGACAGAAGGACCTCAGGTTTGAGGACAGACTAAGCAATTTAGTGAGCCCCTGTCTCAAAAAGAGATTAGGGGTGAGCCTCTGTGGTAAAGCACCTCTGGATTCAATACTCAGTACCAAAAGAAAGTATGTGTAGTTCACCCTTGGGTCTTTGGATCTTCAATCTGAAGGCTCCAAGTTACATAATCCTATGATCAAATAAATGTTACGACTTTTCTCCAGTTAATCTGTCTACTGCCAACTTACTTCAGCAGAGGTGAAGACCTAAGCTTGGAGAACTTCTCTACTATCATTATCAATATAATTGTAAATGTGAAGACTTGGGGGAGTAAAAACTTCCAGGAAGAACTAACAAACTTGAAGTTTCAGAAGGACTGATAAAGTATACTGAGAGGTGCTACAAAATGCATCCATCCCTAAATACTATAAAAAAATCCTACTTTGTGATTGTGACTATCTAAAGAGTAATCTGTATAAGAACAGGGAAGACAGAGCTAATGATTCTGGCCAGAGAGCCCCCTTTCAGGAACTCTTTTATAATGAAAAAACTTCAAATATCTTGATTTGTACTTCAAATATCTAAGGAAGGAAGGAGTTGTCCTCAGTATTCCCCAAACATAACCACAGACCTCCACTTTCAACCACAGACCTCTACTTTCAAGAAAGGGAATTTGGGGAATTACTGAAAGAAGTAAAGGTCTTCTTAACTAAGCCTCTGGACCACAAAATCATAATGACTTTTTCAAAAGGATATAATTAACTGCCCTAAAAAATGATTCTATAAAAACATACTTTTTTTTTTTTTTTTTTTTTGCCATACTGGGGATTGAACCCAAGGGCAGTTTGCCTCTGAGCTACTCCCCCAAACCTATTTTTTATTTTTTATTTTGAAATGAGGTCTCACTGAGTTGCAGAGGGCCTTACCAAGTAGCTGAGGTTGTCCTCAAACCTGGGATCCCCCTATCTCAGCCTCTCAAGTACTAAAATTAGAAGTATGTACCACTATGTCCAACAAAACATGCTTAAATTAAAATTTAAAAAATGTTTGCAGAAGGCCAGGTGTGGTGGCGCACACTTGTAATCCCCACACTTGGGAGGCAGAGATAGGAGGATCTCGCAGGTTTGAAGCCAGCATAGCTTAAGAGACCCTGTTTCCAAATAAAAAGTATAAAAACAGGTCTGGGAGTGTAGC
Organism: Muscardinus avellanarius; assembly: GCF_963383645.1. NCBI lineage: Eukaryota > Metazoa > Chordata > Mammalia > Rodentia > Gliridae > Muscardinus > Muscardinus avellanarius. The sequence continues at coordinate 64,865,009 of NC_137794.1, read as the reverse complement.
ACGGAGGTAGAAGGGTTTCCAGGAACCCCAGTACCACCAAAAAAAAAAAAAAAAAAAATGTTTGCAGAAGCCAGGCATGGTGGCATATGCTTGTAATGTTTGGGAGGCTGAGAGAGGAGGATCACAGTTCATGGACAGCCTCAGCTACTTAGTGAGGCCCTTTGCAACTCAGTGAGACTGTTTCAAAATGATAAAGAACAAAAAATAGGGCTTGGGGGTGTAACTCAGAGGTAGACTGCCCCTGGATTCCATCCCCAGTAACAACAACAACAAAAAAGTCTGCAAGTACTGGAGGTGGAACCCACAGGTGCTGTATCACTGAGCTACATCCCCAGCCCTTTTTATTTTCTGAAACAGTCTCACTAAATTGCCCAGGCTAGCCGGGAGTAGTGGCAGTGGCACACTCTTGTAATCCCAGCATTTGAGAGGCTGAGACAGGAGGATCACAGTTCACAGACAGCCTCAGCTACTTAGTGAGGCCCTTTTCAACTCAGCGAGACCCTGTTTCAAAAAAAAAAAAAAAAAAAAAAGACTAAGACGGGCGTGGTGGTGCACGCTTGTAATCCCCGCACTTGGGAGGCTGAGACAGGAGGATCACACAGGTTGAAAGCCAGCCTCAGCTACTTAGTGAGGCTCTCAGCAACTTAGACCCTGTTTCCAAATAAAATATAAAATAGATCTGGGAAAATAGCCAAGAGGTAGAGAGCCTCTGGGTTCCACCCCCAGTACCACCAAAAAAAAAAAAAAAGACTAAGAAAATAGGGGTGGGGGTGAGGCTTGGAGGTAGGATGTCCCTGGGTTCCATCCCCAGTATTGCAAAATAAAAAATAAATAAATTGCCCAGGCTGTCCTCAAACACAGAATTCTCTTGCCTCCGCCTCCCAAGTAACTGAGATTAAGACTGTGCTACTGCACCTAGCTTGAATTTTTTTTCCCCCCCGCCATACTGAAGTGGAACCCAGAGGCATTCTACCTCGGGGCTACACCCCCTACTCTATTTTTTATTCTTTATGTTGGAAACAGGGTCTCACTGAGTTGCAGAGGCCTAAGCAGCTGAGGCTGTCCATGAATCACAATCCTCCCTTTTCAGCCTCCCAAATTCTGGGATTACAAGCATGTACCATGTACCACCACACCAATCTTGCTTGAATACTTTTTTTTCTTTGCAGTTCTGGGGATGGAACCCAGGAGCATTCTACCTCTGAGAGACACCCGCGGCCCTAATTTTTTATTCTTTATTTCTGAAACAGGGTCTCACTGAGTTGTCCACACACCACGATCCTCTGGTCTCTGCCTCCCAAATGCTGGGATAACAAGCATGCTCCACCACGCCCAACCTTGAATATTTTTTTTAAATCAAATATAGGCCAGGCATGGTAGCACATGCTTATAACACTAGTCCTTGGAAAGCTCAAATTGAGATATGTCATGGATAAGTCCCAAACATGATTCAAAATAGAAGGAGGTTGCAAAATGACACAAATAGTATAATACTATTAATATAAGGTTTTAAGCTTGGCACTGAGACAGAGGATAGCAGATTCAAGGCTAACTTCAGCAATTTAGGGAGACTCAGCAATTCAGAGAAGCCCTGTTCCAAAATAAAAAATAAAAAGGGATAGAAGTGTAATTCAGAGTAGAATGCCCCCAGTAGCAAAAAAAAAAAAAGTTTAAAAACCCTCAACATTACCTTTGCCTTAGAATTTTTTATACAGTCATGCAGTCATGCTTATTCCTTGTATGCACACAAAAGACCTAAGAAATATTAACTCCCAAAATAGAAAATTAAGGTTAAAAAAATTATGAAGCCCAGCATGGTGGTGCATACTCCAAAGTAAGACAAGAGGATCTTATTTTTTTGGCTGACCTCAGCTACTTAGACTCTATTTCAAAATAAAAGAAAAAATAGGAAAATAGGGCTGGGGGTAGAATGCCCCTGGGTTTCATCCCTAATACCTACCACACACACACACACACACACACACACACACACACACACACACACATATGAATCTATATAAAGTTCCCCAAATGGCAGGGCAGGATCCTGATTCAGTAATGGAAATCATTTGGCCCTTGAAGTCTGAGGTGGTCTCTCTCCATTCTGCTGCTCACCAAGAACTTTGGTTTTCTCACCTAAGTGGAGGGGACAACACCTGCCTTGCAAGTGTTATACAGGAGGTCTTAAACTTTTTTGTCGAGTCAGTCAAGAGGTCACGTAATAAAGCTCTCTAGGGGAAAGATGCTGAGTCTGCGCCTTTTTCGTGTAATTAACTACAGAGTAGAAAATGTCAAGAAACACAACAGGAAGGGGGAACCCCCTCACCTTCCTTTTCCTAGTCCCTGGTGCGGCTGCCTTCTATGCTTTCTATATTTATCATGGGGGGGGGGGGGACGAAACCACGGCTTTCGAAGGACTCCCTTCAGAACTCCGGTGACCTTGGGATACATTTTTTATTGCACCCCCTCCCCAACATACACACACCCATCTGCTGTCCAGCAGGCAGATGAACAATAACCCAACCGTCATGGTAACGAAAGAGACTGTAAAAATGACAAGGCGGTGTTGTTGATGTCGGCAGGTTTTGTCTCTTTTCCAACCTTAAGGAGAAAGTGCTGTGGACTCAGCGCCCACTCTGCAGAGGGAGAAAGGGGCAGCCCTAGGCTTATTTGCAACAAGTTTTGCAACTTGTTTCCAAACATAGTGTCCCCGCAGCTGGATTCCACACAAAGACCTGCACCCCGAGGCCCCAGGGCGGCAGGCTCGGTTTTTACAACCACAGAGCTCACACCCACCGAGCTCACACCCCCGGCACGTGGGCGCCCACCGAGGCTCACCCTGCACGCGAGGAGCGCTCGGGGACCCCGCGTCCCCCCAGACTGGCCGAGGCGCCTCACCTGCCCTGAAGACCATCTTGTCGTCCTTGACGCTCAAAGTGTCCAGCAAGGACACAAAGATGACCCCACAGGAGTTCTGGATGCCGAACACCGACCCGTTGCACCACATGGCGGCCAGCATCACTACCCAGCCCCAACCGCCCTCGGGGGGCTCCGGGGGCTCCTCGCCCGCGGGCCCCGCCAGCTCCACCTCCACCTTCTCGGCGGCAGCCTCGGGGTCGTCCGAGGGTCCCGGGCCGGGCAGCGGGGCGGCCCCCACGGGCGCGGCGGCCGGCTCCTCCCCGGAGGGCACCATGGCCCGCGGCGCGGGGCGCGAGCTCCGGGCGGCTCGCCGAGCAGTTGCGAGGGCGGCGCGGGCAGTCCGGGGAGGCCGGGGCGAGGGCGGCGAGGTCCCGGGACGGCCGACAGCGAAGGGGCGGCCAGCAGGACCGCGGCGAGCGCCAGAGGACGGGACCGGCCTCTGCGCCGGCTGCCACCCACCCCGACCAAGCCGCGGCCAGCGGCCGCTTCTTAAAGGCGCCCCCTGCCGGGCGGATGGGGGCGTGGTCGGAGGCGGGGCGTGTCCCTGGAGCCCGCACGCGATTGGGCCTCGGACCTCGGGGGCGGGGCGTCCCGTGGCGTGCGGCCCCAGGAGCGCGCGGGTGGCGGGACCTGAGCGCGCGTCTGCGGCTGGCTTCCTGCTCACCCGAGGGTCACCGGGCGTCAGAGTATTAAGAAAGGGGCGCGCCTGCTCCTAGGTGCCGGCTGGGTCATCAAGTCAGCAGCACTGGGTCTTTACACTCCAGTAGCTGACGACACTCTCTTGATTTTGTGTTTTATTCTTTGTCGTTCGCTTCTTTGTATGTAGCCGCATAATAAGCTATATTATGCGGCTACCTGCCTACTTAAAAAAGAAGAATCAGAGCTCTTGTTTAATTGCTTCGGTTCTGTTCCCCTACGTTCATATAGTTTCCCTTGAGTACTTGGCACACTGAGGATGCTTATTTTGGAAAACATAGACTACAATTCTGAAGTCTCCCACCAACAAACATTTTTTAGAGACAGCTAGAAAACATTGTTTTTCAAATATGCACAGCTGTTTTCACTTTAAGCAAAAACTAAAACCTAAATTCAACTCTTGTCGCCCTGCAGCAGAAAGTGCCACTGTAGGTAAAAGAAAGAGTAGCCATGCACCCCGAGGCATGTGGAATTTTTTGTTTGGTTTGGTTTGTTTTGTTTTTTGTTTTGTTTTTTTGGTAGTACTGGGGGTGGAACCCAGGGGCTTTCTACCTCCGGGCTACACTGCCAGACCTACTTTATACTTTACTTAGAAACAGAGTCTCACCAAGTTGCTGAGAGCCTCACTAAGTAGCTGAGGCTGGCTTCGAACCTGTGAGATCCTCCTGTCTCAGCCTCCCAAGCACAGGGATTACAAGCGTGCACCACCACACCCGGCTAATATTTTTTTAGTTACTCAGATTTTTCATTCCAACCAAGTCAATACATGGAGCCGGGCATACTGGCACAGGCTTGTAATCCCAGCATTTGAGAGGCTGAGACAGGAGGATTGCAGTTCGAGGACAGCTTCAACTACTTAGGCCCTTTGCAAGTCAGTGAGACCCTGTTGCAAAATAAAGAATAAAAAATAGGGCTGGTGGTGTAGCTTGGAGGTAGAATGCTCCTGGGTTCAACCCCCAGCATCACAAAGGGAAAACATGGAATTACTAAATTTGTGAAACATTCCATATTTTTGGACCACATGGTATTCTTAGCGCAGGTGCAACCTCAAGTCCCAGCCTTAACCAATAGAATATGCTTAGTTACTTATGTGCCCACAACTGATAATTGTGATTGGTCACATTTCTGCCTTTTTCAGTTCAGAAATTAGTGAGAGGGTAGGGGAGGGAGAAGAGTCCTGGGATAGAATCGAAGACTCAGTAGATAATGCTGTAATAGATATGTAATAAATATTCGACAGAGAAGTATAATGGAAACATTAACTTATCTTCAGAACACTAGGGAAGAGTTTCTACAGCAAATAGTTTTGGAGTTGACCTCTGAATCATACACGGGACTTTAGTGGGTGAAGATAAGCAGCATTCCATACAGAGAAAATAGCATAACTCAAGGAAAGCAGAGTGTGCCTCAAAAACGGGGAGCACAGCTCGAGTGTGATATGCTTTAGGGATGAAGCTAAATAAAGCTACAGGTCGATTCTGAAATGGCCCCCAAAGGCCCAGGTGTTGAATGGCCTGCTGGGAGGTCATAGGTCACTGGAGGCATGCCCTCACAGGGGATTGTGGGACCCTGGTCTCTCTCTCTTTCATTCCTAGACACGACATGAATGGGCTTCTAGAATCTACTACATGCTCTCACTATGATGAGCTGCTTCACCACAGACCGAGAGCAATGGAACTGCTCGACCATGAGCTGAAACCTCCAAAATGTGAGCCAAATAAGCCTTTCCTCTTTACCTGTTAGCGCAGGTATTTGTTACAGCTAGGGAAAGCTGACAAAGAGAAAACTAAGAATAGTCACAAATGTGCACAAAACGAACACACAACACTGTTATCTCAGCCTTGTTGGAAATAAGGAAAAACCAAAAGCAGAAATGTACATGAGTAGAAGTTTGATTCAATAAAGTCTATAACCTCTAAAAGGCTTATGTAAAGTCAGGCGTGGTGGCGCACGCTTGTAATCTCAGCATTTCAGAAGCTGAGACAGGAGGATCTGGATTTGCAGACAGCCTCAGCTACTTAGTGAGGCCCTTTGCAACTCGGTGAGACCCTGTTTCAAGATAAAGACTCAAAAATAGGGGTGAGGGTATAGCTTGGAGGTAGAATGCCCCTGGGTTCCATCCCCGGTAACACAATAAATAAATAAATAAATAAATAAATAAATAAATAAATAAATAAATGGCTTATGTATGATGCTCACCTTTGAATGTTCCCAACAACATATTATTGGGCAAAGAAAGCACATCGTGTGTGTGTGTGTGTGTGTGTGTGTGTGTGTGTGTGTGTGTGTGTTATAACTCAAATATAAAGTAAATATCTGTAAGTCAATACTGATATAAGTAAATGACTAATAAATGGGGTGAGAATAGACTAATCCCCCCCTGCAGAAGAATTCACAATAAGGTATGTAGATACTCTACCCTCTAAGAGGTAAAGTATAATGGCTCACCCCTAACAGTAGGTTTTATATAATGACTTCTGTGGAATTGAGTGTGGTGGCATGTGCCTGTAATTCAAATACTTGGGAGACTGAGACAAGAGGATCACAGGTTGAAGGTCAGCCTCAGGAACTTAGCAAGACCTTCAACAACTTAGAAAAGCCCGATTTCAAAAGAAAAAATAAGGCTAAGGATGTATCTCTGAGGTGAAATACCCCTGGGTTCAATCCCTAGCACCAGTACCTATATATATATTTGGGCTGGGAGGCACAGTTCAGAGATAGCCCCTAGGTTCAATCCACAGTACCATTTGTAAAAAGATGAATCTAAACTCCTATATCTCACCAAGCACAGGAATCAACTTAAGATGGATCAAAGACTAAGAAATTAGACCTGAGACTGTGAAGTTAGTAGAGGAGAGCATAGGTTCAACACTACAACATATTGGCACAGGCAGTAACTTTCTTAACAAAACCTCCAAAGCTCAGGAAATTAAAGCAAGAATAAACAAATGGGATAGCATCAAACTAAAAAGTTTCTTCTCATCAAAGGAAACTATCAATAACCTAAAGAGGAAGCCTACAGAATGGGAAAGGATCTTTACCAGTCACCACTCTGATAGGGGGCTAATATCTAGAATATACAAAGAGCTCAAAAAACTCTACACTAGCAAAACAAACAACCCAATCAAGAAATGGGCAAATGAACTAAATAGACACTTCACAAAAAAAGAGATACAAAGGGCCAATAGATACATGAAAAGATGTTCTACATCACTGGCCATCAGGGAGATGCAAATCAAAACTACACTGAGATTCCATCTAACCCCAGTCAGAGTGGCAAGCATAAAGAAATCAAATAACAAATGTTGGCAAGGATGTGGGAAAGAGGAACTCTTTTACACTGTTGGTGGGAATGCAAACTAGTTCAGCCACTATGGAGATCTGTGTGGAGATTCCTAAGAAAGGTAGGAATAGATCCACCATATGATCCAGCTATACCACTCCTGGGTATCTTTCCAAAGGGGTTGAATTCAGAGAAATACAGCAACATATGCATACCTATGTTCGTAGCAGCACAATTCGTAATAGCCAAAATATGGAACCAACCCAGATCCCCATCAACAGATGAATGGATAGCAAAACTTTGGGAAATACACACAATGCAATTCTATTCAGCCATAAAGAAGAAGAAAATTATATCATTTGCAAGAAGATGGAAAGCCCTGGAGAACATTATGTTAAGTGAGATCAGCCAAGCACAGAAGGAGAAGGTACATGTTTCCTCTAATATGCCCAAACTAGGGAACCTAGGATACCAGTGGGACTCCAGATAATGGAGGGGAAATACCAGCAAAGTTTGAATGGAAAGATAGGAGAGGAGGAAGGCTGATCTTGATTAATGAGGGTCTACATCTGAATATGTGTAAAATTATGAATATGGCATGGTTAACCTGGACAACCATTGGTGGGAGGGGGGAAGGGAAAACGGGGGCAGGGGGGGAGAGGGCACCAAATATAGTTTAAATGTATACCATTTATGTTCAATAAAAAAATTTGTTTAAAAAAAAAAGCCAGCTGTGCTGGCACAGGCTTGTAATCCTAATACCTGGGAGGCTGAGACAGGAGAATCTAGGTTCGAAGGCAACCTCAACTACTTATCAGGCCTTCTACAATTTAATGAAACCCTGTTTAAAGAATAAAGAATAAGTTGGGCGTAGTGGCCCATGCTTGTAATCCCAGTATTTGGAAGTCTGAGGCAGGAAGATCATGGGTTCATAGCTCACCTCAGCAACCTGTGAGGCCCTCTGCAACTTAGTGAGACCCTGTTTCAAAATAAAGAATAAAATAGGGCTGGGGGTGTAGCTTGGAGATAGAATGCCCCTGGGTTCAGTCCTCAGTACTGCAAAAATATAAATACATACATACATACATACATACATGCATGCATGCATACATACATACATACATACATAAGTAAATAAATAAATATAGTATAGTAAGCTGGGCATGTTGTTGCATGCTTGTTATCCCAGTACTTGAGAGGCTGAAAAAGGAGAATCACAGGTTTGAGGACAGCCTCATTAAGTAGTAAGATTCTCATCAACCTAGTGAGCCCTGTTTAAAAATAAAAATAAAAGCCAGGCGTGGTGGCGCACGCTTGTAATCCCTGCGCTCGGGAGGCAGAGACAGGTTCGAAGCCAGCCGCGTGCACTGGCTTAGGAGACCCTGTTTCCAAATAAAAATGTAAAAATAGGTCTGGGAGTGTAGCCCAGAGGTAGTAGGGCTCCCAGGAACCCCAGTACCACCAAAAATAAAAAATATAAATACATAAATAAATAAGTAAATAAATGTAAAAATTAAAAATAGGGCTAGGGATATTGCTCAGAGGTAGAATGCTCCTGGGCTCAATCCCTAGAACCACACATCGAATAAATTAAATAAATAAATAAAATATATATAGTACAGTAACACCAAGAAAATTGTTCCTAATTTGGTTCTTTCCTTCTTTCTTTCTTTCCTTTTTATTTATTTTTGGGGTGTGTGTGTGTGTGTGTGTGTGTGTGTGTGTGTGTGTGTGTGGCACAAGGGATTGAACACAGAGGCATTCAACTTCTGAGCTACACCTCCAACACAATTTTATTATTTTTTGTTTTGAAACAAGGTCTCACTAAGTTGTTGAGGCTGGACTCAAACCTGCTATCTTCTTGTCTCAGCCTCTCAAATACATCTCTTAATTTAAACTGCTGTATCTACACTGGGTTTGATGGTGCATGCCCATAAATCCCAGTACTTGGGAAACTGAGACAGGAAGATTACAGGTTCAAGTTCAGCATGAGTAATTTAGGCCCTCAGTATCTTAGTGAGACCCTATTTCAAAAAAAATAAATAAAATGGGGCTAAGGGTACAATTCAGAGGCAGAAGTTCCCAGAATTCAATCCCCAGTGCCACAGGGAAAAAAAAAAAAAAAAAGTTAAATAAAATAAAAATAAAATTGGCCAGGCATGATAGTGCCCCCTTGTAATCCCAGCATTTAGGAGGCTGAGACAGGAGGATCACGGTTTGAGGACAGCCTCAGCTACTACTTAGGCCCTTTGCAACTCAGTGAGACCCTGTTTCAAAATAAAGAATAAGCCAGGCGTGGTGGCTCATGCTTGTAATACCCGTGCTTGGGAGGTGGAGACAGGAGGATCCCGCAGGTTTGAAGCCAGCTGCACTGGTTTAAGAGACCCTGTTTCCAAATAAAAAATATAAAAATAGGTCTGGGAGTGTAGCCCGGAGGTAGAAGGGTTTCCAGGAACCCCAGTACCACCAAAAATAAATAAATTAATTAATTAATAAGAAGAAGAATAAAGAATAAAAAATAGGACTAGGGGCTGTAGCTCAGAGGTAGAATGCCCCTGGGTTCCATCCCCAGTGCCAATAAATGAATGAATGAATGAATGAATGAATGAATGAATGAATAAATAAAATGGCTCAGGATGCCCAGAGGGCAGCTAGACTCCCTTACTAAATATTGACTCTGCTACAGGCTATTTTCAAAGACCCTTGTTACTTAGATCTATAATCAGCAGACATACCTGCCACTTACAACACAGTATCAACCTTCAGAAAGAAGCCACAAGCTCTACTGTTTCCTTCCAACCTTTTCTTTGTTTTGTTTTGTTTTGTTTTGTTTTGTTTTTTGGTCTCTATACATTTTAAAATAAAATTAGAACCATACTTTTATGGACTTAACTGTGGCCCCCTCATTCAAATGTTGAAGAGCTAATCCCCAGTACCTTAAAATATGACAGTATTTGGAGGTAGGCTCTTCGAAGCAGTAATTAAGTTAAAATGAGATTCTGCCAAGCATAGTGGCACATGTCTGTAATCCCAGCACTAGGGAGGCTGAAACAGGAAGGTCTCAGGTTCAATGACAGGCTCAGCAAGTAGTGAGACCCACCATCAACCCACTGAGACCCTGTTTCAAAATAAAATTAAGAAATAGGTCTGGGGCAGGAGGATCGCACGGGTTTGAAGCCAGCCTCAGCTACTTAGTGAGGCTTTCAGCAATTTAGTGAGACCCTGTTTCCAAATAAAATAAAAAAAAAAAGGTCTGGGAGTATAGCCTGGAGGTAGAAAGGCTCTGGGTTCCACCCCCAGTACCACAAAAAAAAAAAAAAAAGAAAAGAAATAGGTCTGGGGGTATAGCTCAGAAGCATTAGAATACCCCTGGGTTCAATCCCCAATACCACAAAAATATATAAATAAATACTTAAATGAGGCTGGGCGTGATGACACACACTTATAATTCCACTACTTGGGAGGCTGAGACAGAAAGATCACAAATTCAAATTCAGCCTTAACAACGTAGCAAGGTTTTCAGAAACCTAGAGAGACCCTGTTTCCAAATTAAGATATAAAATTGGGCTGAGGTGTAGCTTGGAGGTAGAATGCCTCTGAGTTCAATCCCTAGTACAAAGAAAGAAAAAGAAAGCAAGGAAGGGAGGGAGGGAGGGAGGGAGGGAGGGAGGGAGGGAGGGAGGGAGGGAGGGAGGAAAGGATTCTTAGGGTGAGCCTTAACCCAATGTGGCTGCTATCCACACAAGAAGAGGAGATTAGGACCTAGAGCGACAGCAAGGAAAGGCCACCTGGGGATACGGGAAGAAGGCAGCAGGAGAGGGGCCTCAGGAAAAGCAAAACTTGAAGCCAACACCTTGGCCTTGGACTTTCAGCCTCCAGGACTGTGGGAAAGTACGTCACTCTCACTTTTAACTACGTTATGATGTGAGACTATAGTGTACCAATAAAAGTGTTTTAAAAAAGGAAAAATTTCTATTGTCTGAGCCTCTCAGCCTGTAGTATTTTGTTATGGCTGCTCTACAAAACTAATGCATTTTTACTCATAATGTAAAGCAGTTTTATATTCTGCTTTGTGTGTGTGATACTGGAGACTGAACCCAGGGACAGTCTACCTCTGAGCTACCTCCCATGTATATGTGTGTGTGTGTGTGTGTGTGTGTGTGTGTGTGTGTGTGTGTGTATACGTGCACACACACACACACACACACATATAGATATACACTCTCTATTTATTCTTTATTTTGAATCAGGGTCTCACTAAGTTGCAGAAGGCCTCATTAAGTTGATGGTGCTGGCTTCTAAACTTGCATCCTCCTCTCTCAGCCTCCCAAATACTGGAATTTCCAGCATGCATCACCACACTCAGTTCTACATTTTTATTTAACTCATATATCATAATTTCCCATGCTATTAAATATTCTTCAAAAACATGATGCTAACCAGGTGTGGTAGCACACACCTGTAATCTCAGTGACTTAGGAGGCTGACATACGAGGATTGCAAATTCATGGGCAATCTCTGAAATTGGTAAGAACCTCTCTCAAAATAAGTCAGGAGCTGGGAGTGGTGGTGCACACTTGTAATCCAGTGCTTTGGGAGGCTGAGACAGGAGGCTTTCAGGTTCACAGCCAGCCTCAGCTACTTAGGCCCTCCACAACTTAGCAAGATCTGCTTCAAAATAAAGAATAAAAAATAGGGCCAGGGTACAGCTTGGAGGTAGAATGCCCCTTGATTCAATCCCCAGTACCAAAAAAAAAAAAAAAATTAATTTAAAAAAGGATACAGGCCAGGCATGGGGGCACATGCTTGTAATCCCAGCATTTGGGAGGCTGAGACCAGAGGATCACAGTTTGCGAACAGCCTCAGCTACTTAGTGAGGCCCTTCACAACTTAGTGAGACCCTGTTTCAAAATACAGAATTAAAATTAGGGCAGGGGATGTAGCTCAGAGGTCACGTGCCCCTGGGTCCTATCCCCAGAACCACAAATAAATAAATAAATAAATAATTTTAAAAAATAAAAAAGGATACATCTTAACTGTGTGTAAACATTGCCAATTGCATGCTTCTGAATGAAAGTAACCTCAATGCTTCATTTTTTTTCCAATACAATAAGTTCTAGGGCAACAACTTCAGTCCTCAAGTATTTTGGTTTTTATCTAAAACGTCCATAAAAGCAAACTGCATGTGTCAGATTTTATGCTCTTGATCATCCCCTGAGGCTTTTGGAGTCCTGTGCTACAGTGTTTCCAAAGCGTAGGGAGAGCTGTCCCAGGCCTTCTGGACACTCCTCCTTTAGCAGCTGAGCACCTCCACCCTGTGGGTGTGGTGTGGGCCCACAGACTGGTCTTCAGCTACTCATGTGGCAGAATCCAATTATTCCCTCTTACCAAGGCCATCTGGCCTGTAGGGAATGATTCAGTCAAAGCAAATGCACAATAAAACTAATTGAGAACATGCATTATAGTTTTTTAAAATGTAATTTCACACACTGTCAGATCAACTCGAGTATTCTGACAGATCCTTAGTGCCTTATTTTCCTAGAGGGGAAAGTCTGTGTGACAAAAACCTATTATTCTCAAAAGGCTCTTAGGGGATCTTAAATCAGGCTCAGAAGCCTAAACAAGTGATCCCAGCGCTTGGGAGGCTGAGACAGGAGGATCACACAGGTTCAAGGTCAGCCTCAGCTACTTAGTGACAGCCTTTTTCCAAATAAAGTATAAAATAGGTCTAATAGTGTAGCCTGGGGATAGGAAGCCCTTGGGTTCCACCTTCAGTATCACAAAGAAGAAGAAGGAGAAGGAGAAGGAGAAGAAAGACTGAATAATCTTCAGAGAAAATATCTCCAAGCTATGCTATTCTGATGTGCTCCAGACATGGACTTTAATGGCAAAAGCACTTGGACACAGCATTTGAGAGGCTGAGACAGGAGGATCACAGTTCATGGACAGCCCCAGCTACTACTTAGTGAGGCCTTTGCAACTCAGTGAGACCCTGTTTCAAAAAAAAAGAATAAACCAGGTGTGGTGGTGCATGCTTGTAATCCCAGCATTTGGGAGGCTGAGATAGGAGAATCGTGGTTTGCAGCCAGCCTCAGCTACTTAGACCCTTTGCAACTCAGTGAGACCCTGTTTCAAAATAAAGAAGAAAAATTAGGTCTGGGAGTGTAGCTCGGAGGTGGAATACCCCTGGGTTCCATCTGCAGTACCTAAAAAAAAAAAAAAAAAAAAAAAAGAGAGAATAAAAATTAAAATTAGGTCTGGAGGTATAGCTCGAAGGTAGAATACCCCTGGGTTCCATCCCCAATACTGGGGGGAAAAAAAAAATCACTTGGAATCAGAAAATGAGATTCTTTCAGTTCACACCCATGTGATCATGGCCCAGTCACTTGATTTCAAGAGCCTATCTGAGGTTAGTCATGGTGGCTCATGCCTGTAATCCTAGTATATGGGAGGCCGAGACAGGAGGATCACAGGTTCATGGCCAGCCTCAGCAATTTACGGAAGACCCTGTTTCAAAATAAAAAAGAAAACGGGGCTAGGATATACCTCAAAGGTAGAATGCCTCTGGGTTCAACTTCCAGCACCAAAAAAAAAAAAAAAAAAAAACCTATTTGTAGCTGGGAGTTGGTGGTACATGCCTTTAATCCTAGTACTTGGGAGACTGGAGGCTGAGACAGGAGGATCACGGGCTTGCAGCCAGCCTCATCAATGTAGACAGACTCTCAGCAACCTAGTGAGACCCGTTTCAAAACAAAAACTAAAAAAGGGCTGAGGGTATAGCTCAGAGGTAGAATGCCTCTGTATTCAATTTCTAGTACAAAAAACACATATATCTATGTATGTATGTACGTATGTCAGTCTGCTGACCAATACTGGAGACCCAAAGCAATTCCTCGGTATCTAACTCCAGTCTCTTTACCCAACGCCATTATTCTGTAGGCCTGGCATTGCCTCAGTCATACTATAGTTTATCTCAGGTATATTTTAGTATCATTAATGAGGTTTTCAGAAACTCATTCTTTTAGGGGGAAGGAGGATACTGGGAACTGAACTCAGGGGTGCTCACCTATCTCTGGACTACACTCTCAGCCAGCCCTTTTTATTTTTTATTTTGAAACGGGATCTCACTAAATTGCTGAAGCTGGCCTTAAATGTTTGATCCTCCTGTCTCAGCCTCCCAAGTACTGGGATTACAGGTGTGTGCAACTGCTAAAACCCATTCTTTAGCCAGCACTGTCTTTGCAAATATTTTGGAATAATAAATGTGGTTTAGGTACTTAATCAGCTTCATTTATATAATATTGTCCATCCCTATCTTCCCCTTCCCCCCATGGTACTAGAGATTGAACCCAAGGACATTCTACCCCTGAGTTATAATCTCAGCCCTTTATTTTATGTTATTTTTTATTTTGAGACAGAGTTTCACTAAGTTGCTGAGGCTATCCTGGAACCAATGATCCTTCTGTCTCAGGTTCCCAAGTACTGAGGTTACAGGTGTACACCACCATACCTGCCTTTCCAACCCTATCCTGAGTTTTAGGAATGTGTCATATTGATGGCCTGTGGTTCCCCATGTTGTCCATTCATACTAAGTGTCCCCAAAGTATGGCTACTTAGAAAAGATCTGTCCAGTGCCATACCCATTTTTTTTTTTTCCTACCAGTACTAGAAAATGAACCCAGGGGCATTCTACCTCTGAGCTACATCCTCAGCCCTATTTTTTTGTTCTTTATTTTTGAAACAGGGTCTCACTAAGTTGCAGAGGACCTCACAACTAGCTGAGGCTGGCCGAAAACCTGCGATCCTCCTGCCTCAGCCTCCCAAGTACTGAGATTACAAGTGTGTGCCACCACACCTGGCGTGGTTTGTTTTGTTGTTTTTTTTTTTCCCAGTATTGGGGATAGAACCGAGGGGCATTCTACCTCCGAGCTATACTCCCAGCCCTACTTTTTATTCTTTATTCTGAAACAGGGTCTCACTGAGTTGCAAAGGGCCTCACTAAGTAGCTGAGGCTGGCCGCAAACCGCAATCCTCCTATCTCAGCCTCCCGAATCCTGGAATTACAAGCATGTGTCATCACACCCAGCTTTATATTTGATTTCTTACATTTGGTGACAATAGTCTCTTTCTATAGATAGTAAAATTTAAGAGGGTTTGGGGAAGAAAGATTTGAACTCCAGTCTCAATGCCTCCCCTCACAAGCCGCAGGGGCCAGGATTGTTGAGGAGATGCGGGAGCATGCCTGCAAGCCCCTGTGACCTGTGTGTCACTGAGGAGGGGCTGGTGTCACTCCTGCTCCTGGAAGTGTCCTTTGTTGATGGACAAATGGCTCTTGTAATGCTGTATTCATAGAATCATACAGTATTGCCTCTAAAGAAGGGATCTTATTATTTTGATAACCTCCCACTTGGTGCAAGAATCTCCCGAGTGTGTGTGGGTGTGCGTGCATGTGTGTGTGTGTGTGTGTGTGCATGTGTGTGTGTGTGTGTGGTAAACCCAGGTGCATTTTACGTCCAAGCTACACCCTCAACCCTATTTTATTTTTTATTTGGAAACAGGGTCTCACTAAATTGGTGAGTGTCCTGCTACATTGCTGAGGCTGGCCTTGACCCTGTGATCCTCCTGTCTCAGCCCCCACAGTACTGGGATTCCAGGTGTGTGTCACCATGCCTGGATTCTAGAATCTTCTCTAAAGCATCCTAGTAGAACTGAAGAGGCTACCACAGGAGAGAAACTGTGTCCATGTGTGTGTGAAAGCCACAGGGTGTCACGGAGTAGGTGCAGCTCGACAACATGGCTAATAGTTGCCCCTCAGTCTCTCCTCAACTTGTTCTGTCAAGGGCTGTGCGAGGCATAGATTTCAGCACAAACACAGACTGTCTGCTTGGGTGGTGAGGGTGGGGGGTGCCATGCAAACATGCTTTCCCCAGACCCAGTGGAGGTGAATCCCCAGGACAGCTTCCACAGACACAGGGAAATCTAAAACCACAGGTAGAAAGAACCTCAGAAATCAGAGTCCTATGTTTTAAAAAACATGTGTTAATGTGACCCATGGTTAGAAACAGCCCTCGCCAACCTTCCCCATGGTTCTGAGACTTGAACCTAGGGCCATTCTACCACTGAGCTACACCCCCAGCCCTTTCTAATTTTTATTTATTTACTTTTATGTGTGGTGCTGGGAGTTGAACCCAGGGGTATGCTATATCCTAGCCCTATTTTATTTTTATTTTTTAAATCAGGGTTTTGCTAGGTTGATGAGTCTCACTACTTCCTGAGAACCTTCAATCTTCTTGTCTCAGCCTCCTGGAGTACTGGGATTACAGGCATGCACCACCATCCCCAGCTTTGTAGTTTTTATTTTGAAACAGGATCTCACTAAGTTACTACACACTGCTCCTGAACCTGGGATCCTCCTGTTTCAGCCTCAAAGTACTGTGATTATAGATACGCGCCACTGCCTCCAGCTAGTTGGAAACACATTTGACGTCAGAACCCGGTGCACATAAACACACAACTTGGAACAACAATCTACCAGAATAATTCTTACATTACTAAGTATAAGACAGTACGATCTAGTCTGTTTGTTTGTTTGTTTGTTTAGCCTGCTAGTTAAACAAACAAAGAGACTGACTTCACCTCTCAGTCTGCTGATGGGTTATTATTTGAGGTCTGCAGAGTGCTGATCCCGGGGGGTGATGCTTGCCTGTAACCCCAGGACTTGGGAGGCTGAGACAGGAGGGTCAAAGGTTCAGGACTAGTGTGCTGTAACTTAGCAAGACCCTGTTCCAAGATAAAAAACGAAACGAGCTGGGGATGTTGCTCAGAGGTAGAATGTCCCTGGGTTCAACTCAAGAAAGAATGAAAGAAAAAAAGAAAAGAAAGGAAGGAACAAATGAACAAACCAACGAAGGGGAGGGAAGTGCTGATACTGTCCAGTTACCTCATGTCAAAACTGAAACCGGGGGAAATTCAGTGACAGAGGTTGGAGAACTTGAATTTCTTATTCCCCATGTCCAATCCTCATAAGCATTTAAAACATATTTGTTCGCTGGGCGTGGTGGCGCACACTGGTAAATCCCAGCATTTGGGAGGCTGAGACAGGAAGATGGCAGTTCACGGCCAGCCTCAGCTACTTAGTGAGGCCTTTTGCAACTCAGTGAGACCCTGTTTAAAAATAAAGAATAGCCGGGCATGGTGGTGCACACTTGTAATTCCCGGCGTTTGGGAGGCAGAGATAGGAGGAGCGCACAGGTTTGAAGCCAGCCATGCTGGCTTAAGAGACCCTGTTTCCAAATAAAAATATAAAAAAAATAGGTCTGGGAGTGTAGCCCGGAGGCAGAAGGGCCTCCAAGAACCCCAGTACCACTAAAATAAATAAATAAATAAATAAATAGAATGGAAAATAGGGCTGGGAGTGTAGCTCGGAGGTAGAATGTCCTTGGGTTTCATTCCCAGTACCGGAAAAAAAAAATTGTTTGCTGACTGATAATGTCCAGGGTTTCTGCTCAATTTTCCTACTCAAGAAACCAGCCTTGCTGGGAGTCAGCTAACACAGTGCTCTGCACGTAGTAGTTTCTCCATGAATGCTTTCCCAGGATGGACAGCTAGCTCCTCTGTGACACATCCATTCTACCTTTGGATAGCTCTGATGGAGAAGTTCTTCCTTTTGCTGAACTAGATTTTTCTCCATCTTATGTTATTTTATTATTATCATTTTGGGGAGCACAAGATTGAACCCAGGGGTTCTCTACCTCTGAGCTGCAACCCCTGCCCCAGTCCTTTTTATTTTATTTTTATTCTTGAAACAGGGTCTCAAACCTAGCCCCAAACCTGTGATCCTCCTGTCTCTGCCTTCTAAGTACTAGGACTCCAGATGTGCACCAACACACCTGGCTGAAATATATAAAATATTTTAATGTAAAATTTCTTTATCACTAATGATGAATTTATTCTCAAGGGTATGTCTCATTGGAAAACTTCTATGTACTATTCAATTTCTATACTAGGAGCGCATATGACTCTACCACTTGATATCCTTGAGCAATAATTATAGTCATAAATCGGTCGTGGGATTTTAAGGATAATATTGACTTCTTTCCAAATCATTCTAGAAATTGGGAGATTCTGTTAAACTTCTCTGCACTGTGGTTTCTGGCCAGATTTCAGTCTGGGATTTCTTCCCTGATCTGGCACAAATTAAGAGTGATATGGTCTTTGATAGCCAAATAGCCTTTGAAAACGTTCTATTTATTATAAATCAATTCACTGATGGTCCTTTTTTATGTAACCATGTGAGGGAGTTATTTTGACACAGTTATTAAAGGTCTCAAAACCTGACAAGCTAATTAATTTCCAGATTGAGTATGAATTCAGTGGTCATTGTAGCTTCCTGAAGGTCAGCAGAGGAAAGACAGCTGCTCACGTCAGCACAAGCGTAAGGTTACAGTTTAACTAGCGATTCCCATGTGAGATGGCCGCATTCCTACACAGAAAACAAAATGTTTGTTCAACAGTTTTACCTGGTTTCTTGGCGATTTGAAGGAATTTACAACTAATCAGTAATGAATTGTTCTAACTCTAGCTATTTTATCAAACTACATAATGAAGAGCAAGTCACAGATAACGAAGGTGGGAATCTAAGGACATGGTTTTTGTCCTTCACTCAACAACACAAAGATTATGTCACCTAGGGTCACATGTTTTTGAGAAGAACAAGGTTTAGAACATGACGTTCTCAGTCTCTGGAATAAGCAAGGAGTCCTGTTTAGTGTTTTCTGTTGTTGTTTACGTGTGTGTGTGTGTGTGTGTGTGTGTGTGTACGCACCTGTGTGGTACCAGGGATTGAATCCAGGGGTGTTTTACCACTGTGGTATACCCCAGCCCTTTTTATTTTTTAAATATGTATGTGTTTGTTTGTTTATTGTGGTACTGGAGATTGAACCCAGGGGCATTCTACTTCCAAGCTATACCCCAACCCTATTTTATTTTTCATTTAGAATTAGGGTCTCACTTAGTTGCAGAGAGTCTTGCTAATTTACTAAGGCTGGCCACAAGTACCTGAGATCTTCCTGTCTCCGCTTCCCAAGTGCTGAGATTGCATGCATATGCAAAGATGCCCAGCTTCTTTTTTTCTTTTCTTTTCTCTCTCTCTCTCTCTCTTTTTTTTTTTTTTTTTTTTTTTTTTTGGTACTAGGGATGGGACCCAGGGACATTCTACCTCCGAGCTACACCTCCAGCCCTATTTTTTATCCTATATTTTGTTGTTTTTGTTTGTTTTGTTTTGTTTTTGTTTTTTGTTTTTTGTTTTGTTTTGTTTTTTTTTTTTTTTTGGTGGAACTGGGGGTGGAACCCAGAGACTTTCTACATCTGGGCTATACTCCCAGACCTTTTTTATATTTTATTTGGAAACAGGGTCTCACTAAGTTGCTGAGAGCCTCACTAAGTAGCTGAGGCTGGCTTTGAACCTGCGTGATCCTCCTGTCTCAGCCTCCCAAGCGCGGGAAATAAAAGCGTGCGCCACCACGCCTGGCTTTATTCTGATTTTGAAACAGGGTCTCACTGAGTTGCAAAGGGCCTCAGTAAGTAGCTGAGGCTGTGCGCAAACCACGATCCTCCTGTCCCAGCCTCCCAAATGCTGGGATTACAAGTGTGTGCCACCAAGCCCAGCTCAGCTTCTATTTTTTATTTTGAAACAGAATCTCACTAAGTTATCCTAGGCTGGCTTTAAACCTATCTCCTATCTCAGCTTCCCAAGTATAAGGATTACTGCTGTCAACCACCTCGCCTGCCTGGTTAGTGCTTTCATGGATCACACTACCTTCTTCTCAGTTTCCATCCCTGACAGTATCTGGCTCTCATGTGTTATTGAAATGGGGGGTTTCTTCTGAGCCCCCAGGATGAAACAGGGGTTCTTGAGAAGAAACTCGGTGTTTCCTTACCGGGTTCTTGTCTAAGGTGAGCGAAGAATGACACCCGCAGACTGCAGGAAGGGGAGTAAATGGTTTATTGGAAGCAGCAGGGAATAAGGAAAGATGGCTGAACACCCCAAAGGGGCTGTCGGAATTCTGGGGTCCAGCAGCTGTCTTCAGGACAATACTTGGGAGTAGCCCAAGCCGAATGCCTTCAGTTACAAGCTGCTTTCTTCCAGAGTCCACGCGATCTGCCAGAAAGGAATAGGAAAATGGCAGAACACCTCTAGGGCTGTCAGGGATCTGGTGTCCAGTAGCTGCCTTCAGGTCACTACCCGAGTGTCGTCCGAGCCAAGTGCCATCAGTTGCAAACTACTTTCTCCCAGGGTCCACACGATCTGCCAGAAAAGAGGTGCAGGTCACCCCTAGGGCCCCTAGTCGGCCTTGATGTCCAGCAGAGGCCTTCAGGTCACTAACCGAGAGTAGCCCAAGCCACATGCCCTCAATTGCACTCTGCCTTCTCTCAAGGCTAACGCGACCTGTGAGAGAGAGAGAGAGAGAAAAGCTCCCCAGAGGGGAGGTGGTCCCCAGAGGGAAAAACCCAATTTGGTGGCTGTGGTAGGGATTTTGCCGATGTCTGCGTGTCCTCTGTTTGGTTGTGGTGAGTTTGGGATTTTGGGAATTCTGGGAAACAGCTCTCAGAATTTGCATAGGGTATTTGCAAGTCCTTTGAAGAGTCTCCTTTCAGAAGTGTCAGACTTGCTCTAGTGATGGCTCCTGGGTTTGTTGATTAGTAACCAGATGGTTTTGTGAAGCTTTGGTTCTTCTTATCTCTGAACCTTGGCCCCTCGCCCCTCAGGAAATTAAGTTTATTCTACCGAGGCCTACCTGCCTACTTCCTTTCTATCTCCTCATTCTGGCTTTTGTTTCCCACTCCTTATTCGTTCAACTGTCAATTTTGAGCACCTGTTCCATGCCAGCTACCATATTAAGTACTGGAAGAATGATCAACACGTTGTAGCTTGGTCCCATTACAAGTCACTTTCACAGATAAGGTACCACTTGGCCGTGTAGTAGGAGCTACTCAAAATCCAGAACAGAGACTCATTCCTCCTCAAATCTTTGGGACATAGTTCTGTGTCTGCTCAATGCACAGATGTCGAATGGATGACTACATGCAAGAGACTGAAGGAGTTAGAGAATATAGAAAAGTTTATGTCCAGCCGGGCGTGGTGGCCCACGCTTGTAATCCCGGAATTTGGGAGGCTGAGACAGGAGGATCGGGGTTCAAGGACAGTCTCAGCTACTACTTAGTGAGGCTCTTTGCAACTCAGTGAGACCCTGTTTCAAAATAAAGAATAAAAAATAAGGCTGGGAGTGTAGATCAGAAGTAGAATGCCCCTGGGTTCCCTCCCCAGTACCGAAAAAAAAAAAAAAAAAAAGTTTATGTCCCTAGTTTGTTATTATGAGTTTCCATGAGATTGTCAAAATTTGCTTTTCTTTATAACTCTTTACATACATATACATACATACATACATACCAAGGAAAGGCTCTGTGATTTTGACCTGTTGCTTTCTTCCCGTGGAGCAACACTTTTTACTGATGCCCAGAGGCAATACTCAGCCTGACCACAAGCCCCAGGCTGCTGCCTCTTGGCTCAGGTTAGCTGCTGACACAGGATCTCTGGACAGGAAAAACTGTGTCTGCGCCTCACTCTGCCCTCTCTGGAAACCAGCCAACTCTATGAAGAGTTTGGTAATTGAACCATGATACAAATTTTATCATTCCTGTAACTACTGTTGTAAAATCATTTTAAATATGACAAAAAGCTCTTTAGGCTTTCCTTGATAGATTAGAAATCGTGAAGGCAACAAGCCAAGAAACCTAGAAAACAACTGTGGAAAGCAGCTAAACTGATATGTATTTGGTGCTCAGAGAGACTGACAGGCAGTATCAGAAAATGAATGGCACTCGGATATTACTAAAAACACATTAAGCTGGTATCACTAGTCCCACACTTGAAATACCTTTGCAAGCAGGGCGTGGTGGCACACGCTTGTAATCCCAGCATTTGGGAGGCTGAGACAGGAGGATCGATCGCGGTTCGCGGACAGCCTCAGCTACTTAGTGAGGCCCTTTGCAATTCAGTGAGATCCTGTTTCAAAATAAAGAATAAAATATAGGGCTGCGGGTGGAGCTTAGAGGTAGAATGCTCCTTGGGTTGCATCCCCAGTAACACACACACACACAAAAGAATCCAGGGGCTTCACACATATTAAGCATGTGTTCCACTGCTGAGCTACACCTTTAGCCCCCATAAGTGCTTTTTAACCCTTCTCTCTTTTTGTAAAAAAAAAAAAAAAAAAAATCTAATTATTAGTACCTTTCAATTATTTATTTATTTATTTATTTATTTATTGCGGTACTGGGGGTTGAACCCAGGGACATTCTACCTCTGAGCTGCACCCCCCAGCCCTATTTTATATTCTTTAATTTTAATTTGAAACAGGGATTCACTAAGTTGCAGAGGGGGTCACTAAATAACTGAGGCTGCCCATGAATCTGCCATCCTCCTGTCTCAGCCTCCCAAGTACTGGGATTACAAACATGCACTACCACACCCAGCAACTTCCAAATTTAAAAAAATTTCAGTCAGCTGGGCGTGGTGGCGCATGCTTGTAATCCCAGTATTTGAGAGGCTGAGACAGGAGGCTCATGGAGGTTCGAAGCCAGCCTCAATTACTTAGTGAGGCTCTCGACAACTTAGTGAGACCCTGTTTCCAAATAAAATATAAAATAGGTCGGGGTTGTAATGTGGAGGTAGAAGGCAACTAGGTTCCATCCCCAGTACAAAAAAAAAAAAAAAAAGTTTTTTTCAGAGTCAAATATGGTAGCCCACACCTGTTATCCCAAGTACTTGGGAGGCTGAGACAGGAGGATCCAAGGTTTGAGACCAGCCTCAGGAACTTAGAGTTGCCATCAGCAACTTGGTGGGACCCTGTTTCAAAATGGAAATTAAAAAGGGCTTGAGGTATAGCTTGGAGGTAAAATGTCCTTGGGTTCAATCCCCAGTACCAGAATAAACAAAAAAATTCAGAGAATTACCTTGAAAATAACCCTGAGGACAGATAAGATGCCCCACAAAAACATAAAGCCCTTTTCCTTTCCTGCCTAAATTCTGGTTTTCCACTTTCCTTTTAATAAAGAATTTTTACTGTTTTTTTCCCTGTTTTTGTTATTTGTTTGATTTTTTTTTTTTTTTTTTTTTTTTGGTGGTACTGGGGTTCCTGGAAGCTCTTCTACCTCCGGGCTACACTCCCAGACCTATTTTATTTTTGGAAACAGGGTCTCCTAAGCCACAACGGCTGGCTTCGAACCCGCGCGATCCTCCTGTCTCCGCCTCCCAAGCGCAGGGATTACAAGCGTGCGCCACCACGCCCAGCGTTGATTTTTTTTTTTTTTTCAGTACTGGAAACCAGGGGCATTCTACCTCTGAACTACACCCTCAACCTGTTACGGTTTTGAGAGAAAATGTTACGGTTTGGGGGTGAGGGTTACCATCTAGGGGAAACTGTCCCCAGGGACCTTTGTTAGATCCCTGGGAATTAATTCCCCCAAAAAAACACAAAAACACACAAAAAAGCGTGGTTCTTGTCCTGAGCTAAGGATAAATATGCAATAGCCTGGACTCGCTGAAGATTTAAAAAGTTTATTAAAAAGATAGAAATACAGAAGACAGTTACAGCCAACATGAGGGGGTGCTTCAAAGGAAATCACCAAAAATCCCTGGATGCAGAGTATTCTTATAGGCAGCCCGACCAGATCTGTGGCAGGTCCTCTGAGATGTAGATATCCTGCCCCATCTCTAACCCAGGTATCCTGCTCTGTCTCTGACCCAACCAGATCCGCCCCCTTTGGGGCAGGGGCGCAGCTCTGTCTCTGGCACAGACCCCAACACCCTTTGTTACACTCCAAAATGTGTTAAGTTGCTTATCCCGGAATCTGGGATTTCCTCACATCCTTGAGGAAGTCTGCCTCTCTTCAGAAATGTAAAAAGGCCCTAGGCTTCTTCTATTCCTTTGCTAATTATCTGTGGCATAGTCTGCCACCCTCTCCCCACAGTTCCTGGCTGTCTTCACTACCAAAGATATATTTTAAAATTGGAAATCTTTCCCAATACTGGTACATGAATACATTTTGAAATCTCTTCCCAATACTGGTACATGAATACATTTTGAAATCTCTTCCCAATACTGGTACACAACCCAATTTTATTTATTTGGACACAGGGTCTCACTAAGTTGAGGAGCACCTCCCTAAATTGTGGAGTCTGACTTCAAACTTGCGATCCTCCTCTCTCAGCCTCCCAAATACCGGGATTACAAGCATGTACCATTGTGTCTGGCTTCCTATTTTACTATTTTTAATTTGAAATAACATCTCACTAAATTGTGGAGGGCCCCCATCAGTTGCTGAGGCTGTTCTGCAACCTGTGATCCTCCTGTCTCAGCCTCCCAAGTACTGAAATTAGAGGAATGAACCACCTTGCCTAGCTAGGATTGTTTCCTATTTTAATTGAATCATCACATTAAGTCTTCATGATACACCCTCCCCCCCACCACCACCAATCTGGGGCCTCACACATGATGCTCAAGGGCCCGACTTCTGAGCTACATCCCAGCCACATAAACTTCCTTTTTCTTTCTTTCTTTTTTTTTTTTTTTCCGGTACTGGAGATGGAACCCACTGGCATTCTACCTCCGAGCTACACCCTCAGTCCCATTTTTTATTCTTTTTTTTGTTTGTTTGTTTGTTTTTAGTGGTACTGGGGTTCCTGGAAGCCCTTCTACCTCCGGGCTACACTCCCAGACCTATTTTTACATTTTTTTAATTTGGAAACAGGGTCTCCTAAGCCAGCATGCGCGGCTGGCTTCGAACCTGTGAGATCCTCCTGTCTCTGCCTCCCAAGCGCAGGGATTACAAGCGTGCGCCACCACGCCCGGCTTTATTCTTTATTTTGAAACAGGGTCTCACTGAGTTACAAAGGGCTTCACTAAGTAGCTGAGGCTGTCCTTGAACTATGATCCTCCTGTCTCAGCCTCCCAAATGCTGGGATTACAAGAGTGTGCCATGCCCAGATGCCCAGCTCCTTTTCCTTTTTCTTTCATTCTTTCTTTTTTTTTTTTTTTTTTGCGTTTCTGGGGATGGAACCCAGAGGCATATGACCTCCGAGCTACATCCCCTGCCCAATTTTTTCTTTCTTTCTTTCTTTCTTTTTATTTTTATTTTTTGTGGTATTGGGGGTGGAACCCAGAGACTTTCTACTTCCAGGCTATACTCCCAGACCCATTTTATATTTTATTTGGAAATAGGGTCTCACTAAGTTGCTGAGAGCTTCACTAAGTAGCTGAGGCTGGCTTCGAACCTGTGCAATCCTCCTGTCTCAGCCTCCCAAGCACTGGGATTACAAGTGTGTGCCACCACGCCTGGCTTTTTATTCTTTATTTTGAAACAGGGTCTCACTGAGTTGCTGAGGGCCTCACTAAGTAGCTGAGGCTGTCAGCCTCCCAAATGCTGGGATAACAAGCATGCACCACCACTCCCGGCTTTTTTTTTTTTTTTTTTTTTTTTTTTTGGTACTAGGAAATTGATCCAAGGCACACATCCTCCCCCCGCCCCACCCTTCTTTTTGAAATTGAGTCTTGCTACATTGCTGAGGCTGGCCTCCAACCTAGAAAAATGCTGTCTCAGCCTCCCAAGTACTGGGATTACAGGTGTACCTCACCACACCTGGCAAAAACTTTCTTTACGAAGGTTGTGAAAACCATCTGCAAGTCTTTTGACAACCAACTTTATTGGCCTCGCTATCGAGGTGTGCCTCGTTGTCAGGACATTTCGATGACGTAACAGCGGGAGGAGAAGCAGGATGAGGATGGAGACAGGTGCCAGCTGCTGCGGCGGTGTCTTTCCCCACCAAGGCAAATACATGTGCTTGTGAATTTTGATCAGAAGCAAAAATGCATGCCTTCACTCAGCAAGTATTTACAGGCACTGGTGACACAAAAATAGAACATAGCTCCAACACTGGGCCTTAGTTAAGCTGGAGCGGATCTTGTAAGAGCTTGAATCTGTCACCCCCTTTTTACCACTCCTTTTTGGAAGGGGGTATAAGACGCTCAAACCAGGGACACTGCATCTCCGAACTATGCCTCCAGCTTCCCCTCTTTTTTCTTTTGTGACACTGGGGACTGAACTTAGGAGCATTCTATCTCTGAGCCATACCCTAAGCCCTATTTTATTTTTATTTTGAAACAGGGCCTCACTAGATTGATGAGAGTTCACTATTTGCTGAGATCCTCCTGTCTTAGCCTCCAACTGGAATTACAGGCATTCGCCACCAAGACCAGCTAGGAGAAAGTACTTTGACTTGCATTTTGTAATTCAAAATCTCAAAGTCTAAAATATAGCTACATTAATTTTTTGTGTGTGTGGTACTGTGGTGGTGGGGGGGGAACCCAGGGACTTTCTACCTCCGGGTTATACCCCAGCCCTATTTTTTTTTTTTTTTTTTTTTTTTTTTGCGGTACTGGGGGTGGAACCCAGGGGCTTTCTACCTCCGGGCAATACTCCCAGACCTATTTTTTAGACTTTATTTGAAACAGGGACTCACTATATTCCGAGAGCCTCACTAAGTAGCTGAGGCGATTCTCCTGTCTCAGCTTCCCAAGCGCGGGGATTACAAGCGTGCGCTACCACGCCCGATTCAGCCCTATTTTATAATTTATTTGGAAACAGGGTCTCACTAAGTTGCTGAGAGCCTCACTAAGTAGCAGAGGCTGGCTTCGAACCTGTGCGATCCTCCTGTCTCAGCCTCCCAAGTGCGGGGATTACAAGCATGTACCATTATGCCTAGCTACCCTTTTAATTTTTATTTATTATTATTATTATTATTATTATTATTATTATTATTATTATTATTTTGTGTGTGTGGTACTAGGGGTGGAACCCAGAGGCTTTCTACCTCCGGGCTATACTCCCAGACCTATTTTTTTTTATATACTTTATTTGGAAACAGGGTCTCACTAAGTTGCTGAGAGCCTCACTAAGTAGCCGAGGCTGGATTTGAACCTGTGCAATCCTCCTGTCTCAGCCTCCCAAGTGCTGGGATTATAAGCGTGTGCCACCACGCCTGGCTTTATTTTTTATTTTGAAACAGGGTCTCACTATATTGCTGAAGGCGTTGCTAAGTTGCTAAGGGCTTCCTATCTAATTTGCTGAGGCTGGCCTTGAACCTGTGATCCTCCTTTCTTAGCCTCCCAATTACTGAGATTACAGGTGTGCATCACCATGCCTGGCAGTCATTTCTCCTCTTACATCCCTCATTTATTTGGTGAAAGCTACTGGGAAAGCTGAACAGGAAGAGAATCAGGTCGTGGAGGCTGTTTACACCTAGCAAATACAGGGTCTCACTAAGTTGTTGAGGGTGGCCTTGAAACTGTGATCTTCCTGTCTCACAGGAATATTGGGATTCTGAACATGTACAACTATGCCTGGCTCCCAATAAAAATAATTTAGGAGTTGAGGGTGATGGCACACAACTGTAGTCTCAGTATTGGGAAGCTGACACAGGAGGATTGCGGGTTCTAGGACAGCCTCAGCAAATTAGCAAGATCCTCCACAACTTAGAGAGGCTGTTTCAAAATAAAATACAAATAGCCAGGCGTGGTGGTGCACAGCGCACGCTTGTAATCCCAGTACTTGGGAGGCCGAGACAGGAGGACCACAGTTCGAAGACAGCCTCATCTACTTAGTGAGGCCCTTTGCAATTCAGTGAGACTCTGTTTCAAAATAAAGAATAAAAAATAGGGCTGGGGGTGTAGCTTGGAGGTAAAATGTCCCTGGATTCCATCCCTAGTATCGTAAAAAAAAAAAAAAAAAAAAAAAAAAAAAATATATATATATATATATATATATATATATATATATATAAAGGGGGGAAGATGGCGACCGAGAAAAGCGGGGCTTAAGAGCCCCGCTAACAACCAATATCCATTACCACAAAATCAGCGCCTTTCATAGCCAGAAAACACCATCACCAGAGAAACAAAAAATCACCAGGCTCCAGAGAGAAAGCGAACTGAGAACAGAGCTCAGAGCCACAGAGGAGATAACCGGCCTCACGCCCGAGGACGCGGCAGCAGCGCCATACTGCCGGAGGCAGCGGCGACTTCACCAGACGGCTACAGCAAGCCGAGGTGAGCCACTGCGGAACAGCCAGGCGGGATTTCTCGCCGCAGGTAAAATCTAAAGCTCCCAGTGGCTGAGCTCAGCACACGCCGCAGGGATTCAGAGTGGAAATCAAAACCAAGAAGAAATACACCAGCCTCACGGCCGAGGGCGTAGCAACGGCGCCATATTGCCACCGGCGGCAGCAGCAGAGAATTCACCGAATCCAGTACAGCTACATCTGCGTACTCAAGAGTAGTGAGTCAAATTGCGGGCCACAGAGGAGAAATCCCAGTACTGTACTCCCTGGGACTTGACCCAGTGGGGGAGTGGCGGTGGCAGTGATATCACACCATAGGAGAACGTGCAACCTGGCACCCCACACAGTCTAAAGCAGCCTCTATCAACTCTCTGGGTCGGAGACTCTGTGATACAACTCAGTAAAGGAGTAGTGGGGTCTGAGATACTACTAACTCAAGATCCAGAGCACCTTAAGTGAAGTCATAGTGACCCAAGGGAAGAACCCAGAGAAGGCACAAACTTCCGAAATCATGGGAAAAAGGAATAATACTGGAGCAATGAATGCCCACAACCCCACAACATCAGAACCCAATAAAACAGAAAATCAGAGATTTCTAGAAGATCAAATCAGGAAAATAACTGTAGAAATAATAGATGTGCTTCGAAAAGAACTCAGAGAGAGCCAAAAAGAGATAAAGGATGCAATTAATGAAGTAAAGGCCTCAATTCAAAGCACAAACAACCGATTAGAACACATGGAGAACAGAATCTTGCTCCTAGAAGATGATCATTCCAAAAATGAACGCATAGTTTCTAATCTAGGAAAAAATATCCGACAGCAGGAATCTGATATTGAAGAAATATGGGCCCATTTTAACAGAGCTAACCTAAGAATAATTGGAATAGAGGAGGGAAAAGAAAGTGAAACCAAAGGGATCAACAATCTCTTCAAGGAAGTAATAGCAGAAAATTTTCCAAACATAGAGCAAGAGGTCGATACAGAGGTCCAGGAAACTTATAGAACTCCCTTTAGACAGGATCAGAGAAGAGGATCCCCATGCCACATAATTGTCAAAATGACCAATGTGGAAGCCAAGCAGAGAATCTTAAAGGCAACAAAAACAAAGGGCCAAGTGACATTCAGAGGCAAACCAATTAGAATCACTCCAGACTTCCCAAACCAAGTCATGAGAGCCAGAAGGGCTTGGAGTAACATATTCCAAACTCTGAAAGAAAACAACTTCCAGCCAAAAATGTCCTACCCAGAAAAACTTTCTATCAAATTAGATGGAGAAATAAGAAGCTTCCATGACAAACAGAAACTGAAGGAATTTATGTCTTCAAAACCAGCACTAGAGAAAATACTCAAAGAGATTAACTACAAAGAAGAAATAGGTAACACACACCAGAACCAGAGAAACAAGAGTTTCCATCCAACAGTCAACTAAAATTGGTTATCTGTGGAGATTCATTACTTATGTTAGTCTTTTACCTATCTCTAAAGGGTATTGTTTGCCTTTATTGTTGTTAATTTTTAGGATTTCTAGTTGGAATATTAATATACCTTCAGATATAGCATTTGGAAATATTTTATCCCATTCTATTAGTAACTGTTAACTCTGTTTACATTGTCTTTGGATATACAATATGTTTTTTTATTTTTTAGGGAGTTTGTATACTCTTCTGTTGCCTGTGCCATTGAAATCATAACCAAGAAATCACTGCCAATTTCAATGTTGTGAGGTTTTATGACCCAGATTTTCTCCTAAAAGTTTATAGTCTTAAGATTTATATTTAGGTCTTTTATCTACTTTGAGTTAATATTTGTATATGGGATTAGGTAAGGGTCCAACTTTATTCTTTTCCATGTAATTATTATTTTTCAACAATATTTAGTTAAAAGATTATTATTTCCACCACCAAATGTTCATGGAAACCTTGTCAAAAATAACTTGACAATATAGGGAAGAATTTAGCTCTAGGCTTTTATTTAACTCCAATGGTTTATATATCTGCCTTTAGAATAGTACTACACTGTTTCAATTATTGTAGCTTTATATGGTTTGAAATCAGAAAATATATATCTTCTAGCTTTGTTCTTTTTCAAGATCATTTTGGGTATCTAGAGTCCATATTCCATATTAGGATAGATTTTTTTTCTGAAAAATAAATATATAAATATATGATAGTTTCACCTAAAAAAAATAGAAAAAAATATTCTCTGGTAAGAAAGAAAGTAAAAAGAAATATTGAAATGTTATCTTTAAGTCATCAAAAGCTTGGTATCAGACAAATGAAACTGTTATGTGAGATTATCATTTTTAATTTAGGATAAATTGCTATAATACTAGATGTCAACCACTAAGCCAAGCATGGGAGGGAGGGATGGGGAGAGAATCGGGTGGGGATCGGGTGGGGGCTGACTGGGCGATGTGTGCATGTATGTCTACAGAAGTTTGTATCCCACTATGATGTATGAATACAGTACACCAATTAAAAAAATAAAAAATTAAAATTAAAAAATTAAAATTAAAATAAAAATAAATAAATAAAAAGGGATAGCTTAGAGGTAGAATGTGTAGCTTAGAGGTAGACTGCCACTGGGTTCATTCCCCCCCGCAAAAACACCAAAACAAAACAAAACAAAAAACCCAGAAGTTGTTTTTGTGGGTATTTTGTGGCAGTGATGAGAGGCTGGCTAACACACCCAGGCAGGTGGGTTTTTGCATCACCCAGGCCAGTGCTTGGGGAAATGTTCTGCCACTTGCCAGGAGTATGACTTTGGGCAAGTTATTTAACCTCTTGTAGTCTGTTTCTCATTGTAAAGTGGGGAAAAGAGCCCCTTCCTGACTGGGTGGTGGGAGGACGAGATGCGCCGGAGACAAAGCACGCTGCTTTTGGGGGCTGCTCAGGTTCTTGGGGCTGGCGTACGATGTGTTCAGCACCCGGCTCTACTCTTGTTCCAGGGAGCAACTAAGAGGCTCAGATGTGGTGGTGGCAAGAAGCCGTCCCAGGACTATGCCGTGGAGGTGTAGGCGAGGGAATGGGCTGGCAAAGAAGGGCTCCCTAAAGCCAAAGCGTGATACAGATTCACGTGCCTTCTTGTCCCTACAAGACTCAGGCCAGAGGGGAGGCAAGGAAACTATTGGTGCCATTGAGAGAATTGCCCTTTCACCCCCGCCCCGTGCCCACCCAAACCGCCACCCACTGCTGCTCAAAGCTGGGACAGCACAGCCCCAGCCACAGGGAGGAGACCCTTGGCTTCTGCCTCTCTCGGCCCTCGAGGCTGACTTCAGGCACCCAGCGGCACCCAGCGTCCCCCTGCACCCTAGCCGGGGCTAGGGGACTGCAACACGGCCCAGCACAAACTGGCTCGATAGTCTTCAAGCACAGCACAGGTATTTATAGAATCTCTAGGACGTGGAAGGTCAGAAGCTGTGCCCTCACCCTGCTCCAATCTGGCATGAAAAAATACAATGGTGGCCAAACAGGACAGGTACCTTGGAGTGGACGGACAGAGCAGAGGGGAAGAGGAAGGAGGGAGGCCAGGCCCTGTGGGGCCTCGGATGCCCAGAGCAGGCAGATGCAGAGCGGGTGGGAAGAGAGGCTGCGATCCCAGCAGCCTGGTTTACGCAGAGAGAAGGGCCTCGGTAGAAGGAAGAGGGTCAGAGGAGGAATTGTTTTAAGACTGGACTGACCTGAGCATGAATGTGGGCTGAAGGAGCAAACTCCTGGAAGATGCAGGGTTGGCCTACAAAAAGGGACAGCTCAGCCTGTGATGTGGGAGATAGATGAGGTTAGTATAAGTGTAGGTAAAAAGGGAAGGGGAGAACCAGGCTGGTGGCGCATGCCTGTAATCCTAGTCCACGGGAAGCCGAGACAGGAGGAGCGCAGGTTCACTGCCAGCCTCCCTCAGCAATTTAGGGAGATCCTCAGCAAGTGAGTGGGACCCCATTTCAAAAGAAAAAAAATGAAATAGGGTTGGGGGTGTAGCTCAGATGTAGAATACCCTCGGGTTCCCCGTATCACACACGGGGTGTAGCTCAGATGTAGAATGCCCTTGGGTTCCCAGTATCTCTCTCTCTCTCTCTCTCTCTCTCTCTCTCTCTCTCTCTCTCTCTCTCTCTCTCTCACACACACACACACACACACACACACACACACACACACACACGGGGTGAGGAGCAGTCCGTTCAGTTGCTTGGAGTTTCGTAGCTTAATTTCCTCATGAAGGAGGGAGTCGATCCTAAAACTAAGGGCAGATCTGCAAGCAGGGACTGGGGGAGCTGGGAACCTTTTTTCTCATTAGTAGTGAGGTTGATGAGAGTCTCACTACTTGTTGAGGTTTTTCTTTTCTTTTTTCTTTTTTCTTTTTTTTTTTTTAGTGGGTCTGGGGGTAGAACCCAGGGGCATTTGACATCCAGGCTATACCCCTGCCCTATTTTTTTATTCTTCATTCTGAAACATGGTCTCACTAAGTTGGGGAGGGCCTCACTAAGTAGCTGAGGCTGTCTGCAAACTGCGATCCTCTAGTCTCAGATCTCCCGAATGCTGGGATTACAAGCCTGCGCCACCACGCCTGGCGCTGAGGTTGTTGTTGAACCTGTGATCCTCCTGTCTCAGCCTCCCAAGTACTGGGATTACAGGTGTGCATTACCACGCCCAGCAAATGTGTTTTTCTTTTTTTTTTTTTTTTTTTCTTGTGGTACTGGGGATGGAGCCCAGGAGCATTCTACCTCTGGGCTATACCCCCAGACCTATTTTATATATTTTATTTGGAAACAGATCTCACTAAACAGAGAGCCTCACTAAGTAATTGAGGCTGGCTTCAAACCTGTGCAATCCTCCTGTCTCAGCCTCAAATGTGTTTTTTTTATTTTATTTTTATTGGTGCATTATATTCATCATCATATTGAGGTAAAAAATGTGTGTGGACACACATGTACACATCACCCATTTACCCCCTATCCAATTCCCACCCCATCCCTCCTTCCCGTGCTTGGCTTAGTGGTTGACTTCGATATGTTTAAGTACATTGTGTGCTTTAGAGAGTTTCCTTCTTCCCCCCTCCCATCCCCTTACTTAGGTTGTCTTGTTTGCTCCTCTATAGGATTTCCTTGTCCATCTAGAGTTCCTCCTATGACCCATCAAATGTGGTTTCTTCAAGCCTGTGTGTCCACGTGAAGGAGACCGTAGAAGGAGCAACTGCAAGGATCCTCTACTGGGCTGTGTGGGTCAAGGTGAGGCGGGCGTGCCTGAGGTCAACAGAGGACTGCCAAAGTCAGTGAGGCAGCGAGAAGAGAGGGCCCAGGAGGGGAAAGAGAGGGTGGATAGCTGTGACAATGCAATAACTGAAAGACACAACAATGGGTTGAATAATGTCCCCAAACATATGGCTACCCAGGACCTCGGAATGCGACCTCATTTGGAAGTGGAGCCTAGTAATGATGTGACTGATTAAACTGAAATCCTATTGGATTAGGATGGGCCCTAAATCCAATGCCTGATGTTTTTATAAGAACATAAAGCCTGGCATGGTTGTGCACACCTGTAATACCAGTACTTGAGAGGCTGAGTCAGGAAGATTGCAGGTACAAGGCCAACCTCAGAAACATAGTGAGGCCCTGTCTCAAAATAAGATATATGAAGAGAAGGGGTGTATCTCAGAGGTAGAATTGTTTGGGTTCAATTACCAATACAAGCCGGGCGTGGTGGCGTACGCTTGTAATCCCAGCATTCGGGAGGCTGAGACCAGAGGATCGTGGTTCATGGGCAGCCTCAGCTACTTAGTGAGGCCCTCTGCAACTCAGTGAGACCCGGTTTCAAAATAAAGAATAAAAAATAGGGCAGGGACTGTAGCTCAGAGGTCGAATGCCCCTGGGTTCCATCCCCAGACCCACAAAACAAAACAAAACAAATTATGAATACAAAAAATAAAATAAAATAGAAAGGAACAGATGAGATACACAAAGAAGGGAGAGTGTCATGTGAAGACAGAGGCAGATATCAAAGCATCACATGGTACTCCATAAATATGTGCCATTTTTGTACCAGTATTGGGAATGGCCTAGGAAGACTGGAGAAAGCTCTGATTATTAATAAATATATTTCAAAAATTGGGTGAGGGGCAGATCTGTGAAAGGACTTGGTTTCTGCCAAGAAGCAGGCAACTATTCCAATGTAAATTAACCTAGCCAAAAGTAATTAGCAAGTCAATAGGAGAGGGAAACTAGGACTTCCTCATCCTCATTCTAAAGGCAGGTTTACATAATTGGATAATCTAGCTAGGAGGCAAGGAGGGGGTCGACCTTCCAGAAAGGAGACACCTTGGTGGAAAGTAAGGGGAGGAATCTTACAGGGACTTTTTTTTTTTTTTTTTTTTTGAGGGTCTGGGGATGGAACCCAGGGGCATTAGACCTCCGAGCTACAGTCCCTGCCCTATTTTTTATTCCTTATTTTGAAACTGGGTCTCACTGAGTTGCAGAGGGCCTCACTAAGTAGCTGAGGCTGTCCACAAACCGCGATCCTCCAGGTCTCAGCCTCCTGAATGCTGGGATTACAAGCGTGCGCCACCATGCCCAGCTTTACAGGGACTTTTACTATCTCAGAATTACGTGAAACAAGATGGAGGATGTCATGTGTATAAAAAGTCTGTTCCGTGTTTTGTACTTCGGTGATTTCGTTCGAAGCATCCCCTCATGTTACCCCTGAATAACATGAGGCTGTAGCTATCTTCTGTATTTCTATCTTTTTAATAAACTCCTTTAAATATTCAGCAAGAGTCCGGGCTATTGCATACTTATCCTTAGCTCAAGACAAGAACCTGCGAGTTTTTTGGAAATTATTCCCAGGGTTCTAACAAAGGTCCCTGGGGACGGTTTCCCAAACCATAACAGTCCAAACCGTAACATCTTCTCTCAAAACCGTAACAATTTTTATATTTTAATTTAAAAACAGATATTTTACTGATTATAAAGAGAGAGGGAAGCTGGGTGTGGTGGTGCACACTTGTAATACTAGTACTTCAGAGGCTGAGACAGGAAGATCGTGTATCGCAGACAGCCTCAGCTACTTGGTGAGGCCCTCTGCAATTTAGTGAGACCCTGTTTCTAAATAAAGAATAAAAAATAGGGCAGGGGGTATAGCTCGGAGGAAGAATGCCCCTGGATTCAATCCTTAGTACTGAAAAAGGAAGGAGAGAGAGAGAGAGAGAGAGAGAGAGAGAGAGAGAGAGAGAGGGGGACCGACCCAGGCAGAGACTGGAGTGATGTGTCTGTGAATCAAAGGACATCAAGGATTGCTGGCAACCTCTTGAAACTGAGAGGCTGGAACTGATACCAGAAAGAACCCACCCTGTAGATACCTTGACTTGGGACTTTTAGCCTGCAGAACCATGAGAGAAGAAACGTCAGGCACTGCGGTTTGTGGTAGTTTGCTACAATGGCTCTAGGAAAGGAACAACCCCCCAGAGGAAGGAGGTGGGAGTTGGAGGCTGGGTGGAGGACAGGACTGTGTATGCTCCGCCCTGGCAGTGAGCAGCAGGACCTTCAGGTCCTGGGAGGGGCCCACTGGGTGCAGGGTTGGTAGGGGAGGGATGTGCACATAAGAAGCCAAGATGGACTTGGGCACGGTGTGCAGGCCTGTAATCCCAGCACTTCGAGGCTGAGATGGAAAGTTGCAGGGTGGAGACAAGCAACTTAGTGAGACTGTCAGAAACCTAGCCAGGTGTGTGGTGTGTGTGTGTGTGTGTGTGTGTGTGTGTGTGTGTGTGTGTTCTGTAGATTGAACCCAGGGGCATTTTACCTCCAATTTATATTCCCAGCCCTATTTTTTATTCTTTACTTTGCAACAGGGTCTTTCTTACTAAGTTGCAGAGGGCCTCACTAAGTAGCTGAGGCTGGCTGTGAACCTGTGATCCTCCTGTCTCAGCCTCTCAAGTACTAGGATTACAAGCATGCCCTGTTTCAAAACAAAAGCTGGGGTGTAACTCTGAGGAAGAATGCCTCTGAGTTTAATCCTCAAAACCACCTAAATAAATAAATAAATAAATAAATAAACAAACAGCAAGATGACCCTGAAGCCTCACAGGATGCAGGTGCTGAGAGAGAGCGC
This sequence comes from Muscardinus avellanarius, assembly GCF_963383645.1. Taxonomy (NCBI): domain Eukaryota; kingdom Metazoa; phylum Chordata; class Mammalia; order Rodentia; family Gliridae; genus Muscardinus; species Muscardinus avellanarius. The sequence goes on along the minus strand of NC_137794.1, from coordinate 64,828,843 downwards.
CTGCATCCTGGTCTGGTTGTTAAGGGCTCTGACTTTCTCTCCAAAAGGGCTGAGTCAAAGAAGGTTCACAGCCTTGGCATCTTCTCAGGGAAGGAGCAGAGGAGCCGCCCAGCAGAGGGATGAGCAAGGCAGTGGTGAAATGCAGGTGCTTGAGAGGAAGCCTGGGGAGAGAGGGAGAGAGGTGAGGCTTCGCAGCACCAGGAGGCCTGCTCTCTGGTGTCAGTAAGGTTTTTACCTTGGGCTCAAATATATTACATGCTTTTTTTTTTTTTTCTGTTCTATCCCAATTATATTAACCTGAACCCTAGCTCTACATTGGTTTTGTTTTTTTGCTGTTGTTTTTTTCTGTGTGTGTGTGTGTGTGTGTGTGTGTGTGTGTGTGTGTGTGTGTGTGTTTTACTGGGGATTGGACCCAGGAGCTTGTACTTCCAAGCTACATCCCCAGCCCTATTTTTTATTCTTTATTTGGAAACAAGTTCTCACTAAGTTGGGGAGGCCTCATTAAGTAGCTGAGGCTGGTCGCAGACCTGCGATCTTCTTGTCTCAGCCTCTCAAATACTGGGCTTACAAGCCTGTTCCACCACACGTGGCTCAGAACTCTCCATTGTAATCCTGGATTACAGCCTCTACCTGAGCCTGTCACAGACAATGAAACAGAATTGGAAGGAGACTCAAAGGAAGAAATGCATGTCTGTGACCATGAGACAGAGGCAGGGAGACAGACGTGTTTAGACACTGGGTGTGCTGGGGATCTTGGGGCTAGGGGTGCAACTCAGTGGTAGAGCAATGCTTAGCATGCACCAGGTTTAACCTCCACCAAAAAGAAAACAAGAAACACATTGTCCCGACTCATCTGGTCCTAACGACGTCCTCTGGTACACTCATGTTGGTGTGTGTGTGTGTGTGTGTGTGTATGTGTGTATGTAGTACTGGATTCAACCCAGGGGCACTACCTCTGAGCTACATCTCCAGCCCTATTTTTAGTTAATTCATTAATTAATTTACTTATTTATTTATGGTACTGGGGATTGAACCTAGAGGCATTCTACCTCTAAGCTATACTCCCAACCCTTTTTTTTTCTTTCTTTCTTTTTTCTTTTGAAACAGGGTCTCACTAAGTCACAAAGGGCCTCACCAGGTTGCTGAAGCTGGCCACAAACCTGCGATCCTCCTGTCTCAGCCTCCCAAGTACTGGGATTACAAGCGTGTGCCACCGCGCCTGGCTCCTATTTTATTTTTGTGAAACAAAGCCTTACTACATTACCGTGTGCTGGGCTGGGACCTGCGATGGTTCTGTCTCAGACTCCCGAGTACTGGGATCATAGGTGTGCCCCACGGCGCCCTGCTCCTCTTGCTGATTCCTCAGGCGGTGGCTTCCTCCGTCCTTCTCACGTCCCCATTCTGTCCGAGCCGTGATCGTCCTCTGCAAGTGGGGCTTCCTTCAGGAAGGCCTAGGTAGGGTCTCTTCTGGCCAGCAAGGGCTGCTGCTCCAGGAAAGCGGGTTAACTACACTTGGGGATGGGGCGGTGTCTCCTCTCAAGTCTCTGGATCACAGTCACAGCTGCTCCTACTCTCCGTCCCTGCTGGAGAAGGACGGGTCTCCTAGTGTCCTGTAGTCTGACTCTGATGGCAGTTTGTTGTCATTATTTATTTATTTGCTTGTTTGTTTGCATTCTACCTCCAAGCTACATCCTAGAACTATTTTTTATTCTTTATTTTGAAACGGGATCTCACTGAGTTGCAAAGGGCCTCACTAAGTAGGCGAAGCTGTCCACAAACCGCAATCCTCCTGTCTCAGCCTCCTGAATGCTGGGATTACAAGCGTGCGCCACCATGCCCGGCTTCGTTGTTATTCTTTGTTATCAAGTGACCCCTTAGCCTCTGTTCCTGGCACAGAAAAGACAGGCAGTTAGAGCTAATACCTTGTTCTAATGGGGCCTGATGATCAAAGCAGGAGGATCAAAGCTGGCAGCTCTCTTCCAAAGCCGGACAGGCGGTTTCCTACCCCACAATGCGAATCCCCTCCCCTGTTGGTTCAGATGACTTAGCTGTAATAGAATCCTCTTGTTGCCATTGCAGTTCACTGCCAAGGGAGAATTCATGCCTATTTATTAAACCTTTACAAAGGCCAGGATGAAAATTAAGAACAGAATAAAATCAAAGGCTTGGGTGTTTTATCATGCATCACCCACACAGCACAGCCCAGGAGGTGGGTGGAGAGACAGAGAAAGAAAGACAGGGAGAGAGAGAAAAGGCCTGGACAGAGAGTGGAGAGCCAGGGAAAGGGCAAATGGGAGGGTTTTCGTCTCTACCTTTATGTAAGGAAGGCTCTGGGGATATAAGAAGAATAAGATACAATTCCTGCTCTTGAATGGTGTCAGAGGTCAAGGGTTAGGACCTGTACAAAGCATACAGACAAGGGAGTTGCTGACGATGACTGGTGAAGTCCAGAAGGCTTCGCAAAGAAGTACCATTCAGGAAACCCTGGAAAGATAAGTAGGAGAACATGAAGTAGGAAGGAAAAAAAAAAAAATGGATGAAAGCACAGAGCTGTAAAGAACATATTTTGTTAAGAGAACATTAAGGAACTGAAGGCTGACTGTGTGCAGTAGTATGTGCCTATAGTCCCAGAGCTTGGGAGGCTAAGACAGGAAAATCACAGGTTCGAGGCCAGCCTCAGCATCTTAGTGAGGCACTCAGTAACTTAGTGAGACCCTGTTTCAAAAAAAAAAAAAAAATAAGCCGGTGTGGTGGTGCACGCTTGTAAATCCCAACATTTGGGAATCTGACACAGGACCTCTACAACTCAATAAGACCGTGTTTCAAAATAAAGATTAAAAAAAAATAGGACTAACGTAGCTCGAAGCTACAATGCCCCTGGGTTCCATCCCTAGTACCGCAAAAATAAATAAATAAATAAAAATAAAAATAAAAGCTGAGCGTGGTGATGCACACTTGTAATCCCAGTGCTTGGGAGGCTGAGACAAGAGGATCTCATGTTCTCTGCCAGCCTCAGCTACTTAATGAGGCCCTCTACAACTTAGTGAAACCCTGTTTCAAAATAAAGAGTTAAAAATAGGGCTGGGAAGAAGCCGAGGTGGCGCACGCTTGTAATCCCAGCATTTGGGAGGGTGAAACAGGAGGATCATGGTTCGAGGACAGCCTCAGCTATTACTTAGTAAGGCCCTTTGCAACTCAGTGAGACCCTGTTTCAAAATAAAGAATAAAAATAGGGCTGGGGGTACAGCTCGGAGGTAGAATGCCCCTGGGTGGTTCCATCCCGGGTACCACAAAAAAAAAAAAAAAAAAAAAAAAATAGGGCTGGGGAGCCAGGCATGGTGGCGCATGCTTATAATCCCAGCATTTTGGAGTCTGAGATCAGAGGATCGTGGTTCACAGACAGCCTCAGCTACTTAGTGAAGCCCTCTACAACTTAGTAAGACCCTGTTTCAAAATAAAGAATACATGCCAATTCACCATAGCCAAACTATGGAACCAGCCACGATGTCCATCAACAGATGAATGGATTACAAAACTGTGGGTTATGTACACAATGGAATTTTACTCAGCCATAAAAAAAAAAAAAACTCAATTACATCATTTTCAGGGAAATGGATGGAACTGGAGGACATTATGCTAAGTGAGATTAGTCAGTCACAAAAGATAAGAAAGCAGATGCTTTCCCTAATAAGTGAGAGTTAGGGAGAAATGGGTCATAGGAGGAGCTCTAGATGAAAAAGGAAATCCTATGGAGGAGCAAACAAGACAGCCTAAATGAGGGGATGGGAGGGGGGAAGAATAAAAACCTCTAAAACACGCAATGTACTTAAACATATTGAAGTCAACCACTAAGCCGAGCAAGGGAAGGAGGGATGGGGAGGGAATGGGGTGGGAATTGGGTAGGGGTTAAATCAGTGATGTGTACAGGTATATACACACAAGATTTTTACCCCAATATGATGTATGAATATAATGCACCAATAAAAATTAAAAAAAAAAGAATACATGCCAGGCGTGGTGGCGCACGCTTGTAATCCTGTGCTTGGGAGGCAGAGACAGGAGGATCACGCAGGTTTGAAGTCAGCCATGCTGGCTTAAGAGACCCTGTTTCCAAATTTTAAAAAAATATAAAATAGGTCTGGGAGTGTAGTCCAGAGGTAGAAGGGTTTCCAGGAACCCCAATACCACCAAAAAATAAAAAAAAATAAAGAATACAAAATAGGGTAGGGCAGGGCGGGTAGTTTGGAGATCGAATGCCTCTGGGTTCCATCCCCAGACCCACACACGAAAAAAAAATATGGCTGGGGTATAGCTCAGAGGTAGAATGCCCCTGGGTTAAACAACCAAACAACCAACCAAATAAATAAATAAAATAAAGGGCTGTGGGTGTAGCTCAAAGGTAGACTGCCCCTGGATTCAATACCTAGTACCACAAAAGAAAGAAAGAAAGAAAGAAAGAAAGAAAGAAAGAAAGAAAGAAAGAAAGAAAGAAAGAAAGAAAGAAGAAAGAAAGAAAAGAAGGAAGGAAGGAAGGAAGACTGAAGGCTGTTTAGCAGTGGTAGAGAATGTAGCCAGGGAGGCAGGCTGGGAATGTTATGAAAAATCTTTTCTAGCTTAAAAGAAATTTGAATTTTATCCTGTGAAAGAAGCTCTATTAGGAGTCATTAAGCAGGTAGCTACTTAGATACTGGTAGCTGCTTAATCAGTGTATGTGTGTATGTGTGTGTGTTTTGTGGTAAGGGGACTGAATGCCCCAGGGGCACTTTATCACTGAGTTACATCCTCAGTACTTTCTTATTGTTTTATTTGAGACAGCGTATTGTAAATTTACCCAGGCCGGCCCCACACTTGCGATCCTTCTGCCTCAGCCTCTAAAGTAGTTGAGATTATGGTGTATCACCATGTCTGACTCGAGTGTGGGGTGTGTGTGTGTGTGTGTGTGTGTGTGTGTGTGTGTGTGTAGTGCTGGGGCTTGAACCTAGAGGCATTCTACCTTTGAGCTACATCCCAGCCCTATTTTATTTTTTTATTTGGAAGCAGGGTCTCACTTGCTGAGAACTTTACCAATTTGCTGAGGTTGGCTTCCAACAAGCAAGCATCACCACACTAGGCTAGGTTTGTTTTTTTTTTTGTTTGTTTGTTTGATTTTTTGGTACTGGAGATGGAACCCAGGGGCATTCTACCTCCGAGCTACACCCCAGACCTATTTTTGGTTTATTATTATTATTATTATTATTATTATTATTATTATTATTATTTTGATGGTACTGGGGTTCCTGGAAACCCTTCTTCTACCTCTGGGCCACACTCCGAGACATATATATATATATATTTATTGGAAACAAGGTCTCTTAAGCCAGCGTGGCTGGCTTCGAACTTGCGCGATCCTCCTGTCTCCGCCTCCTGAGCGTGGGGATTACAAGCGTGCGCCACCACGCCGGGCTGGTTCTTTATTTTGAAACAAGGTCTCACTGAGTTGCAAAGGGCCTAAGTAGCTAAGGCTGTCTGCAAACCAAGATCCTCCTGTCTCAGCCTCCCGAATGCTGGGATCCTCCTGTCTCCGCCTCCCAAGTGCGGGGATTACAAGCATGTGCCACCATGCCCAGCTAAATTTTTAACTTTTTATACAATTTATTTGGATGGGTTAGAAGATGTAAATGATAAACTGGGAATGCAAAGAGGATCATGAAAAATGTCTCCGTAGGGCACGTGAGCCACATCAGTAGCCACAGCTACTCAGGAGGCTGAGGCGGAAAGATCACTTGAGCCACGACAACATAGTAACACAGAGAAAGAAGAAATGAAGGAACGAGGGAGGGAAAGACAGGTATGGTGGTGCACACCCGTAATTTCAGTCCTTGGGAGGCTGAGACAGGAGGATCACAAGTTCAAGGCTAACTAGGGCAATTTAGTGAGACTCTGTCTCAAAATAAAAAGTAAAGAGGGGGGCCAGGAGTGGTGGTGCACATTTTTGTGTGTGTGTGTGGTACTGGGGATTGAACCCAGGGGTCTTCTACATCTGGGCTACAGTCCCAGACCTATTTTATATTTTATTTGGAAACAGAGTCTCACTAGGTTGCTGAAAGCCTCACTAAGTTGCTGAGGCTGGCTTTGAACCTGTGCGATTCTCCTGTCTTAGCCTCTCAAGCTCTGGTTTACTTATTTATTTATTTATTTATTTATTTATTTATTTAGTGGTACTGGAGGTGGAACCCAGAGACTTTCTGCCTTCAGGCTATACTCCCAGACCTATTTTATACTTTATTTGGAAACAGGGTCTCACTAAGTTGCCGAGAGCCTCACTAAGTAGCTGAGGCTGGCTTCGAACCTGTGCGATCCTCCTGTCTCAGCCTCCCAAGCGCAGGGGTTACAAGTGTGCGCCACCATGCCTGGCTTCTCAAGCTCTGGTTTAATCCCAACACTCAGGAGTCTGAGACCAGAGGATGGCGTTTCGCAGACAGCCTCAGCTGCTTAGCGATGCCCTTCGCAATTCAGTGAGACCCTGTTTCAAAATAAAAAGACTAAAACCTAGAGCTGGGGGTATAGCCCGGAGGTAAATGACCCCGAGTTCTATCCACAGTACCGCCAAAAAAAAAAAAAAAAGTAAAGGGGGAGCTGAGCATGGTGGCGCACAAGCATGGTGGCCCACGCTTGTAATCCCAACATTCGGGAGGCTTAGACAGGAGAATCACAGCTCGCGGACAGCCTCAGCTACTTAGTGTAGCTCGGAGGTGGAATTCCCCTGGATTCCATCCCCAGTACCACACACAAAAAAAGTAAGTGTAGCTCAGTGGTAAAGCCCCCCATGTGCACGCACACACACACACGCACACACACACGCGCGCACACACACGCACACACACACACATACACACATGGACACCCACACCAAAACACAACAACAAAGGAAGAAAGAAATAGTCTCTCTACCCCTTTTTCTGGACTGTCACCCTGTTCTCAAACACAATATTGATTGTAAGAGTTTCAGTCTGTTGTTCTGTTGTATGTTCTTCCAAAAAGATACTTTCTGTATGTTCAAAAGTGCATTTACAAATAATTATTCTTCCCTCTTCTGCCCCCAGTGGTACAGGCAATGTGTGCCACACACACTTTTTTTTTTTTTGCATGGCGGTGTACCTTGGAGCCTCTTCCAGGTTGCCAAATTGAAATGGCCTTGTTCTTTTTTTTTTTTTTTCCCCTGCAATACTGGGAATTGAACCCAGGGGCATTCTACCTCCAAGCTATGCCCCGAGTCCTTTTTTTAAAATTTTTATGTGAAACAGAGTCTTCTTACTAGGTTGATGAGTCTCACTACTTGCTGAGGCTGTCCTCGAACCTGTGATCCTCCTGTCTCAACCTCCCAAATACTGGGATTATAAGCACATGGCACCACTCCTGCCCTCGTCCTTTTTAAGTAATTACAACAGGGCATGGTGATATATGCTTGTAAATCTCAGTACCTGGGAACCTCAGACAGAAAGATCACAGGGTCCAGGACAGCCTTAGCAAGTAGTGTTTTTTTGGTGGTACTGGAGATGGAACCCTTCTACCTCTGGGGTACACTCCCAGACCTATTTTATATATTTTTATTTGGAAGCAGGGTCTCTTAAGCCAGCAAGGTTGGCTTCAAACCTGAGCGATCCTCCCGTCTCTGCCTCCCAAGCACGGAGATTACAAGCATGAAACACCATGCCTGGCGACAAACCTTGTTTTAAAATAAAAATAAAATGAGTCAACTGGGTGTGGTGGCCCACGCTTGTATTCCCTGCATTTAGGAGGCTGAGACAGGAGGATCGCGGTTCCTGGACAGCCTCAGCTACTACTCAGTGAGGCCCTTTGCAACTCAGTGAGACCCTGTTTCAAAATAAAGACTAAAAATGGGGCTAGAGGTGTAGCTCAGAGGTAGAATGCCCCTGGATTCCATCCCCAGTACTGCAAAATAAAATAAATAAATAATAAATAATAAATAAGTAAATAAATAAAATAGTTCTAGGAGTGTAGCTCAGAAGTAGAATGCCCCTGGGTTCAATCCCCAGCACCACCAAAAGAAAAGAAAAAGAAAAACAATTTCTTGGAAGGAAACACCAAGTATGCATGCGTGAATGTATCACTTTGAATCTCACTAGGATGTATAATTACAGTGCACAAAAAAAAAAAAGAAATTTCTTATCAAACAAATGGTGCCCCCTCCCAGGGACAGCTGTGCCCTCCCCTGAGCCCAGGTGACTGGAAGCGAGTGGCCTGCCTCCAAGCCAGGAAAGTCAACTCTGAGATTTCCACCTCCCACCCACAGGGCGGCACACTCAGAAGTGCAGGAGGCAGATCTGTCTCTTAACTAATGCCCGGAGAGCACGAGACCGCAAGAGTGAACTTTGCTCCAGAAATGAGGTTGTTTTCTTGTTCACTGGCTTGTGCAAGTCCACCTGCTCGGGGCTCCTCCCAGACCTCCCCGCCCTCAGGCCTCCCCAGTGCCTGGAGCCAGGTGGGCTGAGCCAGGAGGATGAAGGTGAAAGGCACCCAGCGGGAAGCTCGCCCCGCCCGCACCCCCCCCCCCCAGGTCTCCCACCAGCCCTTCTCTCCTGGTTTCCTTGAAATTCCATAGTTAAAAAAAATAGCCTTCTGCCCTCACTGGATACTGCCAGCCTCTTAGGGGGCTGATCAACCAGTGCATGCATCGAATACTCAGAAAGGTACCAAAAATCTAAGATTTGATATAATACATGAAAGTTCTAAAAAGAGGAAGGTTATTGAAGACGTGGACAGCAAGTCTGAAACATTTGCAGGGAGTAACACTTTCTTATTTGTCTAAATTCCTAAGAACCAGCCGGGCGTGGTGGCACACGCTTGTAATCCCAGCATTTGGGAGGATGAGACAGGAGGATCGCGGTTCACGGACAGCCTCAGCTACTACTTAGTGAGGCCCTCCGCAACTTAGTGAGACCCTGTCTCAAAATAAAAATACAAAATAGGGCAGGGGGTGTTGTTAGGAGGTCAAATGCCCCCTGGGTTCCACCTCAGACCTGCAAAACAAAACAAACAAACAAACAAAAAAAAAACTAAGAACCTTCTGACCCCAGAGGGTCTCACCCTCACCCTAGACAAAGGATGGGGTTTCCATGTTTCTAGTGTTAAAGGGGCCCAAAGAGCTGCATTGTTGGCTTTTCATCTCCAGGAGTGCACCTGTCCGTATATGCCAGGCACGGGGCTTGGCAATATGGACAGAATAATGAATAAAGGAAGGGCTCATGGTCCAGATGCTGAGCTAAGACATAAGCATGAAAATAAATATCAATGCAAGAGATTTACTCTGGTAATAAAGAGTGTGTGCTGCCAGGTGTGGTGGCACACACTTGTAATCCCAGGATTTGGGAGGCAGAGACAGGAGGATCGCAGGTTCGAAGCTAGCCTCTACAACTTAGTGAGCCCCTGGTCTAAACTAAAAATAAAACAGGGCTGGGGGTATAGTTCAAAGGTGGAATGTCTCTGGGTTCCATCCCTGGTACCACACACACACAAAAATTAAAATAAACAAATATGGCTACAATCTTAAGGATCTTTACACTGAATGTGTGTGTGTGTGTGTGTGTGTGTGTGTGTGTGTGTGTGTGTGTGTGTGTTACCTCCCAGCTACATTCTCAGCCCTATTTTTATTCCTTTATTTTGAAACAGGATCTCAGTTGCCAGAGGGCCTCCTTCACTAAGTAGCTGATACTGGCCTCGAACTTGAAATCCTCCTGTCTCAGCTTCTCAAGTAGCGGGATTATAAAAGCATCCACCAAAAACTTTTTTTGCGGGGTACTGGGGATGGAACCCAAGGGCATTCTACATCCGAGGTACACCCTCAGCCCTATTTTTTAGTCTTTTTATTGTTGAAACACAGTCTCACTGAGTTGCAAATGGCCTCGCTAAGTAGCTGTGGCTGTCTGCAACCTCAATGCTCTGGTCTCAGCCTTTGAATGCTGAGATTACAAGTGTACCAGGCTGGATTTTTTATTTGTTAATATTGTTATTATGTAGTGTGTGTGGTACTAGGGATTGAACCCAGGGGCATTTTACCTCTGAGTTATTCAAGCCTTTTATTATTATTATTATTATTATTATTATTATTATTTTGTGTGTGTGTGTGTGTGTGTGTGTGTGTGTGTGTGTGTGGTACTGGGGGTGGAACCTAGGGGCATTCTACTTCCAAGCTACACCTCGAGCCCTATTTTTTATCCTTTATTTTGAAACAGGGTCTCACTGAGTTGCAAAGGGCCTAAGTAGCTGAGGCTGTCTGCGAACCGGGATCCTCCTGTCTCAGCCTCCAAATGCTGGGATTACAAGCGTGCACCACCACGGCCGTCCCCCCTTTTTTTCTTAATTCAGTTTTCACTTTTGGACCAAGTCTGGGGATGCTGCCCCAGAAGTGAAAGTTGTCATCTTCTCTCTCCTGTTTATCATTGCGACCAATAAAGGCTGTTCTTACTATAGTTAAAAACAACAAAAAAAAAAAACCCTTCATTTTTCTTTATTTTTTGGGGGGGCTACTGGGAATCAAACCCAGAGGCATTCTACCTTCAAGCTACACTCCTAGCCCAATTTTTTTTTTTTTTTCTGTACTGGGGATTGAATTTAGGGGCATTCTACCTCTCAATTACACTCCCCGGTCCTATTTTTTTATTCTTTGTTTTGAAACAGGGTCTAAGTAGCTAAGGCTGTCTGCAAACTGAGACCCTCCTGTCTCAGCCTCCCAAGTACAGGGATTACAGGCATGCACCACCATGTCCAGCCTTTCTTTCTCTCCTTCCTTCCTTCCTTTCTTCCTTCTTTCCTTTATTTTGTGTTACTGGGGGTGGAACCCAGGGGCTCTTTTACCTCCGGGTTTTACTCCCAGACCTATTTTATACTTTATTTGGAAACAGGGTCTCACTAAGTTGCTGAAAGCCTAAGTGGCTGAGGCTGGCTTTGAACCTGTGTGATCCTCCTGTCTCAGCCTCCCAAGCACGGGGATTATAAGCATGTGCCACCACGCCCGGGTCTTCATTTTTATTTTGAAACAGGGTCTTGCTAAGTTATTGTGCACTGGTCTCCAACCAGCAATCCTCCTATATCGGCCTCCCAGGCACTGGAAATACTGGTATGTGCCACTGAACCCAGCTTACCCTCAATTTTTTTGTATTATTAGCAAATATATCTTTCATGTAAATGTTCACTTTCCAATTCTCTTTGTAAAAATCAGATTTTCAAGGCTCAGAATAGTTTGTCTTGTAGATCCTGATTGTGTGTGTGTGTGTGTGTGTGTGTGTGTGTGTGTGTGTGTGTTACTACGGATTGAAGCCAGCAGCATTTTACCTCTAAGCTACACCCTCAGCCCTATTTTATTTTTATTTTGAAATAAGATCTTACTAGGTTGATGAGAGTCTCACTACTTGCTTAGGCTGGCCTCTAACCTATGATCCTATCTTAGGCTCCCAAGTACTGGGATTACAGGTATGTACCACCATGCCCAGCTTCTGAAAGTTCATTATTAAAATAGTAAATAGCAGTCAAGCATAGTGGCACATGACTTAGCTCCAGTACTTAGGAGCCTGAGAAAGGAGGATCATATGTTAGAGGCCAGCCTCAGCAATTCAACAGTACCCTGTTTAAAAAAAAAAAAAGCTGGGCGTGGTCATGCGAGGCTAAGACAGGAGGATCGCAGGTTCTCGGACAGCCTCAGCTACTTAGTGAGGCCCTCTGCAACTTATTGAGACTATTTCAAAATAAAGAGTAAAAAGTAAGCCGGGTGTAGTGGCACATGCTTGTAATCCCAGCATTCAGGAAGCTGAGACAGGAGGATCAGGGTTCGTGGACAGCCTCAGCTACTTAGTGAGGCCCTTTGCAACTCAGTGAGACCCTGTTTCAAAATAAAGAAGAAAAAATAGGTAGGGCAGGGGGTGTCGCTTGGAGGTCAAATGCCCCTAGGTTGCATCCCCAGATCCGCAAAAAAATAAAAATAAAAAGTAGGGCTCGAAGTGTAGCTCAGAGTACCAAAAACAAAAACAAAGAACAAAAAACAAAACCAACAACAAAATAAACTGTTAGCCTGGCATGGTGGTGCACACTTGTGATTCCCGTGCTTGGGAGGCTGAGACAGGAGGATTGCACAGGTTCGCAGCCAGCCTCAGCTACTTAGTGAGGCTCTCAGCAAGTTAGTGAGACCCTGTTTCCAAATAAAATATAAAATAGGCCTGGGAGTATAGCCTAGAGGTAGAAAAGCACCTGAGTTCCACCTCCAGTATCACACACACACAACAGAAATGGTGTGATATAGACACTGAAGGGAGCTCAGTCAGCAGAGGAAATGTCTTGCCTTTGTGCTATGTAAGAAGTTTGTGCTGGGTGGTGGCGCCTGCTTGTAATCTCCGTACTTGAGAGTCTGAGACAGGAGGATCGTGGTTTGCGGACAGCCTCAGCTTCTACTTAGTGAGGCCCTTTGCAATTCAGTGAGACTCTGTTTCAAAATAAAGAATAAAAAATAGGGCTGGGGTTGTAGCTCAGAGGTAGAATGTTTCTGGGTTCCATCCCCAGTACTGCAAAAAAAAAAAAAAAAAAAAAAAAAAAAAAAAGTAATAATGTGTCCTCAGCTGTGCAAAAGAAAAAAAAGAAGCAATATGGGAAGGGCTAAGAAGTCAGTGAATTACAGTTCTTTTGTTTTGTAGCTTTCTCATTTCCGTGTGTGTGTGTGTGTGTGTGTGTGTGTGTGTGTGTGTTGGACCTGTAATATTCCTGTCTCAGCCTCCCAAGTATTGGGATTACAAGCGCACACCATGCCTGGCTCTGAAACTTTTTCTTTTCCATAGAATTTAACAGTACTCAGATATTTCAGGAGCTTACAGAAATAGGAATCTCTACTTTTTGTAGTGTCTTATAGCCCTGGGCCTGTAAAATCTCAAGAATGACAAGTTCATCTTTATGGCATCTTATAAAGACTTAACAGGAGGGAAGTTTTAGACATTTGGTATCACATCTTATTCTTTGTAAGCCTAAAAGCAGAAGTGCCATTATAAATTATAATGCAGAATATAAAAGGGAGCCAAAGTCAGAAGACAGGTAAATTATGTGGATGGCCCAAGGTAAAGAGTACAAAAGAAAACAAAACAAAAACCCAAAACTGATGTGGGATAGAAGAAATAAATTGATAGAAAGGAGACAGGAAGGAAAAGTAAAATATACCTTTAATATAAGAACCTGGAGCTGAAGTGCTTCAGCCTCTGCTCCACAAACAAGTCTGTTTCCTAGGCCTGACTCTCCCAACTCCTGGGAAATCTGTAGATCCTAGAGTTAACCATAAGAAACTGTAATTGCCCTGTGCATTGATAACAAGATAGATATGAGAAACATAATTTAGAGCACTCCAGATTACCTGTCAATCAGTTAATGAGGACCCCAATCAGCCTGAGGACCCTAAGGTCCACCAGACCACCAGACCACCAGGAAGAGCCTGGACTGACAGCATCCACCCTGAAGCTGACCAGAGGCCCAGACCACCAGAAACAGCCTCAGGGACACACTGAGATCATCCTCACATACCTCCTCTAGCACCCCCTCATTAAAGTCCCTGATTAATAAATAAAGACGCAGCGGGTCCTATCTGCGCACAGATATACGCGGGAGTCCAGTATAGGCGATATGGATGCCTTTATTCGTACAGTCGGCCACCCGCTATCAAGGGCAGTTCCTTCCCCGCCTGCTCCCACGGGCTGCGGGAACGGGCGAGCAAGAGCGTGCGTGTCCGTCTCTCTGTGTGCCCCCTGTGTCTGAGGTAGCTGTGGCTACCTTAAATGGAGGGGAGTGGTCTCCTCTATGGGAATCACGGAGCTCTGCCTCCCAGCTTCCGGCCCCGCCCCCTGCGGGGCAGCGGCTCAGACCTTTCAGTCCCCTGTAAGAACTCCCCCAAATGCCTTCCTCATCTTGAGGCAGTCCGCATTCTCTCTTGAATGTGTATTTCCTCCTTTCCCCCAAACAAACCTCTGTCTCTGACTGGCACGTGCTGAAATTCTTTTCCGTCACGTTAGCCAAGGCCTCTGCAGATCCTGAGGTCCTCAGCTGAGGGCTCACCCGACAAAACCATATGGCGAGATATGTGGATTATTGTATAACATATTCATGTATCCGTTTTTCATGTAGATAACCACTGAACCACCATGAATGACTTTGAACCAAGATCCCCAGGTTCCTTTGGCCTTCCAGCTCCGGATAATTATGAAAACAAAATGTCATATGAAGAATTCCTTCTTCCACCATCCTTTAGATCAATCCCCTGAGACCCTAAATTGCAACAGCCCGACAGCGCCCCCTACCAGCTCGAAGCAGTTAGAGCAGTTGTCACCCCTTTTCCCTACCAGCAGTTAGGGTCACATGGGGGGGGGGGGCATGAGGCAGGGCAGAGGACCCAGGAACAGGAAGAATTAAAGCAGCCACCCGCACCCCCCTTTCTGTGAGGCTGGGGAGGTGAGCAGGAAGGTGAGAGCCCTGAGGGGCTCCAGGGCATCAGGCCCTGACCAGCCTTAGATGGGCATTCAGATTAAGGATGGAAACTGCATGAGTCACTGGTTCCCAAACTCAAGTCTGACTCATCATAAAAGAACAGATAGAAAACCCCAAGAAGAGCCGGGCGTGGTGACGCACGCTTGAAATCCCAGCATTCCAGAGGCAGAGACCTGAGGATTGCATTTGCGGAGTCTCAGCTACTTAGTGAGCTCTCCACAATTTAGTGAAACCCTTTTTCAAAATAAAGAATATAAAACAGGGCAGGGGGTGTAGCTCGGAGGTCGAATGCCCCGGGTTCCATCCCCAGATCAAAAAATTAAACAAAAACAAAACAAAAAAAACACCTCAAAAAGGTTTAAAAGCCCACTGCCCAAGGGCTTCCGGGTCTTTCTCTTTCCGGGACCCCACTTGGAGGGGGTGCTGCTTTGTCCTCTATTTTTTTTCTAACTTAAAATAACTTTGATATTTCTATACCCTTTGCTAGTCCTTGGACTTCATTTGTTGAGATCCAGCAGACAAGGACCCTAATAAAAGGAAACACCCCCGTTTCACAACCTCACTCCAGTGAGAGTAAAAGAAGCAGAAAGAAGAAAAAGCAGAGTGATAAAACCCAAAGCAAGCAGAAGGAAGGACTAGTAAGAAGCCGGGCGTGGTGGTGCACGCTTGTAACCCCAGCATTCGGGAGGCTGAGACCGGAGGATCTCGGTTCACGGACAGCCTCAGCTACTTAGGGAGGCCCTCTGTAACTCAGTGAGGCCCCGTTTCAAAATAAAGAATAAAAAATAGGGCTGGGGGTGTAGCTCAGAAGTGGAATGCCCCTGGGTTCCATCCCCAGTACTGCAAAAAATGATAAAAAAGCAATACCAAAAATAAATGAGATAAAGTTGATCCTTTAAGAAAATATAAAGCCAGGTGTGGTAGCACATGCTGGTAATCCCAGCACTTGGAATACTGAGACTGGAAGGTGGCAGGTCTGAGGACAGCCTCTCAATTTAATGAGGCTCTCAGGAACTTAGTGAGACCCTGTTTCAATAAATAAATAAATAAATAAAATAAAAAGGGCTAGGGGTGGCTGATGTTGCACACGCTTGTAATCCCAGTACCTGGGAGGCCGAGACAGGAAGATCACAGCTTCACAGCCAGCCTCCGCTAGTGAGGCCCTCTACAACTCAGTGAGACCCTGTTTCAAAATAAAGAATAAAAAATAGGGCTGGGGTTGTAGCTCAGAGGTAGAATGCCCCTGGGTTCAAACCCCAATACCACAAAAAAAGGGGGACTAGGGGTGGAGCTCAGAGTTAGAATGTCCCTGGTTTCCATTCCCAGCTTCATACATACACACATGGGAAAAAAAAAAATAACTATTCCTTGTAAGTAGCTCCAATTCTAGTACTGAAACCAAAGACTCACTGCCCTTGCTGATGTCACAAAGAGGACACCATAGCCGGGCGTGGTGGTGCACGCTTGTAATCCCAGCACTTGGGAGGCTGAGACAGGAGGACCGCACAGGTTCGAAGCCAGCCTCGGCTACTTAGTGAGGCTCTCAGCAACTTAGTGAGACCCTGTTTCTAAATAAAGTATAAAATAGGTCTGGGAGTGTAGCCTGGAGGTAGAAAAGCCCCTGGGTTCCACAGTACCACACACACACACAAAGACACCATAAACTACAGTAAAGCACATTCTCAATGGCATTCTTCAGCAAACACTGCAGCACCTTAACCAGAGATGTTCTTAGAGCCCCTCAGCACAGGCCAACATGCCAAAGCCAATGGAACTCGATGCCTCTGGCTTAATCCAAGAGTGTTCTCAGGACAAATGGACACTCCATGTATCTTTCAGGAGAAATTCTGTAACATCTCAGCCTGGTAGTACTGGGGTTTGACCCCAGGGGCATTCTACCTCTGAATTATATCCCATGCCTATTTTCTTTCTCTTATAATTTTTTTTTTTTTTTTTTTTTTTTTTGGTGTGTGTGTGTGGTACTGGGGGTGGAACCCAGAGGCTTTCTACCTCTGGGCTACACTCCCAGACCTATTTTATACTTTATTTGGAAACAGGGTCTCACTAAGTTGCTGAGGCTGGCTTTGATCCTCCTGTCTCAGCCTCTAAGTGCAGGGATTACAAGCGTGCGCCACCACGCCTGGCTCTTTTTTAAACTTTGAAACAGGGTCTAAATAGCTGAGGCTGGCCCACAACCCTATGCCTTGTCTCAGCCTCCCACGTACTGAGATTATAGGTGTGCACCATCACGACCCACTGCCTTTATTTTCAATTGAGTTCTTGTCCATTTAAACCTCAACTGAGCGCTCAGGAGCATCGGGAGGTGTGCAAGTTCCTTCTGCTGCAACTTCTTCCCGCGATGCTGTACTGCTCTGTCCTCGGAATTCTGTGTCTGAGGAGCTTCTGAGTCACTGCAGCATTACTGGTTCTTCAAGGTTCTCATTCTTCCCCAAGGACCCTTAAGTGGAGAAGGTGCTGGGGACATAACTCAGAAAATATTTATGGCATAAATTTAAGTGACAAGAAATCGATGGAAATGGGGCCTAATGGGGATAGTAAAGAATCCTCATAGCCAGGTGTGGTGGTGTACACCTGCGATCTCAGTACTTGGAAGAGCAAGACAGAGGCCTCATCCCAGCTTTACAACCTGCCTCAGATGCTTAATGAGAACCCATTTCAAAAATAATAAGCACAAAAAGGGTGATGCTGTCTCTGAGAGCCCAAGCCAGAGGCTGTGGCAAGCTGTGTCATTTAAAGTGATGTGTGGTGGTGGTGCATGCTTGTAATCCCAGCATTTGGGGGGCTGAGACCAGAGGATCGCGGTTTGCGGACAGCCTCAGCTATTTAGTGAGGCCCTCTGCAACTCAGTGAGACCCGGTTTCAAAATGAAGAATAAAAAATAGGACTGGGGGTGTAGCTCAGAGGTAGAATGCCCCTGGGTTCCATCCCCAGACCCACAAAAATAAATAAATAAATAAATAAATAAATAAATAAATAAATATAAAATAAAGTGATGCTTGGAGTCGGTGTGGTGGTGCATACTTGTAATCCCAGTACTTAAGAGGCTGAGACAGCAGGATCACAGGCTTGAAGTCAGGTTCAGCAACTTAATGAGGCCTTCTGCAACTTAACAGGACGCTGCTTAAAAAAAAAAAAAAAAAAAAAAACAGGGCTAGGGGGGTAGTTCAGAGGTAGAATGCCCCTGGTTCCACCCTCAGCCACCACACACACACACACACACACACACACACACACACACACACACACACAGAGTGATGTCTGTACTTGGTTATGTCACCTTGCCATTTTCTTTGACAGGTAAGTGGCTCTGGGGAAACCAGGTAGATAAGAAAATAAACTTCTTGCTCAAAGCTGTCAGTTCTGGGAACCTGGGCCTCATACAGGCTGGACAGGTGTTCTACTGAGCCACACCCAGTCCATCATCACAGCTGAGGAATGTGAATCTTCATTCTATTTTTATTTCTGTTGCAGCAGTTGTAGTGCTGGAGGGACAGAGGAACCTCCAGCCTGAGGACAAGCCTCAACTTGGGCTCAGCTCCAACTCTGGCCACAGGTCCCTTTCCCTCAATGACTCTCATTCACAGGTGCGTGCAGTCCCGGGCCCAGGTGGGAGGGTGTCCCTCCAGGGGCGAATGGGCACTCTGCCTGTCTGAGCCTTCAGGAACCTGTGCTGAGCTCTCCTCAGTTCCAGTCCAGTAGAGGAGCTTTTGGTCATGCTCAGGAAAGCCCTGCACTGAGGTCTAGAGCCTCTACCTACCACGTCCCTGTCTGTCTGCTCTCACACAGGCCCAGCCCTGCTCAGAGCCAAACCTCTCCCAATTCTGATTCCCAGCACGTGTACCGAGGAATGGGATGAGGTTCGTGAAATGGGTTGCAGAAGGAAGGACAGACAGATGGGGTTTAAAGGAAGCAGTACAAGCTGGGCGTGGTGGCGCATGCTTGTAAGTCCCGCGCTTGGGAGGCTGAGACAGGAGGATCATGCAGGTTCGAAGCCAGCCTTAGCTGGCTTAAGAGACCCTTTTTCCAAATAAAAAATATAAAATAGGTCTGGGAGTGTAGGCCAGAGGTAGAAGGCTCCTGGGTTCCATCCCCAGTACCACCAAAAAAAAAAAAAAAAAAAAAGGAAGCAGTGTAAGAACAGCATTTAAACTGCATGTATGCTATATTTGAGAACTTTACCCCAAAGGACTGTAAGACAGAAAACAGTTCCACTCAACCATTAACAGTTAAAGTCCCTAAAATGGCCTGAATGGCTCACTAGACAGTGTCATCCTTGCTGTTTTTGAACTTGAACAATTCATGTTGTTGGTATGAAAGGGAAAAACCTTTAAAACCAAGTTGAGCCAAGTGTGGTCACGATTGTAATCCCAGCATTCGGGAGGCTGAGACAGGAGGATCTGGGTTCATGGCCAGCCTCAGCTACTTCGTGAGGCCCTTTGCAACTCAGAGAGACCCTGTTTCAAAATGGATAAAAAATAGGGGTTGGGTATGTAGCTTGGAGGTAGAATGCCCTGGGTTCCATCCCCAGTACCACAAATAAAAAACAAACAACAAAACAACTTGATTTGCTTCTTCTAGCAGTAGCTAGCACAAACCTGAAGCCAGCAAGCCCTCTTTATCTTTTTCACATTTCTTATCTCTGGGTGTGAAATGTTCTATCAGTTTCATTTGCCTTAAATGTGGTTATGAGCCCGGCATGGTGGCGCACACTTGTAATCCCAGCATTCAGGAGGCTGAGACCCAAACAAAACCTCTTTTGTTAGTCAAATTTTAGCAGGTTTTTTTTTTTTTTTTTTTTGCTGGTCTGGGGATGGAACCCAGGAGCATTTGACCTACAAGCTACACCCCCTGCCCTATTTTCTTTATTTTGAAACCTGGTCTCACTGAGTTGCAGAGGGCCTCACTAAGTAGCTGAGGCTGTCCTCGAACCGCAATCCTCTGGTCTCAGCCTCCCGAATGCTGGAATTACAAGTGTGCACCACCACGCCCAGCTAGCAGTGGTTTTAGCTTCTTCCATCTTAAGAGTTTTCTAAAATCCTTTTCTGGCCCCACTCTCTCATAGTGGGTAATGATGGCCCTGAAATAGCTAAAGATGCAGAGAAAAGGCAGAGGCAGCTAGACCATCAGCTATTTGAACCCTAACCACTGCCCTCCCCAACCTTTTGAGACAGGTCTTCCTAAACTGCACAGGCTGGCCTTGAACTTGTGGTCCCTCTGCCTCAGCTTCCCAAATAGCTGGGATTACAGGCACGTACCCCCTTATAATTATTTTAATTTGGTAATTGTCTACTTCTGAAATACACTCCCAACCTTTTGAACCTGTAAACAGGGTCTCAAAAAGCTGAGATCCTTGCTTAAATTGCTATAGCTGGCTTCTAACCTGGGATCCTTCAGTTCAGCCCACCATGTACCGGGATTACAGGAGTGCACCACCATTCCCGGATTATTCTCTACAAAACTGTTTTCTTATTCTCTCCTGGCTTTTTAACACACACACACACACACACACACACACCCCAAAATACCTAGCCGGACAAGGTAGGGCATGCCTACATCCTTGTCTCTGTGTGTGTGTGTATGTTAGTAGGGATTGAATCCAGGGGCACTCTACCTCTGAGCTACACCCCTAATCTGATTTGATTTTGTAAATTTTTTGGTGGTACTGGGGATGGAACCCAGAGGCTTTCTACCTCCAGGCTCTACTCCCAGACCTACTTTATTTTATGGAAACAGGGTCTCACTAAATTGCTGAGAGCCTCACTAAGTAGCTGAGGCTGGCTTTGAAACTGTGTGATCCTTCTGTCTCAGTCTCCCAAGCACAGGGATTACAAGTCTGCGCCACCACACCTGGCCCTGATTTTTTTTTTTTATTATGTTGAAAAGTCTCAAAAAGTTGCTGAAGGTTTCACTAAATTGCTGAGGCTGGCTTTGAACCTGCAATCCTCCTGTCTCAGCCTCCCAAATACTGACATTATAAGCGTGCACCACCACTCCTGGATTTATTCATTTATTTTTTAGGTACTAGGGATTGGAGACAGGCATTCTATCTTCAAAATACATCCCTAGCCCTTTTGTTTTGAAACAAGGTCTTGCTGGACTGCTGAGAGTCTCAGTAAATTGCGAGTGTGGTCTCAAACTGGTGATATTTCTTTCCCAAATACTTGGATTTCAGGCGTACCTCCCCACCTTGCCAGACCCTGTATTAAAATAAAAAGACATTGAGTATACCTCACAGGTAGAATGTCCCTGGGTTCAATCCCCAGTACCAAAACAAACAAAAAACAAAATTTCATGAAATCCTAAAGATTAGTACTAATATTAACATTCTAGAAAAAATACAAAGAGTTTAGTGTAATAAAAATTAAGTTGATGGGGTCTTTGGTGTACAAAGTACTTGCATAGCTAGAGGGAGGTCCTGGATCCAATCCCCAGTACTACACACACACACACGGAAAAATGGATCGATGTATTATCAATTTCAAATAAGAAACTTATTAATGAAAGCAAACACACTTTTTTTTTTTGAAACAGGGTCTCACTAAGTTGCAGAGGGCAACACTAAGTAGCTGGGGCTGTCTGCGAACCACGATCCTCCAGTCTCGGCCTCCTGAGTGCTGGGATTACATACATGTGCGTCACCACGCCCGGCTTAAGAGCCAGCTTTTACATGGTGTCTGCACAGCTGACCAGTAGTCCAGTAAACTCAAAGAGTGCATGTACATAAAGGTAGAGAGGAGCTACTTAACAAGAAATTGAAAACAAAATCATTTCTATAGCATGTAACACATTATGGCTTATGTTTCTTTTTGGTATTGGGTTTTGAACGCAGAGGCATACTACCACTGAGCTATACTTCCATCCCATTTTATGTTTCTGTTTTCTTTTTTTCTTTTTTGGTCCTGGGGTTCCTGGAAGCCCTTTTTACCTCCGGGTTATACTCCCAGATCTATTTTATATTTTTCAAACAGGGTCTCTTAAGCCAGCGCGGCTGGCTTCAAACCTGCGCGATCCTCCTGTCTCCGCCTCCCAAGCGCGGGGATTACAAGCGTGCCCACCACACCCGGCTACGTTTCTGTTTTCAAACTGGGTCTTGATCAGTTGCTGAGTCTTGCTAAGTGGCTGATGCTGGTCTTAAACCTGTGATCTCCCATTTCAGCCTCCCAAATTCTGGGATTGCAGGTGTACACCACCGCTCCCCAGCTTCCTTGTGCTTTTTCGTTTTACAACATAATCGACATAATTGTGTAAAGGATTTTCTTTGCCAAGTACTCAGTCAAAAAACTTAAAATTCGCCATTCTGGAATAACAAGCATGCAACACTAGCAGGAGGAAGGCACTTTCCCATGAGCCAGGCACAGTGCCCATCTTCAAAAACTTTCAAAACAAGCAGTGAGGCTAACGCCTGCTCCATCTGCAAATACCCAGCCCTCCCCATCTTCATGTAAACATTAGCTACCAAGGGCCACCCAGTTCCCTGACCTTCCCTGTGCCTTAAAACTCGCTGGTTTCACCCATTCTTTGCTTTCTCATTTCTACCCATATCAAAACTTCCTTTCTCAGAGAAGGGGCAGCAGGACTTCACTTTAGGTAAAAATTGTCAGACCACACTGTGAGAAGCAAGACAACATAGTATACTCAAAACTGTTAATACATGAAGAACTTTTAGTATTGAGCTTAAGAAATTGTGACTATCACTCCAAACCCTAGTGGCATCCCAGTTAGCATTTCCAATTGTTTTCTAAAACTACCAAAGAGTAAAAATATATTAATTTTGAGGTGTTGGTATCAAACCCAGGACCTTGCACTTGCTGCCCAAATGCTCTACTACTGGGCTAAATCCCAGCCCTAGAGTGTCTTCAAATAATCAACAGCATGAGCTGGGGGTGCTGGCGCACACCTGTGATCCTAGTACTTGGGAGGATGAGACAGGATGATCACAGATTTGAGGCCAGCCTCAGCAACTTCCCAAGACCCAATTTCAAAATGAAATGAGGCCGGACGTGGTGGTGCATGCTTGTAATCCCCGCGCTTGGGATGCGGAGACAGGAGATCGCGCAGGTTCGAAGCCAGCCGCGCTGGCGTAAGAGACCCTGTTTCAAAAATATAAAATAGGTCTGGGAGTGTAGCCCGGAGGTAGAAGGGCTTCCAGGAACCCCAGTACCACCAAAAAACCAAACCAAAACAAAACAAAAAACAAAATCAAAATGAAATGAGGAAAAAAAAAATAATAAAAGGGGTTGGGTGTATAGCTCGTAGGCAGAATGCCCCTTAGTTGAATACCCTGTATAAGGAAGGGAGGCCATTAATAGCATGTAATGTGTGATCAAGTAGTAGACATCCTTATCAGAAATCCCTATTTTAAGCCAGGCATGGTGGCCCACACGTGTAATCACAGCATTTGGGAGGCTGAGACAAGAGGATTCAGGTTTGCAGGCAGCCTCAGCTACTTAGTGAGGCACTTCACAACTTAGTGAGACCCTGTTTCAAAATAAAGAATGAAAAATTGGGCTGAGAGTATAGCTCAGAGGTATTATGTCCCTGGGTTTAACCCCCAGTACTGTAAGAAAAGAAAAAAAGAGAAATCTTTATTTAAGAAAAATCATGAACAAATTTAAATTTCTTAAAGGGTAGGATTCAAGGCAAAATAAAAGTAAAATAAAATCACATTGTATATAAATAGAGGGAGAAGGGGGTTAACTTTCCAGGGAGCTCATACTGACTTTAATTCTTGTTGTGTTATGGGAGATTGAACTCAAGGGTATTTTACTTCTGAGCTATACTCCCAGTTCTTTTTAATTTGAAACAAGGCCTCATTAAGATGCTGACGTTGACTTCAAATCTGTGATCCTCTTGCCTCAGCCTCCCAAGAACTGGGATTACTGTATCTGGCTAGTTGTTTCTGCTCTCTAAAGCTTTCTCCCTTTATCCAGTACCTAACCAAGAAACATTTTTTTTTTTTTTTTTTTTTTTTTTTTGCGGTACTGGGGTTCCCGGAAGCTCTTCTACCTCCGGGCTACACTCCCAGACCTATTTTTACATTTTTATTTGGAAACAGGGTCTCCTAAGCCGGTGCACGGCTGGCTTCGAACCTGCGCGATCCTCCTGTCTCTGCCTCCCAAGCATGGGGATTACAAGCGTGCGCCACCACGCCCAGCCACCAAGAAACATTTTTAAAACCCTAGTGGTTGTGGAGATCCCTTCTCCTTCACTTACCCAGTGAACTACTGTTTGGAGGATGGCAGGGGTTATTACATCAGAGAGAAAATGATACACTAGGGTCTAACGGTACATAAGTAAAAAGCTTACTTTAAATACTATATATTACTGTTCATAATAATATACAGTAAGTTATCATGTTATAAAAATATACATTCAAATCTTATAGGAAACTGAATGGATAAAGCTTGGCAGTTCTCTTAAAGTAAAAAAACCATGGCAAAACTGTAGCTGTTGGCTAAGTTCCATTAATTTCTTTTAACTCTCTTTGTTTTTTTCTCCTGGTCTTCTATTATCCTTTCTGCGGGTCTCTTTTTCAACCCCTTCATTTTTCTGGTTTGTAGTTTGCTTAGGTCTTGTTTCTGCATATGAATCCTTCCGTAAGTTGTACCAAAAGTATCATGGGAGATGTTTTTCTTCTTCTTTGGCTACAAAACAATGAAAAAATAATGTGTTTTTCTGATGGTGTTCTACTGTCACTGTGTAAAACTGAAATGTCCAACAACTATCTTAGCAACAATTTCCCTTAGTGAGGATATCCTCAATGACGCAAGGTGCAGCTTTATGTACCTTTCCCCTCTAACTCAAGTACATGTAAAACCACCTGGGAGTCCTGTTAAAATGCAGACTTTGGCCTGGCGTGGTAGCACACGCTTGTAATCAAGACAGCCATTCTTGGCTATTTAGTGAGGCCCTTTGCAACTCAGTGAGACCCTGTTTCAAAATAAAGAATAAAAAATAGGGCTGGGGGCATAGCTCGAAGGTAGAATGGCCCTGGGTTCCATCCCCAGCACTGACCCCCCCCCCAAAAAAAAAAACAACCAAATCAGATTCTAACTCAATAGAATCTATAGTACGGGTGAAGCCTAATACTCTGTGCTTCTAATCATTCCCAGGTAAACTGTCAGACCACACTGAGAAAACAAGACAATATAGTACATTAGCCATTGTCCTGTATCAAGAGCATTTCCTGCATTTAACCCAAAATGTGACTATTGCCAGGCATGGTGGCTCACCCTTGTAATCCCAGCATTTGGGAGGCTGAGACAGGAGAATCCAAGTTGGGGAACAGACTCAGCTACTACTTAGTGAGGCCCTCTGCAACTCAGTGAGAACCTGTTTCAAAATAAAGAATAAAAAATCGGGCCGGGGGTATCGCTCGGAGGTTGAATGCCCCTGGGTTCCATCCCCAGTACCGAAAAAAAAGAAAAATGTTGTGACTATCATTCCCACCTCTAGAAGCATTTCAGAGTTAACATTCCTACTTGATTTATTTTTTGCTGCTGGGGATTGAACCCACAGACATTATGCCTCCAAGCTACACTCCTGGCTCTTTTTATTTTTGAAACAGGGTCTTGCTAAGGTGCTGAGGCTGGCCTTGACTATGATCTGTCTCAGCTTCCCAAATACTGGTATTACAAGTGTGCACCACCACCACACCTGGGGTTACAGGTGTATACCACCATGCTTGGCTTTTTTTTTTTTTTTTTTTTTTTGCGGTACTGCAGATGGAACTAAGGGGCATTGTACATCCAAGCTACACCCCCAACCCTATTTTTTAGTCTTTATTTTTATTTATCTTTTTTTGGTGGTACCGGGGTTCCTGGAAACCCTTCTACCTCCGGGCTACACTCCCAGACACCTATTTTTTATATTTTTATTTGGAAACAGGGTCTCTTAAGCCAGCAAGGCTGCCTTTGAACCTGCGCGGTCCTCCAGTCTCCACCTCCCAAGCACGGGGATTACAAGTGTGCGCCACCACGCCCGGCTACTCTTTTTATTTTTGAAACAGGGTTTCACTGAGTTGTGAAGGGCCTCACTAAGTAGCTGAAGGTGTCCACAAACCGTGATCCTCTGGTCTCAGCCTCCTGAATGCTATTTGTTTTTTTAAAACACTTAAAAGTCCAAACACATCTTATGCATGTGCCGTTTACAAAGCCTGCACAATAAATGGAATATACAAATAAACATGACACCGAGTATATACCTTCAGAGCTTTAGGCATTTTCATAGACAATTTATAAAGGTCATCTGATGCCAAGTGTGTTCTCCTCAGAACGAGATCCAATGCAGGCCCCATCTCTTCCAGCTCAATCCGTGGTGTTCTGCAACCAGACTTCTTCAACAATAACCTTTATGAAATCAGAAAGAAAGAAAAAAAACCGCTTTGATTTTAATGAAATTTCTCTTTCTAAATTATTCTTTTTCAGGCCAGGCGTGGTGGCACACACTTGTAATCCCCGCGCTTGGGAGGCGGAGACAGGAGGATTGCGCAGGTTCGAAGCCAACCTCAGTGGCTTAAGAGATCCTGTTTCCAAATAAAAAATATATAAAATGGGTCTGGGAGTGCAGCCTGGAGCTAGAAGGGTTTCCAGGAACCCCAGTACCACCAAAAAAAAAAAAAAAAAACTTTTTCAAAGGATTTATAGTTCATATGACATAAAAAAAATATATATTTTTCTGGGTCTGGGGATGGAACCCCAGGGGCATTCTACCTCCGAGCTACAGCCCCTGCTCTATTTTTTTTAAATCCCACAAAAGCTACCACATATGAAATGCTGGACGCAAAATGGCTGCACAACAGCTCTGCTGTGCAGAAGGCACAGTCAACACAGATGCAGGCTCAAAACACCCACCAAAGCCTGATTATCTGTACAAAGGAAAGCAGCTTAGGAGGCTCAATGCAACCTCTAGGAAAGTGGGGCTCTATCAGCCAGATTAATTGACTGATTCATTCATTCATTTTTTGGTGCTGGAGATTGAACCCAGGGGCATTCCACCTCTGTGCCACACCACCAGCCCTATTTTTTATTTGAAAACAGGGCCTTACTACGTTGTGAAGGGCCTGTAGCTGATGCTGGCTGCTAACCCGCAACTCTCCTATGTCAGCCGCCCAAGTATTCAGATTACCAGAGTGCACCACGTCCAGCCCAACCATTTATTTTTAAAAAAGAAACCTCAGTGGCAAAGCGCTTGCCTGGCAAGTGCACCGCCCTGGGTTCAATCCCCAGTCCAAACACACACACACACACACACACACACACACACACACACACACACACACACATCCTTTAAAAAAGAAACCTGGGTGTGGTAATTAATCCCCATACTTGGGAGGTTGACAAAGGAGGGTTGCAGGTTCAATTCCTCGGTACCAAAAGAAAGAGGCCTGCTTACTTCAAAAGGCACAATATAGCATATTATATATTGTTAGGCTCTGTAATAAAAACAGATTCTGCTTGTTATGCTTTAGGATACTGTGCTGAGGACAGGGGTAGAAGACTCAGGCTGGAGAGAGAAGGTATAATGAACCCAGCACTATGCCCTTTACTCCTTTTAAGCTACAGTTTTCAGGTTTAGGATTTAGATTTGCTTCGGCTAGCCTGACTTGTGGTTTGGTGCTCTAAATCCAGTCAAAAATAGTAAACAGACACTGTATGAAGCTAGGGAAGGTCATCAGGGAGTTGGCATTCTAGGCTCAGGGAAGCATGGCGTATTAGATGCTCCCAGGCCCTGGAAAAGTGGAGCTGCAGCGCACAGGTTAGCAGAGGATGGCGCACGGACCATCAGCACAGAGCTGTCACCACTACTATTCTGCAAACTCTCCAAAAAGTTTGAGGCAGATGCCAGTCCTAAGTTAGAGCTCTATAAAAAAACCCACACCAAAACACTGACAGTGAGGATTAAGAAAAACATATTAGAAAATGCACTTACTTATAGCTTCGGAAATAAACCTTCCCATTCAGTGCAGTGAAGTGCAGAACGTAGTCCAATCCAGCCAGGCGGATATTTGATACTGTGGGGCCTCTGAAAAAATCTGTAAGCACACATTAAGTAGTTAAAAAAAAACAAAAAAAACCTGAACATACCTTTAAATTTAAATGACCAAGCGCTGCTTTATTTTTCTTTTTATGTTGAACATTTTTTTTTCTTTTGCAGTATTGGGGATGGAACCCAGGGACATTCTACCTCTGAGCCACACTACCAGCTCAATTTTGTTTTTTATTCTTTATTTTCTGAAACAGAGACCCACTTAGGTGTGGAGAGCCTCACTAAGTAGCTGAGGCTAGCTGTGAACCCAGATCCTCCTGTCTCAGCCTCCCAAATGCTGGGATTACAAGTGTGCACTACCATGCCCAGCTGATGTTGACCATTTTATATTTCTTCTTTCATTAAGTGCCTGTTTCATTCAATTGCCCATTTTTTGACTTGGTTATTTGGGTTTTTTTTTTAGTGTTACTACATCCTTATGTAGTATATAAGATGGTACAGAAGCATACATGCACACATCACTCATTTAGCTCTTCCCCAATTCCCAGCCTGTTCCCTGCCCCGTCCCTCCTTCTCACGTTTGTCTTAGTGATTGACTTTAATATGTTTGTGAATGTACATCATGTACATTAGAGAATTTCCCTCTTCCTCTCTCCCATCCCCTCAGTTAGGTTGCCTTATTTACTCATCTATACTTTCTCCTTTGCAGGAATCAGAGAAATGAAAATTAAAACTACCCTGAGATTTAACTTAAATCCTACTAGAATGGCAATCATTCAAAACACAAACAACAACAAATGCTGGCAAGGATGTGGAGAAGCAGAAACTCTAATACACTGAGGGTGGGACTGCAAATTAGTGCAACCACTTTGGAAAACAGTATGGAGAATCCTCAGAAGAACGGGAAGAAACTTACCATATGATCCAGCAATGCCACTTCTGGGTATCTACCCAAAAGAAAGGAAACCAAACTACCAAATTAATGCATGTGTATCTATATTCATGGCTGCACAATTTACCACTGCCAAATTATGGAACCAGCCACAGATGAATGGATTACAAAACTATGGGATATGTACACAATGGAATTTTACTCAGCCATAAAGAAGAACAAAGTTATCTCATTTACAGGGAAATGAATGTAACTGGAGAACATTATGCTAAGTGAAATTAGTGAGTCACAAAAAGTAAAAAATTGGTTGATCTCCCTAATATGCGGAAGGGTCATAGGAGGAACTCTAGATAAAGAAGAAAACAGAGATGAGCAAGAGCTGCATTTTATTTTATTTATTTGCCTGCTTACTTATTCTCCCTCCCTCTCTGGGTCCAAATCAAGACAGGCCATGTGAGGACACTGAGAAGGTAGCTACTTGCAAGCCAGGGAGGGGTCTTCACCAGAAACACAATTGTCAGGAACTCTGACCTTGGACTTTTAGCCTTTGAACTATGAGAAAATGTATTCTGGGGTTTAAGCCACCCAAGTCAATGATACTATGTTATAATAACCTGAGAAGACTATTAGATGGCCGGCCAGAGTAAAAGCGACTCTAGTTTTGTGAAGGTTTCCCACTTCCTGGAAGTCTCCATATCTTGCTTACTGGAACTCCCCATATCTTGCTTGGCACAACCTACAAGGAACCTTTATATAACCCTTCCCCTAAATAAAAGACTCCTTGCTTTCCCACCTTATGCATTATCTGCAAAGATTTGAACTTCCCTACAAAATAACCTATTTTTTAAACCCTCAGCTGGTAAGCAGACGGGCTCTATCCTTTACTGGAGAATGCCCTCTGCAGGTCTTATCTCAGTAAAGCCTGTTCAGTCAGAGAACCATATTCTGGGTGGGGGGTTTGGTACCGAGGATGGAGCCCAGGGGCATTCTACCTCCAACCTACACCCCCAGCCTGATTTTAATTCTTATTTGTAATTTAGGCTCTCAGCAACCCACACTCCTTCTGTCTCAGCCTCCCAAGTACTGGGATTATAGGCACGCACCACCATACCCAGCAGAACCATTTCTGTTTTTCTCTTCCCTCTCCCAACTAATTAAACTACCTTTGTGAGGCTGTAGAAAAGCTTAAGTCTAATAAACTACTTAACCTAACCTACGGCAGTTCCCATTATGGTGCATTTTTAAAATGTAGTAAGAATTATAAAACTAAAAACGTTAAAGAAATTTAAACAATGACAACTATGGCCACTAATGTAAATAAAGGAAAAGAAGAAAAATAATCTTGTTAGGTAGCTAGGTAACAATATACCTTAAAGGAGATTTTTTTTTTTCGGGTCTGGGGATGGAACCCAGGGGCATTTCACCTCCGAGCTACACCCCCTGCTCTATTTTTTATTCTTTATTTTGAAACCGGGTCTCACTGAGTTGCAGAGGGCCTCACTAAGTAGCTGAGGCTGTCCGTGAACCGCGATCCTCCAGTCTCAGCCTCCCGAATACTGGGATTACAAGCGTGCGCCACCACGCCCGGCTAGGTTGATTTTTTTTTTAAAATGGTACCGAGGACTGAACCCTCAGGGGCATTTTACCTCTATGTCACGCTCCCAGCCCTATTTTACTTTTTGTTTTGAAATGGCGGTTTCTCTAAATTGCTGAGGCTGACCTTGCATCTGCAATTCTCTGGGTCTCAGCTCCCAAGAATTGGGATTACAGGCATGAACCTCCACATTAGGCTCTGTAAGGAGTGTGTGTGTGTGTGTGTGTGGGTGATGGTGAATGAAGCCAGGGTCATTCTCCTTCCAAGCTACACCCCAACCCTATTTTATTTTTATTTTGAATCAGGGTCTCACTAGGTTGATGGGAGTCTCACTAGCTGAGGTTGTCTTCGAACCTGTGATCCTTCTGTCTCAGTCTCCCAAAGACTAGGAATACAGGCACGCACCACCAGGCCCGGTTCTTAAAGAAGTATTTAATAAAACTAACCTAATAATTGATTTACTATCATCTTGCTATACAAGGAACAGATATATAAAAATAGTAGTCATAGCCAGGCATGGTGGTGCAAGCCTGAAATCCTATTCCTTGGGAGGCTGAAAGAGGAGGATCACAGGCTTGAGATCAGCCTCAGCAACTCAGCAAGACTCTCCACAACCTAGTGAAACACTGTTTGAAGTAACAAATAAACAAAAAATAGTAACCATAAAAATTAGGATGGATTAAATCTAAAAATAGATATTTACTGGTTTTGTATCAAGAAAATAAGAGTTCTAGAGGTAGGGCTATAATTCAGTGAAAGAGTTTTGTCTGACATGCATAACGTCCTGGGTTAATCACTAGCACCACAATTTTTTTTTTTTTTTAAAGGAAGAACAAAAACAGTTCCCAGAGCTGGGTGTGGTAGCACACACTTGTAGCACACACTTGTAATCCTGGTACTTGGGAGGCTGAGACAGAGGATCACAGGTTCAAAACTAGCCTTGGCAACTTTGAGAAGCTCTGCCTAGAGAGACCCTGGCAGCCTCAACAAGTAGTGAGATTCTCATCAATCTAGCAAGGCCCTGTTTCAAAATGAAAAATCATAAAATAGGGCTCGGGATATATCTCTGATATAGAATGCTTCTGGGTTCAATCCCCAATACCACACACAAACAAAAAAGTTCCCACCTGGATTTGGGGGTGGGGGTGGTACTAGGGGTTGAACCTAGGGCATTCTACCTCTGGGCTATGCCTCAGCCCCTTATTTATTTTTGTTTTAGGAAGAGGGAAATACTAAGGATTGAACCAGGGACATTTTACCTCTGAGCTACACCCCCAACCCTATTTTATTTTTATTTTGAAACAGGGTCTAAACAGCCCAAATTGAGGCTGTCTCCAAACCTGCAATCTTCCTGCCTCAGCTTCACAAGTACTGGATTTACAGGCATGTGTCATCACATCCTATCTCAATAGATTTATCACACAGAACTATGTAATATTTAAGCAAGCAAAAATAAACTTCCTACAAGGAAGAAAGCTCTTCATTAATTTCTTGATCTACCAATCTACTATAGAGTCCTGTGCTGCATACGGATGTTTCAGTCAATGACAGACTGCGTATATGACAATGATCCCATACCGCCCAGTGATATCACAGTCATCGTAGTTTGTGTAAATCAGACTATGATGCTCACAGGTTGAAGTCACCTACTACATACTGTTTAGAATGTGTGCCCATTGCTAAATGAAACATGACTGTAGTTCATCTGAAGACACAACATAAACCAATGAGCAATTGTTTTGCTTCTTATTTATACTGAAAACTCAACTTCTCTTGGTGCCCTACAACCTATTCCATTTTTCTTCTTCCTTTCTGTTTAGTCCCCGGATTCCTTTTAGATTTCATTCCCATCCTGTTACTGCATTATGTGGCCTTTCATGCCATCTAGTGGAAACTCGAAATAACCAGACGTTAGGGATTACAAAAGCTCAAACAAAGGCAAACAAAAGGCCTCTCAGTTTTAACAAAATATATTACCTCCCTCCCTTACAACAATTATATGGGAGGCCAGTGGGGTGGGGGGAGGGAATCTGAGCCAATGAAGTACAAGTAATAGAAACACTGGCTGAAAACTTAGCTGAAATTATCACTGGAAAAAAAACCCAACACACTTGAGCTAGGTGTGGCAGCACATGTATAAAATGTTAGTACTTGGGAGGCTGAGACTGGGGAATCACAGGTTTAAAACCCGCCTCAGCAATTAATTAATATGTAGATCATTTTGAAAATGACATATATTCACACAGTGGCTGGTGCCCACTCCTCCCCCTCCCCTATCCCCCTCCCAACGATGAATGTCCAGGCTGACCATGCTACATTCACACTTATACACATATTCGAATGTTGCTCCTCCATTAATCAACCTCAGCCTTCTTCCTCTCCTACTTCCTTTCTGGCTTTGCTAAGGTTTTCCCTCTATTATCTAGAGTCCCTCTGGTATCCTTAATAGCCTCAGTAATTTAGCAAGACCCTGTTTCAAAATAAAAAAGGACTGAGGTATAGTTTGGAGGTAGAATTCTCCTGAGGGGTTCAATCCCCAGTAACAAAATAAAAAACGTGTGTGTGTGTGTGTGTGTGTGTGTGTGTGTGTGTGTGTGTGTGTGTTACTGGGGATTGAATTCAAGGAAATTCTTTTTTTTTTTTTTGTGGGTCTGGGGATGAAACCCAGAGCATTTGACCTCCGAGCTATACCCTCTGTGCCAAGACTTTGCCCTCTTGGCATCTGCATTCTTATTCATGCAGTCCATAGGCGATTCTCAACGTGAGAAATAAGCCCCGAGAGAAGGTGTGGTCGCTGGCCAAAAGTATTCTCCACTCTTAGATATTCTTTCATAACTATTATTCTTTTAGTAATGATTCTTTTAACTCTCCACATGAAATTGCTCTGGTGGTGACAGATCAGGACTGTGAGAGAAACTGAGTCCGTGAAAAATAAACTTTCCGGTAAACCTTCAGCTTTGTTCAAAATGGTGAAAACCAGTTAGATGCAATGGCAGCATTCCAGTCAATAATTACGAATGCAGAACTCCACCCTTATCTTTGGAATCTTGGCCTTTGCACCTAGTAATAGCGATGCCTGGAGTTATAGTGACACCACCTGGTTAAAAATAGCTATGTCAAAACAAAGGACAGATAAAATAGATGTGTAAAGGGGAAAGAAAGAAAATATGGTGAGAATAAGAAAGTATTTTTGTATGAAGAAGAGCTTATCCTAAGATTGTCCCGAATGGGAAAGAGAGAATTAGGGTAATCAGAAAAGAAAAGGAAGTTGCAGAGGGTTAGTGATAGGAATATGGATTATTAATAGAGGAATAGGCTTCTAATAAGCCTATCGTTTGAGGAAAAATGCCCAGCTGCTAGAGAAATATATCTGACAACTAAATCTAAAGACTTCGTGTTATTTCTTGGTGTTTACCTGCTAAACTGTGTTATGAGTTTGCTTAAGCTTTCAGACAGCAGATTGTATTGCAGACAAAATCCAGCAGACATTCATCAAAATTCTCTAAATCATAAAGGAACACGGATTTTCCCTACGATAACTATATGAAAGCTGAAATCTCCGGACTTCGTCCCCCATTCAGCTCAAAGGAGGTTGATAGATAAAGAAGGACATTGGACTAAGCCCTAGGAACAAAAGTTCCGAAAGGGTTAAAGAAAATCAAGGGTTAAAGAAAATCGGACTCTTCAAGTGATTTTGGGTGTGACTTTTGCTCTTCTGGAATTAGCCAAAGAAAAGCCTCTGCAGCTGCAAGGCCAAAGGGGGCTGGGTCAAAGCACACGGCCCAACTGAGATAAAGGGACTAATCTCAATCACAAAGACCTGTGATATCCCC
This sequence comes from Muscardinus avellanarius, assembly GCF_963383645.1. Lineage (NCBI taxonomy): Eukaryota > Metazoa > Chordata > Mammalia > Rodentia > Gliridae > Muscardinus > Muscardinus avellanarius. The sequence goes on along the minus strand of NC_137794.1, from coordinate 64,795,008 downwards.
CAGGCCTTTACTTTTGTCTTTTCCAGGGTTGGTGATTTGCATGTGTATCTCTCTTTTTCACTTTGGGTGATTTGCACTTTTTTACTAGAAATTCACTGGGAGAGGGGAATATATAAAAAAATCTTGTGTCCAGAATAAAGTGTTCGATTGCACAGGAAGCATCGATCCATATCAGATTCTTTTCAAGAGCGCCGTCACTAGGGACTTAAAGAAATTTAGTCCCTAAAAGGGAAAGAATCACTGCAGATAAGAATCTGCAGTATTTCACTCTATCCTTCCCCATCTTTGCTGAGATTCTCAACCGCGAGTAAACTCGCACCCCGATTGGACTAAGCTGGCCTTCGGCACCTCTGTCCAATTTTTTATTCTTTATTTTGAAACAGGGTCTCACTGAGTTGCAGAGGGCCTCACTAAGTAGCTGAGGCTGTCTGTGAACGGCGATCCTCTGGTCTCAGCCTCCCAAAATCTGGGATTACAAGTGTGCGCCACCACAGCCGGCTGAATTCAAGGATATTCTATTCCAGCCGTATTTTATTTGTGTGTGTGTGTGGTACTGTGGGTTGAACCCAAGGGCTTTTTACCTCTAAGCTACATCCCTAGACCTGTTTTATTTTTGTATTTTAAAATAGGGTCTCAAAGTCAGTCGTGGTGGCACATGCTTATAATCCCAGCGCTTGAGAGGCTGAGACAGGAGGACCACACAGGTTCAAAGCCAGCGTTAGCTACTTAGTGAGGCTCTCAGCAACTTAGTGAGACCCTGTTTCCAAATAAAGCATAAAAAAATAGGTCTGAGAGTATAGCCCGAAGGTAGAAAAGCCCCTGGGTTCCACCCCCAGTACCACCAATAAATAAATAAATAAATAAAATGAATAAAATAAGGTCTCAATAAGTTGTGGAGAGTTTCACTAAAATTTGCTAAAGCTGGCCTCTAACCTGAAATTCTCCTGTCTTGGCCTTCCAAGTACTGGGGTACAAGTATGTGCTACCATACCTAGCTCAAAACAACTCCTGATATTTGGGAGCTGTAATATTAAAAGTAAAAAATACTCATCATTGTCATTTATATACGAATACAACTAATGGAAAATATAGGTAAGAAATTAGAGATTCTGCAAGGGAAGATGAACAGCAGAGGCAGAAAAATTAAGACTCTGGATTTCTTGGTTTTTTTTGGTACTGGGGGTGGAATCCAGAGGCATTCTACCTCTGAGCTCTATCCCCAGCCCTATTTTTTATTCTTTATTTCGAAAAGGGTCTCAATGAGTTGCAAAAGGCCTCACTAAGTAGTAGCTGAGGCTGTCCTTGAACCATGATTCTCCTGTCTCAGCCTCCCAAATGCTGAAATTAACAAGTGTGTGCCTGGCTTTTTTTGTATATGTGTTACTGGGAATGGAACCCAGGAGCATTCTACCTCTGAGCTACATTCCCAGCCCAATTATTTATTCTTTACTTTGAAACAGGGTCTCATTAAGTTGCGGTGGGTCTCACTAAGTAGCTGAGGCTGGCCGTGAACATGCAATCTTCCTATCTCAGCCTCTCAAGTACTGGAATGACAAGCATGTGCCACCACATCTGGCTGGAAGCAAATAAATAGGATACACTATATAAATAGGATACCTACATTACTACACCATCAAAAAATAATCATCACCTATACCATATGGCAATTCCTATGCCTCCACTGAGAAAATTAAGTATATTCCTGCTACTGCTGGGAGAAAAATAAAATAATACAAAGGAAAAAAAAGAAGAGGTCAAAAAGAAAAAAAGAGGAAGAAAGACTGCATATCTAGAGCAAAGTGGCAAAGTTCCACCAATGACACTCTTAGAGCACTAGCACTGGCAGCCAATACTTACCAATAAGGAGATTTTTTAGTCTTCTGTAGTCTTCCGTTACATCGAAATCATCACCAGCAAATATCAACATGGGTTTTGTTCCTTCAGGACATTTACTGTTCTATGAAAGAAAAAATACACTATTATACAATTATCAAGCCTATTATATATTGATTTCAAGGCAGTCAATAATCATATACAGAAATTTGTCCTTAAATTATATTAGCTATACTAAACTATTAACTGCAAATACTAACTTTAGACTAAAAAAAAACACAGGTGGAAATTTTTAAGCTTATCTATTTTTTTGGACTAAAAAATAACTGAGCTAGCCAGGCGTGGTGGCGCACGCTTGTAATCCCCGCGCTTGGGAGGCTAGACACGATGATTGCACAGGTTCGAAGCCAGCCGCAGCTACTGAGGCTCTCAGCAACTTAGTGAGACCTTGTTTCCAAATAAAGTCTAAAATAGGTCTGGGAGGATAGCCCAGAGGTAGAAAAGTCCCTTAGCACCACCAAAAACAAAAAAATAAAAATAAAAATAACTGAGCTAGTTGCAGTGGTGGGCTTTAACTCCTAGCTATTCAGGAGACTGAGGGAAAAGTCTGCCTGAGCCCAGAGTTCCAAAACCAGTTTGGGAACACAGCAACACTTTACCTCATAATAATAATAATAATAATAATTATTATTATTATTCCACTATTTATGTTATCATGTAATACATAGTTAAAGAATGATATAAACGCTGGGTATGGCGGCGCACGCTTGTAATCCCTGCGCTTGGGAGGCGGAGACAGGAGGATCGCGCAGGTTCGAAGCCAGCTGAGCGTAGCCCGGAGGTAGAAGGGTTTCATCCCCAGTACCACCAAAAAAAAAAGAATGATATTAACTATTTTTTAGTATTGATCTATACAGAAAATAAAATTCAAACTAAATTTGAAAAGAACAAAACCCCACGAACCCAAATCACAAAATTCGTACTCTAATAACCAGTATTCCAGAATCAAAATAAATTTTATCTTAAATTATTTGAAAAACTGTGCTTTTCTACTGTATCGCATAAAAAGTTTTTTTGTTTTTGGTTTTTTGTGGTACTGGGGGTGGAACCCAGAGGCTTTCTACCTCTGGGCTATACTCCCAGACCTGTTTTTTATATTTTATTTGAAAACAGGGTCTCACCAAGTTGCTGAGAGCCTCACTAAGTAGCTGAGGCCGGCTTCGAACCTGCACCATCCTCCTGTCTCAGCCTCCCAAGCATGGGGATTACAAGCGTGCGCCACCACGCCAGGCTATAAAAAGTATTTTTAGGAGCCAGACATGACAGCACACACCTGTAATTCAAGCTACTTGGGAGGCTAAGGCAGGGGGATCAAAGGTTTGAGAGGTTTGAGGCCAGCCTGGGCAACCTAAACAGACCCTATCTCAAAATTAAAACAGTGCACGGGGGTTGGGGATGTAGGGCAGTGATACAAGTCTTTGCCAGCATGGACTAGGCTTAATCCCTAGTACTGCAAAACAAAATGAAACACATAATGTAGGGTTTTGTTGTTGTTTTGGTGGCACTGAAGTTTGAACCCGGGGATATTCTAACTCTGAGTTACACCTTGGGCCCTATTTTACTTTTTGATTTTGAAGCAGGGTCTCATTAAATTGTAGAGAGCCTGACTACATTGAAGAGGCTGGCGGTGAACACTGATCCTCCTGTCTCAGCTTCCCAAGTACTGGGATTACAGACATGTACCACCACGCCTGTCTTATCTTTATTTTCAACTACCAACTAGACATTCACATGGGAAACAATAAAATTTTATATAAGCTATGAAAAATATGGGTTGATTCTCATTCAGCAAGGCTGAAACTGTTGCTAGGAAAAATGTTTTACAAGTTCTGAATTTTCTATACCAAAAAGAATATGAGGTAACAGAGGATCTAGAAGTTACCAAAGTAAAAGAAGAAAAAATTCTGCCAGGCATAATGGTCTAGGCTTGCAATCCCAGTGGGAGGCTGAGATGGGAGGATCATAGGTTCAAGGCCAGCTCAGCAACCAGCTAGTTCCTGTTTAAAAAAAAAAAAAAAAAATCGGGCTGGGCCTGTAGCTCAGAGGTAGAATGCTACTGGAATGCTATGGGGTTCAATCCCCAGTGTTACAAAAAGTAAAAATAAAAACAAAGTAAATGTAAAATAAAACTGTACTTCTAGCCGAGCGTGATGACACATGCTTGTAATTCCAGCATTTGGGAGGCTGAGACAGAAGGATCGTGGTTCACGGCCAGCATCAGCTACTTAGTGAGGCCCTTTGCAACTCAGTGAGACCCTGTCTCCAAAAAAAAAAAAAAAAAGAGTAAAAGCTGGGCATGGTGGCGCAGGCTTGTAATCCCAGGATTTGAGAGGCTGAGACAGGAGGATCGCACAGGTTCAAAGCCAGCCTCAGCTACTTAGTGAGGTTCTCAGCAACTTAGTGAGACCCTGTTTCCAAATAAAATATAAAATAGGTTTGGGAGTATAGCCCAGAGGTTAAAAAAAAAAAAAAAAAAAAAAAAAAGCCCCTGGGTTCCACCCCCAGTACCACACACACACACACACACAAAGAGTAAAAAATAGGGCTGGGGGTATATCTCTTGAGGTAGAATGTCCCTGGGTTCCATCCTCACTACTGCATTAAAAAATAATAATAATTGTACACGCCAGAACAAAAACATGAAGTTGTTGTCAACAATTTTTTTTGTGGTACTAAGTACTGAACCGAGGGGCATTTTACCTGAGCTACACCCCAGCCCTATTTTTTATTCTTTATTTGAAGGGTCTCACCAAGTTGCAGGGTAGGGAGTTCACTAAGTAGCTGAGGCTGTCTGCGAACCACAATCCCCGCCTCAGCCTCCAAAGTACTGTGATTTCAAGCATGCACCACCATGCCCAGCTGACAAAATGTTTAAAATACTCTTCATCACCAGATGTCACTATTAACCAAGAGCAACACTACACAATGTTTTCTATTTTAATAGCCAGCATCTTACCTTAATGTCTTTCAGAGACACAAACTTCTCAATACCCAACTCAATCATATCCAGGACATGGTAATCATACATACGACCTAAAAGGAAAAAGCATTTTAAGCATGTATTTTTCCCAAATGGCCACCTTATCTGTATGCAATTATCAACATGCTCAAAATAGTCTAATACCTGCCTTTTTCTTTCTCCCTAAACACCCTCAAAGAAGCTCCCTCTTTCTTAAAATTTCAATTCTCCTTAAATTGGACTGTTATTACTCATGGTAAGGACTTTAGAAAGCATTTAGTCCAACTTTTATTTTATAGAAGAATAAGTGTGGGCTGGAGATGAAGTTCAGTACTTGGGAGGCTGTGACAGGAGTATCCCAGGTTCAAAGCCAGCCTCGGCAGCTTAGCAAAGCTGTCAGCAACCTAATGAGACTTGGTTTCCAAATAAGAAATAATACTGGGCGTGGTGGTGCATGCTTATAATCCCAGTACTTGGACCGTAGGTTCACAGCCAGGCTCAGCTACTTAGTGAGGCCTCTGCAACTCAGTGAGACCTTGTTTCAAAATAAAGAATAAAAAATAGGGCTGAGGGTGTAGCTTGGAGGTAGAATGTCCCTGGGCTCCATCCTCCCCCAGAAAAGGAAATAAAATTCGGCTTGGGTGTAGCTTGAAGACAAATGCCAATGAGGAGTTCAAGCTCTAGTACTAATAAATAAATAAATAAATGTATTTATTCAGCGAGATGTGGTGACATAGGTTTGTAATCCCCATACTTGGGAGGCAAAGACAGGAGGATAACAGGTTTGCAGCCAGCCTCAGCAATTTAGCGAGGTCCTCTACAACTAAGTGAAACACTGTTCTGAAATAAAAAAATAAAACAGGGCCATGGGTGTAGAATGTCTCTGGGTTCAATCCCCTGTACTACAGATACACACACTGGCATGGTGGCACACACCTGTAACACTAGTATTTGGGAGGCTGAGACAGGGATCACAGGTTTCTGGCCAGCAGTAATTCAGTAATTTAGGGAGGCTTGCCACAACTTAGTGAGACTCTGTTTCAAAAGAGGGGGGGTAGGGGACTCAGGATATAGCTCAGAGGTAGAATACACCTGAGTTCAATCCTTAGTACAACACACACACACACACACACACACACACACACACACACACACACACACGGAAAAAAGAAACCCTGCAACTTGAGGTCGGGCACCTGCATGCCACATGGGAGCTCAACAGCATGCAATGCAAATACAAGAAAACGGGGTTGCATCTACAACTGCGTGAGCAATGCTGAAAGCAGGGAGAAGTCTGTCTTCCTGTTTAAACCAGAACTTTTTCAGAAGTAATGGCATTCTTTGTGTGTGTGTGTGTGTGTGTGTGTGTGTGTGTGTGTGTGTGGTACTGGGGTGGAACCCAGAGGTTTTCTACCTCTGGGCTACACTCCCAGACCTATGTTATACTTTATTTGGAAAAAGGGTCTCACTAAGTTGCTGAGAGCCTCACTGAGTAGCTGAGGCTGGCTTTGAACCCGTGAGATCCTCCTGTCTCAGCCTCCCAAGCACAGGGATTACAAGCGTGTGCCACCACGCCCGGCCTCAGAAGTAATGGCATTCTAAGAAGCATTAATAGCCAAGGAATGCTTTCATAGATTTTCTTGTGATACTTCCCTGTATCAGCAGGATAATGTAGATGCCCCATTCTTTACCTGGAGACGACTGTTTCTTTCTTTTTTTTTTTTTTTTTTGGTGGTACTGGGGTTCCTGGAAACCCTTCTACCTCCAGGCTACACTCCCAAACCTATTTTTTATACTTTTTTTATTTGGAAACAGGGTCTCTTAAGCCAGCACTGCTGGCTTCGAACCTGCGCGATCCTCCTGTCTCCGCCTCCCAAGCGCGGGGATTACAAGCGTGCACCACCACACTTGGCTACCTGGAGACTGTTTCATTTTTTCTTTTTTTAATTTTGTGGTACTGGGGATCAAACCCAGGGGTCTCACACATGTTAGGCAAGTGCTCTATATCGAGCTAAACTCCAGATCCAAAAATTAATTTTTTAAATGTCACAAGGTACCAGGTGTGGTGGCACATACCTGCAAACCTATTTGACTCGGGAGACAGAGACAGGAGAATTAAAGGTTTGAGGCCAGCTTCAGCAATTTAGCAAGATCCTGTTTCAAAAGTAAAATAAGAAACGCTGGAAGTTAGCCTGAATGTAAAATGCCTCTGGGTTTAATCCCCAGTATCAAACATAAGCAAATAAAAATAAATAAATAAATAAAACCACAAGGTAACAAAACAAGTAACTATTTTGGAGCTTAGGTCAGCCTTGAATTCTGAATACCATCAGTAATCTGAGTTACAGAGCTGACTATATGAATAAAAACATAAGGAAATGAACAGTACTTACCGATTACTAGATTATTTGGCCGCTTCTTATTATGGGAACCAAACATGAATAAAGAGCAATCTGACTTTTTTGAAAAGAATTCCTATAAAATCAAATGAAAAATAAAAACTTTAAGAAGAATCTTACTTCTGAACTAAAAAACAGGTATCAGTTCTCTTTAGTGAAAGTTAGACTTAATTATAAACTGAAAAAATACTTCATTTTTGGCCTTTTATTTCAAATTTTCTGATTTGAATTGTATATGAAAAAGATTTATGTTTCTTTTGTGGGGGGTGTACTGGGAGTGAACCCAGGGTTGGACCTCTGGGCTACACTCCCAGCCCATTTATTTTTTTTGAGACGGTCTTGCTAAGTTCATGGTATGTGCCACAATGCCCGATAAGACCTACATTTTTCTTGTGTGTGTGGTACTGGAAATAGAACCCAAGGACATTCTACTTCTGAGCTACAACCTCAGCCCTATTTTATTTTTATTTTGAAACAGGGTCTCACTAGGTTGATGAGAGTCTCACTACTTGCTGAGGCTGTCCTCGAACCTGGGATCCTCCTGTCTCAGTCTTCCAAGTACTGGGATTACAATGTGCACCATCAAGCCATGCTGGATTTACATTTCAATACTAAAAATGCATAAAAACTATTAGGCTTGTAAGTCAGACAATTTATTTGATGTAGTCATTTTCAAATAGACAACCACCAAAAATATCATTTGCTGAACAATCCTTTAACTCAGAACATTAGTACTATTATCAATGGCACATCTTAGTGTGCCCCTCCCCCCCCCCCCCTCTCTCTCTCTCTCTCTCTCTCTCTATATATATATATATATATATATATATATATATATATATATGCGATCCACTATCAACATGGTATTTGGGATATCTATAACTGCATTCATAAGCTCACAATGCACATTGTCAACTACACAGGGATCTGGCCCTAGAATCTCCATGGCAGCACTCAGCTGGGAATGACAGATTTATGATATTCTAATGTGAATGCTATCTTCTCTGCTACTCATAAGTACTGGCTTCCATTACAGATTCAAGAGGAGTGAAAATATAGTTAGGAAGTTTCAGTCCTATATAGCTTCTTCTATACTATGCCTATACTACATCACACATACTTTCACTCAATTTAAACATCATCCTATGTAAGAAAACTTTGATATAAAGTAATTAGAATTAAAGCAGTAAATAATATTTTTTTTGGTACTAAGGATGGAACTCAGGAGCATTCTATCTCCAAGCTACACCCCCAGCCTTATTTTTTATTCTATATTTTGAAACAGGGTCTCACTAAGTTGCAAAGGACCTCACTAAGTGGCTGAGGCTGTTCATGAACCACAATTCTCCTGTCTCAGCCTCCCAAATGGTGGGGTTACAAGTGCCACCACACACAGCTAGAGCAGTAAATATTTTTAAAGAATGACTAGACAAGCAATATAGAAAAATCACTGAAATAACTGGTTGTGGTGGTGCATACTTGTAATCCCAGAACTCAAGAGGCTGAGGTAGGAGGATCACGCAGGTTCAAAGCCAGCCTCAGCTACTTAGTGAGGCCCTTTGCAACTCAGTGAGACTCTGTTTCAAAATAAAGAATAAAAAATAGGGCTGGGGGGTGTAGCTGAAAGGTAGAATGCCACTGGGTTCCATCCCCAGTACTGCAAAAATAAATATAAGCTGGACATGGTGGTGCATGCCTGTAATCCCAGGACTTGGGAGACTGAAATAGGAGATTGCAGGTTTGAGGACAACCTCAGCAATGTAGGCTGGGGGGCTAGGGATGTATGATTATTTGTTTGTTTGTTTATTTATGGTACTAAGAATAAACCCAGGGGCATTCTACCTCTGAACTATACTCCCAAACCTTTTTTTTTTTTAAATTCTTTATATTGAAACAGGGTCTCAATGAGTTGCAAAGGGCTTCACTAAGTAGCTGAGGCTGCCCCTGAACCATTATCTTCCTGTCTCAGTCTCCTAAATGCTGGAATTAAAGCGTGTACCACCACACCCGGCTTTTCCTTTTTGTTTTTTTTGCAGTACTGAGGGACATTCTACCTCCGAGCTACACCCTCAGCCCTATTTTTATTCTTTATTTTGAAATAGGGTCTCATTGTGTTGCAAAGGGCCTCACTAAGTAGTAGCTGAAGCTGGCTGTGAACCATAATCCTCCTATTTCAGCCTCTCGAATGCTGGAATTACAAGTGTACGGCACCGCACCCGGCATTTATTTATTTATTTATTTATTTATTTATTTATTTAGCGGTACTGGAGATAGAACCCAGGGGCTTTCTACCTCTAAACTACACCCCTAGTTCTATTTTTTTTTATTCTTTATTTTGAAACAGGGTTATTTATTTATTTTGCAGTACTGGGGACAGAACCCAGGGGCTTTCTACCTCTAAACTATACCCCTAGCCATATTTTTAAATTCTATTTATTTATTACTTATTTTTGGTGGTACTGGGGTTCCTGGAAGCCCTTCTACCTCCGAGCTACACTCCCAGACCTATTTTTATATTTTTATTTGGAAACAGGGTCTCTTAAGCCAGCGCAGCTGACTTCAAACCTGTGTGATACTCCTGTCTCCGCCTTCCAAGCGTGGGGATTACAAGTGTGCGCCACCACGCCCGGCTTATTCTTTGTGTTTTGAAACAGGGTCTGAATTGCGAAGGGCCACATTAAATAGTAGCTGAGGCTGACCTCAAACCACATCCTCCTGTCTCAACCTCTCAAATGCTGGAATTACAAGCATGTGCCAGCATGCCCAGCTCTATTTTATTTTTATTTTGAAACAGGGTCTCACTTAGTTGCAGAGGGCCTCACTAAGTAGCTGAGGCTGCCGAGAACCTGTGATCCTCCTGTTTCAGCCTCTCATGTACTGAGATTATAGCATGTGCCACAATGCCTGTCCTAATATTTTTTGAAATACCACAAATTAGAGCCAAGTTTGGTGGCACACACCTGTAATCCCAATACTTGGGAGCCTGACAGGAGGATTGCAAGTCTGAGGACAGCCTCAGCAAGTAGTGAGACTCTCATCAACTTAACAAGACCCTGTTTTAAAACAGAAATAAAACAGGGCTGAAGGTGTAGCTCTGAAGTAGAATATCTCTGGGTTCAATTTCCAATAACACAAAAACCCCCAACAAAACAAAACAAAAAACACAAATTAGGAATACAACATGAATTAGTGTAAATAACTACTTACATACTATCTTAAATCAGAAGGGATTCTTATACTTACCAGTGATGTCTGGTCCTCAAATGGTCTTGTAATATTTTTTCTAAGAATATTAAAAAGATTACATCATCTTGATCAGTAAATTCATTAAAGAAAAATATTAAATAAAACAATTTTATTTTCAGATGAAACTACAGCCAAGCACAGAAAGAGAAGGAACATATGTTTTCTCTAACATGCCCAAACTAGGGAGAGTTAGGAATACCAGAGGGACTCCAGATAATAGAGGAGAAACCTCAGCAAAGCTAGAATGGAAGGTAGGAGAGGAAGAAGGCTGAGGTTGATTAATGGAGGAGCTGTATCAAATATGTGTAACCTGGACACTCATTGTTGGGAGTGGAGGATGAGGTGGGGGAGAGGGTACCAAGCACAATCTGAATGCATGCCATTTTCAGTATGATCCACATAAAAATAAAAAATTTTTAAAAATAAACTAAAAAAAGCCGGGTGTGGTGGCACATGCTTGTAATCCCAGCGCTTGGGAGGCTGAGACAGGAGGATCACACGGGTTCAAAGCCAGCCTCTGCTACTTAGTGAGGCTCTCGGCAACTTAGTGAGACCCTGTTTCCAAATAGAGCATAAAATAGGGCTGGGAGTATATAGCCCAGAGGTAAAAACCCCTGGGTTCCACCCCCCAGTACCACAAAAAAAAAAAATAAATAAATAAAATAAAATAAAATAATAATAAGAAATAAACTAAAAAGATGCTTTTTGACATTTATTTAATAACTATCATATGCCAGGTGATGTCTCAGAACCTAGGAATGCTATAATCTATGTCAAATAAGATGCTTGCTTTCATGGAGCTTATATTCTAATGGAAAAATAAATATTTTCTTTTTGTGGTAGTAGGCATTGAACCCAGGGGCATTCTACCGCCAAGCTACACCCTCAGCCCTTTTTTAAATTTTTGATTCTGAAACAGGGACTTAGCCAATGACTAATGAATTAGACTATGAATTAGAAATGTTCATGGCTAACAGGTAGATTGGCAGTTCCAATACCAGGAGTGACATTTACTCATTGATTTGATTTATATAATAGGAGTTTTGGAAAATTCAATATTAAAATAGTGCAAAATTGTGTAAAAATGAACTTGAATTTTTTTTTTTTTTTTTTTTTTGCGGTACTAGGATGGAACCCAGAAGCATTCTACCTTTGAGCTACATTCCCAGCCCTATTATTATTTTTGAAATAACAAGCATGTGCCACCGCACCTGGCTCCTATTTTTATATTCTTTATTTTTTATTTTTTTGTGGGTATGGGGGTGGAACCCAGGGGCATTCGACCTCCGAGCTACACCCCCTGCCCTATTTTTTTATTCTTTATTTTGAAACCGGGTCTCACTAAGTTGCGGAGAGCCTCTCCGCGAACCGCGATCCTCCGGTCTCAGCCTCCCGAATGCTGGGATTACAAGCGTGCGCCACCACGTAGGCCTATATTCTTTATTTTGAAACAGGGTCTCACTGAGTTGCAGAGGGCCTCACTAAGTAGCTGAGGCTGGCCTTGAACCTGTGACCCTCCGTCTCAGCCTACCCAGTACTGGGATTACGAGCCTGTGTCACCATGCTGGGCTCAGACACCACTTTAATCAAGCTTTACACTATCAGCATAAGACTTATTGACATCATATGAGTCCCCTAGTATTTTATTTATTTATTTATTTATTTCTGTGGTACTAGGGATTGAACCCAGGGGCATTCTACCTCCGAACTACACCCCCAGCTTTATTTTTTTTTTCTTTATTTTGAAATAGGGTCTCACTGAGTTGCAGAGGGCCTCACTAACTAGGAGGCTGACAGCAAACCTGGGATTCTCCTGTCTCACAGCCTCCCAAGTACTGGGATTACAAGCATGCACCACCATACCTGGCTTCCCTGATATTTTATTTACTGAGAAAAACATATCGAGAGAGAGAGAGAGAGAGAGAGAGAGAGAGAGAGAGAGAGAGAGTGTGTGTGTGTGTGTGTGTGTGTGTGTGTGTGTTTTGGTATGTGTACGGTACTGGGGATGGAACTCAGGGGCAGTCTACCTTTGAGCTACACCCCCAGCCCTATTTTTTTATTCTTTATTTTAAAACAGGGTCTCACTGAGTTGCAAAGGGACTCACTAAGTAGCTGAGGCTGTCCTTGAACTGTGATCCTCCTGTCTCAGCCTCCCAAATGCTGGGATTACAAGAGTGCACCACCACACCCAACTATTTTTGTGGTATTCTTGACAAAAATATATAACCTCAATCTACTCATAAAAAAACTAAACCTAGCCGGGCATGGTGGCACACACTTGTAATCCCCACACTTGGGAGGCAGAGACAAGAGGATTGCGCAGGTTTGAAGCCAGCCTTGCTGGCTTAAGAGACCCTGTTTCCAAATGAAATATAAAAAATAGGTCTGGGAGTGTAGCCCGGAGGTAGAAGGGTTCCATCCCTAGTACCACCAAAACAATAAAAATAAAATAAAATTTAAAAAATCTTAAACCTAAATTGAGGGATAATTTACAAAAATAACTAATATTTATCAAAAGTGTCAAGGCAATCAAAGATAAGGAAAGAGTGAGGAAGCACCACAAATGGGAAAAGACTAGGGAGACATATTATTTAAATGCAATGTGGGAGCTACAGTATAACTCCACGGCAGAATGCGTGCCTAGCATGCACAAGGCCTGGGGCTCAGTCCTTAACATCACGAAACAAAAAAACAAGCGCAATGTGGGATCCTTGAAGAGAAAGAAGATATTAGTAGGAAAACAGTGCAAAGCAAGTAAGTATTTGAGTTAACATTACCATACCAATGTTAGTTTCTTAGTTGTAATAATTAGACTACCATTAGGCAAGATGTAATATTAGGGGGAGCTGAGTGAAGAATATATAGGAACTCTTTGTAATTCTACAATTATTTCAAAACAAATATATGTTATAATTACAATTATGCGAGAATATTCAATGCAAAAAAACACCAGAATTAAAACATGAATAGTTGTAAAGAACTACAGTGTCTATAAAAAATTTTTCTTTCCAAATATTCCATAAAGTGGCTGCTTTTCATAATAAACAAAAAAATTAAAATAAAGTAAAAACATCATGACTTACTTTTTATAGAGAATGCCATATGGTTTTTTCAGCGCATACTGTAAAACAGAATTTATAGTTTTCAAAACAAAACATTTTAAAAAGCAGAGATAAAAATAATGTATTGTAATATTCTTTCTATAAGGTTACTTTGATCATTGAATCCTGTCCTGAGGTATTCTGCTTGGCTCCCTTTTGATTACTTACAATAACTTGTAATATAAGCTTAATATTCTTAGACAGGACTTTTTTTTTTTTTTTTTGGCGGTACTGGAGATGAAACCCAGGCTCATTCTACCTCCTAGCTACACCTTCAGTCCAATTTTTTATTTTGAAAAGGTCTCACTGAGTTGCCAAGGGCCTCACTAAGTAGCTGAGGCTATCTGCGAACCTGGATCCTCCTCTCTCAGGCTCCCAAATGCTGGGATGACAAGAGTGTGCCACCACATTCTGTTAGACTTTAATTCAGTGTTTCGATGTCTTCCCAATAGTCTAACTTAGACTCCCTTCATTTCTTTAAATTCTACCTTGATGCTGTTCTTTTCATGCAAATGCTTTGAGAGGAAAAATCCTATCAGAAAGCCAAGAGAGCCGGGCATGGTGGCACACGCTTGTAATCCCCGCGCTTGGGAGGCGGAGACGGGAGGATCGCACGGGTTCGAAGCCAGCCTCAGCTACTTAGTGAGGCTCCCGGCAACTTAGTGAGACCCTGTTTCCAAATAAAGAATAAAAAAATAGGGCAGGGGATGTAGTTTGGAGGTCAAATGCCCCTGGGTTCCATCCCCAAACCTGAAAAAAACAAAAAAAAAACTTCTGTTATCTGCTGGGCGTAGTGGCACACACCCAGACAGTGAAGGATTCCGTGCGTGGACAGCCTCAGCTACTTAGCAAGAACCTTCGCAACTCAGTGACACCCTGTTTCAAAGAATAAAAAGGCTAGCCAAGGCATGGTGGTGCACGCCTGTAATCCCAGCATTCGGGAGGCTGAGACAGGAGGATTGCAGTTTGAGGACAGCCTCAGCTACTTAGTGAGGCCCTTTGCAATTCAGTTTCAAAATAAAGAATAAAAAATAGGGCTGGGGGCGTAGCTCAGAGGTGGAATGCCACTTGTAATCCCAATACTTGGGAGGCTGAAACAGGAGGATCACAGGTTCCTGGCCAGCTTCAGCTACTTAGTAAGACCTTGTTTCAAAATAAAGAATGAAACAGCACTAGGGGTATAGCTCAGAGGTAGAATGCTCCTGGGTTCAATTCCCAGTAACACACGTGCGTGCTCGTGCGCGCACACACACACACATACACAAAAAAACCTTATTACCTACCATTACTAGACAGCAGGCTAGAGATGGAAGAGAAAAAACTTTATCTTCACTATTTAAATTAGATAATTAGAGCCAGGCGTGGTTGCACACACTTGTAATCCCAGCACTTGGGAGGCTGAAACAGAAGATCACACAGGTTCGAAGCCAGCCTCAGTTACTTAGTGAAGCTCTCAGCAATTTAGATCCTGTTTCCAAGTAAAATATAAAAAAAATAGGTCTGGGAGGATAGCCCAGGGATAGAAAGCTCCTGGGTTCCATCTCCAGTATGTACATACGTACACACACATACACACACACACACCACATGAATTAGATAATTAGAACATAACCTTTCCCTCCCAATCTCCTCCAGCAGAAAGATTTCTATCTGGCATTACTACCTGTCAGTCACTCAAGCCAGAAACCTGGGAAACACTACTTCTCACCAACACTCAATCTCTTCTGCAGTCAAACATCTCTTCTTTCATTAACTCTCATTTTCAGTTTGTCAGCAGACTCCAGATAAAGCTCTTTTTTCAGGCTAGTCATTTAGTTGCCTACATTTGCTCTCAGGCCTCTCTAATCAAGCCAACTAAATGTGCTGATCAGATCTCTCACTTAAAATCAATCTTTTTTTTTTTTTTTCAGTACTGGGGATGGAACCCAGGGACATTCTTCCTCCAAGCTACACCCCCAGCCCTATTTTTTTTTACTCTTTGTTTTTTGGGTATTGTTTTGGTGGTACTGGGGGTGGAACCCAGAGGCTTTCTACCTCCGGGCTACACTCCCAGACCTTCTTTTATATTTTATTTGGAAACAGGGTCTCACTAAGTTGCTGAGAGCCTCACTAAGCAGCTGAGGCTGGCTTCGAACCCGTGCGATCCTCCTGTCTCAGCCTCCCAAGCGTGGGGATTACAAGCCCGGCTTACTCTTTGCTTTGAAACAGGGTCTCACTGAGTTGCAAAGGGCATCACTAAGTAGCCGAGGCTGTCCACGAACTCCGACCCTCCTGTCTCGGCCTCCCAAGTGCTGGGATTACAAGCGTGCGGCACCACGCCCGGCTTACTTAAAATGGGCTTTCAGAATAAAACTCAAACACCATGCTCACGTGTGATCCCTGCCTTTCCTCTGGCCAACCCAAGTACCTTCAGCTCTCCTTGTGCATCGAACTCCTTCATACTCCCTTGCACAACTTCTTCCTTAGCCTCAGAAACTATTTTCTTCCTCTCTGCTCTCTTGTTCCAATTCCTCATTCAAAATGAAGATTCAGTGTTATTTCTGGGAGGCCAATTTGTTTATGGGTTCCCTATGTGAACTGTCTCCCATGCAATCCTGTGCAGCATAGAAATTTAAAAATATATATTTTTTGCAGTACTAGGGATTGAACCTAGGGGCATTCTACTTCCAAGTTACAACCCCAGCCCTATTTTTTTATTCGTTTTTTCTTTTTTTTGGTGGTACTAGGGTTCCTGGAAACCTTTCTACCTCCGGGCTGCACTCCCAGACCTATTTTTTTTTTATACTTTTTAAAATTTGGAAACAGGGTCTCTTAAGCCAGCGCAGCTGGCTTTGAACCTGCGCTATCCTCCTGTCTCTGCCTCCCAAGTGTGGGGATTACAAGTGTGTGTGCACCACCACACCCAGCTATTCTTTTTTTTTTTTTAAACAGGGTCTCACTGAGTTGCAAAGGGCCCCTCTAAATAGGAGCTGAGGCTGTCTGCAAACCACGATCCTCCTGTCTCAGCCTCCCAAATGCTGAGATTACAAGAGTGTGCCACCATGCCTGACTTGCAGCATATAATTTTATTCACAAAAGCAAAATTTTTACATGTGGCTCTCACTAAACTTTAATAAGTAAGGGAGGGAATGTGTCTTGTCTATTAATTTCCAGTACCTGGGATAATAACTGGTACTACTGAATGAATAAATATGTAGTATTTATATAATAAAATAAATATTGTTACTTCACTTTTTAATTAGTTATGTTCCTAAGAGAACGGCGATGTAGCTCAGTGTCAAAGCATTCTAGTGAGTGCATGGCTCTGGGTTTGAAACTTAGCCCTGTGGGGTAAAAAAAAAAACCAAACATATACCAGTGATGTTTTCCTAAAATGCATATAAACCAAACTTTAATAATTAAAATCAGTTTAAATTTACTAAGAAATCTAGCTGCTTTAAGAAAAAGCAGTAGTCAGTTCCCTGGCAAAGCACATAACCTCCAATTTAAGTTCCTCTCCAAGACAGGCCGATTACAAAAAGAGCCAAGGCAAGCTGACCTACGTATTTTTTCAACAGCCCGGCCTAGTAGGCTGAAGGCTTCTAAACTGACACCAGGACATTTAAACAGGAAGCATGTATACATACCACATCTCTAAGTACTTGTGTCACTGTTGCACTTGCATTCCCCCCTTTAATCAGCATAGCATTCTTAATATTTTCACTGAGTTTTGGTTCTCTCTTCTCAAGGAATCTCTTAGCTCTTTTTGTTTTTGGCTTTCTGTTGGAAAAAGCATAATTTTAAACAATTAAATATTTCCCTCACATTGCAAAATCAAGATAGGAATAATGAGCAAATTCTAAAAATATCAATAGATAATACATTCACATATTTATCAGTCAGGATTCCACCACACACACAAAACCCTGACTTTTTTTTTTTTTGGTGGTACTGGGGTTCCTGGAAGCCCTTCTTTCTCCGGGCTACACTCCCAGACCTATTTTATATTTTTGAAACAGGGTCTCTTACGCCAGCACGGCTGGCTTCGAACCTGCGCGATCCTCCTGTCTCCGCCTCCCAAGCGCGGGGATTACAAGCGTGCGCCACCACGCCCGGCTAACCCTGACCTTTTTTTGTGTGTGTGTGATACTGGGGTTGGAACTCATGGGCTTTCTACCTCCAGGCTATACTCCCACATCTATTTTTATTTATTTTTTGTTTGGAAACAGGATCTCACTAAATTACTGAAAGCCGCACTAAGTAACTGAGGCTGGCTTCAAACGTGTGCACTCCTCCTGTCTCAGCCTCCCAAGCGCGGGGATTACAAGCGTGCATCGCTATACCCAGCTCACTTTTTTTTTTTTTTTTTTTTTTTTTTGCAATACTGGTAATTAAACCCAGGGACATTCTATCTCTGAGGTACACCCCCAGCCCTATTTTTTACACTTTATTTTGAAACAGGGTCTCACTAAGTTGCAGAGGGCCTCACTACATAGCTGAGGCTGGTTGCAAACCTGTGATCCTCCTGCCTCAGCCTCCCAAGTATTGGGATTAGAAGGGTGTGCCACTACACCTGGCTCAAAACCTCATATACAAAGGAGATATTAGTAAATGATATTCCATTACTCTTGTGTATGTGTGTAGGGGGTAATACTAGAGACTGAACCCAGGAGCATTTTACCTCTGAGCCATACCCCCCCCAACCCTTTTAATTTTTTGTTTTGATACAGGATCTTAGTAAGTTTCTGAGGCTGTCCTTGAAACTGTGATCCTCCTGTCTCATCCTCCCAAATACTGGGACTACAGGTATGTGCCACCACACCTGGCTTCCATCTTTTTTTTTTTTTTTTTTTTTGCGGTACTGGGGATGGAATCCAGAGGCATTCTACTTGGAGATACATCCCCAGACCTATTTTTTAATTCTTTATTTTGAAACAGGGTCTCACTGAGTTGCAAAGGGCATCACTAAGCAGCTGAGGCTATACGCAAACCACTATCTTCTGGTCTCCACCTCCCAATGCTGGGATTACAACCCAGGGTCACACAAATGCTAAGCAAGCACACTACCACTAAGTTACATTCCCAGCCCAAGAGTACCATGTTTTTTATACTTTTGTTTTCAGAAAAAAGGGTTTCACCTTTGCCTCCTCTATGGTAATTAAGAATCTTGCTTTGTAAGCAGTTTTCTGTCATCTACTGAAAGAATTCTTCTTCCCTCAACTATGACCCTCCTTCTAGTCCTATGGACATTTCAGGATAGAAAAGAATATACAGTTTAGTTTCCTATTTAGAACTTAAAAATTCTCCGCCAGATAAAATGTCACATAATAAAGCTAATGTCACATAAATAGTTTTTAGTCATCTAATGATTAATAAAGAAAAATAAAAGCCAGACATGGGTACTCATCAACCTTGATTCAAAAAGGGGGGGGGGGCAGGGGGCCTGGGGGTATCTTGGAGGCATAATGCCCCTGGGTCCAATCCCCAGTACCACACAAAAAATAAACAAGAATTACATAGTGGGCTGCCAGTCATGGTGGCTTCCCAGGTATCTTGGAAGCTGAGGCAGGAGGATCACAGGTTGGAGGCCTGTCTGGGCAACTTAGAAAGTTTCAAAATAAAACATAAGAACTGAGTGTGGTGGCACATGTCTGAAATCCCAGTACCTGGGAGGCTGAGACAGGAGAATCATAGATTTGAGGACAGTCTCAGCCAATAGTGGGAATCTCATCAACCTAGCCAAGACACTGCTTCAAAATAAAACAAGGCTGGGGATGTGATTTGGAAGTAGAATGCCCCTGGGTTCAATCTCCAGTACCACATACACACAAAAAGAGCTGATGATGTGGCTCAGTGGCAGAGGCTCCTGGGTTCCACCACCAGTACCAAAAACATACAATTTTTTGGACGAATTCAGGACAGAGAGCACACAAGGATAACTTGAAAAGTTAACTAGATAAATGTGCAAAGTTGGAAAGAAAAAAATAGCTAGTGAACATTTCCTACGTGCTGTAGCAAAGGCTTTACATACTTTCTTGATATTCTCACAGCTCTACACAGCACAACTATTACCTCTATTAATGAGACTTGAGGCTTAGTGACCCTAAAGTGGCAAAGCTTTAAGTGCATACGCCCGGAATGTCACCTAGATCTGTCAGATTCTGACACCTGTCCTCCTAACCCCTCACTCTACCATCTCCCTCGCACTTCACAAGCCAGACAATTTACTTGGGAGGCTGAGATAGGAGGACGGCAAAACCAGCCTCGTCAACTCAGCCTTTCAGCAACCTAGCGAGACCCTGTTTCCAAATAAATAAAATCTGGCTTACGGTGTAGCTTGGAGGTAGAATGCCTCTGGGTTCAATCCCCAAGACAAAAAAGAAAATAAATAAAAGAAAAAAGGCTGGGATAAAAGCGGCCAAGCCCCGGCTCCTCCCTGCTCGCCGCGGCTCCCCGCCTGGATTCCCGGCCGGCGTCCAGCGCGGCGAGGAGAGCGGTAAGCAGGGAGAGGGAGGCGGCGGGAACGCCACGCCCGCTGGAGGAGACCGGTTCCCCAACGTGGCCCGGGAATGGACTCAACGCACTTACACGACTCGATCCAAAGCGTCCATGGCTACCACGGCCCGACCCAGGAAGGACGTGCACCGCGCGGTGGCAGGAGACCCGTGTGCGCACCGAGAAGGCGGAACCGGAAACGGCGGGTGACGCACTTCCGGAGACGGCCCCGCCTCTGCTGCGGCTGCTGCTGTGGGTAGGGTGGCGTTCGTGTGTGTGTGTGTGTGTGTGTGTGTGTGTGTGTGTTACTGTAGGTAGAATAGCGTTCTGTTGCCTTGGTTACTGCGCGTGTGTTACTGTGGGTAGAATAGCGTTCTGTTGCCTTGGTTACAGAGAGTGTGTTGTGTGGGTAAGATAGCGTTCTGTTGCCTTGGCTACAATGTGTGTGTGTGTGTGTGTGTGTGAGAGAGAGAGAGAGAGAGAGAGAGAGAGAGAGAGAGAGAGAGAGAGAGAGAGAGAGAGAGAGAGAATATGGGACCCAGGGACTTTTTTTTTTTTTTTTGCGGGTCTGGAGATGGAACCCAGAGGCATTCGACCTTCGAGCTACACCCCCTGCCCTATTTTTTATTCTTTATTTTGAAACCGGGTCTCACTGAGTTGCAGAGCCTCACTAAGTAGCTGAGGCTGTCCGCGAACCGCGATCCTCCGGTCTCAGCCTCCCGAATGCTGGGATTACAAGCGTGCGCCACCACGCCCGGCCTCTGCCAGGGACTTTTTACCTTCGGGCTACACTCTCAGTTCCATTCTTTACCTTTTATTTGGAAACAGAGGCTTGCTAAGTTGATGAAAGCCTCACTAAATTGCTGAGGCCAGCTGGCATCGAACAGGATCCTTCTGTCTCAGCCTTCCAAGTACTGGGATTACAGGTATATGCCACCACTCCCAGCATGGTTATGGAGTTTTGCTTGGGTTTTCTCGGTTAATTACAGGTGTAAACTGACACTTTAAGGGACTTTGTCCCTCTCAGCTCCCTGTTCAACTTGGAAGAAATCTTCTCCCAGCCAGACTTAAAGGATGAACTGTCCCCTAACTCAGATATGGAGATCTTCACAGATGGGAGCCATGGTGTACAATAAGGAGAGTATCGCACCAGGTACGCAGTAACCACGGAAGTCAAGATCAGAGAAAGGCCAGCTACCTAACCACTGCTCTGCCTAGAAAGCCAAATTTATGCATTAACCAGAGCACTCTTCCTTGCTTAAGAGAAATGGGATTCCACTCTGCCTTTGCTACTCTTCATATTCTTGGAGCACTATATTGAGAAAGAGGACTGCTAACCTCAGGAGGCAAAGAAATAGAAATAAAAAAAATAGCAGTCTTCCAACTCCTAGAGGCGGTTTGGGCCTCACCCACCATAGCAGTAGTACTTTGCCAGACTCACACAAGGAATCAAGATGGAATGACCTGAGGCATCGGCTGGCAGATGAGGCAGCTAAACAAGCAGCCCTTCGGGGAGACGCAAGAAAGTG
The DNA here is from genome assembly GCF_963383645.1 of Muscardinus avellanarius. Classification (NCBI taxonomy): domain Eukaryota; kingdom Metazoa; phylum Chordata; class Mammalia; order Rodentia; family Gliridae; genus Muscardinus; species Muscardinus avellanarius. The sequence goes on along the minus strand of NC_137794.1, from coordinate 64,773,407 downwards.
TGTTTCACATTCCTGGGGCTTCTGGAATGGCCTTTACACAAACCAGAAGAGAGAAAAATGGTGACTGACTAGGAAGCGGCCGAAGACCCAGAGAGCTGGTTAATCACTTCAGATGTCAAGATGTCATCCCAGGGGGATCCCACGCAGCCTGGCCCAGCCAACCTAACGAAATGACTCATTTGGGGAAAACTCCTTTACAAGATATGCTCAAAAATATATGAAGTCCTGCCAGGCGTGGTGGCACACTTGTAATCCCAGCACTTGGGAGGCTGAGAAAGGAGGATTGCACAGAAGCCATCCTCAGCTATTAGTGAGGCTCTCAGCAACTTAGTGAGACCCTGTTTCTAAATAAAATATTAAAAAAAAAACAGGTCTGGGAGTATAGCCCGGAGGTTAGGAAAAGCCCCTGGGTTCTACCTCCCAGGACCAAAAACAAAAAAAAAAAACCCATGAAGCCCATGACTGGCTATGTAGATTCAGCAGGACAGTAAGACCTGCTTGTAATGTGCACGAAACAACCCCAGGCAAGGACCTCAAACCCTGCTGTCATCACAGAAACAGGGGTCCTATCGTTTGCACATTTAGAGATGGACTTTACAGACATACAACCAAATCTGCTGTCATGGTCTGCACTTTTTCAGCCTGGGAAGAAGCTTTCTCTACTCACTAAGAAAGGGCCCAAGAAGTGTACCAGGCCCATACCAAAGAAATCATCCCACATTTTGGGGTCCCAGTGACCATTGGGTCAAACAGCACAGCCTTTGTTAGTAAAGTCATTCAATAGGTATCCATGGCAATGAGGTTAACCTGGAATTTGAATATAGAGGTACCATTCCCAGTCCTCGAGACGAGTTGAAAGGGTGAACAGAACTCTTAAAACAGCAATGGGCAGCCAGGTATGGTGGCACACGCTTATAACCTCAGCATTTGGGAGGCTGAGACGGGAGGATTGTGGTTTACGGACAGCCTCAGGTACTTAGGTCCTTTTTAACTCTGTGAAACCCCATTTCAAAATAAATTATATAAAAAATAAAGTATATATATAAAATCAGCCTGGGGGTGTAGCTCGGAGGTAGAATGCCCCTGGGTTTCATCCCCAGACCAGCAAAACAAGCAAAAAAAACTAGAGAGACGGGCATGATGGCGCACACTTATAATCCCAGTACTTGGGAAGATGAGACAGGAAGGTCACGCCAGTTAGAAGCCAGCCTCAAGTTGGGCATGGTGGCGCATACTTGTAATCCCAGCGCTTAGGAGGCTGAGACAGGAGGATTACACAGGTTCAAAGCCAGCCTCGGCTGCTTAGTGAGGCTATCAGCAACTTAGTGAGACCTTGTTTCCAAATAAAATATAAAATAGGCCTGGGAGTGTAGTCCAGAGGTAGAAAGCCCCTGGGTTCCAACCCTAGCACCATAAAAAAGAAAATACTAGCCAGGCATGGTGGTGCACACGTGTAATCCCAGCATTTGGAAGGCTGAGACTGTAGTATCACGGTTTGTGGACAGCCTCAGCTACTTAGTGAGGAGGCCCTCTCCAACTTAGTGAGACCCTGTTTCAAAATAAAGAATAAAGCTGGGCGTGGTGGCGCACGCTTGTAATCCCCGTGCTTGGGAGGCTGAGACAGGAGGATTGCACAGGTTCAAAGCCAGCCTCAGCTACTTAGTGAGGCTCTCAGCAACTTAGAGAGACCCTGTTTCCAAATAAAATATAAAATAGGTCTGGGAGTATAGCCAGGAGGTAGAAAGCCTCTGGGTTCCACCCCCAGTACCACCAAAAAAAAAAAAAAAAGAATAAAAAAATAGGGCAAGGGATATAGCTTGGAGGTCAAATGCCCCTGGGTTCCATCCCAAGACCTGCAAAAAAAAAAAAAAAGAAAAAAAAAAAGAAAATACTATAGTTGACTGAAAATGCCCCCCCCCAAAGAGTACCATGCCCAAATTCTTGGTTTTATGCCTGTATATGTTGTTACATAGCAAAAGGGACTTTGCAAGCCAGGCATGGTGGCACAGGCTTGTAAACCCAGCATTTGGGAGGCTGAGATAGGAGGATCACAGTTCACAGACAGCCTCCACTACTTAGTAAGGTCCTTTGCAACTCAGTGAGACCCTGTTTCAAAATAAAAAATAAAAAATAGGACTGGGAGTGTAGCTTGGAGGTAGAATGCCCTTGGGTTCCATCCTTGTTATGTAAAAAAAAAAAAAAAAAAAAAAAAAGGGACTTTACAGATGGACTTACAACAGATCTTAAAACAGGTGGGCCCAACATAATCAAATGGATCTTGAAAAGTAAAAGCAGAAGGCAGATGGTGGGGAGAGATAGAAGAGAATCAAAATGAGAGCAGTACTTGACCCAACACTGCCAGCTTTGAAGGGAAGAGGACCAAAATCAAGGGCTGCAGATGGCCTCTAGATGCCAATGTGGACCTGATTTGACAAATAGCAAGGTAACAGGATCCCAATCTTTATCTGCAAAGAACTGGATACCGCCAACAAATGAATGAGCAAATAAATTGGTTTGCAGCTGCCCTCAGCCTCCAGCAAAGAGCACCCGCTGGTCAACACTTAGATTTTAATCCAGGTGAGACTCCCCATCAGACACCTGATCTACAAAACAGGAAGATAACCAGGCGTGGCAGTGCATGCTTATAATCCCAGCATTTGGGAAGCTGAGACAGGAGGCTCACAGGTTCACAGCCAGCCTCAGCAACTTGTGAAGCTCTCCGAAACTTAGAGACCCTGTTTCAAAATAAAGAATAAACAATCGGGCTGGGAGTGGAACTCAGAGGTAGGACGCTCCTGGGTTATATTCCCTATACCAACAACAACAAACAAACAAAACAGTAAAACAGGGTTCAGCAAATAAAAATAGGACTGAGGATATAGCCTGAAGATGGAATGCCCCTGGGGTCAGTCCCAAGTACCACCAAAACAAAACAAAAGAAAAACCAGGGGGCTGAGGTACAGCTCAGTGTTAGAATACTTGACCAGTGTGTGCGAGGCCAGGGATTTAATTCCCAGCTCCACCAAATTAATTTTATATATATATATATATATATATATAGAGAGAGAGAGAGAGAGAGAGAGAGAGAGAGAGAGAGATGGTAGGATTTTTTTATTATATATTAGGGGCTATAGCTGAGTGGTGGAGAACTTACTTAGCATGCTCAAGGCCATAGGTTCAATCTCTAGCCCTCTCACCAATGAATTCATGTCTGTTCCTAAATTCTGCTTTATTAAGTTGTACAGTAACTGAAAATGTGTGCATGGCCAACAAAAACAATAAAGTAGTGAATCAAATAAAAGTTGATTATTTTACGTATTTTTCTTTTTGGTACCGGGGATTGAACGAAGAGGCATTCTACCTCCATGTTATTACCCCTAGCACAGTATTATTATTTGGAAACAGGGTCTCACTAAGTTGCAGAGGGCCTTGCTAAGTTGCCTAGGCTGGCTTCAAACCTGCTATCCTCCCATCTCACAGCCTCCTAAGTATTAGGATTACAAGTGTGCACTATCACATCCATCAAGTCGACTGTTTTATATAAAAAAGTCTTTTAAGAGTTCATGAATAGTTATTACAAGAAACATTTTATCTAGGAATGATTTATAAGGCAATATCTTGAGTTTCCATAAAAGCAGAACCTTCTGTCTCAGAAGGGATATCAAGAAGAGGACCAGAACCCTCGGTATCCAAGTGCAGTGGCTTCTCCTGCTCGTAGATCAGGTCTGAACTGTCTTTCATCTGGATCTCTTGCTCTTCCAACTCCAAAGATTTATCTGAGGCTACAGCTACAACTTCATCTTCATTTTCATGCAGAAAACTACAAATCATGTTGGGTCTAAAGGAGAAATCATTTTCCTTCATCTGTAGCCATTCTACACCTCCTAATGTGGGGAATGGGGGACATACCAAGAAAGAAGCATGAAAAAAATTAAGTACATTTTTCTTTAAATTTCCAAACCATTAATATATATCACAGCAAAAATTCAGTATAACCCAACTCTGTTGATTAAATAAATCACATAATTTCCATTGTCCATGGAGACCCTGTGTTGCCTAAAGACTATACATAATCAAAATCACTAGAAGTGGCCAAGTGTGATGGTGCACACCTGTAATCCCAGTACTTGGGAGGCAGACACCGAAAGATTGTAGGATCAAGGCCAGCCTCAGCAACTTATGAGACCCTGTTTAAAAATAAAACAATGCCGGGAGTGGTGGCGCACGCTTGTAATCCCAGCATTTGGGAGGCTGAGACTGGAGGATCACGGTTCATGGACAACCCCAGCTACTTAGTGAGACCCTCTGCAACTTAGTGAGACCCTGTTTCAAAATAAAGAATAAAAGCTAGGCGTGGTGGTGCACGCTTGTAATCCCAGCATTTGGGAGGCTGAGAATGGAGGATCGAGGTTCGTGCACAGCTACTTAGTGAGGCCCTTTGCAACTCAGTGAGACCGTTTCAAAATATACAATAAAAAATAGGGAAGGGGGTGTAGCTCGGAGGTCGAATGCCCCGGGGTTCCAACCACAGACCCACAAAAATAAGTAAATTTAAAAATATAAATAAATAAAACATAAGTCAGGCATGGTGGCCCACACTTTTAATCCCAGTACTTGGGAGCCTGAGATAAGAGGATCATAGGTTCCCAGCCAGCCTCAGAACTTAGGCCCTCTATTTTTGCGGTACTGGGGATGGAACCCAGGGGCATTCTGCTTCTGAGCTACGCCCCACCCCTATTTTTTATTCTTTATTTTGAAACAGGGTCTCAGTGAGTTGCAAAGGGCCTCACTAAGTAGCTGAGGCTGTCCTTAAACCACAATCCTCCTGTCTCAACTTCCCAAAAGCTGGAATTATAAATGTGTGCCACCACACCTGGTTTGGGACCCTGTTTCAAAATAATAAAATAGGGCTGGAGGTATTGCTCCGAGGTAGAATGTCCCTAGGTTCCATCTCCAGTACCCCCACACACATGCACACACATAGAAATAAACCAGATATTATGGTGCATGCTTGCAATCCCATATCTGGGAGGCTGAGACAGGAGGATTGCAGGTTCAAGCCTCAGTAAGTAGTGAGACTCTCATCAACCCAGTGAGATGCAGGTTTTTGTTTTTGTTTTTTTTTGTGGTACTGGGAGTGGAACCCAGAGGCTTTCTACCTCTGGGCTATACTCCCAGACCTATTTTATATTTTATTTGGAAACGGGGTCTCACTAAGTTGCTGAGAGCCTCACTAAGTAGCTGAGGCTGGCTTCGAACCCGTGCGATCCTCCTGTCTCAGCCTCCCAAACGCGGGGATTACAAGCGTGCGCCACGACGCCCGGCCTTGAGATGCAGTTTTAAAATAAAAATAAAATAGGGCTGGAGGTGTAGCTCAGAGGTAGAATGCCCCTGGATTCCATTCCCCAGTACCACACCATGAATGAATGAATGAATGAATGAATGAATGAATGAATGAAAGATATGGGGCTATGGGTATAGCTCAGAAGTAGAACACCCCTGAGTTCAAGCCCTAGGACCACCAAAACAAATACACACTGTAAATAATCAATTTCAATGACCATTCTATGCCTTTTTCCAGTTAAAATATCAACTCATTCTGAGAAATAATTTTAGTGCTCGTTGCCATCTCATGCCTTAAGGAAAACTGTTACTTCTCTATAATTTTTTCCCTTACCTATACAATTTTCATAATGTAAGGAATAAATACAATATTTTCTATGGAAGTAACAAACTACATAGAAATCTATTTGTTTCCATTTTGTAACTGTAGTTTAGGCATTCATTTTATAAGATACAAGTGCCATTTTAATGCTTATGACTTTTTTTTGTGTATGTGTAGTACTAGGGGTGGAACCCAGTGGCTTTCTACCTCCGGGCTGTGCTCCAAGGCCTATTTTATACTTTATTTGGAAACGGGGTCTAAGTTGCTGAGAGCCTCACTAAGTAGCTGAGGCTGGCTTAGAACCTGTGTGATCCTCCTGTCTCAGCCTCCCAAGAGCTGGGATTACAAGTGTGCGCTATCACACCTGGCTCTTTTTTTTTTTTTTTTTTTCAGTACTGGGGATGAAACCCAGGGAAATTCTACCCCTCTGAGCTACACAGAAATGTACCTGTAGAAATAATACAAGACTTCCTTAAATAATTTAGAGTCTGAAAGAAATAAAGAATGCAATCATTGAAGTGAAGGCATCAATTTAAACTATAAACAACTGATTAGACAACATGGAGAATAGAATCTTGCTCCTAGAAGATGATCACTCCAAAAACTAATGCACAGTATATAACTTAGAAAAAAACAATTCAAAGCCGGGTGTGGTGGCACACACTTGTAATCCCATCATTCAGGAGGCTGAGACAGGAGGATTGTGGTTCACGGACAGCCTCAGCTACTTTGCAACTTAGTGAGACCCTGCTTCAAATTAAAGAATAGAAAATAGGGCATAGGGTGTAGCTCAGAGGTAGAATGCCCCTAGGTTCCATCCCCAGACCCGCATAAAGAGAAAAAAACACACCTTGAAAACTTTGTTCACTTGGGCATGGTGGCGCACGCTCGTAATCCCGCGCTTGGGAGGCTGAGACAGGAAGACCACACGGGTTTGAAGCCAGCCTCAACTACTTAGTGAGGCTCTCAGCAACTTAGTGAGACCCTGTTTCCAAATAAAGTATAAAATAGGTCTGGGAGAATAGCTCAGAGGTAGAAAAGCCCCTGAGTTCCACCTCCAGTACCACAAAGAAAACTTTGTTCCTTTCTATATTCACAGGCAAAACCTTCACCTTTCCTTTGACCACCCACAATCAAGGACTGCTCCAGTAATGTCATTTCCCACTCCCCTCTTCCTTATTACCTTTTCAGCCACATGTCTTCAGTGGACAAAAAGACTAAGCTTACTACAGAAATTTCCAAGGACCCACTGAAATCCAATAGATTTCTCAAAGATACTTGGACCTGTCTTCCCACCCAGTTTACTCCTTCCTCTGCTCTCATTACAACCAACTTTCTCTCACTACCACCACGAGGAAATTGTGAACCTCCTTATGAACTTCCTTTAATAAGAAATATATATATATGTGTATATATATATATATATATATATATATTTTTTTTTTTTTTTTTTTTTTTTTTTTTGCGGTACCGGGGATGGAAACCAGGGAATTCTATCTCTGAGCTACACCCCCAGCCCTAATTTTTTAATCTTTAGTTTTGAAACAGGGTCTCACTGAGTTGCAAGGGCCCTCACTAAGTAGCTGAGGCTGTCCGTGAACATCGATCCTCCTGTCTCAGCCTCCCAAATGCTGGAATTACAAGTGTGTGCCACCGCACCCGGCCTAGAACAAGGATTTCTAATGTAGTGAATAGAGTTGGTTTAATTAACTTTTACATGATCAGTATATCTTTTCTTCTTTCTTTCTTTCTTTCTTTCTTTTTTTCTTTTCTTTTTTTGTGGTACTGGGGATTGAACCCAGAGGCAACACCCCCAGCCCAATTTTATTTATTTGGAAACAGAGTCTCGCTAGGTTGATGAGTCTCACTACTTGCTGAGGCTGTCCTCAAATAGCCTCCTGCCTCAGTCTTCCAAGCCCTGGGATTTACAGGAATGTGCCACCATGACGGGCTTTTGTTGTGTCTGTGTATGAAGTATGAAGGATTCAACCCAGGGGCATTGCACCTTAATGCTATAACCCCAGCCCTATCTCTTCATTTTGTTTTGAAACATTCTCACTAGGTTGCTGAAAGTCTCACTAAGTTGCTGAGGCCAGTTTCCAACCCATGATCATCCAGCTTCAGCCTCCCATGTAATGAAATTACAAGCATGTACCACTATGTCCAGCTCTTCAAACATTTATTTCTTGACTAAAATATAATAAATAGGCCAGGCGTGGTGGCGCACACTTGTAATCCCAGCATTCGGGAGGCTGAGACCAGAGGATCGCAGTTCGCGGACAGCCTCAGCTACTTAGTGAGGCCCTCTGCAACTCCGTGAGACCCGGTTTCAAAATAAAGAATAAAAAATAGGGCAGGGGGTGTATCTCGGGGGTTGAATGCCTCTGGGTTCCATCCCCAGATCCGCAACAAAATATATATATATAATATAATAAATATATTAAGTTGGGCATGGTGGCGCACGCTTGTAATCCCTGTGCTTGGGAGGCTGAGACAGGAGGATACCACAGGTTCGAAGCCAGCCTCAGCTACTTAGTGAGGCTCTCAGCAACTTAGTGAGACCCTGCTTCCACATAATAAAAAATAGGTCTGGGAGTGTATAGCCTGGAGGTAGAAAGCCTCTGGGTTCCACCCCAGTACCACAAAAATAAATAAATAAATATATAAAGCCATAAGTAGTCTTATTTCCTAGAATTTCAAATAAATTATTAAATCATTAAATTTGTGTGTGTGGTACTGGGGATAGAACCCATGGGCCTTCTACCTCTAGGTTATACCCTAAGACCTCTTATTTTTTTATTTGGAAACAGAGTCTCAATAAGTTGCTGAGAGCCTCACTTCAAACCTACAATCCTCTTGTCTCAGACTTGTCTCAGACTTGGATTACAAGTGTGCACTACCACTCCTAGTTCGCCATTAGCTTATTACCATTACCATTTGACCCAGCAATAACAGGTCTGGGTATCTACCCAAAAGAACAGAAACCAAACTACCAAACTAATGCCTGTGTATCCATGTGCATAGCTGCACAATTCACAATTGCCAAACTATGGAACCAGGCAAGATGTCCATCAACAGATGAATGGATTACAAAACTGTGGGATATGTACACAATGGAATTTTACTCAGCCATTAACACAATTATAGTTTACAGGGAAATGGATGGAACTGAAGGACATTATGTTAAGTGAGGTTAGTCAGTCACAAAAAATAAGAAATCTGATGCTTTCCCTAATATGCAAAAGCTAGGGAGAAATGGGCAACAGGAGGAACTCTAGATGAAGGAGATTCTATAGATGAGAAAAAATAAGGTGACCTGAGGGGATAGGAGGGGGGAAGAGGGAAATTCTCTAAAGCACATGATATACTTAAACATATCAAAGTCAATCACTAAGCCAAGCATGGGAGGGAGGGTGGGGGAGGGAATAGGGTGGAAATTGGGTAAGGGCCAATTGGGTGATGTGTGCATGTATGTCTCCACCATCTTTCATCCCATCAAAATGTATGACTACAATACACCAATAAAATATTTTAAGAAAATAAAAAAAATAAGAAGCCAGGCATGGTGGTGCACACTTGTAATCCCAGGCTGAGACTGGAGGATTGTGGTTCAGAGACAACCTCAGCTACTTCGTGAGGCCCTCCGCAACTGAGTGAGACCCCGTTTCAAATTAAAGAATAAAAAATAGGGCAGGGGGTGTAGCTCATAGGTCGAATGCCCTGGAGTTCCAACACCAGACCCGCAATAATAAAATAATAATAATAATAATTAATAATAATAATAATAATAAAATAGGGCTGGGGTTGAAGCTCAGAGGTAGAATGCCCCTGGGTTCCATCCCCAGTACTGCAAAAAAAGAAAAAAAAAAATGAGCACATTACATGTAGTTATTACTACAAATTACAAGGAACATCATGGCATCAATTGTCATTGTCCAAACCAATACAAGATCACCTATGTTCAGAGAATTAAGTGAACTAACCTATGTTTTCTTCTCCTTCCTTCTTCTCTGTCAGAAGGGTTCTTGTCATGCTGAGTTTCTTCATGGTATGGCATTTATATCTTAGCACTGTTTTATTAATGCCTTCTGCATCCACTGGAACATAAAATGAACTCAATTATTACTACTTGAAGCTATCAAATAAAATAATGATGTTAAAGCCAGGCATGGTGAAGCATGCTTGTAATCCCAGCATTCGGGAGGCTAAAACTGGAGGATCGCAGTTCAAGGACAGCCTCGGCTACTTAGTGAGGCCCTCCACAACTTAGTGAGACTCTGTTTCAAAATAAAGAATAAAAATAGGGCAGGGGATGTGGCTCAGAAGTCAAATGCCACTGGGTTCCATCCCCAGACCCGCAAAAATGATGATGATGATGATGATGATGATGATGATGATGATGATGATGATATTGAGCCGTGGTCATTCCAGTTTAGGGAATTCAACTAAAATTTTTTTCTATCATGACAGTATAGTAAATTCAATGTATAACTCATTCCTCCTGCGCCACACACAGAAAATGAAAGATAAAATACTGATTGGACTCAAATACAACAAACATCTCCAAGAGATAGGAAGATTAAGCTATGAATGAGATTAAAGTCATAGGCCAAGCTGGGTGTAGTGGTGCACGCCTGTAATCCCAGTATTTTAGAGGCTGAGACAGGAGGATCACAGGTTCAAAGACAGCCTTAGCAATGTAGTGAAACTCTAAATAACCTATTGAGAACTTGTTTAAAAATAATAATAATAATAATAATAATAAGCTGGGCATGGTGGTGTACGCCTGTAATCCCAGCATTCAGGAGGCTGAGAAGATCAAGGTTCGTGGACAGCCTCCACAACTTAGTGAGATGCTGTTTCAAAATAATAAAAAATAGGTAAGGGATTGTAACTCAGAGGTTGTATACTCCTGGGTTCCATCCCCAGACCCACAATAAGTAAACAAACAAACAAACAAACAAACCAGGCAGCAGTGGGTGGAGACTTGAAGTTAGAATGCCTGTAGGTTCAGTCCCCAGTACCATACACACATACACACACTCATAGGCCTGACTGGCTCCAACCCTAAAAGAAGATACTGTGGTCAGGGATTTGGCCTAGAGTAATGAGGTCTACAACTCTACCACTCAAAATGAAGAACTAATATCAGACTTACTGCTTGAACCCAGAGTCTAAAAGGGGGACATTTGCAATTATAAAAGAAGGCTGAGGGAAAAAAAAACAGCTGAAACAGCTGCCAATCTCCCGCCGGAGTTTCATGGTCCTAGATAGAAGAGAGGATGAGGCTCTGAATCCAGGATATGAAGCAATGGAAACTTCCACACACTGCTCTTTTGAGTGGAAACAGATACTACACTTCAGAAAGCAACATGGTGATATCTATTATTTTGAATCATATGAAATTGGTGGTATTTAGCCAACTTGGTAATTTCACATAGTTCAATCTAAAAATAAAGTTGAAGCTGGGCGTTAGGGCACACGCTTGTAATCCCAGTACTTGTGAGGCTGAGACAGGAGGATCGCAGGTTGGTGGCCAGCCTCAGCTACTCAGTGAGGCCTCTGCAACTTAAGTGAGATCCTCTTTCAAAAATAAAAAATAAAGCTGGGCGTAGCAGCACACGCTTGCAATCCCAGCATTCAGGAGGCTAAGACCAGAGGATCGCGGTTCGTGGACAGCCTCAGCTACTTAGTGAGGCTCTTTGCAACTCAGTGAGACCCTGTTTCAAAATAAAGAATAAAAAATAGGGCTGAGAATGTAGCTCGGAGGTAGAGTGCCCCTGGATTCCATCCCCATTACTGCTAAAAAATAAAAAAACAGGACTGGGAATATAGCTAAGAGGTAGAATGTCCCTGGGTTTAATCCCCAGTATAAAAAAAAAAAAGTTGAAGATGACACACACACATCAATTTATTTCATTCTCTTATTTCTGGTATTAATGATTAAACCCAGAGCTTTACACATTCTAAGCACATGGTCTACCACTGAGCTACACTCTAGTCCCCTCATCAATCTATTTTTTTTGTTTGTGTAGGATACTAGGGATTGAACCCAGAGGCATTCTACCTCTTGAGGTACATACACCCCTATTCCTATTTTATCTTTTATTTGGAAACAGGGTCTCAGTAAGTTCCTAACAGCTTTACTAAAGCAGCTGAAGATGGCTGTGAACCTGCAATGCTCCTATGTCAGCCTCCCAAGTACTAGGATTGCAAGCATGCACCACCATGCCTGGCTCATCAATCTATTGTGTGTGTGTGTGTGTGTGTGTGTGTGTGTGTGTGTGTGTGTGTGTTACTGGAGATGGAACCTAGGGACATTCTGCCTCCAAGCTACACCCCAGCCCTATTTTCATTTTTTTTTTTGGCAGTACTGGGGATGGAAACCCAGGGGCATTATACCTCCAAGCTACACCCCCCAGCCCTATTTTTTAGACTTTTTATTTTTTTTTCATTTAAAAAAAAATATTTTTTTTGCAGGTCTGGGGATGGAACCCAGGGGCATTCTACCTCCGAGCTACACCCCCTACCCTGTTTTTTATTCTTTATTTTGAAACAGGGTCTCATTAAGCTGCGGAGGGCCTTGCTAAGTAGCTGAGGCTGTCTGTGAACCACGATCTTCCAGTCTCCACCTCCATAGTGGTGGGATTACAAGTGTGTGCCACCATGCCTGGCTATCAATCTATTTTTAAGTGTAAAACTTTGACACATATTCACATATATGTAGAGAAGCTTTAACTTATTTTTGGTATTGGGAGTCAATGTGTGGGCCTCCATGTGTTGCTAGTGCTACCACTGAGCTACATCCACAGGAAAAAATGGTAGGATCTGATGCAGCTACATGCTGGGCATATGAGATGTTTAATTTTTTTTTCTTTCTTTTTTTTTTTTTTGCGGTACTGGGGATGGAGTGCAGGGGCATTTTACCCCCGAGCTACACCCCCAGCCCTATTTTTTATTCTTTATTTTGAAACAGGGTCTCACTGAGTTGCAAAGAGCCTCACTAAGGAGTAGCTGAGGCTGTCCTCGAACTGCGATCCTCCTGTCTCAGTTTCCCAAGCATGCACCACCACACCGGGCTAAGATGTTTAATTTTATAATTTTATTACTTACTATACAATTTGTGTGTGTTTTTTTTTTAATTGATACATTTTACTGGGGACTGAACCCAGATGGTTCTACCTCTGAGCTATACCCTCTGCCCCATTTTCTGTCTTACTGTGGCTTTTGTTATTATTATTGGGAACTGAACTCAGACACATTCTCCCTCCAAGCTGCACCCAAGCCCTTTTTATTTCGAAACAGAGTTTGCCAAGCTGCTGAGAATCTCAGTCAGTTGCCACAGTTGGTCTCAAACCTGTGAGCCTCCAAAGTACTGAGTTACAGGCATGTACCACCATGCCCACATTCACAGTATGATTAAAATAGCTTATAAGCCAGGTGTGGTTACACATGCTTATAATCCCAGTGCTTGGGAGGCTGAGACAGTGGGATCCGACCATTCCAACCAGCCTCAGCTACTTAGTAATGCCGTCTGCAACTCAGTGAGACCTTGTTTCAAAAATAAAAGAATAACAGTTCGAGGACAGCCTCAGGTATTTAGTGAGGCCCTCTACAACTTAGTGAGACCCTGTTTCAAAAAATAAAGAATAAAAAAAATAGGGCAGGGGGTGTAGCTCAGAGGTTGAATACCCCTGGGTTTTATCCTTAGACCCACAAAACAAACAAACAAACAAACAAACAAAAATAGGGCTGGGGATGTAACTCAGAGGTAGAATGTCCCTGGGTTCAATCTCTATTACCACCAAAAACTAAATAAATAAAAATTAAAAATAAAATAGCTTATAGCTGGGCGTGGTGGTGCATGCTTGTAATCCCAGTACTTGAGAGGCTGAGACAGAAGTATTGCACAGGTTCGAAGCCAGCCTCAGCTACTTAGTAATGAAGGCTCTCATCAATGTAGTGAGACCCTCTTTCCAAATAAAATATAAAATAAGTCTGGGAGTATAGCCCGGACGTGGTAGTGCATGCTTGTAATTCCAGTACTTGGGAGGCTGGGACAGAAAGATTGCAGGTTCATGACCAGTCTCAGCAACACTAGGCCCTCCTCAACTTAGTGAGAACCTGTTTCCAAATAAAATATAAAATAAGGCTGGGGTTGTAGCTCAAAAGTAGAATGCTCCTGGGTTCAATCTCCAGTACCATACACACACACACACACACACACACACACACACACACACACAGATCATAATATAAATAGTTGAGCTAAAATATCAATTACTTACCATGTTCAACATTTTCTTCAAATATAACACAGGTTCCAAGAGTATCTGCAGAAAATTTGAAGGTAAATTGTTAAGAAATAAGAGCTACCTTCTCTGAAAGGCATATTTCTTTCTTATTTTGCAGTACTTTTTTTTGGGGGGGGGGTACTGGGGTTCCTGGAAGCCCTTATACCTCCAGGCTACACTCCCAGACCTATTTTATATTTTTTATTTGGAAACAGGGTCTCTTAAGTGCGATCCTCCTGTCTCCGGTGTGTGGGGGGGGTTGTTTTACAAGCCTGCGCCACAACGCCCAGCTTATTTTGCAGTACTGAGGCTGGAACCCAGGGGTATTCTACCTCCAAGCTACACCCCCAGCCCTATTTTGTATTCTTTATTTTGAAACAGGGTCTCACTCGTTTGCAGAGGGCCTCACTAAGTAGCTGAGGCTGTCTGTGAACTGCAATCCTCCTGTCTCAGCCTCCCAAATGCTGGGATTAAAAGCGTGTGCTACCACACCCAGCTGAAAGGTTTTTTTTTTTTTTGGGGGGGGTTGTCTGAGGATGGAACCCAGGGCATTCGAACACCAAGCAACACCCCCTGCCCTATTTTTTATTCTTTATTTTGAAACTGGATAAGTTGCAGAGGGCCTAAGTAGCTGAGACTGTCCGAGAACCGCTATCCTCCTGTCTCAGCCTCCCGAATGCTGGGATTACAAGCGTGTGCCACCACACCCAGCTGAAAGGCATATTTTATTTTTTTATTATTATTTTTTTTGTGTGTGTGTGTGGTACTAGGGGTGGAACCCAGAGGCTTTCTACCTCCGGGCTATACTCCCAGACCTATTTTTGGAAACAGGGCCTCACTAAGTTGCTGAGAGCCTCACTAAGTAGCTGAAGCTGGCTTTGAACCTGTGTGATCCTCCTGTCTCAGCCTCCCAAGTGCGGGGATTACAAGTGTACGCCACCACGCCTGGCCGTGAAAGGCATATTTTAAAAAGGAGTTTCATCTATCCAACATCTTCCTACCTTCGTATTCCCCAGCAAAGACATAGCTATCCAACTGCAGAATGGGCCTTTCAGTGTCAATTCCCTACAACACAATAAAAGATCATAACACATCATGAGGGAAAGCCTTCAACAGGTAGTCTTGGAACCAAGGAAACTGATCTCTCAAACAGGGAAACAAGTGATTTGTCCTAGCAAGCACAAGATAAATTCCCACTTCTGTGGTCCAGCAGCTACAACCTGAAGACTCCTTAATGAATATATTAGTAGCATGCTCTGTTGCAATTAACATTCTCTTAAAACTTAAGGAAGTTTTATGAGAAGTAGCTCAAAGATTTTAAAGTAAAGTAGTTGGAGCTGGGAGTATAGCTCAGTGGTAGAGGTGTGTTTGGTATGCACAAAGCCCTGGGAACCCAGGGGCACTCCACCTCTGAGCTACACCCCCCAGCCTTTTATGTCTGTGGCACTGGGGCATGATTGAACCAGGGGCATTCTACCTCCAAGCTACACCCCCAGCCCATTTTATTTTTATTTTGAAACAGGGTCTCATTAGGTTGACGAGAGCCTCATTACTTTCTGAGGCTGTCCTCCAAACTTGCGATCCTCCTGTCTCAGCCTCCCAAGTACTGGGATTACAAACATGCACCATCACACTGGGCCAGCCATTTCTACTTTCTATTTTCAAACAGGGTCTCCTGGTTGCAGAGAGACCTGCTGAGCAGCTGGGTCTGGTCTGGAACCTGCAAAACTCAGGGGCATTCTACCTCTGAGCTATCCCCCACCCCCCCCCTTTTTAAATCTTGAAACAGGGTCTCACTAAGTTGCAGAGGACCTCATTAAGCATCTGAGGCTGGCCGCGAACCCGAATCCTCCCGTCAGCCTCCCAATCATTATTAACTTTAATAAAAGCAACAATTCCCCAACTCTAGAAGACTCACCAAAATCTTGCATTTGTTTTCACATTTTGAGAGAAAGTCTGAATCAATAATCCCTGACAATTCTACCAGAACAAATTGCTCCTGGTGGAAGAAAGAAGGGTTAACAGGCGAGCATGCAAGTGGGCGGGAAGAGGTAATAAACAAAAGCCCTAAATCCTCACGGTAATGATACTACCTTTGTGAAAACCGGGCCTTGTTTTCAACGAGAGAGGCTACCTAAGGTGCCTTCCCGGTACTTTTCCGTTCTCACTGCAGCGGGGCAATTAGGACTGAGACCCGCTGCCCCCAGTTCCCGCGCGGCCTCCCTTCCCGGAGCCCGCCCGCACAGCCACCATCGCAACCGCGGCGCAGGCTTCCGACACAATGCTTACTACCTCCACCTCATCCTCGTCCTCGTCCTCCTCTTCCTCGTCCTCGTCCTCCTCCTCCTCTTCCACTACCCCTACATCCTCCCAGCTCCGCTCCTCCGCCATCGCCATGGTCCCACGGGTCTCCGTGACTTCAGGCACTAGCCACGCCCGCCCGGCGCCGCCATCTTAAATACGGGCAGCAGCTCCCTAGGCCCCGCCCACTCGCGGCTCACACCACTTTTGCCAGAACACAGTATGGCGGCTTCCGGCGAAAGGCGGGCTGCGGGCCCGCAGCGCCCCGCCCACGTGGAGGCCAGCCTAAGGCCCCGCCTCGCTGAGTCCCCGGGGGCCGGCGGGCGCTGGCGGGTGCTGCTGGGCGGCCTGGCACCTGCTGCCCTGGGAAGAGGGGACAGTGAGGCCCAGCGGGGAGAGAAGCAAGGAAACCACGGCGAACGAGGAAATACAGAGAGGCACCACGTGTTGATTTCTTGGAAAGACATTCTTATTATTGTCCGAGCTCTAATCCTCAATTCAGTGTTCTACTGATCCTAGTTAGAAATGCAGTCCGATTATCAGGGAATGAACTCCACGAGGCAAAAAAGCACCGCCCCAGGATGTGAAAAATAAAAAGTGGGTTTGAGTTTCAAGGCTACAAGAGCATAGGATCTAGGACTGCGTAATTAGACCCATCAAGTGCTACAAAAGATATAAATTGTCATGGGAATATAAAGACCCCCTCAATGGGTAGAAGACCCCCTACCCACTGGGAGTTGAACCCAGAGCCCCGCACAAGTTGGCAAACTCTACCACTGAGATAATCCCTGGCCATTTTTTCCCCCTCTCTGTACTGGAGATCGAACCCAGGGACCCCCCCAGCCCTATTTTTTATTCTTTATTTTTAAACAGGTTTCACTGGGTTGCAAAGGGCCTCACTAAGTAGCTGAGACTGTCCTCAGACTGCGACCCAGGAGTGTGTCACTGCTTCCAACCCTACAACTTTTAATTTATGTGTGTGTGTACGGGGGGAGGGGGGCTACTGGAGATTGAACCAAAGGTATTTTACCTCTGAGCTATACCCTCAACCTTATTTTATTTTTTAGTTTGAAACAGGGTCTCACTAAGTTACAAAGGGCCTCACTAAATAGCTAAGGGTGACCTCAAACACCTTTACTACAGTATTGGACCAGTATTGGGAATGGCCTAGGAGGATTTGAGAAAGCTCTGATTATTATATTTCAAAAGTTGGTGAAAGGACTTGATTTCTGCCCAAAAAAGCAGGCAACTATTCCAATGTAAATTAACCTAGCTACAGGTAATTAGCAATTCTATAGGAGAGGGGAACTAGGACTTCCTCGTCCTCATTCTAAAGACAGGTTTAAATAATAATTGGATAATCTAGCTAGGATGGGAAGAGGGGGTCAACCTTCAACCATGACCTTCGTGAAAAGAGACACCTAGGCGGAAAGGTAAGGGGAGGTACCTTACAGGGATGTTTACTACATCAGAACTACGTAAACAAGATGGAGGGTGTCGTGTATAAAAAATCTGTTCCATGTTTTGTCTCTCAGTGAATTCTTTCAAACCACCCCTCCATGTCACTTTTGAATGGCATGGGGCTGTAACTGTCTTCTGTATTTCTATCTTTCTTGGTGGTACTAGAGGTGGAACCCAGAGGCTTTCTACCTCCGGGCTATACTCCCAGACCTTTTTTTTTTTTAATATTTTATCTGGAAACAGGGTCTCAATAAGTTGCTGAGAGCCTCACTAAGAGCTGAGGCTGGCTTCAAACCCGTGCAATCCTCCTGTCTCAGCCTCCCAAGCGCAGGGATTACAGGCGTGCACCACCACGCCCGGCTCTGTATTTCTATCTTTTTAATAAACTTATTTAAATCTTCTGCAAGAGTTCTGGCTAATGTGTGTTTATCCCTAGCTCAGGACAAGAACCTGCGCCCTTTTAATCTTTTTATCTTTTTCTGTTTTTTTGTGGGTTTTGTGATTTTATTGGGAAATTATTCCCAGGGGTCTAAACAAAGATCCCTGGAGACAGTCACCCCCAAATAGTAACCCTCACCCCCAAAACTGTAAATTTATATATATATTTTTTTTGTCTTTTTTTTTTTTTTGTCTAGTTGCCCAATTAATATTTCCCAGTACTTGGGAGGCTAAGAGAGAAGTATAGAAAGTTGGAAGTCAGCCGGGCGTGGTGGCACACACTTGTAATCCCAGCATTTGGGAGGCTGAGACTGGAGAATCGTGGTTTGCGGACAGCCTTAGCTACTTAGTGAGGCCCTTTGCAACTCAGTGAGACCCAGTTTCAAAATAAAGGATAAAAAATAGGGCAGGGGGTGTAGCTCAGAGGTCGAATACCCCTGGGTTCCATCCCCAGACAGGCCAAAAAAAAAAAAAGGAAGTTGGAAGTCATTCTGTAGCTGGGGCCTGCTTTGACCCTGGCAGCAAACAGATAACCTGTTTCGAAGCGACAGTTTCCTCCTCTGTCCTCCTTCCCTTTCCCTTCAGTACATAACCCTGGCCTGTGGATTTATATAAGAACTGACTCAAGCCAGCATGGAGGCACACACCTGTAATCCTAGTACTTGGGAGGCTGAGACAGGAGGATCACAGGTGTGCTTCAGCAAGTAGTGAGACTCTCAGCAACCTAGCAAGACCCTGGTTTTTTGGTTTGTTTTGTTTTGTTGTTTTGCTTTATTTTGTTTTTTACAGTACTGGGATGGAACTGTAATACTCCTGTCTCAGCCTCCCAAATGCTGGGATAACAAGTGTGTGCCACTATCCCCGACTTTTTTATTTTTTTTATCTTTTAAAACAGGGTCTGAGCCGGGCGTGGTGGCTCACGCTTGTAATCCCCGCGCTTGGGAGGCGGAGACAGTAGGATTGCGCTGGTTCGGAGCCAGCCGCGCTGGCTTAAGAGACTCTGTTTCCACATAAAAATGTTTAAAAAAATAGGTCTGGGAGTGTAGCCCATGGAAGTGTATCCCGAAGGTAGAAGGGCTTCCAGGAACCCCAGTACCACCAAAAAAAAAAAAAAACAAAAAAACAAAACAAACAAAAAAAAAAACCAGGGATAGATATATATATATATATATATATATATATATATATATATATATATATATATATATATATATATATATCCTTTTTTGCAGGTCTGAGGCTGGAACCCAGGGGCATTCAAGCTCTGAGCTACACCCCCTGCCCTATTTTTTATTTCTTTTGAAACAGAGTCTCACTAAATTATAGAGTGCCTCACTTAAGTAGCTGAGGCTGTCTTGAACCGCGATCCTCTGGTCTCAGTCTCCCAAATGCTGAGATTACAAGCGTGAGCCACTAGCCCAGGTAATATATTTTATATTTATAATATTTATAAATAAGTATTCTTAGCTGGGCATGGTGGCCCACGCGCTTGTAATCCCTGCACTTGGGAGGCTGAGACAGGAGGATTGTACAGGTTTTACCTCTGAGCTACCACCCTAGCCCTGTTTTTTCAGTCTTTCAATTTAGAACCCAGGGACATTCTATCTCTAAGCTACCCCCACAACCCTATTTTTTGTTCTTTTTTTTTTTTTTTTTTTGTCCTGGGGATAGAACCCAGGGCTTCTACCTCTGGGTTATGCTCCCGACTTTTTTATATTTTATTTGGAAACAGAGTCTCACTAAGTTGCTGAGAGCCTCACTAAGTAGCTGAGGCTGGCTTCAAACTTGTGTGATCCTCCTGTCTCAGCCTCCAAAGTGATAAGTTGGGTCCCTCCCCCACGTGATCTCGCAGTGGAACCCCGGAAGCCAGAAGCGGTCACGAGACTCCAGGTGCCTTGAGATTCCAAACATCGCGATGCTACAGATGTCGCGAGAAAATCGGCATGCCTATAAAACAGTGGTGCCTCTGATCCACCACGTGACTCAGCCGGCCAATCAGGTCTATGCGCAACTCTCCCGATGTGTAGCCCATCAGTCCCTTTCCCCATGGCCAGTTGACTCTCCGGAGAGTACTAGGGTTGGGGCCTAATAAAACAGTAGTATCTGATAACCCCGTTGGTGTTTTTTCCTCCCTCCTAAATCCCCTAACTCTATTTTCAACTATTCATCTGGTGCTGACCCCGGGAAGAGTTTTGGGTTTGGGGGTTTTTTTCTTTTTTTTTTACTCTCTTTTTGAGCCCCGGACTCTCCGACCTGCCAGCAGCTCGACTGCGAGGTCCCGCACCAGCACTCCACTTGCAGGCGTTGCTCCCACCGCCACCACCGCTTCAGTGTGCAGGCTCTGCTGGCCACCAGACTACCAGTTGCACCCGCCCTGAGCCAGGCTCTTTGGGGGTGCACGCCCCACTGCCGCTGGCACCTGCTCAGCCCACTGACCGCCTGAGCGGGCCAGGACCTCTGCCCACTGCTTGGACCTCCCACAACCACCTTTCCACTCGGCTCTGGTCACCGCCTGAACCTCTGGTGCGTGGCCCGACCTCAGCGTCCACCACAGTCACCTGCACCAGGCTTGATTTGCAGGCATAGCTTCATGTGATGCCACTGCTCCATTCTGTCTGCCCCCAAGCCAGGCTTGTTGGGCAGTGTGCCCCATGGCCTGGCCTCAGCTGTGTGCCTGGAAGCCATTTTGTTTACACGCTACGGGCCTGGCAAGCCGCGCCACCGCTCATGTGCCATCATTGAATTCTGCCATGCCAACTGCCAGTGCCGCCCACACCAGGCACAGGCACTGCGCACCCTGACTCCACCGTGCCCCCAGCAGCTTCTCAGCGCTTCTGCTGCAGCCAGCGCTAGCCAGCAACACTTCACTCTGGTAAGCTCCCTCTGCTTCCCTTAGTTAGCGGGTTCCAGACTTGGGTCTTCCGGTCCACTGGGACCCCGAAATCCAAGCGCTTGGTGATCACTGTCCCATGGTCCACTGGGACCACCCTCCCGATGACCAGGTCATCCTCCAGTTTTTGAGAAGGGATGGAGACGTCTTTCCCTATTCTTAACCTCCATTTCCGAACGACTGATCAGGAAAATGGGGGCGCCTGTTTCCTGTTCTTCATTTTCACCCGCGAACCAATTATGGGAAGTTGAACCTACAAACTAGCAGAGGACTTATGCCCTGAGCACCTGTCTGGCCTTGATACAAGTTGGGTAATTGGTTGCGGTGGTCCAAGAATGGTTAAGAACTTTTGTGAGTGGTCTGGTAAATGGTTAGAAGTCTTTATGTCCTGGTTTTCTCCCCCTGAATTCCATCCCTCCAAATGCTCTCCCTCATCAGTTGCCATTTTGTGATGGCGTGTAGTTGCTGCCTGGTGACGTCACAGTTGCTATCTTGATCACCATCTTGTGACATTACACAGTCGTGACCATGTGACGTTACACATTCACCATCTTGGCCTGCTCCATGCAATTTTGCTGAGTCACAGGCACAGTCAACATTTTGTGGCAACACGTGGATGCCAGCATCTGACCTGGCTGGCATGTAGGCACTGCTTTCTGCAGACACTGATTTATAGGTTCTCTCCTCACCACCCCGTCACCATCCTATCCCAGGACAGCCTCCCACTCTAACCGGCTCTGTTCCCCCTGCCTTCCTCCTTTAAGGAACCAACTCAGTAGGCTTTTCAAAAAATTAAGAAAGGCTATAGATGGTCCTCAAACCCCTATCCGAGATTTGGTTAACATGGCATTTAAAGTTTAAATTCCAGAGAGGAACAGATAGAGATGGAGTGTACACTCTGACTTTGCCCAACAGCAGAGCGCGCTGGTAGCTGCCCTTCAGCTGGCGATGGCGGCTCAGCCCTCTGGAGTGCTACCTAGTGGTGGAGGACAGCAATGACGACTACCTCCAGGAACCTGCCTCAAGTGCAGCAAGGGCAAGCCCACCAATCAGACTGTGCCTGGCAGGCGGTCAGGAGGGCCACTGGAATAGTGCTCTTGGGAAAACGGCGAGCCCCAGGTACCTCAACACAGAGAAACCACCTTTCCAGACCAGGCCCTGCTGGCTGGCCCTACTCAGCCTGGCTGAAGACTGATGGCTCCTGGATTCGTCAACTTCCATCTTCCTTGCCAGCCCAAGGCAACTCTCCAGGTAGTGGGTAAGCCAGTCTCCTTTTTGGTTGCCTGCTCAGTGCTTCCATCCTTTCATGTTCTAGTGTTTCCTTTACTGATCTTGGTAGAGGGGATTGACAGCAATCTCTCATGAGCACACATTACAGGCCCTCGTTTACAGGACAAAATTGCTCTTCCTGAAGCTTGAGCAGAGTCTACAAAGAGCTCCACTACAACAGCCTCATGACAAATTGCCTTGCACAGTTTTGGGGCCCACTAACTTTGTTTTTCTCTTTAATGTTTTTATTTTAGCAGGTCCACTCGTTTACATAGTATGATGCTCTCCCTCTCCAGATGCCAAACAGCCATAGGTATCAAACTCCCTAAAATTCGTTACTGATGGATGCTCCTGACCCAGTAGCATGTTTTTATTTGAACAGACTGACCCAAACCCACTCAATGCTCTCACTATTTGCCTTTTCTTTAATAGCTCCTCAGCTGTTAGAGTCTCCTTGAACGCATATCACCAAGCTGTCCAGGGTAACCTCCGACTCACGCTGCAGCCATACTCCCACCTGCCCACTTCTGGAGGATCCGACCTCTCCCGGCCGAGGGGCCCCCTTACGACAGCCCTTAACAGCAGGAAGTAGTTCAATGATAAGTTGGGTTCCTCCCGCACGTGATCTCACAGCGAAACCCCAGAAGCCAGAAGCTGAGACATCGCGAGACTCCAGGTACCTTGAGATTCCAAACATCGCGAGACTCAGGATGTCGCAAGAAAATCGGCATGCCTATAAACATTGGTGCCTCTGGTCCGCCACATGACTCAGCCGGCCCATCAGCACTATGCGCAACTCTCCAGACGCCTGTCGGTCCCTTCCCCCACAGCCGGCTGACTCTCCGGAGGGTACTAGGTTTGGGACTTCCCAAACTCCCTAACTCTATTTTAAACTATTCACCAAGTACTGGGATTATAAGCATAGACCACCATGCCTGGCCTTTATTCTTTATTTTGAAACAGGGTCTCATTGAGTCGCAGAGGGCCTCACTAAGTAGTAGCTAAGGCTGGCTGTGAACCGGGATCTTCCTGTCTCAGCCTCCCAAATGCTGGGATTACAAGGGTACAACACCAAGCCTGGCTTAGATTTTTAATTTTCTTTAAATAGGGTTTCATTCAGTTGCAAAGGGCCTGGCTAAATAGCTGAGGCTGTCCACAAATGGCTATCTTCAGACTAAGCCCCCGGAATGCTGGTATTACAAGCGTGCACCATCACGCCCAGCTTAATTTTTTTTTTTAAACAGTGTCTCACTAAACTGCAGAAGGCCTCACTAAGTAGCAGAGGCTGAGCTATACTGGGATTACCTTCTTTCACCACCACTCCCTACAAGAGCTAACTCTTAAAAGATTTGATTTTTTTTTTCTGTGTGTGTGTGTGTGTGTGTGTGTATGTGTGTGTGTGTGTGTTGGGGATTAAACACAGGAACATTCTACCTCTGAGCTGCACCGTGTAGCACTGTTTTATTTATTTTTAATTAAAAAAATTTTGGTGGTACTGGGGGTGGACCCCAGGGCATTCTACTTCCAAACTACAGTACCAGCACAATTTTTATTCTTTATTTTGAAACAGGGTCTCACTGAGTTGCAGAGCCTCGCTGAGTTATCTGAGGCTGTCAGTGAACCTTGATCCTCCTGTCTCAGCCTCCCAAATGCTGGGATTACAAGCATGCACCATGTGTGGCTTTTTAAATTTTGTGTTATTTATTTTATTTATTTATTACTTTTATTTTTATTTATTTTTGCGGTACTGGAGATGGAACCCAGGGGCATTCCACCTTCAAGCTACACCCCTAACCCTGTTTTTTAGTCTTTTTTTTTTTTTTTTTTTTTTACTTTCCAAGGTTTTTATTTTTTTTTAATTTTATTTTATTGGTGCACTGTATTCATACATCATAGTGGGATACAAACTTTTGTAGACATACATGCACACATCGCCCAGTCAGCTCCCACCCCATCCCCACCCCATTCTCTCCCCATCCCTCCTTCCCATGCTTGGCTTAGTGGTTGACATCTAGTATTATAGCAATTTATCCAAAATTAAAAATGATAATCTCACATAACAGTTTCATTTGTCTGATACCAAGCATTTGATGATTTAAAGATAGCATTTCAATATTTCTTTTTGCTTTCTTTCTTACTAGAGCATATTTTTTTCTGTTTTTTTAGGTGAAACTATCATATATTTATATATTTATTTTTCAGAAAAAAATCTATCCTAATATGGAATATGAATTCTAGATACCCAAAACAATCTTGAAAAAGAACAAAGCTAGCAGATATATATTTTCTGATTTCAAACCATATAAAGCTACAATAATTGAAACAGTGTAGTACTGTTCTAAAGGCAGATATATAGACCATTGGAGTTAAATACAAGCCTAGAGCTAAATTCTTCCCTATATTGTCAAGTTATTTTTGACAAGGTTTCCACGAACAATTGGTGGTGGAAATAATAATCTTTTAACTAAATATTGTTGAAAAATAATAATTACATGGAAAAGAATAAAATTGGACCTTTACCTAATCCCATATACAAGTATTAACTCAAAATAGATAAAAGACCTAAATATAAATCTTAAGACTATAAACTTTTAGGAGAAAATCTGGGTCATAAAACCTCACAACATTGAAATTGGCAGTGATTTCTTGGATATGATTTCAATGGCACAGGCAACAGAAGAATATACAAACTCCCTAAAAAATAAAAGAAAATATTGTATATCCAAAGACAATGTAAACAGAGTTAAAAGTTACTAATAGAATTGGATAAAATATTTCCAAATGCTATATCTGAAGGTATATTAATATTCCAACTAGAAATCCTAAAAATTAACAACAATAAAGGCAAACAATACAACTTAGAGATAGGTAAAAGACTAACATAAATAATGAATCTCCACAGATAACCAATCTTAGTTGTCTGTTGGATGGAAACTCTTGTTTCTCTGGTTCGGGTGAGTGTTACCTATTTCTTCTTTGTAGTTAATCTCTTTGAGTATTTTCTCTAGCGCTGGTTTTGAAGACATAAATTCCTTCAGTTTCTGTTTGTCATGGAAGCTTCTTATTACTCCATCTAATTTGATAGAAAGTTTTGCTGGGTAGGAAATTTTTGGCTGGAAGTTGTTTTCTTTCAGAGTTTGGAATATGTTACTCCAAGCCCTTCTGGCTCTCATGACTTGGTTTGGGAAGTCTGGAGTGATTCTAATTGGTTTGCCTCTGAATGTCAGTTGGCCTTTTTTTGTTGTTGTTGCCTTTAAGATTCTCTGCTTGGCTTCCACATTGGTCATTTTGACAATTATATGGCGTGGGGATCCTCTTCTCCGATCCTGTCTAAAGGGAGTTCTATAAGTTTCCTGGATCTGTGTATCAACCTCTTGCTCTATATTTGGAAAATTTTCTGCTATTACTTCCTTGAAGAGATTGTTGATCCCTTTGGTATCACTTTCTTTTCCCTCCTCTATTCCAATTATTCTTAGGTTAGCTCTCTTAAGATGGGCCCATATTTCTTCAATGTCAGATTCCTGCTGTTGGATATTTTTTTCTAGATTAGAAACTATGCATTCATTTTTGGATTGCTCATCTTCTAAGAGCGAGATTCTGTTCTCCATGTGGTCTAATCGGTTGTTTGTGCTTTGAATTGAGGCCTTTACTTCATTAATTGCATCCTTTATCTCTTTTTGGCTCTCTCTGAGTTCTTTTCGAAGCACCTCTATTATTTCTACAGTTATTTTCCTGATTTGATCTTCTAGAAATCTCTGATTTTCTGTTTTATCAGGTTCTGATGTTGTGGGGTTGTGCACATTCATTACTCCAGTGTTATTCCTCTTTCCCATGATTTCGGAGGTTTGTGCCTTCTCTGGGTTCTTCCCTTGGGTCACTATGGCTTCACTTAAGGTGCTCTGGATCTCGAGTCTGTATTATCTCAGACCCCACTACTCCTTTACTGGGTTGTATCACAGAGTCTCCGACCCAGGGAGTCGATAGAGGCTGCTTTAAACTATGGGGGGTGCCAGGTTGCACGTTCTCCTATGGTGTGATATCTCTGCCACCAACACTCCCTCACTGGGTCAAGTCCCAGGAGGCCCAATACTGCGATTTCTCCTCTGTGGCCCGCAATTTGACTCACTGTTCTTGAGTACGCAGATGTAGCTGTACTGGACTCGGTGATTTCACTGCTGCTGCCGCTGCCGGTGGCAATATGGCGCCTCTGCCACGCCCTCGGCCATGAGGCTGGCGTATTTTTTCTTCTCTGGTTTTGATTTCCACTCTGAATCCCTGCAGCGTGTGCTGAGCTCAGCCACTGGGAGCTTTAAATGCTGTCTGCGCCGAAAGATCCCACCTGGCTGTTCCGCAGCGGCTCACCTGGCTTGCTGTAGCCGTCCGTTGAGTTCGCCGCTGCCGCCGGCAGTATGGCGCTGCTGCCGCGTCCTTGGGCGCGTGTGTCTCCTCTGTGGCCCTGAGCTCTGTTCTCAGTCCGCTTTCTCTCTGGAGCCTGGTGGTTTTTTTTGTTTTTCTGGTGATGGTGTTTTCTGGCTATGAAAGGCGCTCTTTTTGTGGTAATGGAGATTGGTTGTTAGTGGGACTCTTAAGCCCCGCTTTTCTCGGTCGCCATCTTCCCGGAAGTTCTTTTTTTTTTTTTAAATAGGATCTCATTGGGTTGTTAGGGCCTTGCTAAGTAGCTGAGGCTGTCTGCGAACTGCTATCCTCCAGTCTCTGCCTTCCAAAGTGTGCACCACCACACCCGGCTTTTTAAATTTTTATTTATTTATTTATTTATTTGTTTATTTGTTTGTTTTGGTGGTACTGGGGATGGTACTGAGAATGGAACCCAGGGGTCTTCTAACTCTGGGCTACACTCCCAGACCTATTTTATATTTTATTTGGAAACAGGGTCTCACTAAGTTGCTGAGAGCCTCACTAAGTAGGTGAGGCTGGCTTTGAACCTGTGCGATCCTCCTGTCTCAGCCTCCCAAGTTTAGGGATTACAAGTGTGCATTACCACGCCCGGCTTTGGCAACTCATTTTATTGGGCAATCAGCTCCTGATATTCAGAGAAAACTAAGAAAGGCTGACGATGGTCCTCAAACCTCTATCCAAGATTTGGTGAACATAGCATTTAAAGTTTTTAATTCCAGAGAGGAACATGCATTCCGACTTTGCCAGAAGGCAGATTTGCAGGCCCGAGCCCTGGTAGCTGCCCTGCGTCCAGCAGATGAGGCTTAGCCCTCGCGGCGATGAGCGCCACCTAGGGGTTGAGAACAGCAATGACAACTGCCTCCAGGAGCCTGCCTCAAGTGGGGCAAGGCCATGCCCACCAACCAGACCATGCCCAGTGTGTGGCCAGGAGGGACACTGGAAAAGTGAGTGCCCTTGGAAAAGCGGTGAGCCCTAGGTGCCTCAACACAGGGGACCACTTTTCCAGACCAAGCCCCGCTGCTGGCCCTACTTGGCCTGGCCAAAGACTGACAGCTCCTGGATCCCTCAGCCTCCATCCTCTTTGCCAGCCCAGGGTAACTCTCAGGGTAGCAGGTGAACCGATTTCCTTTTTGGTTGCCTGCTCAGTCCTTCCATCCTTTCAGGTTCTAGTTTTCCTTTTCCGATCTTGATACAGGGGATTGATGGTAAACTCTCCTGCTCACGCACTACAGGACCTCTTTTACAGGACTGATAACTTCCCCAGCCTGGGACTGGAGAAGCAGCTCCACACCTGACAGTCAAGGCCCTTAAGCTGGGGGATCAAGTCCTCCTCAAGTTGCTTCAACCCAAACATCTCCAATCTACCTCATATCTGGAAGGGCTCTAAGGGCCATCCGCTGCTGGGCTCCTTCCCTTCCAGGCAAGGGCCAGTAGCCGATGAGCTCCTGCCTTTCCCCTCCCCCACATGATCTTGCAGTGGGAACAGGAGGCGAAACCCTGGAAGCCAGAAGTGGAGATATTGCGAGACATACTTGAGATCATGAGACTACAGATGCGGCGAGAGAATTGGCATGCCTATAAAACATCAGTGCCTCCGGTCCACCAATGTGACTCCAGTCCACGTGACTCAGCCAGCCGATCGGGCATATCTCTCCAGACATGTGGCCCGTTGGTCCCTTCCCCCACAGCCAGCTGACTCCTTGGAGGATGTCGTGTTGGGTCCAAATGAAGCAGGGCAACCTGGTTGGTGTTTTTATCTTCCCCCTAAACTCCCTAACTCTATTTTCAACCTTTCAAAAATAAAGAATAAAAGATAGGGCGGGGGGGGGGTGTCGCTTGGAGGAAAAACGCCCCTGAGTTTCATCCCCCAGTACCGCAAAAAAATAAAAATAAATAAATAAATAAATATAAAAAGGATGACGCATGCTTGTAATCCCAGTACTTGGGAGGCTGAGACAGGAGGATCACAGGTTCATAGCCAGCCTCTGCTACTTAGTGAAGGTCTCCACAAATTAGTGAGACCCTGTTTCTAAATAAAATATAAAAAAAGGCCTGGGGGTGTGGCCCTGAGGTAGAAGTTCCCTGGATTTCATCCCTAGTACCACAAAAAATAAAAATAAAAATAAATAAAAAGGGCTGGGAGTGGTGGCACACACCTATAATCCCAGTACATGAGAGACTGAGACAGGAGGATTGGAGGATCTCAGGTCAAGGTAAACCTCAATAATTTAGTGAAACCCTGTTTCAAAATAAGAAATAAAATAGGGCTAGAATGTAACTCAGTTGAATCACAGGTTTGTGGCCAGCCTCAGCTACTTAGGCCCTCTGCAACTAAGTGAGACCCTGTTTCAAAATAAAAGGTAAAAAATAGGGCTCAGGGTATAGCTTGAAGGTAGAATGCCCCTGGGTTCAACCCTAGCACTACACAGACACACACACTCACACACACACGCACACACACACACAAACTAAAAAATAGGGCTAGAGGTGTAGCTTGTAGGTCGAATGCCCTTGGGTTCCATCCCCAGTACCTCAAAAACAAACAAACAAAAAAGAGTCAAAGGGACTTGTTCACACCCCAGGTTACTGGAACCTCAGAGCTTGGGGGCTCAAAGTGCTCACAGAAAGGAGATGTGGTGGTGCTGGCTAGCCCTGTTCCCTGGATAATTGTGTGTGGTGCTTAGGGCATGGGTCTGAGCTGGGCGTGGTGGCGCATGCTCACCATTTGGGAAGCTGAGACAGGAGGATCCGTGTTTGATTCGCAGACAGCCTCAGCTACTTAGTGAGGCCCTCTGCAACTCAGTGAGACCTTGTTTCAAAATAAAGAATAAAAATAGGGCTGGGAGTTGAGCTCAGAGGTAGAATGCCCCTGGGTTCCATTCCTAGTACCTAAAAAAAAAAAAGCTGGGCGTGGTGGAGCATGCTTATAATCCCAGCGCTTGGGAGGCTGAGACAGGAGGATCATGCAGGTTCGAAGCCAGCCTCAACTACTGAGTGAGTCTCTCAGCAACTTAGTGAGACCCTGTTTCCAAATAAAGTATAAAATAAGTCTGGGAGTGTAGCCCGGAGGTACAAAAGTCCCTGGGTTCCACCCCCCAATACAAAAAAAATAGGGGATATAGCTCAGAAGTAGAATGCCCATGGGTTCAATACCCAGTAAGTCAGTAACACGAACACACACACACACACACACACACACACACACACACACACACACGAGATAATTTACAGTCATATTAAAAAGAGCCATATAATCGCAGGGCGTGGTGGCGCACGCTTGTAATCCGCGTGCTTGGGAGGCGGAGACAGGAGGATTGCGCAGGTTCGAAGCCCACTGAGCTGGTTTAAGAGACCCTGTTTCCAAAAATAAAATAAGTCTGGGAGTATAGCCCGGAGGTAGAAGGGCTTCCAGGAACCCCAGTACCACCCCAAAAATAAAAAGAGCCATGTAGATCCAAATGAACCTAGCAGAGAAAAATCTGTGCTTGGAATTTGGTGAGGAAGGGCAATTAATTTTAATTATAGTTAATAGAGGAATCATGACAAAATTCAGAAATATAAATGTTAAAAAAATTTTTACTAGGCAAATGTTGGGTTCAATATTTTAAAAAGTCTACCACTAGGAGGAGACAAATGAGTTAAAATGGTTTAATCTGCTCTATTCCTTTAGAACATGTTATCTAAACTAAAAAAAAAAAACCTGTGAAAATCTGTCCTAGAGAAATTATAGCAAAAGAAACTTTAGTATTAGCATTTATTTTAAAGATAAACATTTGACACTTACATAACAGCTTATATTCCATTCAATAACAATGTTTTTTCTTATCCTTGTCTTAATTCTGTGGTGTGTGTGTGTGTGTGTGTGTGTGTGTGTGTGTGTGTGTGTTGGTATTGGAGATTAAACTTAAAGGACTTCACCTCCAAGTTGGTACCCCCAGCCTGATTTTATTTATTTTGGTGGTACTAGGGGTGGATCCTAGAGGCTTTCTACCTCCAGGCTATACTCCCAGATCTTTTTTTTTTTTTTTTTTTTTTTTTTTGTGGTGCTGGGGTTCCTGGAAGCCCTTCTACCTCCAGGCTACACTCCCAGACCTGTTTTATATTTCTTTTATTTGGAAACAGGGTATCTTAAGCCAGCGAGGCTGGCTCTGAACCAGCGCGATCCTCCTGTCTCAGCCTCCCAAGCATGGGGATTACAAGCGTGTGCCACCACACTGGCTTTTTTTTTTTAATATTTTATTTGGAAACAGGGTCTCACTAAGTTGCCAAAAGCCTCACTAAGTAGCTGAGGCTGGCTTCAAGCCCATGCGACCCTCCTGTCTCAGCCTCCCAAGCGCGGGGATTACAAGCGTGCGCCGCCACGCCCAGCCTTATTTTATTTATTTTGGAAAAAGGATCTTGCTAGGTTTCTGAAAGCCTTACTACGTTGCCGAGACTGGCTTTGAACCTGTAATCCTCCTGTCTCAGCCTCCCAAATATTGGGATTACAAGTGTGTGCCACCACGCCTGGCTTTATCTTTATTTTTTAGTTTCATTTTTAAATTTATTTTTATTTTTACTTTTTTGCGGCACCGGGGATGGAACCTAGAAAAATTCTACCTCCAAGCTACATGCCCAGCCCTATTTTTTATTATTTATTTTGAAACGGTCTCACTGAGTTGCAAAGGACCTCACTAAATAGTAGCTGAGGCTGGCCGCGAACCCATATCCTCCTGTCTCAGCATCTCAAATTCTGGGATTGCAAGCATGCCCCACCACACCCAGCATTTTACTTTTTAATTTCTTTTTTGTTGTAGTAGGTACTGAGCCCAGGGTGTTCTACCACGAGCTGTATTCCCAATCCTGTACATATGTATGTATGTATCTATATGCATTTGTTTGTTTTTGTGGAACCCGGGGCATTTTACTTATAAGCTATACCCCCAACCCTATTTTTTCCCCAACTCTGTTTTTGTTTTGTTTTGTTTTGTCTTTATTTATTTATTTATTTTTAATTTTTTATTGAACATAAATGATATACATTTAAACTATACTTGGTGCCTTCTCCCCCCGGCCCCCGTTTTCCCTTCCCCCCTCCCATCAATGATTGTCCAGGGTAACCATGCCATATTCATAATTTTATACATATTCAGATGTAGACCCTCACTAATCAAGTTCAGCCTTCCTCCTCTCCTATCTTTCCATTCAAGCTTTGCTGGTATTTCCCCTCCATTATCTGGAGTCCCACTGGTATCCTCTATGTTCCCTAGTTTGGGCATATTAGAGGAAACATATGTACCTTCTCCTTTTGTGCTTGGCTGATCTCACTTAACATAATGTTCTCCAGGGCTTTCCATCTTCTTGTAAATGATATGATTTTGTTCTTCTTTATGGCCAAATAGAATTCCATTGTGTGTATTTCCCAAAGTTTTGCTATCCATTCATCTGTTGATGGGGACCTGGGTTGGTTCCATATTTTGGCTATTGCAAATTATACTGCTATGAACATAGGTATGCATACGTTGCTATTGTTCTCTGAATTCAACCCTTTTGGAAAAATACCCAGGAGTGGTAGAGCTGAATTGTATGGTGGATCTATTTCCAGCTTTCTTAGGAATCTCCACATAGATCTCCATAGTGGCTGAATTAGTTTGCACTCCCACCAACAGAGTAAAAGAGTTCCTCTTTCCCACATCCTTGCCAACATTTCTTGTTATTTGATTTCTTTATGCTTGCCACTCTGACTGGGGTTAGATGAAATCTCAGTGTAGTTTTGATTTGCATCTCCCTGATGGCCAGTGATGTAGAACATCTTTTCATGTATCTATTGGCCCTTTGTATCTCTTCTTTTGTGAAGTGTCTATTTAGTTCATTTGCCCATTTCTTGATTAGGTTGTTTGTTTTGCTAGTGTAGAGTCTTTTACGCTCTTTGTATATTCTGGATATTAGCCCCCCTATCAGAGTGGTGGCTGGCAAAGATCTTTTCCCATTCTGTAGACTTTCTCTTTAGGTTACTGATGGTTTCCTTTGATGAGAAGAAACTTTTTAGTTTGATGCTATCCCACTTGTTAATTCTTGCTTTAATTTACTGGGCTTTGGAGGTTTTGTTGAGAAAGTTACTGCCTGTGCTAATATGTTGGAGTGTTGAGCCTATGCTCTTCTCTACTAACTCCACAGTCTCAGGTCTAATTTCTAAGTCTTTGATCCATCTTAAGTTGATTCCTGTGCATGGTTAGATATAGGGGTTTAGAACCATCTTTCTACAAATGGATAGCCAGTTCTCCCAGCACCATTTGTTGAAAAGGCTGTCTTTTCTCCAGCTTACAAGTTAGGCCCCTTTGTCAAAGATTAATTGACTAAAGATGTGTGGATTTGTTTCTGTATCTTCTATTCTAATCCACTGGTCAGTATATCTGTTATTGTACCAGTACCATGCTGTTTTTACTACTATTGCTCTATAGTATAACTTGAAGTCTGTGATTGTGATGCCTCCTGCATGTTTCTTATCGCTGAGAATTGCTTTGGCTATTCTGGGTCTTTTCTTTCTCCATATAAAGTTCAAGATTGATTTTTCTAGGTCTATGAAGAATGTCGCTGGTATTTTAATGGGAATTGCATTGAATCTATAGGTCACTTTTGGCAGAATGGGCATTTTGATGATATTTATTCTGCCTATCCATGAGCATGGGAGATCTTTCCATCTTCCAAGGTCTTCTTCAATTTCTTTCTTTAATGTTTTGTAGTTTTTGTTGTAGAGGTCTTTTACATCTTGGGATAGGTTTATTCCTAGGTATTTTATTGGTTTTGAGGTTATACTGAATGGAATTGTTTCCTTTCATTGTGGATTCATTGTTGGCATAAAGAAAAGCCACTGATTTCTTTAGGTTGATTTTGTAACCTGCGACTTTGCTGAATTTGTCAATCAGCTCCAGAAGTCTTTTGGTTGAGTTCTGTGGGTCTTCCAGATAAAGGATCATGTCATCTGCGAATAAGGATAATTTTAATTCCTCTCTTCCTATGTGAATTCCTTTGATTTCCTTCTCTTGTCTTATTGCTGTGGCAAGAGTCTCAAGGACTATATTGAAAAGGAGTGGTGATAGTGGGCATCCTTGTCTTGTTCCTGATTTTAGAGGAAATTCTTGCAGTTTTTCCCCATTCAATATAATGCTGACTTTGGGTTTACAGTATATTGCTTTAATGATGTTGAAGTACGTTCCTTCTATCCCAATTTTCTGCAGTGTTTTTAACATAAATGGGTGTTGGATTTTGTCAAATGCTTTTTCAGCATATATTGCTATGATGATGTGGTTTTTGTTCTTGGTTCTATTTATGTGGTGAATAACATGTATTGACTGGTGTATGTTGAACCAACCTTGTTTTTCTGGGATGAAACCAACTTGGTCATGATGTATTATTCTCTTGATATAGTTTTGAATGCGTATGGCTAGTATTTTGCTTAGAATTTTTGCATCTATGTTCATTAAGGATATTGGTCTGTAGTTTTCCTTTCTTGAGGTATCTTTATTTGGTTTGGGGATTAATGTGAAACTGGCCTCATAGAAGGAATTTGGGAGAGTTCCATCTCTTTCAATTTCCCAGAACAAGTTATGAAGTACTGGTATTAGTTCTTCACTGAAGGTTTTGTAGAATTCAGCTGGAAACCCATCTGGGCCTGAGCTTTTCTTTGGTGGAAGAATTTTTATTGCTGTTTCTATTTATTTGGTTGCTATTGGTTGGTTTAGGCTTGCTATGTCCTCTTGGCTGAGTGTAGGAAGGTTAACTGTGCTTAGAAATCTATCAATTTCTTCCATGTTTTCAAGTCTATTGGAGTATAAATTTTTAAAGTAGTTTCTGATAATCTTTTGAATTTCTTCACTATCTGGGGTGATATCTCCTTTTTCATTTCTAATTTTGATAATTTGAGTTGATTCTCTTTTTCTTTTGGTTAGGTTGGCCAGGGGTTTATCAATTCTATTAATCTTTTCAAAGAACCAACTTTTTGTTTTATTAATTTTTTGAATTGTTTTTTTTTTGTTGTTGTTGTTGTTCTCTATTTCATTTATTTCTGCTCTAATTTTAATGATTTCTTGCCTTCTGCTGGCTTTGGCAATAGACTGTTGCAGACTTTCTAGGTCCTTGAGTTGTGTCATCAGGTTCTTTACTTGGTGGTTCTCTGTCCTTTCTATGTGGGCATTCAATGCAATAAACTTTCCTCTTACTACTGCCTTCATAGTGTCCCATAGATTTTGGTAGGTTGTATCTCTGTTTTCATTTGTTTCCATAAATTTCTTTATTTCTTCTCTAATTTCTGCTCTTACCCATTCATCATTTAATAGTGTATCATGCAATCTCCATGTATTTGAACAATTTCTTTTGAGTTTCCTGTTGTTGATTTCTACTTTTATTCCACTGTGGTCTGAAAAGATGCAAGGAATTATATTACATCTTTTGAATTTGCTGGTACTTTCTTTGTATCCCAGGATGTGGTCTATTTTGGAGAAGGTTCCATGGGCTGCTGACAAGAATGTGTATTCTGTAGTTCCTGGCTGAAATATTCTGTAAATATCTATTAGGTCCATTTGTTTTATGGTTTTCTTTAGTTCTAAAGAGTCTTTACTCATCTTTTGCCTTGAAGATTGATCCAGTGGTGTGAGAGCCATATTAAAGTCTCCCAGAATTATTGTATTTGGGTCTACTTGGGATCTTATGTCCAGAAGGGTTTGTTTTACAAATGTGGTTGTACCCACATTTGGGGCATAAATATTTACTATCATTATATCTTCTTGGTGTATTGTTCCTTTTAATAAAAGGAAGTGCCCTGATTTATCTCTTTTGATGTGTTTTAGTTTAAAGTCTGTTTTGTTGGATATCAGGGTTGCTACCCCTGCTCTTTTTTGGTCACAGTTGGCATGGTATATCTTTTTCCATCCTTTCACTTTCAGTCTGTGAATGT
The DNA here is from genome assembly GCF_963383645.1 of Muscardinus avellanarius. Taxonomy (NCBI): domain Eukaryota; kingdom Metazoa; phylum Chordata; class Mammalia; order Rodentia; family Gliridae; genus Muscardinus; species Muscardinus avellanarius. Next base: position 64,737,741 of record NC_137794.1, on the reverse strand, counting down.
CTTTGGCTGTAAGGTGAGTTTCTTGCAAACAGCATATATTTGGATTATGTTTTTTAATCCATATTGCAAGTCTATATCTTTTGATTGGTGAGTTAAGTCCTTTGACATTAAGAGATATTATTGAAATATGATTTTTATTTTCTGCCATTTTGTGTTCTGTCTACTATTGGGTGCTTTGGTCTTTCTTCTTTACTTAAATGGCCCACTTATTAACTTCCTCTCTTCTCTGATTCTGAAGTCTGCTTCTTTTTTCTTCTTCATGGTTTATTTCTTTAAGAATTTTCTCGCGCCGGGCGTGGTGGCGCACGCTTGTAATCCCCGCGCTTGGGAGGCGGAGACAGGAGGATCACGCAGGTTCGAAGCCAGCCTTGCTGGCTTAAGAGACCCTGTTTCCAAAACTAAAAAAAAATAGGTCTGGGAGTGTAGCCCGGATAGAAGGGCTTCCAGGAACCCCAGTACCACCAAAAAAAAAAAAAAAAAAAAAAAAAAAAAAAGAATTTTCTCTAGTGTTGGCTTTGAATTCATGAATTTTTTTTTAAGATTCTGTTTATCTTGAAACACTTTTGTTTCTCCATTGATTTTGAATAGTAGTTTTGCTGGATAAAGTAATTTTGGTTGGAAGTTATTTTTTCCAGGGTCTGAATCACATCGTACCAGTCTCTCCTAGCATTCATGACCTGGGTTGTATAGTCTGGGGTGATTCTTATTGTTTTGCCTCTATATGTCACCCGTCCTTTTGTTCTCACTGCTTTTAAGATTCCTTCCTTGGCCTCTATGTTGGTCAGTTTGGGTATGATGTGTCGTGGGGAGGTCCTTCTTTGGTCCTGTCTCAATGGAGTTCTGTATGCCTCTTGGACATGAAGATCCAAGTCTCTTTCCATGTTTGTAAAATTCTCTGAAATTATTTCTTTGAAGAGATTACGGATGCCCTTGGTCTGTACCTCTATCCCTTCTTCAATACCTATCATCCGTAAGTTAGGACACTTCATATTATCCCATATTTGCTTGATGTTTAGGTTTTGTTGCTGTAAAGATTTCTGTATATCGCTGACCGTGTTTTCAGTTTTGGATGTACTGTCTTCTAACATTGATATTCTGTTTTCCAGTTCATCTAATCTTTCAGAATTTCTTTTTCTTTCTTTTTTTTTTTTTTTTTTTTTTTTTTTTTAGTGGTACTGGGGGTGGAACTGAGAGGCTTTCTACCTCCAGGCTATACTCCCAGACCTTTTTTATATTTTATTTGGAAAAAGGGTCTCACTAAGTTGCTGAGAGCCTCACTAAGCAGCTGAGGCTGGCTTCGAACCTATGCGATCCACCTGTCTCAGCCTCCTAAGCGTGGAGATTACAAGCATGCACCACCACACCCGATTTTGAACAAAAGTTTAAATAGTTAAAATAATTATCATTATAATATAAATATATATTATAAAGCCACACCCAGCTTCAGAATTTCTTTCTATTGTTGTCTTCATTTCACTTATTGACTCTTTCATTTCATTTCAGACCTCTTTCTGATTCTTTCTTAGTGTTTTTAACTCATCTTTCATCTCCTCTAGACTTGTTTTAAATCCTTTCATCATATTGTAAATCAAGATTCAGAACTCCCCTTCTTGCATTTCTTGTAGGTCAGTATTTGTGAATTCTGTTGTTTCTCCACTATTCCTGGTTCTCATATTTTCAAAGTTCTCAGTCCTTTTCTGTTGTCTTCCCATTGATTGTGGGTATTGTGTATAGACCAGTCTTAGTAGTAGGAATTTAGAAGAGTCAACAGGTAAGCAGTACTTTTTCGAGTGTTGAGGATTGGGTGATGGTGGAGTAGCTAGGGTGATGGGTGTAGGAGTCGGGTAAGGTAGAGAATAAAATTAGGTTGTGGAAGAATTTAAGTATAATGGGGTTGAATCAGGTTGAGAAGGGGAGAAGGTTAGATTGTAGGACTCTTGTATTTATCAGAATATTTAAGTATGGAGGTGTGAGAAACTGTGTGTTAAAGAAAGAGCTGCAGTTAGGGGACAAGGGGAAAGATTTGAAGGAAGCTAGTTGATAGTCTGAATTGTAGACATTTGTAGAGAGAATGGGGGAAAAGCTCACACACAGATGGATAAAGTAACAAAATAATGTAGAAAGACTATTATACATCAAATATAAACAGCAACAGCGACAAAACAATAATGGACCACCAGAAGAGAACAAGAAGGGTTAAGAGAGTAAACAGGATAAACATAAGGCAAAATAAAACAACCTAGCAACCATGTGATATGAAGTGAAAGATCCAAACAAACAAGAAACCCAAATAAAAGTAAAAAAAGAAGAAAAAAAGGAAGAACCCCCCAAAAAACGGAAAAACTGAAAAAAGGACCCAGAAACCAAAAAAAGAGAAAAAAAAGAAAAAAAACAATTAAACAAAAATTGGCAACAAAAAAGAAGAAAATAAAAAATTAAAATTTTAAAAAATTAAAAAAATTTAAAAAGAGAGAAGGAAACAGTCCTACTATTTTACTAACATACGGTGTGGCCCTGTGCAAGTGTAATGCCTAAGTGCCCTTGCTGTGTCAGTGGGGTTGAAGGTTATCCCCTGTGCAGACACTGGTACCCTCAGTTGTCGCAGTGTCTAATGACACTCGCTGTGTACCCACTGGCTCCCGTGATTCATCTGAGCGCGAGCTGTTACCTGGCAGCCCAGTCTGAAGCTCTGACGGGCTGGCAGTTCTTCCATATCTGGTTCTCCGGGGGGATGGCAGGTCTATGTCGGGGACCCTGCAGGTCTCCCAGTGTCTCTGTGGGTGCCTCTTCTGTTGCGCCACTCAGGGGTTCAGCTAATCTCAAAGTTTGGGATGTTAAAGCTCTATGATCACTTTCAGACTCTTAGACAGTTCACAGGGCTGCCAGTGTTGACATTTCCCAAAATCTTTTTTGGGTCGGCGGCTCGATATGGCACCTTTTGTGGGTGTTGCAGACACTCTCACAGGTCAAAATTACTGGATTTTTTCTGCAGTAGTCCCAGAGTCTGTTTTGCGAGGTAAATTGGGCTGGGCCGCGCCTTCTCATGGCTGTGCCTTGGATCGTCTGGATGGGACTGCGAGGGTTTGGGCTCGGGCTGGGTCTAGGCTGGGGTCAGAGGTGGTAGCAGCCCAGGGGGCGCTATGGGGAGCGGAGCCTGAGCCTTGGGCCCGTGGCCACTTACCCGCAGCGGGTGGTCTGGTGCGGAGGTGACTTGGCTCGCTGACACCCTGAGTCCCCGAAAGACTTTTCCTTTTGGATTTTGTTGCCACGTTGGTGTAAGTCAGGTCCCAGGACTACGGTTTGGGCAGACAGCCCGTGCTGGCGCCGGTGGCCACGCTGTGGCTGCAGCAGATCCGATACTTGACCTTTTTTTCCCCCACAGTTTAGGGTTCCTGGATTTCTTCCGCCGAGGTTCCTGGATCAGTTTTGGTTTCTGAGATATATTTGTTTTGTTGGTTAAGACACTGCTTTCTCGGTAGGTGAACTTTATTTATTTCAACTACAGAGAGGTGCTGTGTCCCTCAGTCGCCATTTTGAATCTCTTCCCTGTTTTGTTTTTGTTTTTGTTTTTGTTTTTTGCAGTACTGAGAATTGAACCCAGGAGCATTCTAACTCTGAGTTACACCCCCAGTTCTATTTTTTTATCCTTTATTTGGAAACAGGGCCTTACTAAGTTGCAGAGAGCCTCACAAAGTAGCTGAATCTGGCCATGAACTGACAATCCTCCTGTCTCAGTCTCCCAAGTGCTGGGATAACAAACATGCACCACCTCGCCTGGCTCCCAACCTTTTTTGTGTGTGTGTGTGTGTGGTACTGGGGTAGAATTCAGGGGCATTTTATCTCTGAGCTACAGCCCCAGCCCTAATTTCTATTCTTACTTAAAACAGGGTCTCACTGAGTTGCAAAAGGCCTCACTAAGTAGTAGCTGAGGCCGTCCTGGAACCGCAATCCTCCTGTCTCAGCCTCCCAAACGCTGGGATTACAAGCGTGCACCACCACGCCTGGCTTCCCCAACCTTATTAATTAATTTATTTATTAATTAACTTTTGTGGTACTAGGGATTGAACCAGAGACATTCTACCTCCAAGCTACACCCCCAGCCCTATTTTTTATTCTTTATTTTGAAACAAGATCTCACCAGGTTGTGGAGGGCCTAAGTAGTTGAGGCTAGCTGAAAACCTGGGATCTTTAGTACTTGGGAGGCTGAGACAGGAGGATCGTAGATTCAAGGACAGCCTCAGCCAGTGATACTCTCATCAACCTAGCAAGACCCTGTTTCAAAATAAAAATAAAAGAGAGCTGGAGGTGTAGCTTGGAGGTAGAATGCCTCTGGGTTCCATCCCTAGTACCACACACAGATAAACACCCACATCCACACACACACCCAAAAGTGTGCCAGGCATGATGTCACACACTTGTAATCCCAGATACTGGGGACATTGAGACAGGAAGAGCTTGGGTTCAAGTCCAGCCTGGGCAACTTAGTGAGATTCTGTGTCATAACAAAAGAAAAAAAAAAAAAGATTGGTAGAATATCCCTATGTTTAATCCCTGGTACCTTAAAACAGCAACAACAAAAAACGACAAACCCAAGTTGGGCGTTGTGGTGCACACCCGTAATCCCAGTATTTGGGAGACAGAGACAGGAAGTTGCAGGTGCTTAGCCAGCCTCAGCCTCAGCAACCTACAGATACCCCTCTTCTTTCCTTTTTTTTTTTTTTTTTTTTTTTTGTGTGTGTGTGTGTGTGTGTGTTGGGGGTTGAACCTAGGGACATTCTAACTCAGAGCTACACCCTTGCCCTATTTCATTTTTTTTTTTTAATTTTTTTATTTTTTGCAGTACTGGGGATGGAACCCAGGGGCATTCTACCTCCAAGCTACACCGCCAGCCTTACTTTTTATTCTGTATTTTGAAACAGGGTCTCACTAAATTGCAAAGGGCCTAAGTAGCTGAGGCTGTCTGTGAACTGAGATCCTACTGTCTCAGCCTCCCAAATGCTGGGATTACAAGCTTGTGCCACCACAGCCAGGTATTTTTTATTTTGAAACAGAGTTTCACTAAGTTGCAGAGAGCTTCACTAAATTGCTGAGGCTGGCCACAAATTGGCCATCCTCCTGGCTCAGCCTTCCAAGTACTGGGAATCCTAGTGTGTGCCACCACGCTCAGTGAGACCGTGTTTCAAAATAAAAATAAAATAAAGCTGGGGTGTAACTTGAAGATACAATGGCTCCGAGTTCATTCCCTAGCAACACACATACACACACACACACACACACACACACACACACACACACCTAAAAGCCCCAAATTTGTTTAGAGACACTCCAAAGTCGAGTTCAATGTGCTAACGGAAGGGAGTCAACAGAAGTTCTTCATGGAAACCATAAAGCGTGTAAGAGCCATTCATGGGAAAGAGGATTTGGCAGCTGCGCACACACGGGGTGACTTGGAACCGGTAGCTTTCCTGTAGATATTCAGGTATGGGAAGATGAGACCTTGGATAAGGCAGTGACTGAGGGAAAGAAAAGAAGAGGTCGAGACATTCCAGCTGAAAAAGTAATAAGAATTGGCTGTCTGCCTAAGTGGAGAGGCCAGTGAGAGGAGGAAGCTGGAAAAGAGTTTTCCAATTATGAGCCCGAGAGTCAGTTCAGAAGAATGGCATTGGCAACATGAGGTAGCTTGCCCCAGTCGCTCTGTGCAAACATAAAAGACAATTAACCAGGCCAGCGGTTCTCAGAGTGGTTCCCAGACCACTGTAGTCAGCATTCGCTGGGATTTGGTTAGAAATGCAAATTTTCAGGCCCTACCTGAGTCACTAACTTAGAAACCCTGGGATATGCCCAACAATTGATTGTTTAAGCTCTCCAAGTGATCCTGAGACACATTTTGTTGTTGTTGTTGTTGTTGTTATTGTTATTTAATTTAATTTTTATTTTTATTTTACTGGAGATTGAACCCAGGGGGCATCCTACCTCTGAGGTACATCCCCAGCTCTAATTTTTTTTTTTTTTTTTTTTTTTTGCAATTCTGGGGATGGAACCCAGGGGCATTCTACCTCCGAGAGACACCCTGGGCCCTATTTTTTATTCTTTATTTTGAAACAGGGTCTCACTGAGTTGCAAAGACCTCACTAAGTAGTAGCTGAGGCTGTCCTTGAACAGTAATCCCCCTTTCTCAGCCTCCGAAATGCTGGGATTACAAGGTTGCACCACCACGCCCGGCCCTATTTTTATTTTTATTTTTTATTCTTTATTTTGAAGCAGGGTCTCACTAAGTTGTAGAGGGTCTCACTAAGTAGCTGAGTCTGGCCTCGAACCTGTGATCCTACTGTCTCAGCCTCCCAAGTACTGGGATTATAAGTGTGCACCACTCCACCGGGCTTTTATTTTTGTTTTGAAACAGGGTCTCTCTAGGCTGATGAGAGTCTCACTACTTGCTAAGGCTGTCCTTGAACCAGTGATCCTTCTGTCTCAGCCTCTCAAGTACTGGGATTATAAGCATAAGCCACCATGACTAGTTTCTCCTCACCCCACCCTTTTTTGAAACAGGGTCTTACTAAATTGTGAAGGCAATCCTCAAACTTGCAAGCCTTCTGTCTCCGCCTTCCAAGTACTTGGGATTGATTACAGGCGTGGACCACTATGTGAATCTTTGATGCACATATTTTTTTCTTTTGCGAGTCTGAGGATGGAACCCAGGGGCATTAGACCTCTGAGCTACATCCCCTGGTCTCAACCTCCCAAATGCTGGGATTACAAGCGCGTGCCACCACGCCCGGCTTGATGCACATTTTTTAACATACAATAAAGGAAAAAGAAAGAAAGAATGAAAGAAATGGAGAAAGGGAGGGAAAAAGAAGGAAATTGCACTGGAATATTCAGAGAGAATCAGTCTGTGCACTGTGGGGAGAGAAGCTGAAAGTTGATTACAGAGAGATTAGGAGTAAACTGGAATTATGGGTAAGCGAGGCTATGACTAAACGAGGCGACTGGGAGTCCCAGGGACAGGGCGCAGTGACGCACGCCCTTGGGCTGGAGAGTGCGGGTGCCTGTGCTGCCCAGCCTCACTGTACACAGTCTCCAGGGCGCGTGGCACTTGTCCACTGCATGTTCATTTCTGTTCCCAGCTAAAGTCCAACCATACTTCTATTCTTAGGTTCCTGTGATACTCGTATCTTCTTTATTATCTTTTATATTCTTAAAATAGACTTCCCATTATTTAAGATAGCCTGATTCTGTGCATCTGTGTTCCTAAAACATGAAAAGCAGATTAGCTCCAAAGTAGATTGAACAAAAGTTTGGTTTTTTTTTGTTTGTTTGTTTGTTTTTGTTTTTTTGGTGTTACTAGGGGGTGGAACCCAGAGACTTTCTACCTCTGGGCTATACTCCCAGACCTCTTTTATATTTTATTTGGAAACAGGGTTTCACTATTTGCTGAGAGCCTCAGTAAGTAGCTGAGGCTGGCTTCGAACCTGTGCGATCCTCCTGTCTCAGCCTCCCAAGCGCGGGGATTACAAGCGTGTGCTACCACTCCCAGCTTTGAACAAAAGTTTAAATAGTTAAAATAATTATAATTTTTTAATTATGGGCATTTAGTCGGGTGTGGTGGTGCAAGCTTGTAATCCCAGCATTCGAGAAGCTGAGACTGGAGGATGGCAGTTCACAGACAGCCTCAACTATTTAGTGAAGCCCTCAGCAACTTAGTGAGAGCCTGTTTCAAATTAAAGAATTAAAAAAAAAAAAACTAGAGCAGGGGGTGTAGGTTGGAGATCAAATGCCCCGGGTTCCATCCCCCCAGACCTAAAAAAAAAAAATGTATATATATATATATGTGTATATATATATATATACATATATATACATTTTTTATATATACATATATATATACATTTTTAATTCATTTTAAAAATAAAATTTACTGCTGAGCATGGTGGCACACGCTTGTAATCCCAGCATTTGGGAGGCTGAGACAGGAGGATCACAGTTCCCAGATAGCCTCAGCTAATACTTAGTGAAGCCCTTTGCAACTCAGTGAGACCCTGTTTCAAACTAAGAAATAAAAAATAGGGCTAGGACCTGGGCGTGGTGGTGCACGCTTGTAATCCCAGCATTCAGGAGGCTGAGACTGGAGGATCACGGTTCGCAGATAGCCTTAGCTACTTAGTGAGGCCCTCTGCAACTCAGTGAGACCAGGTTTCAAAATAAAGAATAAAAAATAAGGCAGGGGGTGTAGCTTGAAGGTCAAATGCCCCTGGGTTCTATCCCCAGACCTGCAAAAAAAAAAAAATAATAATAAGGCTAGGAATCCCAGCATTTGGGAGGCTGAGACTGGAGGATCATGGTTCACAGACACCCTCAGCTACTTAGTGAGGCCCTCTGCAACTTAGTGAGACCCTGTTTCAAAATAAAGATTAAAAAAATAGGGCAGGGATGTAGCTTGGAGGTAGAATGCCCCTGGGTTCCATTCCCAGTACCACCAAAAAATATATAAATAAATAAAATAAATCACCAAGGCTGGCTTCGAATCTACAATCCTCCTTTCTCAGCCCCCCAAGTACCAGGACTATAGGTATGTGCCACCACGTCTGCCTAAGAATAATAATAATAATAATAATAATAATAATAATAATAACAACAACAACAATAATTGCTATTATTATTATTATTATTTGATACTGGAGATTGAATCCAGGGTCCTTCTACCTCTGAGCTTCACCTCAGCCATATTTATTATTTTTTATTATTATTATTATTATTATTATTATTATTTATTGTGTGGGGTGTGTGTGTGTGTGTGTGTGTGTGTTTGTGTGTTACTGGGGATGGAACCCAGGGTCATTCTACCTTTGAGCTATATTCCCAGCCTGATTTTTGTTGTTGTTGTTCGGTACTGGGGATGGAACCACCCAAGAGCATTCTACCTTCCAGCTACACTCCCATCCATATTTTTTTTATTCTTTATTTTGAAACAGAGTTTCACTGAGTTGTAAAGGACTTCACTAAGTAGTTGAGGCTGTCTGTGAACCAGGATCCTCCTGTCTCAGCCTCCTGAATGCCGGGATTACAAGTGTGCGCCACCATGCCCAGCTCCTAGCCATATTTCTTTATTTATATTTTATTTTAATTTTCGGTACTGGAGATTGAATCCAGGGGCCTTATACCTCCAAGCTATACCCCAGCCTTATATTTTAATTCTTGATTTTGAATAGGGTCTCAGAAGTTGCAGAAGGCCTCACTAAGTAGCTGAGGCTGGCCACAAACCTGTGATCTTCCTGTCTCAGCTTCCCGAGTACTGGAATTACAAGTGTGCGCCACGACGCCCGGCTTTTATTGTTATTGTTAATCCTTCTAGGTTGATGAGAGTCTCAGTACTTGCTGAGGCTGGCTTCAAACCTTCGATCCTCCTGTCTCAGCCTCCCAAGTACTGGGATTACAGGCAAGCATCACCACACTCTGTTCAAGAATTACTTTTTGGTGAAATGTGTTCACTGTTCCCCTTGAAAAACCACTCAACCATTTGCAAAATTAGCTATCAGTTTTTACACTCAGATTGATAGTTGGAGGTCTTTATTATTTTGGTTATGTTGAAGACTGAACCCAGGGCCTCACACATACTAGGCAAGTGCTCTGCCAATGAGCTACAGTGTGTGTGTGTGTGTGTGTGTGTGTGTGTGTGTGTGTGTGTGTGTGTGTTGAAAGGGAATGAACTCACAGGCAGTCTACCCCTGAGCTCTTTATTTTATTTTGAGACAAGGTCTCTTAATTTGCTCAGGCTAGCTGTGAACTTGTGATCTTTCTGTCTCACCCTCACTGGTCACTGAGATTACAGGCATGTGCCACCATGCCAAGAAGTACTATTACTTCTGTAACTGGTATGTTTCTTGACCTTTCTTTCTTTCTCTCAGCCCCAATCCAGGTCTAAACTTCCCACCCTTTATGTCTATGTCTTCTGTGTTTAACATCTTTATGTTTTTGTTTTCTAATTTTTTATGTTTCATATTTTATTTAAAATAAAAATTGTAGTTTGGGCACACTGGTGCATGCCTATAATCCCAGTGCTTGGAAAGCTGAGCCGGGAGGATCATATAGGCCAAGGGGAGGTAATTTAGCAAGACCCAACTGTTAGCAAATGAGGTAGCGGATTACCTGGTGGTGCATGTCAATTACCTTAGACAAAGCCCTAACAGCTCATGGGGTAGTAAGAGTTGAATTAGAAGCAACTCCACATTCCTTTCCACCCTGCCACCGCCTATACCATTTTGTTTTCTTTTTTTTCTTCTTGAAGATGGAACCCAGGGGCATTCTACCTCTGAGCTACACTCCCAGCCCTATTTTTTAGTCTTTATTTTGAAACAGGGTCTCATTGAGTTGCTAAGAGCCTCACTGAGCAGCTGAGGCTGTCTGCAAACTATGATCCTCCTGTCTCAGCCTTCCAAATGCTGGGATTACAAGTATGCACCACCACACCCTGCAGATGAGACCCTGTTTCAAAATAATTAAAATAGGGCTGGGGGTCTAGCTCAAAGCTAGAATGCCCCAGATTCAATTCCCAGTACTAACACACACACACACACACACACACACACACACACACACACACACACACATTTATTTGCTTAAATAACTTGTTGTATAATTAATGTTTTATTATCAATGTATTTGAAGAAAGGAAGTAAAAGAGCCAGCTGGGGTGGCGCACATTTGTAATCCTAGCACTCGGGAGGCTAGAACAGGAGGATTGCAGGTTCAAGGACAGTCTCGGCCAGTAGTGATGCTCTCATCAAATTAGTGAGACCTTGCTTCAAAATAAAAATAAAGTATAACTGATGGTGTAGCTCAGAGGTAGAATGTCCCTGGGCTCAATCTCCAGTGCCCATACACATACACAAAAGAAGAGAAGGAAGGGAAGAAGGAGAGAAAGAAAGAGATAAAGAAAAATAAAGAAAGCAAAAGAAAGAGAAGAGAAGGAAGGAAGGAATAAAGAAGAAAGGAAGTGAAAGTTCTAAGAACAAAACTGTCAGGGCTCCATGGCAGAATTCTTGCTGCAAGGCCCTTGGTTCAATACCCAGCTCCAAGGGGAAAAAAACTGTCAGGATTAGAGTGTTACAGATGTTTTAATTTCTATGGCCATTTGGCATGAGTCAGAATAGAGCAACCTTATCAGACTTCACACCCTTCCTTCTCAGCCACCCTCTCAGCCTGTGCCCCAAGAGCACAGATCTGCTCAAAGCCCACATCCTGCCTCCGTTCTTCTGGCCACTATCCTCTGGTCCCCCCGCTGACCTTTGAGTCTCTATTCTTGCCCATTACCTCTTTTGCTCCAAAAAAACCATTGAGAAGAATACTTGCCTAACACGTATGATGCCCTGGGTTCAATCTCTAGTCCCCCCAGTAAAAAGGGGGGATCAAAAACATATTCAATATGCCGGGCGTGGTGGCGCACGCTTGTAATCCCAGCATGCGGGAGGCTGAAACAGGAGAATCACACAGGTTCGAAGCCAGCCTCAGCTACTTAGTGAGGCTCTCAGCAACTTAGTGAGACCCCTGTTTCCAAATAAAATATAAAATAAATCTGGGAGTATGGCCTGGAGGTAGAAAAGCCCCTGGTTTCCACTCCCAATACCACACACACACACACACACACACACACACACACATATTCAATATTCATTCATTCAACCCATGACTGTAAATCATACTGCTTGCACTGTGCTTTATATTTGTTAGAGTATGTCTTTTTAAATTTAATTTTAATTTTAATTTTAATTTAATTAATTAATTTATTTATTTTGCCATACTGGAGATGGAACCCAGGGGCATTCTATCTCTGAGCTACACCCCAGACCTATTTTTTATTCTTTATTTTGAAACAGGGTCTCACTGAGTTGCAAAAGGCCTCAGTAAGTAGCTGAGGCTGTCCTCGAAACATGATCCTCCGATCTCAGCCTCTCAAGTACTGGGATTACAAGCATGTGCCACCATGCCCGGCGTATGTCTGTTTTTTTAAGTACTTTGAGTTAATTTGTCTTGGCTTCTGTATATAGTGTTGGGTGTTTGTTAAGACTGTTGATTGAAGCCAGGCGTGGTGGTACATGCTTGTAATCCCAACATTCAGGAAGCTGATGGAACCAGGGACATTCTACCTCCGAGCTATACCCCCTGCCCTATTTTTTATTCTTTATTTTGAAACAGGGGGCTCACTAAGTTGTAAAGGGCCTCAATAAGTAGCTGAGGCTGTCCATGAACTGCGATCCTCCTTTCTCAGCCTCTCAAATGCTGGGATTATAAGCGTGTACCACCAGGCCCGACTGTCACTGAATTATTTAAATGAATTTATGTATATTTTATTTAGCCTCTTCACTAAAAATAGAGATTCCTTCAGGGCAGGGACCAGTATCTGAACTATGCCCCTCTATTTTTGGTAGTGGGAATTTAACCCAGGATCTTGTCTGTTGAAGCACGTGCTCTGCTACTGAGTCACACTCCCAGCCTTGAACCCTATCTAGTCTAGACACAGAGACCTTAGAATTGATAAATTGTGCCAGGCTCAGCGACACAGGCCTGTGATCTCAGCTACTGGGGAGGCTGAGACAAGGAGAATCATAAATTTTGGGCCAGCCTGGGCTCATGACACCCTGTCTCAAAATAAGAAAATAAATAAGGGTTGGGAATGTAACTTAGTGGTAGGGTGTCCCTGGGTTCAGTCCCCAGGACCACACACACACACACCACAGACACAGACACAGACACACACACACACAAACACACACACTGAGTTAATACAGTTATAAATTCACAGTTGTTATTTAATAAATGCTTCTTGAGTAGGGGAATAAATTGAGAAGGTGAAAAAAGCAAGGAAATATGCTTTTCCTTAGGGAAAAAGAACCCTCTTTTCCTAAGTCAGCATTCTCAGTAGAGAACGCGATCGTCTCTAATAGAAATGTGTGAGACGCAGCTGGGCGCGGTGGCGCACACCTGTGATGCCAGTACTTGGGAGGCCGAGACAGGAGGATCACAGGTCTGAGGCCGGAGTGGAACTTAGCAAGATCTTGTTCAAAATAAAAAAATAAAAAGTCCTTGAGCTGGGCGTGGTGGCGCACGCCTGTAATCCCCGCGCTTGGGAGGCTGAGACAGGAGGATCACACGGTTCGAAGCCAGCCTCAGCTGCTTAGTGAGGCTCTCAGCAACTTAGTGAGACCGTTTCCAAATAAAATGTAAAAAAAGGTCTGGGAGTATAGCCCAGAGGTAGAAAGCCTCTGGGTTCCACCCCCAGTGCCACCAAAAAAGAAGAAAAAAAAAGAGAAAAAGTCCTGGGGGTATAGTTCAGAAGTAAATACCACTGGGTTTCTATCCCCAGTAATATATACATACATACACACATACACATGTATGTACACCCGGCCAGAAATACACACTTTTAATAAGTGTCTCATGTGATTCTGATGCTTTCTTAAGTTTGAGCACTATGCTAAAAATAAGGTAAGAATAATAAATATAAGGTGGATTCCTGAAGGTAGCTACTCAGCAGTTAGGACCCTGAACCCTGGAGCCAGACTTCCTAGGTTCATCAGACTTCACCACTGACCAGATGTCTGCTCTAGGCTTGCTGTTTAACTCTCCTGTGCCTCCGTTTTCTCACCTACAACATGAGAAGAACAACGCCAGGTGTGGTGGCGCTCGCTTGTAATCCCAGTACTCGGAGGCTGAGACAGCAGGATCAACGGGTTGAGACCAGCCTCAGAGGCATAGTGAGACTCTCACTAACCTAGCAAGCCCTGTTTCCAAACAAAATCATTAAAAGGGCTGGCAAAGTAGCTTAGTGGTAGGACACCCTGGGTTCAATCCCCAGTAAAACACACACACACACACACACACACACACACACACACGCATACACACACACACAAAAGTATACAAAATGGGAAGAATAATTTAACTACCTCATAAGATTATTGTGAGCACTAAATGACCCACAGGTGTAACATGCTTAGAACTAAGCCTGGCACAGTGTAAAGACTATGAAGATGTTTGCCATTTGCAGAATTTTAGGTGTCCGCTTTCCAACAAAACAGCACGTGTGTGTATAAAGCCTGATATATTGCTGAAAACTCAACCCATGGAGTTTGTCTTTTCTCCTCTGTTTGAGAGAAGCTGGCACTTCAACCCAGGATATTTCTTTATTGCAAGGTCAAATTGAACAAAGAAAACTAAGATCTTCGCCACAGGCTGATGAGCCAGAGGATCAGTATTCAATCCTCTGTACAGCTTCCCCGTAATTAAAAAATCATATAAAAAGGGCAGGGATTTAAATGAGCCTAACACGTTTTCTCACTTACCAGAAAGTGTTGGGTAGCTATGAAGGATAACAAAGCACAAAGCTCATTGTGGCAACAATCCTTGGGCCAAGTCATCACCTGCCCCAAGTCTGTGGAGACCATGTTCATCCCGGGGCCTCTTCCTCCTTCCTCCTCCTGTCTCCAGGAGATTTGCTGGCCTCTGATAGATGGGAAACATTTCCAAGACCACACCAGAGAGTACATAACGCCCTGGCCCCAGCCTTCCTAGAGTGAGGAGCTTGGGCACCTGCCCACTTGAGAACTGGGCCTGAGACATCTGTGCCTGGGAGGTACAGGACAGTTTTTCCACAATGGGTCCTTGTTGGTGTTTGAATCTGGACTGGATATAATTACTTGACTCTTAAAATTAGGCTTTCTTCTTAACTGTGCAATGTTACTTAAGATTAGAGTTTTAGAGCTGGGTGTGGTGGCACACGCTCGTAATCCCAGCATTTGGGAGACTGAGACTGGAGGATCGCGGTTCGCGGCCAGCCTCAGCTACTTACTGAGGCTCTTTGCAATGCAGTGAGACCCTGTTTCAAAATAAAGAATAAGCCTGGTGTGGTGGCGCACGCTTGTAATCCCCGCACTTGGGAGGCTGAGACAGGAGGATCACACAGGTTCGAAGCCAGCCTCAGCTACTTAATGAGGCTCTCAGCAACTTAGTGAGACCCTGTTTCAAAATAAAGTATAAAAAAGGTCTGGGAGTATAGCCCGGAGGTAGAAAGCCTCTGGGTTCCACCCCAGTACCATCAAAATAAAAAATAAAAAATAAATAGATTGGAGATGTAGCTTGGAGGTATAATGCCCCTATGTTCCATCCCCAGTACCTCAAAATAAAGAATAAAAAATAGGGCAGGAGGTGGGGGTGTAGCTCAGAGGTCGAATGTTCCTGGGTTCTATCCCCAGACCTGCAAAAAAAAAAAAAAAAAAAAAAAGTTGTATTTCCTTGTTTGTGAAAAGGAACTTAAAATAGAATGTTGGTAGCCAGGCATAGTGACACAGCAACATGTAATCCCAGCATTTGGGAGGCTGAGGCTGAGACAGGAGGATCACGATTCACACACAGCCTCAGCTACTTCTTAGTGAGGCCTTTTGCAACTCGGTGAGACCCTGTTCAAAATAATAAAATAAAAAATAAAAAGTAGGGCTGTCAATGTAGCTTGGAGGTAGAATGGAGGTAGAATGCCTTGGGGGGTTCCATCTCCAGTGACACACACACACACACACACACACACACACACACACACACACACAAATAGGGCTCAGGAGCCCGGCATGGTGGTGCATGCTCATAATTCCAGCATTCAGGAGGCAGAAACCTGAAGATCATGGTTCGTGGACAGCCTCAGCTACTTAGCGAGGCCCTTCGCAACTCAGTGAGACCCTGTTTTGAAACTAAAAAGACTAAAAAATAGGGCTGGAGGTGTAGCTTGAGGTACAATGTCTGTGGGTTCCATCCCTAGTACCACAAAATAAAATAAAATAAATAAAATAAAATAGGGCTCAGGGTGTAGCTCTGAGGTAGAAGGCCCCTGGATTCCATGCCAGCACCCACACCACACACACATACACAGACATACACTGGGGGTGTAGCTCAGAGGTAAAATGCCCGTGGGCTCAATCCTTAATACTACAAAAAAAAAAAAAAAAGAAAAAGAAAAGTAAGTTTCAGACATGATGACCTTCTAACCTTAATTCTTAACTGGAAAAATGTACTGTACCCAGTGACTGTAGAGTAATCTAGTATCGGTCTTTTCAGCAACACCCACTCAGCTAGATAATAATCATTGTTGATAGCATCATTTTTAAATTCTAGCATCTTCTGACTTGAACAATGGTAGATAAAAATCTAGCTGTAAGAACAATTAATATAGTCTTTTAGCTCAATAGATAATTGCTTAAGAGCACCAGTACTCTGGTGGATTAAAGAAGAAAACATATCCATATTTTGCTCATCCGAAAATTGTCAAGATCAACAAAAGATATCTTTTCCCTCGGCCTTCCCTTATACTCTAAAGCATTTTCCTTCAGAGTGAGAAAAGAAACTGAACTAAAATTGTGTTTGTTTCTAGATGAAGGATGAAAAGATCAATTCAGAGATCTAAAATGAGCATTTTACTGGGCATGGTAGTGCACACCTGTAATCCCAGTACTTGAGAGGCTGAAACAGGAGGATTATAGGTATGAGGCCAGCCTCAGCAACTTAGTGAGATCCAGTTTCGAAACAAAAAATAAGCCAGGCGTGGTGGCGCACACTTGTAATCCCAGAGTTTGGAAGGCTGAGACAGGAGAATTACACTGGTTTGAAGCCAGCCCCAGCTACTTAGTGAGGCTCTCAGAAACTTAGTGAGACCCTGTTTCCAAATAAAATATAAAACAGGTCTGGGAGTGTAGCCTGGAGGTAGAAAAGCCCCTGGGTTCAACCCCAGTACCGCACACACACACAAAAGAAATAGGGCAGGGGTATGCTTTGGAGATAGAATGCCTCTGAGTTCAATCTCCAGTACATCAGTACCTAAATAAATAAAAACTATTTAATCAACTAAAATGACACTTTTGTTTTGTGGTACTGGCTGAGGATTAAACCCAGGCAGGTTCTATCTCCCAGTTAACCCCAGGCCTATTTTATTTTTTATTTAGAAACAGGGTCTTTAAGTTGCTGAGAGCCTCACTGAGTTGCTAAAGCTGGCTCCAAACCTGCAATCCTCCTGTCTCAAATACTGGGACTATAGGCATGTGCCACCACGCCTGGCTTTAAAATGAGCAGTTCTGAACTCTGAGAATTCAGTTTGGTCTTCACTAGTTTCACTGCAGCCAGGCGCGGTGGCACACTCTTGTAATCCCAGCATTTGGGAGGCTGAGAGCAGAGGATCGCAGTTCACGGACAGCCTCAGCTACTTAGTGAGGCCCTCTGCAACTCAGTGAGACCCCGTTTCAAAATTAAAAAAAACAGGGCAGGGGGTGTAGCTCGGAGGTCGAATGCTCCTGGGTTCATCCCCTGACCCGCAAAAAAAAAAAAAAAAAAAAAAGTTTCATTGCGGCATTACCTTGTTAGCTGTTTCACATTGTGTTGTAGTTTTAATGAAATTGGAGGGTATAAAATAAATATTGAACTAAGAAAAAGAAAATTAAAAAAAAAAAAACAAAGAGGTTCTCCTTCATTAACATCTACTCCATTCACTTGAAGTACTCATCACCATGAATACATTCTATTCAGATGCCCATGTGGGTCCTGATTCCCCTGACCCCAGTAACCACAGACTTCGTGAGGTATAGCGTAGGTACGGTGGTGCATGCATATCATCCCAGTAGTTGGGAGACTGGGACAGGAGGATCACAGGTTTGATGACAGCCTCTACAAAGTAGCATGACTCTCAGCAACCTAGCAAGACCCTGTTTGTATGTAGGTATTTATTTATTTTATTATTATTATTATTTTTTTGGTGGTGGTATTGGGGTTCCTGGAAGCCCTTCTACCTCCGGGCTACACTCCCAGACCTATTTTATACTTTTTTATTTAGAAACAGGGTCTCTTAAGCCAGCGTGGCTGATTTCAAACCTGCTCGATCCTCCTGTCTCTACCTCCCAAGTGTGGGGATTACAAGCATGCGCCACCACACCCAGCTTGCTTATTTATTTATTTATTTATTTTTGTGGTTCTGGGGATGGAACCTGTTATGGACTGAGGGAGTATGGTTTGGGGAAACTGTTCCCCAGGGACCCCTGCTAGGGTCCCAGACACAATTTCCCCCAACCCATAACAAAATCCAAAACGATCAAAAACAGAAATAAACCGCAGGTTCTTGTCCTAAGCTAAGAATAAATATGCATAGCTTGGACAGTTGCTGAAGATTTAAATAAGTTTATTAGAAAGATAGAAATACTCGCCGGGCGTGGTGGCGCACACTTGTAATCCCCGCGCTTGGGAGGCAGAGACAGGAGGATCGCGCAGGTTCGAAGCCAGCCGCGCGCGCTGGCTTAGGAGACCCTGTTTCCAAATAAAAATGTAAAAATAGGTCTGGGAGTGTAGCCCGGAGGTAGAAGGGCTTCCAGGAACCCCAGTACCACCAAAAAAAAAAAAAAAGAAAGAAAGAAAGAAATACAGAAAATAGAAATACAGCCCCATGCCAAAATGGCATGGGGGAGGGGTGACTCGAAATGAATACACCAAAGGGATTACACGTGGACTGGACTTTTTATACCCATGACCTCCATCTTGTTTACATAATTCTGACGTAGTGACCGTCCCTGTAAGGTACCTCCCCTTAACCCTGTAAGGTACCTCCCTCAGCAAGGTGTGGCAGGTGTCTCCTTTCATGAAAGTCGACCCCTCCTACCATCTTAACTGGCTTATCCAATCATGTAGATCTGTCTTTAAATAAAGGCCTAAATCTCCTCAACTAAGATCTGTCTTTAGATAGAGACAGGCCTAGTTTTCCTCTCCTACTGACTGGTTAATTGCTTTTAGCTAGGTTAATTTACATTGGAATAGTTGCCTGCTTTTAGGCAGAAACCAAGTCCTTGCACAGATTTGCCCTTCACCCAATTTTTGAAATATATTAATAATCAGAGCTTTCTCAAATCTTCCTAGGCCATTCCCAATACTGGTACAGAACCCAGAGGTATTCTACCTCTGAGCTACACCCTCAGCCTTATTTTTTTTATTCTTTATTTTGAAACAGGATCTCACTGAGTTGCAAAGGGCCTCACTAAGTAGTAGCTGAGGCTATCCACAAATGTGATCCTCCTGTCTCAGCCTCCCAAGCGCAGGGATTACAAGCGTGTGTCACCACACCTGGTTTAAGACCCAGTTATAAAACAAAAAAAAAAAAAAAAAAGCTGGGCGTGGTGGCACATGCGTATAATCCCAGTGCTTACAGCTACTTAGTGAGGCTCTCAGCAACTTAGTAAGGAGGCCCTGCTTCCAGATAAAGTATAAAATAGGTCTGGGAGTTTAGCCCGGAGGTAGAAAAGCCCCTGGGTTCCACCCCCAGTACCACAAAATAAATAAAATAAAAATAAAAATAAATAAGATAAAAATAAATAAATAAAACAGGGCTGGGGCTATATGTAGCCCAGGGGTAGGTAGAAGGAAGGCCCTGGTTCAATCCCCAGTACCACAAAAAAAAAAAAAAGAAAGAAAGGAAGGAAGGAAGAAAGAAAAAAGAAAGGAAAAGAAAAAAAGAGTAGAGTAGACAGCATAGGTGCCCTTATATTAAAACTGCCACAGGAACTGCGAGTCGCAAATGAGGGAAGACAGCCAATAGTAATCCTTGGCGTGTGGTAAGCACATGAGTTTCCAGTGCTGTCCTGTGTGAACACGGCTGCCTTGTGTAGGAAGTCCGTTCCCATCACTATCTAGATGAGCACAGTATAACCAGAGGGCAAAATGTCCTGCTGTGAGCCAAGCTCGCTTCTATGAGCAAGAGTTTTATAGCAACAATTAAATTCTTACTCCTGTTTCTAAGCATAAACCTTTGGAACACACCTGTTTCTCACATTTAAGAGGACACATTCTTAACACGCCTAAACCTTAGCTATAACCTCATCACTCTGTGCTTCTCGATGTGAAGCTGGCTTCCTACCAGATGAGTAGAACATGACTTACTATCTTCGTAATGTCTGATAGTGCGAGGTTACCACCATCTTTCTGGTGCCAAGGTAGCGTTGGTTAAGGTCTGAAGAAAAACACTTTTTTTAATTTTTTTAATTTTATTTATTTAATTTTATTTTATTATTTTTTTTTGGTGGTACTGGGGGTAGAACACAGAGGCTTTCTACCTCCGGGCTATACTCCCAGACCTTTTCTTTAATATATATTTTATTTGGAAACAGGGTCTCACTAAGTTGCTGAGAGCCTCACTAAATAGCTGAGGCTGGCTTCGAACCCATGTGATCCTCCTGTCTCAGCCTCCCAAGCACGGGGAATATAAGCGTGCGCCATCACGCCCGGCTCTGAAGAAAAACACTTTACATTGTGAACCTAAGTAAAGTGCACTTCTTTTTGTTGTGTGGATGATCAAAATACTAACGGTAAGAAACTCAGCTAACCTTGTTGCCAGCTGTGGAATGTACTGTTGTTGTTGTTTTCTGGTACTGGAGATTGAACCCAGGGCCATTCTACCTTCAAGCTATACCCCTAGTCCGATTTTATTTCTTATTTGAAAACTGAGTCTCTCTAGTGTTATGGTGAAATATGTTGCGGTGTGGGATGATATGGTTTTGGGGAAACTGTTCCCGGGGACCCCTGTTAGGGTCCCCTACACAATTTCCCTCAAACCACAACAAAACCCAAAACAACCAAAAACAGAAAAACCGCAGGTTCTTGTCCTGAGCTAAGGGTAAAGACATGTTAGCTTGTACTCTTGCTGAAGATTTAAAGTTTATTAAAAAGATAGAAATACAGAAGATAGTTACAGCCTCATGCCAGAATGGTGGGGCTGGGAGGTGATTCAAATGAATGCCCCACCCAAGATACAGCACGTGGATGGGACTTTTTATACCCATGACTTCCATCTTGTTTACGTAATTCTGACTAGTAAATGCCCCTGTAAGGTTCTTCCCCCAGCAAGGCGTGGCAAGGTGTCTCCTTTCACGAAGGTCGACCCCTCCTCCCATCCTAGCTAGCTTATCTAATCATGTAGATCTGTCTTTAGACAGAGTAAGGCCTAGCTCCCCTCTCCTATCACTTGCTAATTACTTTTAACTATCAATCTAAGTTTCAATAGCTGTTTGCTTCCTGACCGAAGCCAAGACCTAGTCTTCATTTCCCCAGGTCTGCCATTTTGACACAATTATTTTTGAAATATATCTATTAATAATCAGAGCTTTCTCAAATCTTCCTAAGCCATTCCCAATACTGGTACAGATAATTTCCTTGTCTAGAAAAGAATTAGGAAGCCCAGTTTGGGTTTTGGTTTTTGTGGTATTAGAGATGGAAACCAGGGGTTCTGAGCTACACCCTCAGCATTTGTTTTTGTTTTTGTTTTTGCGGTACTAGAGTTGGAACCCAGAGACATTCGACATCCAAGCTCCGCCCCCTGCACTATTTTTTTTTTTTTTTTTTTGGTGGTACTGGAGATGGAACCCAGGGGCCTTCTACCTCCGGGCTACACTCCCAGACCTATTTTATTCTTTATTTTGAGACAAGGTCTCACTGAGTTGCAAAGGGCCTCACTAAGTAGCTGAGAATGTCTGCGAACAATGATCCTGAATAGTTGAAAATAGAGTTAGGGGGTTTAGGAGGGAGGTAAATACATCAACCGGGTTATCAAAGACCACTGTTTTATTTGGACCTGGCACCCTCCGGAGGAGAGTCAGCCAGTCGTGGGAGAAGGGACCGGCGGGCCACGCGCCTGGAGAGTTGCACATAGACCTGATTGGCTGGCTGAGTCACGTGGGGGATCGGAGGCACCAGGCACCCCTGTTTTACAGGCATGCCGATTCTCTCGCGACATCTGTAGCATCGCGATGTTTGTAGTCTTGAGGCCCCTGGAGTCTCGCAATATCTCTGCTTCTGGCTTCCGCTGCAAGATCACATAGGGGAGGGGCCCAACTTATCAGATCCTCCTGTCTCAGCTTCCCAAACGCTGGGATTACAAGCGTGCACCACCACACCCAGCTTCAGCCCTATATTTATTTATTTATTTATTTATTTATTTATTTATTTATTTTTGTGGTACTGGGGGTGGAACCCAGGGGCTTTCTACCTCTGGGCTATACTCCCAGACCTATTTTATATTTTATTTGGAAACAGGGTCTCACTAAGTTGCCGAGAGCCTCACTGAGTAGCTGAGGCTGGCTTCGAACCTGTGCGATCCTCCTGTCTCAGCTTCCCAAGCGTGGGAATTACAAGCATGTGCCACCACGCCCAGCTCTATTTTTATATTTTATATTTGAAACAGGGTCTAAGTAGCTGAGGGTTTCTCTAAATTCCTGAGACTGGCCTTGAATTGGTGATCCTCTTGTCTTGGCCTCCCAAATACTGGGATTACGGACATGTGCTACTGGACCTGGCTACCAGCCTGTTTTATTTTTTTTTCTTTCTTAAGATTTAAAAAAGTTTACTAAAAAGATAGAAATACAGAAAATAGAAATACAGAAAATAGTTACAACCCCATGCCAAAATGGCATGATGGGGGAGGGTGGCCCAGGCCAACTCAACCACTCTCCTTATTTGTTGTTTTGAAAGAGGGTCTCCCTGCCAGGTGTGGTGGCTCACGCTTGTAATCCCCGCACTTGGGAGGCTGAGACAGGAGGACTGTACAGGTTTGACACCAGTCTCAGCTACTTAGTGAGGCTCTCAGCAACTTAAGTGGGATCCTGTTTCCAAATAAAATATAAAATGGTTCTGGGAGTATAGCCCCGAGGTAGAAAGCCTCTGGGTTCCACCTCCAGTACCACCAAAAAAAAAAAAAAAAAAAAAAGAAAGAAAGAAAGAAAAAAAAAAGAAAGAGGGTCTCCGTAAGTTGTTGAGAGTCTCTCTAAATTGCTGAGCCTCACCTCCAGCCTGTGATCCTCTTCTATCAACTTCTCAAATACTGGGATTACAGCTGTGTGCCACTGCGCCCAGCTGGGAAACCCAGTTTTTAAATGCCATATCACATAAAATCATATAATATTCATATAGTATCTAAAATAATTGGTTTTCCTTATGATCATTACACACTTGGCCTTTTCTTCAGGGTCAGAGCAGGTTTAACCTTCTCTTTGATGCAGTAATTGGTTGTTATAGCCCTTAATGGTGGCCTCCTTCTCTCTCTCTCTCTCTCTCTCTCTCTCTCTCTCTCTCTCTCTCTCTCTCTCCCTCTCCCTCTCTCTTTCTCTCTCTCCTCTCTCTTCCTCTCTCTCTCCCACTGGGGATTGAACCCAGGGCATTCTGACTCTGAGTTAGGCTCCCAGCCCTATTTTTTTCAGTACTGTGGATTCAGCCCGGGGGCAGTCTACCTCCAAGCTACATCCCCAGCTCTTTCTATTTTTTTTTAAACAGAGTCTTTCTAGGTTGCTCAAAGTCTCACCAAGTTGCTGAGGCTGGTCTCCAACCTGTGATCCTCCTGTCTCAGCCTCCCAAATATTGGGATTACAGACATGAGTCATTGCTTGCTAGATAAATATTTGATGATGGTCATAATGATCAACAATAAGGGATTTACTGTTAAAGGTTCATACCAGTTGCCTATAGCAACCCCCAGAATTCTTCAAATACATATTTTCTAAAAGGAATGTGCTTTGTTCCCACCTCGGTCAGGCTCCTGCAGCCTATCTGGGATCACACCAGGCGTACCCTTCTCTGTACAGTGTTTAATTGTTTTAGTTTCCTGGAAGCCAGGAGATTTGAAGGGGTCTCAATGGAAGGAAGGAAGAAAGAAAGAAAAAAAGAAGATGAAGGAATGGAAAAAGGAAAGGGAGGGAGGAAAACTGATTTTTTTTCTATGAGTATTGTGAATATAAAATAAAGGGTAACAAAAGAATGGATAAGCCAGGTGTGGTGGCGCACACCTGTAATCCTAGCACTTGGGAGGCTGAGACAGAGGGATTGCAGGTTTGAAGCTGGCTTTAGTAATTTAGCAAGGCTCTCAAAAATTTAGGGAGACATTGTTTTTAAATAACAATGGGTGTGGTGGTGCATACCTCTAATTCTAGTACATGGAGGCTGAGACAGGAGGATCTTAGGTTAGGCTGGGGTAGAGCTCAAAGGTAGAATGCTCCTGGATTAAATCCCCAGTACATACACACACACACACACACACACACACACACACACACACACACACCCCTAGTATAGGCAAGCAGAATTTGAAAACCTTCTAATCTAAGAGCGGGGTGTGGTGGCGCACACTTGTAATCCCCGTGCTTGGGAGGCTGGGACAGGAGGATCGCACAGGTTCGAAGCCAGCCTCGGCTGGTTTAAGAGACCCTGTTTCCAAGCTGGGCATGGTGGCACACACTTGTAACCCCAGCATTCGGGAGGCTGAGATAGGAGGATTGCGATTCGTGGACAGCCTCGGCTACTTAGTAAGACCCTCTTCAACTCAGTGAGACCCTGTTTCAAAATAAAGAATAAGAGCCAGGTGTGGTGGCGCACACTTGTAATCCCAGAGCTTGGGAGGCTGAGACAGGAGGATCACGCAGGTTTGAAGACAGCCTCAGCTACTTAGTGAAGCTCTCAGCAACTTAGTGAGACCCTGTTTCCAAATAAAATATAAAATAGGTCTAGAAGTGTTGCCCAGAGAGCCTCTGGGTTCCATTCCCAGTACCACAAAACAAAAAACAAAAATAAAAGCCGGGTGTGGTGGCGCACGCTTGTAATTCCGGCATTCGGGAGGCTGAGACCAGAAGATTGTGGTTCGCGGACAGCCTCAGCAACTTAGGCAACTCAGTGAGACCCGGTTTCAAAATAAAGAATAAAAAATAGGGCAGGGGCTGTAGCTCCGAGGTAGAATGCCCCTGGGTTCCATCCCCAAAACCTGCAAAAAAAAAAAAAAAAAAAAAAGACCCTGTTTCCAAATAAAATATAAAAATAGGTCTGGGAGTATAGCCCAGAGGTAGAAGGCCCCTAGGTTCCATCCCCAGTACCACCGAAAGAAAGAAAGAAAGAAAGAAAGAAAGAAAGAAAGAAAGAAAGAAAGAAAAGAAGAGATAACTTAATCTATTGGGATAATCTGAATACACACAATTGAAAATGTATAAAATGTAAAGCCAGGCGTGGTGGCGCACGCTTGTAATCCCTGCACTTGGGAGGCTGAGACAGGAGGATCGCACAGGTTCGAAGCCAGCCTCAGCTACTTAGTGAGGCTCTCAGCAACTTAGTGAGACCCTGTTTCCAATAAAATATAAACGGGTCTGGGAGTATAGCCTGGAGGTAGAAAGCCTCTGTGTTCCACCCCCAGTACCACCAAAAAAAAAAAAATGTATAAAATGCATAACAACAAAAAAAAATACAAATGTGAGCCAGGCGTGGTGGCAGACACTTGTAATCCCAGCATTTGGGAGGCTGAGACAGGAGGATTGACATTTGCGGACAGCCTCAGCTACTTAGTGAGGTCCTTTGCAACTCAGTGAGACCTTGTTTCAAAATAAAGAATAAAAATAGGGTTGGGGCTATAGCTCGGAGGTAAAATACCCCTGGGTTCCATCTCCAGTACTGAAAAAAAAAAAAAAATGTGGCCAGGCACAGTGGTGTAAGCGTGTAATCCCAATACTTGGGAGGCTACACAGGAGGACTGCAGGTTCAAAGCCAGCCTTGATAGCTTAGTGAGACTCTCAACAATTTAGTGAGATCCTGTTTCCAAATAAAATATAAAATAGGTCTGGGCATGTAGCCCAGAAATAGAAGGTTCCTGGGTGTAGCCAGGGCTGGGGGTGTAGCTCGGAGGTAAAATGCCTCTGAGTTAAATCCCCAGTACCATAAAAAAGAAAAAGACAAGGAAAAAAAGAAAAGAAAAGAGAAAAAGAAAGAAAAATTTAGAGCCACCATGGTAGTGCATACTTGTAATCCCAGTACTTAAGAGTCGGAGACAGGAGGATGGTAGGACAGCCCCAGCAAGTAATGAGACTCTCATCAACCTAGCAACACGCTGTTTTAAAATAAAATAAAATAAAATAAAATAGAGCCAGGTGCAGTGGTGCATGCTTGTAATCCCAGCATTCGGGAGGCTGAGACCTGGAGGATCACGGTTTGCGGACAGCCTCAGCTACTTAGTGAGGCCCTATGCAACTCAGTGAGACCCGGTTTCAAAATAAAGAATAAAGAGCCGGGCATGGTGGCACATGCTTGTAATCCCCGCACTTGGGAGGCGGAGACAGGAGGATCGCACAGGTTCAAAGCCAGCCTCAGCTACTTAGTGAGGCTCTCAGCAACGTAGTGAGACCTTGTTTCCAAATAAAAATATAAAATAGGTCTGGGAGTATAGTCTGGAGGTAGATAGCCTCTGGGTTCCACCCCCAGTACCACCAAAAAAACAAAACAAAACAAAAAATAATAAAGAATAAAAAATAATTAGGGCAAGGGGTGTAGCTCAGAGGTAGAATTCCCCTGGGTTCCATCCCCAGACCCGCAAAAAAAAAAAAAAAAAAAAAAAAAAAAAAAAAAAAAAAAAAAAAAAACTGGGGGGGGGGGCATGCTTGTAATCCCAGCATTCGGGAGTGTGAGACTGGAGGATTGTGGTTCGTGAACAGCCTCAGATACTACTTAATGAGGCCCTTTGGAACTCAGCGAGACCCGGTTTCAAAATAAAGAATTAAATATAGGGCTGGGGGTGTGGCTCAGAGGTAGAATGCCCCTGGGTTTCATACCCAGACCGGCAAAAAAAAATTAAATAAATAAATAATAATAATAATAATAAAATAGAGCTGGGGCTGTAGCTCGGAAGTAAAATGCCCCTGGGTTCAATCCCCAGGTACACACACACACACACACACACACACACACACACACCAAGAAAGGAAAGCTGGGCGTGGTGGCGCATGCTTATAATCCCAGTATTTGGGAGGCTGAGACTGGAGGATTGGGTTCGTGGATAGCCTCAGCTACTTAGTGAGGCCCTTTGCAACTCAGTGAGACCCTGTTTCTAAATAAAGAATTAAAAATAGGGCAGGGGGTTTAGCTTGGAGGTCAAATGCCTCTGGGTACCATCCACGGACAAGAAAGAAAGAAAGAAAGAGAGAGAGAGAGAGAGAGAGAGAGAGAGAGAGAGAGAGAGAAAGAAAAAGTGAAAGAAAGAAAAAAGAAAGGAAGGAAGGAAAGGAAGGAAGGAAGGTGATGGGGTGTGTCCATACAGCGCCTAAGGAGAAGCAGCCTCCCTCCGCCTGAGCGGCCTGCAGCCTAAGGCAAAACTTTAAGTAAAGTGATTCAGCAGAAAATGGGCTAAAGATGGTGCCTGGAGGAAGCTACGAAGGCGAAGGCGTGGTTTCCCCATTCATATGGGTGGGGAGACTGAGCGGTTTTTCCCTTTTTACCTTTAAAGGAGCTTTCTGCACACATGAATGGCTCATGTACTGGCCTGGGATTGGCTGTAAACTTCGTGCTAGTGATCTTTATCCCGGATAGGCTAGGCTATTTCTCATGGGAATTCCCCTCGTGGCTTGGTGCTATATATATGATTGTTTGGAGAGAAATAAATGAGATCTTGCTTGACTTGACTTCCGGCTTGTGAGTTTGTGTTCAAGTCATCGGTATTCATCATCTCTCTGAGCCCCACCAGCTGTCGGGCTGGATCCTGACAGGAAGGAAGGAAGGAAGGAAGGAAGGAAGGAAGGAAGGAAAAGGATGAACTTCAGCATTCTGATTCTAAACCTGGTGTTTCCAATCATAACGTGACATACATAGCCTTTCAACATACATCTATTTGCCCATATGGGAGATAGAAATTTATTCAGAGATGGTGGTAGTCTATGGCATACCAGCCCTATACATCTACCCAGCCCTATTTTTTATTCTTTATTTTGAAACAGGTCTCACTGAGCTGCAAAGGACCTCACTCAGTAGCTGAGGCTGTCTGCAAACCACAATCCTCCTGTCTATGTGGCTATAGACACTATAAGGGTATATATAGTGAGGTACGCAAAGCTTGGACTGCAATCTCAGAAAAGTCAAGGAAGGGATGAGGCTAAGAAAAGTTTCCATGGGAGAATCAACAGATGTGCTAGATGTATTAGAAAATGGAGGTAAGACATGAGGGACATGAGGATGATGTCTGTGTTTTCTTTTTTGTTATTGTTGTTTTTGTTTTGTTTTGCGGTACTGGGGATGAAACCCAGGGGCATTCTACCTCCAGACAACACCCCCAGACCTATTTTTTATTCTTTATTTTTGAAACAGGCTCTCACTGAGCTGCTGAGGGCCTCACTAAGTAGCTGAGGCTGTCCTTGAACTGTGATCCTCCTGTCTCAGCCTCCGGAAAGCTGGGATTACAAGTGTGCGTCACCACGCCCGGCTCATTTTCATTATTTTTTGAGACAGGGTCTTGCTAAGTTGCTGAGGCTCACCTCAAACCTACAATCCTCCTGTCTGAGCCTCCCAAGTATTGGGGTTTCAGGTGTGCGCCACCATGCCCAGCTTCCTTCCTTCCTTCCTTCCTTTCTTTCTTTCTTTCTTTCTTTCTTTCTTTCTTTCTTTCTTTCTTTCTTTCTGTGGTACTGGGGATGGAACCCAGGGGCATTCTACCTCTGAGCCTCTGAGCTACACCCCCAGCTCTATTTTTTATTTTATTTTATTTTATTTATTTATTTATTTTGGTGGTACTGGGGTTCCTGGAAACCCTTCTACCTCCAGGCTATACTCCCAGACATCATGTATATATATATATTTTGTGTGTGTGTGTGTGTGTGTGTGTGTGTGTGTGTGGTACTGGGGGTGGAACCCAGAGGCTTTCTTTCTACCTCCAGCCTATACTCCCAGACCTATTTTATATTTTATTTGGAAACAGGGTCTCACTAAGTTGCTGAGAGCCTCACTAAGTAGCTGAGGCTGGCTTCGAACCTGTCTCAGCTTCCCAAGCTCTGGGATTACAAGCGTGTGCCACCACCCCCGGCTCTATTTTTATATTTTCATTTGGAAACAGGGTCTTAAACCAGCAAGGCTGGCTTCGAACCTGAGTGATCCTCCTGTCTCCGCCTCCCAAGCACAGGGATTAAAAGCATGCGCCACCACGCCTGGC
This sequence comes from Muscardinus avellanarius, assembly GCF_963383645.1. Lineage (NCBI taxonomy): Eukaryota > Metazoa > Chordata > Mammalia > Rodentia > Gliridae > Muscardinus > Muscardinus avellanarius. The sequence continues at coordinate 64,708,742 of NC_137794.1, read as the reverse complement.
CTTATTTTTTTTATTTTGAAACAAGGTCTCACTGAGTTGCAAAGGGCCTCACTAAATAGCTGAGGCTGTCAGTGAACCATGATCCTCCTGTCTCAGCCTCCCAAATGCTGGGATTACAAGCAAGCGCCACCACGCCTGGCCCAACTTTTTTTTTTTTTTTTTTTTTTTTTTGGTGGCACTGGGGATGAAACCCAGGGGCATTCTACTTCCAAGTTACATCCCAGCCCCCTTTTTTTTTATTCTTTATTTTGAAACAGGGTCTTATTGAGTTGCAAAGGCCTCATTAAGTCGTAGCGGAGGCTGTCTGAGAACTGTGATCCTCCTGATTCAGTCGAACCAATAAAACTTGTTTGTAAAAACAAGAAAATCTTAAAAACAAGAGAATGGAAATATTTTGGCCTTTGCCTAATGTGGGAAAGACTCCTCAGCTATTAAAATTATCTAGATAACGTTTCAAAAATGCCTGCTGTGGTTTCACTCTATACAATAGACTCTCTGTTGCAACAAGTTTAGGTGGAGGCTGCCCTCCACCCATAGGCTGCAGGGGTTCCTGCTTTCTTGTAGAAATAACTAACCCTAACAAGACAGTTCTTATTATGTTTATTTTTTATTTTTTATTTTTGTGGTACTGGGGATTGAACCCAGGGCATTCTACCTCTGAGTTATACCCTGAACCCTATTTTATAATTTTATTTTGAAACAGGGTCTCACTAGGTTGAAGAGAGTCTCAGTACTTGCTGAGGCTGTCCTCGAACTTGCCATCCTCCTGTCTCAGCTTCCCAAATACTCAGATTACAAGCATGAACCACCATGCCTGGCTTATTTTAAAATTTTGAGTTAAAGTGTCAAATTGCCAGGGCTCTCCTGGATTTGCAGTCTCCTGGATTTTCAGCCTCTTGAGGTCATTGGGATTATAGAGGCACGCAATCATGCCCAATTTAGAACACTTACTTCTCAGATTGTGTGTGTGTGTGTGTGTGTGTGTGTGTGTGTGTGTGTGTAACCCAGGGGCTTTTCTACCTCAGGGCTATACTCCCAGAACTATTTTATTTTATTTACTTATTTATTTATTTTTTGGTGGTACTGGGGTTCCTGGAAGCCCTTCTACCTCCGGGCTACACTCCCAGACCTATTTTATTTTATTTTATTTTATTTTATTTATTTTTTTTGGTGGTACTGGGGTTCCTGGAAGCCCTTCTACCTCCGGGCTACACTCCCAGACCTATTTTTACATTTTTATTTGGAAACAGGGTCTCCTAAGCCAGCGCGCGCAGCTGGCTTTGAACCTGCACGATCCTCCTGTCTCTGCCTCCCAAGCGCGGGGATTACAAGCGTGCGCCACCACGCCCGGCCTATTTTATATTTTTGAAACAGGGTTTCTTAGGCCAGCACGGCTGGCTTCGAATCTGAGCTATCCTCCTGTCTCCGCCTCCCAAGCGCGGGGATTACAAGCGTGCCACCACGCCTGGCTAGAACTATTTTATACTTTATTTAGAAATAGGGTCTCACTAAGTTGCTAAGAGCCTCGCTAAGTAGCTGAGGCTGGCTTCAAACCTGTGCGATCCTCCTGTCTCAGACTCCCAAGCGCAGGAATTATAAGTGTGTGCCACCACCCCCAGCTGAACAAAGTTTTCAAGATTTTTTTTTTTTTTTTTTTTTGCGGGTCTGGGGATAGAACCCAGGGGCCTTCGACATCTGAGCTACGCCCCCTGCCCTATTTTTTGGTGGTACTAGGGGTGGAACCCAGAGGCTTTCTACCTCTGGGCTATACTCCCAGACCTTTTTTTATATTTTATTTGGAAACAGGGTCTCACTAAGTTGCTGAAAGCCTCACTAAGTAGCTGAGGCTGGCTTCGAACCTGTGCGATCCTCCTGTTTCAGCCTCCCAAGCACGGGAATTACAAGCATGCACCACCACGTCCAGGTATCCAGCCCTATTTTTAAAATTTCTCTATTTTTTTTGTTTAGTTTTGCAGTACTGGGAATGGAACCCAGGGGCAGTCCCTTTTTTTTTTTTTTTTTTTTTTTTTAGGGCTTGTCTTCAGTCATCAAATTTTCTTTTTTTTTTTTATTTTGTTTATATGTGGAACATATTGAAAATGGTATACATTTAGACTGTGCTTGGGGCCCTCTCCCATTCCCCTTCCCCCTCCCAACAATGAGTGTCCAGGTTGACCATGCTATATTCATACTTTTACACATATTCGGATGTAGCTCCTCTATTAATCCACCTCAGCCTTCTTCCTCTCCTATCCTTCCATTCTAGCTTTGCTGAGATTTCCCCTCCATTATCTGGAGTCCCTCTGATATCTCCAGTGCTCCCTAGTTTGGCCATATTAGAGAAAACATATGTCCCTTTTCTTTCTGTGCTTGGCTGATCTCAATTAACATAATGTTCTCCGGATCTTTCCATCTTCCTGCAAATATCATGATTTTGTTCTTTACAGCTGAATAGAATTCTATTGTGTGTGTTTCCCATAATTTTACAATCCATTCATCTGTTGATGGAGACCTAAATTGGTTCCATATTTTAGCTATTATGAATTGTGCTGCTATGAACATAGGTATGCATATGTTACTATAGTTCTCTGATTTCAATCCCTTTGGAGAAATACCCAGGAGTGGTATAGCTGGATCATATGGTGGATCCATTCCCAGTTTTCTAAGGAATCTCCACACTGACCTCCATAGCAGCTGAACTAGTTTGCACTCCCACCAACAGTATAAAAGAGTTCCTCTTACCCCACATTCTCACCAGCATTTGTTGTTATTTAATTTCTTTATGCTTGCCACTCTAATTGGGGTCAGATAGAATCTCAGTGTAGTTTTGATTTGCATCTCCCTGATGGCTAGTGATGAAGAACATCTTTTCATATATCTATTGGCCATCTGTATCTCTTATTTTGTGAAATGTCTCTTCAGTTCAGTTGCCCATTTCTTGATTGGGTTGTTTGTTTTGTTAGTGTAGAGTCTTTTGAGCTCTTTGTATATTCTGGATATTAGCCCTCTATCAGAGTGGTGGCTAGTAAAGATCTTCTCCCATTCTGCTTCCTATTTAGGTTCTTGGTGGTTTCCTCTGACGAGAAGAAACTTTTTAGTTTGATGCCATCCCACTTGTTAATTCTTGCTTTTATTTCCTGCGCTTTGGAGGTCTTGTTGAGAAAGTTACTGCTTGTGCCTATTTGTTGGAGTGTTGATCCTATGCCCTCCTCTACTAACTTCACAGTCTCTGGTCTAATTTCTAAGTCTTTGATCCATCTCGAGTTGATTCCTGTGCATGGTGAGAGGTGAGGATTTAGTTCCATCTCTCTACAAATGGGTAGCCAGTTCTCCCAGCAACATTTGTTGAAAAGGCTGTCTTTTCTCCAGCATATGAGTTTGGCCCCTTTGTCAAAGATTAATTGACTATAGGTGTCTGGGTTTGTTTCTGTATCTTCTGTTCTGCTCCACTGGTCAGTCTGCCTGTTGTTGTGCCAATACCATGCTGTTTTTACTACTATTGCTCTACAGTATAATTTGAAGTCTGGGATTGTGATGTCTCCTGCATGATTCTGTTTTTTTTTTTTTTTCTTTTTCTTTTTGCAGGTCTGGAGATGGAACCCCGGGGCATTTAACCTCTGAGCTACACCCCCTGCCCTACTTTTTATTTTTTATTTTGAAACTGGACCTCACTGAGTTGCAGAGGGCCTCACTAAGTAGCTGAGGCTGTCCGTGAACCACAATCCTCCAGTCTCAGCCTCCTGAATGCTGGGATTACAAGCATGCGCCACCACACCCGGCTCCTGCATGATTCTTATTGCTGAGAATTGCTTTGGCTATTCTGGGTCTTTTCTTTCTCCATATAAAATTCATGCCAAATGCCGGGTGTGGTGGCGCACGCTTGTAATCCCAGCATTTGGGAGCCTGAGACCAGAGGATCATGGTTCGCGAACAGCTTCAGCTACTTAGTGAGGCCCTCCATAACTTAGTGAGACCCTGTTTCAAAATAAAGAATAAAAAACAGGGCAGGGGGTATAGCTCAGAGGTCAAATTCCCCTGGGTTTCCTCCCCAGACCCTCAAAAAAATATTAATGACTGATTTTTTAGGTCTATGAAAAATGTCGTTGGTATTTTAATGGGAATTGCATTGAATCTGTAGATCACTTTTGACAGGTTTTCTTCAATTTCTTCCTTTAATGCTTTATAGTTTTCTTTGTAGAGGTCTTTTACATCTTTGGTTAGGTTTATTCCTAGGTATTTTATTTATTTTGAAGTTATAGTGAATGGAATTGTTTTATTTCTTTCATTGTGGATTCATTGTTGGCATAAGAAAAGCAACTGATTTCTTTTCTTTTCTTCTTCTTCTTTTTTTTTTTTTTTTTTGGTGGTACTGGGGTTCCTGGAAGCCCTTCTACCTCCAGGCTACACTCCCAGACCTATTTTTTTTTTACATTTTTATTTGGAAACAGGGTCTCCTAAGCCAGCCTGTGCTTCGAACCTGCGCGATCCTCTTGTCTCTGCCTCCGAAGCGCGGGGATTACAAGCGTGCGCCACCACTCCTGGCCCAAAGCAACTGATTTCTTTAGGTTGATTTTGTATCCTGCAACTTTGCTGAATTGGTTAATCAGCTCCAGGAGTCTTATTTTTTTTTTTTTTTCCTGGTTTGGGGATGAAACCCAGAGGCATTTGACCTCTGAGCTACACCCCCTGCCCTATTTTTTATTTTTATTTTGAAACAGGGTCTCACTAAGTTGCGGAGGGCCTCACTAAGTAGCTGAGGATGTCTGTGAATCGCGATCCTCTGGTCTCAGCCTCCCGAATGCTGGGATTACAAGTGTGCGCCACCAAGCCTGGCTTCCAGAAGTCTTTTTTTTTTTGGTGGTACTAGGGGTTGAACCCAGAGACTTTCTACCTCCAGGCTACATGCCCAGACCTATTTTATATTTTATTTGGAAACAGGGTCTCACTAAGCAGCCGAGGCTGGCTTCGAACCTGTGCGATCCTCATGTCTCAGCCTCCCAAGCGCAGGGATTACAAGCGTGCGCCACCACGCCCAGCTTCCAGAAGTCTTTTTGTTGAATTCTTTGGGTCTTCTAGATAAAAGATCATGTCATCTGCAAATAAGGATAGTTTTAATTCCTCTCTTCCTATTTGAATTCCTTTGATTTTCTTCTCTTGTCTTATTGCTATGGCAAGAGTCTCAAGGACTATATTAAAAAGGAGGGGTGATAGTGGACATCCTTGTCTTGTTCCTGATTTTAGAGGAAATTCTTGCAGTTTTTCCTCCATTCTATATTATGTTGGCTTTGGGTTTATTGTATATTGTCTTAATGATGTTGAAATGTTTCTTCTATTCCAATTTACCGCAGTGTTTTTTAACATAAATGGGTGTTGGATTTTGTCAAATACTTTTTCAGCATCTATTGATGTGGTCAGTTCTATTTATGTGTAGAATAACGTGTATTGATTTCTGTATATTGAACCAGCCTAGCTTTTCTGGGATGAAACCAACTTGGTCGTGGTGTACAAGTCTCTTGATATGGTTTTGAATGTGTATAGCTAGTATTTTGTTTAGAATTTTTGCATCTATGTTCATTAAGGATATTGGTCTGTAATTTTCCTTTCTTGATGTATCTTTATTTGGTTTGGGGATTAATGTGATACTGGCCTCATAGAAGGAATTTGGGAGAGTTCCATCTCTTTTAATTTCCCAAACAAGTTATGAAGTATTGGTATTAGTTGTTCACTGAAGGTTTTGTAGAATTCAGCTGGAAACCTATCAGGGCCAGGGTGTTGTTTTTTTTTTGGTGGTACTGGGGTTGGAGCCCAGGGGCCTTCTACCTCTAGGCTACACTCCCAGACCTATTTTATATTTTATTTGGAAACAGGGTCTCTTAAGCCAGCTGAGGCTGGCTCCGAACCTGCGCGATTCTCCTGTCTCAGCCGCCCAAGCGTGGGGATTACAAGCATGCGCCACCACACTTGGCTCAGGGTTTTTTTTGTGTGTGTGTGTGGTATTGGGGGTGGAACCCAGAGGCTTTCTACCTCTGGGCTATACTCCCAGACCTTTTTTTATATTTTATTTGGGAACAGGGTCTCACTTAGTTGCTGAGAGCCTCACTAAGTAGCTGAGGCTGGCTTCTAACCTGCGCAATCCTCCTGTCTCAGCCTCCCAAGCGCGGGGATTACAAGTGTGTGCCACCATGCCCGGCAAATAGTAACTTTTTTTTGTGTGTGTGTGGTGCTGAGGGTAGAACCATGGGCTTTTCTCCATCCGGGATATACTACCAGTCCTATTTTATACTTTATTTGGAAACAGGGTTTCACCAAGTAGCTGAGGCTGGCTTCAAACCTGTATAATCCTCCTGTCTCAGCCTCCCAAGCACTGGGATTACAAGCCTGCGCCACCACTCCCAGCCTCAGGTTTTTTTTTTTTTTAATGGAAGAATTTTTATTGCTGTTTCTATTTCTTTGCTTGCTATTGGTTAGTTTAGGCTTGCTAATGTCCTCTTGGTTCAGTTTAAGTAAGTTATATGTACTTAGAAATTAATTTCTTCCATGTTTTCCAGTCATTTGCATTTCCCCACTGTCTGATTTTTCTCACTTCTGATTTTAATAATGAGTTAATTCTTTCTTTTGGTTAGGTTGGCCAGAGGTTTGTCAATCCTATTAATTTTTTCAAAGAACCAGCTCTTTGTTATTCTTTTTGTTCTCGATTTCTGCTTTGATTTTAGTAACTTCCTGCCTTCTGCTGACTTTGGGGTTAGACTGTTGCAGTCTTTCTAGGTCCTTGAATTGTGTCATTAGGTTGTTTACTTGGTGACTCTCTGTTCTTATGTGGGCACTCAATGCTATAAACTTTCCTCTTAACACTGCCTTCAAAGTGTCCCATAGATTTTGGTAAGTTGTTTCTCTATTTTCATTTGTTTCCAGAAATTCCTTTATTTCCCCCCTAATTTCTGATCTTACCCACTCACTGTTCAATAGTGTATCATTCAATCTCCATGTATTTAGAGTTTCCTATTGTTGATTTCTACTTTCATTCCATTATGCTCTGAAAAGATGCAGGAAATTACATCCTTTGAATTTGCTGGTGCTTCCTTTGTGAGGTTCCATGGGCCCAGCCCTATTTCTTATTTATTTTGAAACAGGGTCTCACTGAGTTGCAAGGGGCTTCACTAAATAGCCGAGGCTGTCCGTGAACCGTGATCTTCCTGTCTCAGCCTTCAAATGCTGAGATTACAAGCATGTGCTACCACACCCAGCTAATTTTTGAGACAGGGTCTCACTAAGTTGTAGAGGGCCTAAGTAGCTAAAGCTAGCCTCGAACCTGTGATCCTCCAGTTTCAGCTTCCCAAATACTGGGATTATAAGTGTGCACTACCATGCCCGACTCTATTTTATTATTTTAAAAGTCTCACTAATTTGCTGAGGCTGGTCATTGAACCTGATACTCCTTGTCTGAGCCTCCCAAATACAGGGATTAAAGGCCTGTGCCACCTGTACATGGCTCAATATATTTCTTTGAGATTTAAATACTTAGAACACCCAGTAACCCCAGCACTTAGAAGGCTGAGACTAGAGGATCCCAGGTTTCAGGACACTCTCAGCAAATACTCTTATCAACCTAGTGAGCCCCATTTCCAAGTAAGAAATAAAATTGGGATGGGAATATAGCTCAAAGGTAGAATGCCTCTGGTTCAATCCTCAGTACCACCAAAAAACCAAAACAAAACCTTACAAGCCAGCTGTGTTGCTGGGTGTTGTGGCACACACTTGTAATCCCAGCATTCGGGAGGCTGAGACAGAAGGATCGCAGTGCGTGGCCAGCCTCAGCTTAGTGAGGCCCTCTGCAACTTAGTGACACTGTTAAAAAAAAAAAAAATAGGGCAGGGGGTGTAGCTCGGAGGTTGAATGTCCCCAAGTTCCATTCCCTGACCTGCAAAAGAAGGAAGGAGGGAGGGAGGGAGGGAGGGAGGGAGGGAGGGAGGGAGGGAGGGAGAGAAGGAGCCAGGTGTGGAGGCACACCCTTGTAATTCTAGTACTTGGGAGGCAGATCTAAGAACCACCTCATTATCATAGCGAGACTCTCAGAAACCTACTAAGGCACTGTTTCAAAACAAGTATTTCTGCTGGGCATGGTGATGCACCCTTCTAATCCCAGTACTTGGGAGGCTGAGTCAGGAGGATCACAGATTTGTGGCCAGCCTCAGCTACTTAAAGAGCCAGGCATGGTGGCATTTGGGAGGCTGAGACAGGAGGATAGCATAAATTCAAAGCCAGCCTCAGCTACTGAGGCTCTCAGCAACTTAGTGAGACCCTGTTTCCTAATAAAGTATAAAACAGGTCTGGGAGTATAGCCCGGAGGTTAAAAGCTCCTGGGTTTCACCCCCAGTACCACAAAAATAAATACAAGAACAGGACTTAGAATGTAGCGTGGAGGTACAAAGTCCCTGGGTTCAATACCCAGCACCATAAAAACAAGCAAAAACAAACAAAACCCCCAAAAACCCAAAACCAATAGAGCCAGGTGTACACAACTGTAATTCCAGTACCTGGGAGGCTGAGACAGTATTGCAGGTTTTTTTTGTCGATCTGGGGATGGAACCCAGGGGCATTCTACCTCCACCCTACCCTCCTGCCCTATTTTATTCTTTGAAACAGTCTAAGTTGCAGAGAGCCTAAGTAGCTGAGGCTGTCTGCAAACTGCAATCCTCCAGTCTCAGCCTCCCAAAAGCTGGGATTACCAGCGTGCATCACGATGCCTGGCTAGCATTGCAGGTTTGAAGACAGCCTCAGCAAGTAATGAGAGCCTCTCATCAACCTAGCAAGAGCCTGTTTCAAAATAAAAAAGCTGGGCATGATGATGTACGCTCGGGAGGCTGCAACACGAGAATCACAGGGTAAATAAAAGCCAGCCTCGGCAACTTAGAGGCTCTCAGCAACCTAGTGAGACCATTTCTGAATAAGAAAGTTGGGAAAGGGTGTAGTTTGGAAGTAGAATGCCTCTAGGTCCATCCATCCCTACCGATCCCAAGAGGCTGGGGGTATAGCTTGAAGGTAAAATGTCCCCTGGGTCAGTCCCCAGTACTTCAAAACAAACAAACAAACAAACAAAACAAATGATAGCCAGGCATAGTGACTCGTTACTTTGGAGCTGAGACAGAAGATAAAAAATTAAATGCTCTCTACACTCCACGGCTTAAATAGCATTATCTACATAATGGTTGCAATAGTCCATCTCTAAAATTTTGACTTCTCTACAGTATTTGGTTAAATAGACATGAGGTCAAAGAAAACTTTCTGAATGCCACTAGACAATTAGGCAAACTTTTATTGAAGCTTTTTAAATTGTGGTACAGAAATACATTTCAACTGATTTAAATCCAACACCAAAGAGAGAAATATGGCACCAAAATATTCCCTCTTCTAGCACACTAGGATAGATTATTATTCAATCTAGTTTTCTTTTTTTTCTAGGCTGCGTTCCACGCAAATTTGTGCCAAGTTTGAAATATGAGAATTCATAAGTCTATTAGGGAGGAGAGGGAAAAACCTCAAGCCAAATTACTGAGATACTGCTTCGAAACAAAATTCATCTTGAGTATAGTCCTTGCAATCAAGCAAGTCAAAGCATTAGGTACTCTACTCCTACTCCTTATGGGTCAAACCAGTCAAGTTGATTGAAAGCTTCCTCAAAGAAGTTGTCTATCAACAGCTTGCTTGAAATAAAAGTTGTGTTCCAACCACCTGATTTCAAACGAAGTAGATCTTGTATTCAGAAACACTAAAAAAGCGTGCTTTCATTTAAAAACATGGGGAAAAAAAAGAAGCATCACTGCATCAATCCAAAAACTAGCAAGACAATATTGTGGATAAGACATAGAAAAACTTAATTGCCGTTCTCAGTTGCTTACATCCCACGGTATTAGAAATATAGCTAAAAGACAACCAACTCTTCAGTTTATATTTCCAGTAGTTTCTCATCAAACGCTTTTTTGATTTTGTAATGTTATGCTTTATCCATCCACACATTACGCTATATCTGAATGAGTAATTCATTTGGTCCGGTGAATGGCATGGAGAAAGGAAGCTGATATAGGAACAGAGATGATGTCAGAACACTTACATACACCACATAAACACAGAATTTAGGTCTCAAGAAGAAAAAGCCACTGGATTCCTCTCTGAACCAAAGTTTACATATACTATTAGTGGAAATTAGTGGCAATGGCTGTGAAAAGTAAAAGTAGGTAGATGATCCAAGCTGAATGAACTTACTGAATCCAGGATAGCCTTTATGCTAAGTCTAATTACCTACCTAGTGATAAAAATCCTCTCATACCACTATGTAGCGAAAGTTGGTAAAGGCATGGTATTCTATTATATAAGTGAATCTTATTTATTAAAGAGCACAGTATAATATACGGCTTCCATAGGTTAGCCAGCATATCCTAATTCCAATCTATAATTCACTATGGGTCCTTCATGCTAATAAACATTATTGACAGTTAATTTTCTTATTTAGTTTTTGTTACCTATCTTACAAGAGACCCTGCCAATAAAAAGGAGACCAAATATCCATGTCCTTAAAAGAAAATTAAGCCCAGGCACCCTCATGCCCACCCCATTTGGGTATAAGATTTGTATATAAACCCACAATATAACAGTGTATTGCTTTATTCTGGGGGTTGAAGGGAACACCAAGTTGAGGAAAGAAATCAATTAAAGGACTACATACAAATGCAGAAATAATTATTAAAATAGTAATACACCACAAATGAGTAATCAGAATCATTTTCTTGAGGACTCAAGTTGTGAAAGAAAAACTTTAATTGCTGTTGCAAAAAACATCCGTATGAAGTAGAAATTGCTTTCAATAACATTAGTAGAGAATATGTTCTAGAAAGTGGAGGTAAGTGGATGTAAAATTCTGGCAGCAATTTAAAAAACAGTCCCAGATGGTTAGGCTGAGGCCACACCTAATGAGGACGAAAGCCTTGTCTGTGGGGAATTTTAGATGATACCTGAAGAAATATTACACTGTGCATAAACCGAATTGAATTGTTTTCACAAGTGTTGTAAAGTTTCATATAGTAAAAAGTTTTTTCTACATGCATTTCAATTTCACAGCAAGAGTGGCATAGAATACCTAAACACAGAAGAGAGCATTCATGCAAGATATCTAACTCCTTGATATAATAATGCATACACTTCAAAATGATTACACTATCATTACATCTAGGGCTTTCTGCAACTACATGGTGGTGGTCATGGAAAGCACGGCCCCCAGTATCGACATCTAGAAAGCAGCCACCACCATCTATTTGTGTTCTCTTTTTGCGTTTTTTCTTCATTTTTCTTAATCAACTCTGCTGTTGCTGCTTCTTAGCAAAACTGGTAAAAACAAAATTGTAATCGTTGAACATAGCACTCTGGCAATCAAGACGTTTAAAACCTTCAATCTTCTGGGGTGAAGAAAGCACTGTGCGACATTTAGAACTCTGGGTGAAAAAAATTTGAAATAATCATTAGTGTTTCTAATCTGAAGAGTATTTGTAAATAAAATAACTATGCAAAGCCAGCTGTGGTTGCACACATGTGTAATCCCAGCATTTTGGAGGCTGAGACAGGAGGATTGTGGTTCGAGGACAGCCTCAGCTACTACTTAGTGAGGCTCTCTGCAACTCATTGAGACCCTGTTTCAAAATAAAGAATGAAGGGCCAGGCGTGGTGACGCATGCTTGTAATCACCTGCTTGGGAGGCAGAGACAGGAGGATCACACAAGTTCTAAGTCAGCCTCACTGGCTTAAGTGACCCTGTTTCCAAATAAAAATATAAAAAAAATAGGTGTCTGGGAATGTAGCCCGGAGGTAGAAGGGTTTCCAGGAACCCCAGTACCACCAAAATAAAATAAAGAGAATGAAGAGTAGGGCAGTAGGGCTGGGTGTGTAGCTCAGAGGTTGAATACCCCTGGGTTATATCCCCAGTACCTAAACAAACAACAACAAAAACCCATTCCGGCAATGGGGATTGAACCTAGAAGTGCTCTACCATTGAGCTGCACCTCAAGTTCCTTTATTTTGAAACAGGGTCTCAGCTGGGCATGGAGATACATGCCTATCTCAGTACTTGGGAGGCTGATACAGGAAAATGGCAGGTTCACTACCAGTCTCAACAACTTAATGAGACGTTTTCAAATAAAAAGTAAAATAGAAGCTGGGCATGGTGGCAAATGCTTGTAATCCCAGTATTTGGGAAACTTACAGGAGGATTGTGGTTCGCGGACAGCCTCAGGTACTTAGTGAGGCCCTCTGCAACTCAGTGAGACCCTGTTTCAAAATAAAGAATAAGGGCTGGGGCCAGGCATGATAGCGCACACTTGTAATCCCAGCATATGGTAGGCTGAGACCAGAGGATGATCGCGGTTCATGAACAGCCTCAGTTTCTTAGTGAGGCCGTTTGCCACTCAGTGAGACTGTGCTAAAAAAAAAGAAAAGAAAAGAAAAGAAAAAGAGAGAGAGAGAGAGAGAGGGAGGGAGGGGGAGAGAGAGAGATGGGGTGTAGCAAAAACAAAAAACAAAGGAGTAGCTAGGAGGATCATGCAGGCCCGAAGCCAGCCTTGCTGGCTTAAGAGACCTTAACCCCCCCCCCCCCAAAAGGACTAATAGAAGTCTATGAAACACACAGGTTTCCAATCCACCAGTAAGCTCACTTGGGAAATCTGGGTGACTTGGTGTGTGCCATCTTAGAATACATCTTATGATAGGCCTCACTATCCTCATTTCCTTTTAAACTTTACAGTCATTAAGAAATTAAATTACCTGATTAACAAATAAGGTGGTCACAAATTTTCCTGGCTTGAAGACTTCCACAACTTTCCTGATCAGGTCATCATACGAGGTCTGACTTAAGTTTGTTTCAAAGCTAACATAAGAAAATTCTGGTTCTGGAGTGATGTGAATAGTCCAATAAGTTCCCTTAGAGAGAAATAGTTTTGTATTAGTAATGGAAAGGGAACACTTAAGTATTAAAATAATGAGTGAAGCAAAATAAAATTACTTACATCGGATTTCATCCCATTCATTGAATACCCACAAGGATTGAACAGTGTGGCATCAATGACAGAACCTGGTATCAGGTCACGAATTCCACTCTCCTGAAAAAAAGACCAAAGACTGAACTGAACACAAATTTGAAAAATAAACCAATAATGAGACAGGCAAAAATTGTAGTACTGATGCAGAAGAATCTAGCAACAGTTTTTACTGAAAATGCTTACACGAGTGACATCCTTTGCAGTAACACCATCTTTCATGTAGAACTGGTCCATAACTGCTGGGTCAAGCTCACTCATCAAAATTTCCAGGGTTTGATCTGGCTGACTGATGACCCGACTCTCTGGAAAATCCAGAGTATACAAGTACCTATACAGAAGTAAAAAAAAAAAAAAAAAAAAAACTTAAAGAAAATCACAACTGGTAGTTTAAAATATAGCTTATATGTAACAAGAAAAATAATCCACAAAATTGCATCAAACATACCAACAGTCAGAATTCATACGTCCCATACAATACGCTGCTCCATCTGGTGAGGGAAGAGAATGTAAAATAAATACAGCAAATCCATTTAACAAGATGGTTAATTACCATCCACCCAATAAGCAGAATTATCTGCTTTGCCAATCAGAAATGTCATTAGTGAAAGAAAAATGAAGTGGATATATTCCAAGAAAAGTAGAACTGCCCCCACCTTACCCAAACCACATTTTTCTAGCTGTCATGCTGGGGTGGGGAGGCACAAACAAACATCAGTTAGTAGGTTGATTTAAATGGTTAAGAAAATTATGGCCTACGTTCCCATTACCACTACTACTACTACAAAACATAAAAAAGTTGGTTACCAGTTTTTCTATTCTCCCAGTTAAATGTAAGTCATTTTATGTTACATTTTCTTTCCATACTGTTGAGGCTTCATTCAACACAGTAAATGATCACTTGGAAGCTATTTGCATTAAATACCCACCACTCTCTGATACAGCCTAGTATGGTTTCACATTAGACATGATAAATCTCATCTCATTACCAGATGACATTTTTTCCCCTCGTTTTTTCTTGTGGTACTGAGCTCAAACTCAGGACCTCACATATGCTAAGTAGGTGAAATTACCACTGAGCTACAGCCCCAGCAATTGAGTGAGACCCAGTTTCAAAATAAAATAATAAAATTGGGCTGAGGATGTAGCTCAGAGGTAGAATGACCCTGGCTTCTATCCCCAGCACCACACACAATAATATATAAATAAACAAATAAAAATAGGACTGGGGGTATAGCCTAGGAACTGAATGCCCCTGGGTTCAATCTCCAGTTAACACACACACATGCACACGCGCTGCAGAGGTAGCTTGGGGTAAAATGCACCTGGGGCTAAATACCAGGCACCAAAGTGTGGTGGCGCATGCTTGTAATCCCAGCATTCAGGAGGCTGAGACTGGAGGATTGTGGTTCACGGACAGCCTCAGCTTCTTAGTGAGGCTCTCTGCAACTTAGTGAGACCCTGTTTCAAAATAAAGAATAAAAAATAGGGCAGGGGGATTAGCTGGAAGGCCAAATGCCTCTGGATTCCATCCCCAGAGCAGTAAAACAAAAAACAAAAAAAAAAAAAAAATAGGCACCACAATAAGTAAATAAATTTTAAAAAGGGTTGGGCCTGGTCTCACCAAGTTCCTGAGACAGGGGCAATTGAGGAAGTCTCTAGTCTAAAATGAATACGGAGGCTGAGAACGGAGGATCGCGGTTCGTGGACAGCCTCAGCTACTTAGTGAAGCCCTCCGCAACTCGGTGAGACCCTGTTTCAAAATACAGAATAAAAGATTGGGCAGGGCTGTAGAGGTCGGATGCCCCTGGGTTTCATCCCCAGACCGGGGGGGGGGGGGGGGGGGGCAGAGGTGCGACTTGGAGGCACAGCACTCCTAGGTTCAATTCTCAGTAACACAGGGAAAAAAGAAAGTAGCTTATATAACTATGTAAGCTACTTTAAAGATCACACATTTGCTATTCCAGTTGTGCCGGAGACTAAGGTAGGGGGATCTTAAGTTTGAGGCAAGCCTGGCACCTTAGAGCAAGACCCTGTCTTAAAGAAAAAATAAATAAGCTGGGTGTGGTGACACATGCCTGTAATCCCAGTACTTAGGAGGCTGAGAGAGAAGGACAGCCTCGGCAAGTAATGAGACTCTCATCAATCTAGGGAGAAACTGTTTCAAAATTTTAAAAAATAAAGTCAGGCACTTTATATAGTATACGTTTATAATCCCAGTATTTGGGAGACTGAGACATGAGGATCACAAGTTCACAGCCAGCCTCAGCAATTTGGTGAGACCATGTTTCAAAATAAAGCAATAAAATTGAGCAAGGAGAGGGGTGTAGCTCAGAAGTAGAATGCCCCTGAGCTGCATCCCCAGCACCACACATATAATGGCCCTGGGTTCAACCCCCAGTAAAAAATAAATAAATAAAAATACAAAATGGGCCTGGAGATATACCTCAGAGGTAAAATACCTCTGGATTCAATCTCCAGTAAGACATTCATACACACACAAACACACACATGTGGAAAGAATTTAGAGTCTGAGATGTAGCCCAGTGGTAAGAGTGATTGCCTACTATTTGCAAGCCCTGGGTTCAATTCCCAGTACCTCCACAATAATCAAACAAACTACTGTAGTGGCAAAGCATCCAGAAAAATTAAAAAAGAAACTAATTATGGGTGTGTGCATACATATATAATATATACAGTGCTTTATTTACAAAAATATGTTAAATTCTACTTAAACTTACTTGGGAAAATTGCATTCAGAAACTCTATTTCTTCCTGGAAATTTCGGTGTGGGTACCCTTGGTGAGAAGGCTTCATGAAATTCTTACGAGAATAAAAGAAGCTCTTTAAAGAAAAATTTAAAAAAGATAAAAATGAAAAACCAAGTATTTTTTCAAATTAACAGTTCAACTATTTTTTATATATCAAGTCAGCAAACCCAAAACTGCAAGTATTTCCCCCAATGTTGCACTTCTGAAGTATACAAATTTAGCCACCTGAGTAATACAATTTCGTTTTATACTAATTTACATTTACAATATTACATAGTTTCTTATTCTGAGATTGAAAACAAAACACATTTACTGGTGGGTCACAATAACCACAGATACAATGCACACTTTTTTCCCAAAGCAGTGGTTTTTCTGTGTGTATGTGTGTGGTACTGGAGATGAAACCCAGAGGCATTCTACCTCTGAGCTATACCCCTAGCCCTATTTTCTATTCCTTATTTTGAAACAGGGTCTCACTGAGTTACAAAGAGCCTCACTATGTAGCTAAGGCTTTACCTGAACCTCCATCCTCCGGTCTCAGTCTCCTGAATGCTGGGATTACAAGCGTGTGCCACCATGTCCGTCCAGAGCAGTAGTTTCTAATCTGAGTTTTCTAATATGTGAACAATTTTTGTAGAAGAACACATGTATATCAGATATAGCTAACTGACAAAGTATTTGCTTAGCATGTGTTAAGGCCCTGGGTTTAAGCTCTGGTACCAGAAGAAAAGAAAAAGAGCCAGGTGTGGTGGTATAACACCTGTAATTCTATTACTTTAGAGGCTGAGACAGGAGGTCATCACACATTCCGGGACAGCTTCAACAACACAGCAAGACTCTTCATTACTGGCAAGACCCTGTTTCAAATAAAAAATGTAAAACGGGCCTGGTATGGTGGCGCACACCTGTAATCCACGTGGTTGGGAGGCTGAGACAGGAGGATCACAGCTTAAAGATAGCCTCAGCGACTTAGTTATGGAAATTCTTCTTGCTTTCCCTTATAATTTCTATATATTTTTTGGGGGAGGGGAGTGACAAAGTGCTGGAGAGATAACCTAGGGCTTTATCTATCCTAATCAAGTGCCGTACCAATACAATACCCCAATTCTCCATTTCTTTACCTTTAATAGTAATTATATCAAGAACTATGGAAATATAACTGGGCATAGTGGGGCATATCTGTAATCCCAGTACTTGGAAGGCTGATAAAGGAAGATTGTGGGTTCAAGGCCAACCATGGCAATTTAGTGAGACACTGTTTCAAGATACAACACAAAACAATCCCCGCCCAAGAAAACCCCAAAACAAACTCTATGGAAAGTCTTTTCCCCTACCACCTGAATTTTTACCCAACTCAATCTCTGCTTCCTCTATATTCTCAGTTCTATCCTTATTCTTTATTTTATTTATTTATTTTGAGGTACTGGGGATGAGACCCAGGGGGAATTCTATCTCAGAGCTACATACCCAGTTCCTTTTTTTTTTTTTTTTGATGGTACTGGGTGTGGAACCCAGGGGCTTTCTACCTCTGGGCTACACTCTCAGGCCTATTTTATATTTTATCTGGAAACAGGGTCTCACTAAGTTGCTGAGGCTGGCTTTGAACCTGTGTGATCCTCCTGTCTCAGCCTCCCAAGCACAGGGATTACAAGTGTGTGCCACCAAACCCCGCCTATTTTTTAGTTTGAAACAGGGTCTCGCTGAGTTGCAAAGGGCCTCACTAAGTAGCTGAGGCTGGCCTTGAACCATGATCCTCCTGTCTGAGCCTCCCAAATACTAGGATTACAAGTGTGGTACACCAAGCCCAGCATTCTTATGAATTACAACCAAGACAGTTAAGTATATAAATTTACTAGGCACATCACAGGATAAAAACCATAATATTAATGCTCTACAAATAAGGATTAAATGTTTCTGATTACTTACTTGAATTGAGTCAAACCCACTGTAATCCCTAGCAAGCTTCAACAGAGGAACCAGTGCTTTCAGCAAGAGGGTGGTACCACATGTCTTCAAAATGAAACGTCTCTTGGAGACAAACATGCTACTCTCACTGCAGTTGAAAAAGAGTCACAGGATTATTAGGATATTTATGTACTTCCAAGGATAGAATTAACCTAATACTGGATCATTTGTAATTTTTGGCTAGCATTTTTTCCCCCTTTGTGGTACTGGGGGTATTCTACCTCTGAACTACATCCCTAGCCCCATTTTATTCCTTGTTATAAAACAGGGTCTCACTAAGTTGCAGAGGCTGGCCACAAACCTGCAATTCTCCTGTTTCAACCTCTCAAGTACTGGAATTACAAGTGTGTAACACCTCACCTGGCTGGCTAGTGCTTTTTTATTTGTTTATTTTTGTGGACTGGGGGTGGAACACAGGGGCTTTTCTACTTCTGGGCCTATTTTATACTCCCAGACCTATTTTATACTTTATTTGGAAACAAGGTCTCGCTAAGTTTCTGAGAGCCTAAGTAGCTGAGGCTGGCTCTGACCCAGCGCGATCCTCCTGTCTCAGCCTCCCAAGCGAGGGGATTACAAGCCTGTGCCACCACGCCCGGAACGGGCTAGTGATTTTATAGAAGTTTGCATCTCAAGGAAGCAAATAATACACTATAGCAATCTTTTCCTCTATTATACAAAAATCAGCTTAAGGTTCTAGAGCCTTAAGTTTGGTATAAAGCATTTGTGTTCATTACACATAACTTCTTTCCTTTCTATATTTATTAGTGTCATAGTGACATGGGCATTTGAGAATGCCAGATCTGTCTTTTTTCTGCAATCCTGTCTCAGCCTTGGGATTACAAGCATGGATCAACATGCCTGGCTTTGAATGCCTTTTATATACCAATACAGCTACCCTATTTGTACGAAGTTACTTTTTTTTAAAAATTAGAAAGATTAGGTTTATTTTATTTATTATTTTTGTGTGTGTGAGTCTGAGGATGGAACCCAGGGGCATCCAACCTCTAAGCTATACTCCCTGCCCTATTATTTTTTATTCTTTATTTTGAAACTGGGTCTCACTTGACTTGCAAAGGGTCTCACTATGTAGCTGAGGCTGTCCACAAACCTCGATCCTCTGATCTCAGCCTCCCAAAATGCTGGGATTACAAGTGTGTGTCACCACACCCAGCTCTATTTTTTATTTTGAAACAGGGTCTCACTGAATTGCAAAGGGCCTCACCAAGTAGCTGAGGCTATTCGTGAACCACTATCCTCTGGTCTCAGCCTCCTGAATGCTGGGATTACAAGCATATGCCACAACGCCCAGCTCAGAATAGGTTCGAGCAATGATTCTGGAGGCTGGAAAAACCAAGGGTGTGGCAAAGATGAGGGCACAATGCCTTTTATCTTTCAACAGAAATTGGCTGCTGTGAAGTAAAGATGGCAATGGGTTTGAAGAGCTATTAAGTAAAGCTTCACAACCTACTGACTAGAAACATCCAAATTATGAACATTTTATCTTAAAACTATGGCAACTATTGCATAACTAAGATTGAGGGGAATAATTTGGTGTTTCACATGAAGCATGATTAGGATGCAAATTGGCTGGTAGGACTTACCTGAGTACATAAGCTTCCTGCTTGTCAGTTTTGGTCACACTTATGATTGAACATTGCACATCCTTCAAAAGTACATCCCATTCGGATCTGTTATTTAACAAAATATATGATTAAGAACAGTACTTGGTTTGCCTACTTATAAAAATTATAAAGCTTTCATACTTAACACTTTTTCATGGTCAAATTCTTTATATGGTTCCAGGTTCTCTTATGAATACCAACAGTGTGTACTAACCTATCTAGACAAAAGATCTATATACTGTTACATGTGGAAAAAAGGAAAGTTAAGTAATATATGGAAAAAAATTGTTACTAAAAGAAAAATGAGCAAGAATGTGAAAAAGACATTTACACAGGAAATTCATTTATTAATTTTTTTTGTGTGGTACTGGGGGTGGAACCCAGAGGCTTTCTACCTCTAGGCTATACTCCTAGACCTATTTTATATTTTATTTGGAAACAGGGTCTCACAAAGTTGCTGAAAGCCTAAGTAGCTGAGGCTGGCTTTGAACCTGCGCAATCCTCCTGTTTCAGCATCCCAAGCGCAGGGATTACAAGCGTGCGCCACCATGCCCAGCGTTACACTGGAAATTCAAAAGCCCAAAAACCAAGGAGCATCAGTAACTCACTCCTTTTCTTTCTTCACTCACTTACTTATCTTTGCAGTACTGGGATTGAATCCAGGCACATTCTACCTCCAAACTACACCTGCAACTCAATTTTATTTTAGTTTTTAAAAATTTTTTGGTGGTACTGGCTGGGGGGGTAGAACCCAGGGGCTCTACCTCCAGACTATACTCCCAGACCTATTTTATATTTTATTTGGAAACAGGGTCTCCTAAGTTGCTGAGAGCCTCACTAAATAGCTGAGGCTGGCTTCGAACCTGTGCGATCCTCCTGTGTAATCCCCAAGCGCAGGGATTACAAACGTGCACCACTGCACCTGGCGTTTTTATTTTAAAACAAGATCTAAGTTGCAGAGGGCCTCATAAGGTTGCTGAGGCTGGCCATGAACCTGCAATCCTGTCTCAGCCTCCCAAGTACTGGGTTTATAAGTGTGCACCACTACACCTTCCAACTCAAGTACTCAGACAACAGGCATATGCGTGTGATCAGTACTGATTAAAGAAACTCAGGTACATTTTCATCAAATTCATAGTTTTTTTTAGCCTTATTTGAGCTGGGAGTATGACTCAATGGTAGTGGTCACTTAACAAGCTTGAGGCCTGAGTCCACTTCTCAAGCAATTCAGTGAGACTTACTTTGAGCAATTTAAAGACAACCTGTTTCAGCCGGGCGTGGTAGCACACACTTGTGATCCCCGCGGTTGGGAGGCGGAGACAGGAGGATCGCGCAAGTGCTGGTTTAAGAGACCGTTTCCAAATAAAAATATAAAAAATAGGTCTGGGAGTGTAGCCCTAGCCCAGAGGTAGAAGGGCTTCCAGGAACCCCAGTACCAAAAAAAAAAAAAAAAAAAAAAAGAGAGAGAGAGAGAGAGAGAGAGAGAGAGAGAGAGAACGAACCTGTTTCAAAACAAAACAAAGGGCAGGGGTATAGTTCAGAGAAAGAATGTTCCTGGGTTCTATTTCAAGTACCACTAAACAAACCACCACCTTACTAAATAGATCAGTTTTGTGAAATAGTCTATAATATAGATGTAATTCTCAATCTCAATGCTATGTGTTTAGGAATCAGACACCTTCCACCATCATTAATGAGGTTGGTATGACTGACATTCTAATCACAGGTATGTAATTTTGAAAATGTCTCAGCAAACTCGACAAAGCACTTTCCATGATTTATATGAACAGAAAGCAGGGAAGTGAAAACACTTTTCTCTAAAACAAAAGCCAGCGAACTTTCTGTAAAAGGCTAAAGAGTAAGTCTTAATTTTGTAAGGCAAACAGTCTGTGTTTGAAATACTCAGCTCTGCCCTCAGAGGGAGAAAATAACCATGGACATTATATAATTTGTGCTAGGTCTCAATAAAGCTTTATTTACAAAAGCCAGCTTATTCTAGCTGAGTGTGGTAGTGCATGCTTTTAATTCCAGCACTTGGGAGGCTGAGACAAGAGGATCACACAGGTTCGAAACCAGCCTCAGCTACTTAGTGAGAATCTCAGCAACTTAGTGCCTGTTTCCAAATAAAGTATAAAATAGGTCCGAGAATATAGCCCGGAGGTAGAAAAAGCCCCTGGGTTCCACCCCCAGTATCACAAAAATAAATAAATAAAAAGCAGGCTTATTCTCCTACAAAAAATGTGATAAAATTCCTGCTGAAAATTTTCAATGTTTGGAGTTGTTTTTTTCACCTTTCTCTCTTTATACAATGGTACTGTATGTACTACTTTCTTTCATCTTTTTCTTGACCCAGTAGACTCTTAAGATTAAATTACTTGATAGATATGCTACTCAAGTATTTTAGGGTATTGAAATACAATTGCTTTCATTCACACTACAACCCGAAGCACAAAATATGCTGTCTCTTACTAAAATCCCTGGAACAGAACTAGGTGCAGTCGTACCATGTACTCTCAATCCCAGCTACTTGGGAGACTGAAAGATGACGGGAGCCCAGGAGTTTGGACTAGCCTGGGTTAACAGTACAACTGTCTCAACAACAAAAAACCCTGGACAGACATCATCAAATTAGCTAAGTGAAACTAGAGGAAACAAAAATACCACTGAACCAGTAGTGAACTTCCTGTATCCTCTTTTTCCTTCTGGTATTTGCCGGGCTGGTTTTAGGTAGCCAGAAATCCTGAACTAGATAGGCCCTCTAATTCTGGTCTACAAAGAAGGGAGCCCCTAAAGCTACTAAGCAGAAGAATGCTTTTTTCGGGCAGGTCTGGGGATGGAACCCATGACATTCAACCTCCCTGCCTTTTTTTTTCTTTTCTTTTTTGCGGGTCTGGGGATTCTACTTCTGAGCTACATCCCCTGCCCTATTTTTTATTCTTTATTTTGAGACAGGGCCTAAGTAGCTGAGGCTGTCTGTGAACTGCGATCCTCCAGTCTCACCTCTCAAATGCTGGGATTATAGGCGTGCGCCACAACACCTGGCCAAAAAAAATGCTTTTTAAGGCAGATGAACTGTGGTCCCCAAAACAAAAAACAGAGCTGGGGGTATAGCTCAGAGTTAGAAGCTGCTGGGTTACATACTGGTCATTGGCCCAGTATGGGTGTATGTGGGGGGTGGGGTGGGGGAGAGAACTGTTTAGTAGACTAATGGAGGAGAATGGAATAAAGTGATCCCAAAATTGAACCCATTCTACCTCTGAGCTACACCACCAACCCTAGTTTATTCTTTATTTTAATAGGGCCTAAGTTGCACGGTGGGGGTGGGGGGCCACTCTCACTAGGTTGCCCAGGCTGGCCACCTGTGATCCTCCAGACTCAGCTTTTGAAGTCCGGGGATTATAGGCATGTACACCATGCCCAATTTTTTTTTTTTCTTTCTTTCAGTACTGGGGATTGAGCCCAGGGGCATTCTACCTCTGAGCTACACCCCCAGACCTATTTTTAAAATTTTGAAACAGAGTCTAAATTGCTGAGGCTAGCCTCGAACCTGTGATCCTCCTGTATCAGCCTCCCAAGTACTGGGATTACGAACATGTGCCACGACACCTAGCTTCTTCTTATGGTTCAATGTATGTTGAAGATCAAACTCATAGCTTTGCACATGCAAGTGTACTACATCACTATCCTAAAGTTTTATACAAACACCCTTAAGCTACTTTTGCATGGATCTGATTCTACATAGCACATGAAAGGCTTTGAAAACTAAAATATAGGACAGGTTGCCTTCCCAGACTGGCACATAAGACATCTGAAAAATATGACAAAGGATTTCATAACTGACAACAGAATCATAACACAGCCCACAGACACTGGGTAAAGCTTGAAGCCTGAAACTAACTGGTGATGACTTTTTTTTGCGGGTCTGGGGATGGAACCCAGAGGCATTCGACCTTTGAGCTACACCCCCTGCCCAATTTTTTATTCTTTATTTTAAAACAGGGTCTCACTGAGTTGCAGAGGGCCTCACCAAGTAGCTGAGGCTGTCCGTGAACTGTGTCCTCCAGTCTCAGCATCCCAAATGCTGGGATTACAAGCATGTGCCAACACACCCGGCTTGCTAAAATTATTTTTTACAGCCAGGCATGGTTTGTACACATTTGTAATCCTAGTACTTGGGAGGCTGAGACAGAAGATCACAGGTTCATAGTCAGCCTCAGCAACTTAGGCTGTTTCACAATAATATAGGGCTGGGCAGATCAGATGTAGAATGCCCCTGGATCCAATCCCCAGTACCACACACAAAGATATTTTACAAAATGTGCAAGGGCCTGGGTATATAGTTCAATTGCAGAATATTTACCCCTGCCCCCAAAAAAACAGAAGAAAACAAAACAAAAGGATTTATGGGACAAAAACAATTCATGACAGTGGATTTCCCAAGAGTGTGGTGTAGAAAAAAAAAAAATGTGCTAAAATAATCCACATCTAGGTTCATCATAATGGGCTCTATAACAACTATCATGTTAGTTGGTAGTGAAATAAGTAAACTTCATTTTATGTAGAATTGAAGCAGGATGACATTTCAAGGTAACTATAAAATGCATCTATAGTGTTAACAGGGTCTTTTTTTTTTTTTTTTTTGCAGTACTGGGGATGGAACCCAGAGGCATTCATCTGAGCTACAACCTCAGCCCTATTTTATTCTTTATTTTAAAACAGGGTCTGAGTTGCACAGGGCCTCAATAAGTACTTGAGCTGTCCATGAACCTTGCTCTTCCTGTCTCAGTCTTCTGAATGCTTGGGATTACCAGTGTGCACCACCACACCTGACTACAGTAACGGGGTATTTCTGTTAAAACAATCTATAAAGTTATGTTCATAACCTTGTCCTCTTTTCTTTTTTCTGGGTGGTACTGGAGTTGGAACCCAGAGGCTTTTCTACCTCTGGGCTACACTCCCAGACCTATTTTATATTTTATTTGGAAACAGGGCCTCACTAAGTTGCTGAGAGCCTCACTAAGTGGCTGAGGCTGGCTTGGAACCTGTGTGATCCTCCTGTCTCAGCCTCCCAAGTGCAGGGATTACAAGTGTGTGCTACCACGCCCGGCTTGAAACTGCATTTTTATCAGGTCAGTATTACACATTTTATTTGTTTCCAACCCTGAACACTATTCTTGGACTTGGAATTCATTAGCAAGAAATGAACTGTGGGAGAAGCAAATAATGGAAATCACAAACCCTATTTTTTTTCTTTCTTTCTTCTTCTTCTTTTTTTTTTTTTGCGGGTCTGGGGATGAAACCAGGGGCATTCAACCTCTGAGTTACACCCCCTGCCCAATTTTTTTTTTCCTTTGCAATACTGGGGATAGAACCCAGGGGCATTCTACCTCCGAGCTACACCCCCTGCCCCCCCCTTTTTTATAATTCTTTATTTTGAAATAGGATCTCACCGAGTTGCGGAGGGCCTCACTAAGTAGTGGAGACTGGCAGCGAACTGCAACCCTCCTGTCTCAGCCTCCCGAATGCTGGGATTACAGGCGTGCGCCACCACACCTGGCTACAAATCCTATGTTTTAAGTATATATGTATATTTAAAATAAGTGCCTCTGAGTTCCATTCCCCATAAGCCACATACAAAGATTAAAAAAAAAAAGTGTAGAAGAATAAATAAGATGAAAGCTTCAGGACAACTGATTTGGCAATGATTTCCTGACACCATAGACACAGGCAACAAAACAAAAAATGGCAAGAGCCAGGTGTGGTGGCACATGCTTAGAATCCTAGTACTTGGGAGGCTGAGACAGGAGGATCACACAAGTTCAAAGCCAGCCTCAGCAGCTTAGTGAGGTTCTCAGCAACTTAGTGAGACCCTGTTTGAAAATATAAAATAGGTCTGGAGGGATAGCTGGGTGTGGCAGCTCAGGCTTGTAATCCAGCATTTGGGAGGCTGAGACAGGAGGATCAGCTACTTAGTGAGGTCTTTTGCAACTTAGTGAAACCCTGTTTCAAAATAAAAAAATAGGGCTGGGGGGTGTAGCTCAAAGGTATGCTCTTGGGTTCCATTCCCAGTACCAAAAAAGGTCTGGAGATGTAGCTCAAAGGTAGAAGGCCCCTGGGTTACCAATAAAAAAAGAAAAAAGTAAATGGGAGAAAATATCTTCAAGTTATATCTGATAAGGGATTAATGTTAGAACAAAAGGGACACCCACAGCTCAATTAAAAACAAAAAATTAATGTGACTTGAAAACCAGCAGAGGCTAAGGACTCAACTCAGCATGCATGAGGGCCAGTTCCATCTTCACCACAGTGGAAGGAGCAACGGACTAAAATATTGGCAGTTTACCTAAAATATACACATGGCCAACAAGCATATGAATTATGTTTAACACTTACTCAGAAAAATGCACATTCAACTGGGCATGGTGGCTCACACTTGTAATCCCAGTACTTGGGAGGTTAGACAGGAGGATCACAGGTTCAAAGCCAATCTCAGCTACTTAGTGAGGCCCTCTGCAACTTAGTGAGATTGTTTCAAAATAAAGAATTAAAAAAGGCTGGGGGTGTGGCTCAGAGGTAGAATGCCCCTGGGTTCTATCCCTAGTACTGAAAAAAAAGTCTGGGGATATATATATATATATAGCTGAGGTAGAATGTTCCTGGGTTCAACTCCCAGTACAAGAAAGACAGAAAGATAGATTGGATGCACATTCAAATCATGATAGACCACTTCTACTCAGGAGTCGAAATCAGGAGATCACCTGAAGCCCAGGTATGTGAGGCCAGCCTAGGCAACACAGGGACACTCTTTAAAAATGTCACCTGAAACCTGAAATTAGGATGTCTTTTATCAAAAGAAAACAACAGTATTTGAAGAGTGCGAAAAAATTGGAATCTTAAGTACTTGTTAGAAATGTAGTATGGTGCAGCTATTATAGAAAACAGAACAGAGGTTCCTCAAAAAAACTGAAAATAAATTTATTATATGATCTAATAACTTTACTTCTGGGTATAACCAAAACTATTGAAAGCAGTAGGTACCTACGGGGGTGGGGGGGGATCAAGTACTGTGTACATATATGTCACTGTCAACAAGATTTAAATGTGAGACTATAATGCACCAATAAAAGCAACAAGAACAATAAAAAAGTGAGATCTAAAAAAGGTATCCTTACTCTCATGTTCACAGCAGCATTACTCACCTAAGCCAAGAGGTGAAAGCAGCCCAAATGTGGCATCATGTATACAAAGGAACATGAATGCAGCCTTAAGAAAAGAAAATTTGGCAGGGCATAGTGGTTCATGCTTGTAATCCCAGCATTACGAGCACTGCGAGGCTGAGACAGGAGGATCATGACCAGCCTCAGCAATTTGTGAGACTCTGTTCAACTTAGTCAGGCCCTGTTTCAAAATAAAGAATAAGCCGGGAGTGGTGGTGCACGTTTGTAATCCCAGCATTCAGGAGGCTGAGACCGAAGGATTGCAGTTCTCCGACAGCCTCAGCTACTTAGTGAGGCCCTCTGCAACTTAGTGAGACCCTGTTTCAAAATAAAGAATAAAAAATAGAGCAGGGGGTGTAGAGCTCGGAGGCCGGATGCCCCTGAGTTCCATCGCCAGACTTGCAAAAAAAAGGGTAAAATAGGACTGGGAGTATAGCTTCAAGTAGACTGTTCCTGGGTTCAATCCCCAGTAAAACACACACACACACACACACACACACACACACACACACACACACACAGTTGCATGGTGCAAAATGGATGAATAAATAGTAGATACTATGCTAATAAAGTCAGTCATAAAGTATAAATACTCAGCTAGGACAGGTGGCACTTGCCTGTGATCCCAGCTACTCAAAGGCCAAGGCAGGAGGATCTAAGTTCTGAGCAATTTAGCAAGACCCTATTTCAAAATAAAAAGCAGGATGGGTTAATATAGCTCAGTGGTAGAGCGTCCCTGGATTCATTCCCCAGTACAGGGGAGGGGGGAGGTACAAACACTGTCATGATCTCCCCAGGTATCTAGTAGTCAAAATCACAAGATCAAGCTGAACATGGCAGCCCCTGCCCCCGGAATCCCAGTACATGGGAAGTTGAGAAAGGAGGGTCACATAATCAATTAAGGCCAGCTTCAGCAACTTAGCCAGAACAACCCCCAGCAACTTAGTGAGACCCTGTTACAAAATAAAAAATTAAAAGGGATGTAGCTCAGAGGTAGAATGCTCAAGTTCAATCCCCAGTACAAAACAACAAAAAAACCCCATAAGAACAAAGTAGTAAAGGCGGTTGAGAAGGGCTGGAGGGAAGGACAATTAATGTTTAATGAGTACAGTTAGCCCTCTATTATCTGAGGATCAAAACCAGTAACAGATGAAAATATCTTGAATAAACTCACCTCTACTGAAAATGTACTGACCTTTATTTCTTGCCATAACACAACTATTCATGCAGCATTTATATTGTAATAGGTCTAAACAATCTATGGGTCATTTAAATTATCTGGGAAGTTGTACAGAGATTGTATACACCTGTGTGTGTGTGTGTGTGTGTGTGTGTGTGTGTGTGTGTGTGTGTGTGTGGTACTGGGGGTGGAACCCAGGGACTTTTCTACCTCCAGGCTACACTCCCCGACCTATTTATACTTTATTTAGAAACAAAGTCCCACTAAATTGCTGAGAGCCTCACTAAGTAGAGAGGCTGGCTTTGAACCTTTGTGATTCTCCTGTCTCTCGGCCTCCCAAGCACTGGGATTGTGTATACCATTTTAACAAGGACTTTTATGTACTGAATTTGGTGGATTTGAGCATGGGGATGTGACCTGGAACTAAACTTCCACAAATACTAAAATATGACTGTATAGTTCCAGTGTTACAAGATGAAATAAGAGTTGTAGAGACCTGTTGGATATCAGTAAATAAATATAATTACTACTGAACTATAAGGTTGCAAATTATATGTGCTAATAGTTTACCATACTTAAAAGCTACTGAGAGAACAAAAACACTGGTGGCAGATAAAAGGAATTCTTTATGGTAGAGCCCTATTCACCTGAAAATATTCACCTGTAGCCAGGTGTGGTGGCGCACCTTTGTAATCCCAGCACTCAGAGGCTGAGACTGGAGGATTGCAGAAAGCTTCAGCTACTTAGTGAGGCCCTTTGCAACTTTAAAAAAGAGTGGGACATGGTGGTACACGCTTGTAATCCCAGTACTCTTAATCCCAGTACTTGGGAGGCTGAGACAGGAGGATCACACAGGTTTGAGGCCAGTCTCAGCTACTTAAAGAGGCTCTCAGCAAATTAGTGAGACCTTGTTTCCAAATAAAATTTAAAATAGGTCTCAGGTCTCGGAGTATAGCCCGGAGGTAGAAAGCCCCTAGGAGGTTCCATCCCTAGTATTAGACACACACACAAAAAAAGTTTAAAATATTAAAAACAAGCCAGGTGTGGTGGCGCACGCTTGTAATCCCCACACTTGGGAGGTGGAGACAGGAGGATCGCAAGCTTTGCTGGTTTAAGAGACCCTGTTTCCAAAATAAAAATACAAAATAGGTCTGGGAGTGTAGCCCGGAGAAGGGTTTCCAGGAACCCCAGTACCACCAAAAAACAAATAAATAAAAATAGGCCAGGCATGGTGGCACACGCTAGTAAGCCCCGCACTTGGGAGGTGGAGAGAGGAGGATGGCGCAGGTTGGAAGCCAGCCTCGCTGGCTTTAAGAGACCCTGTTTCCAAATTAAAATATTCTGGAAGTGTAGAGCCCAGAGGCAGAAGGGTTCCATCCCCAGTACCACCAAAAAAATAAATAAATAAATAAAAATAAAACAAAAAGAGGGATTGTATATTTAGCTCAGTGGCAGAGAGCTTGCTGAGCACACACAAAGCTCTGGGTTTGATCCTTGGCCCTGTAAAACAAAAAAACAAAACCAACGGAAAAAGAAACAGATTCATGGATCTTGTGGCTAGATTTTGTCCAATCAGGTACTTTACTTTTTTGCAGTACTGCGAATTGAACCCAGGGGCCTTCTTCCGCCAAGCTACACCCCCAGTACTGGTTTTTATTTGTAAACACTTTCTCAACAAGTTGCGGAAGCCTCACTAAGTAGCTGAGGCTGGCTTTGAACCTACGGTCCTCCTCTCAGCCTCCCAAGTGCTGGGATTACAAGCATGCACCACTTTGCCTGGCTTGGCTCGAATCAGGCACTTATTTTACCCCAAATTTAAGTCTTTATAAGAACAGTTACTTTACCCAATGTTACTTTTTTTTTTGGGGGGGGGTACTAAAACCTAGGGGCATTCTACCTCCGAGTTATACTCCCAGCCTTATTTTTTATGGTCTCACTATGTTGTGGAAGGCCTCACTAAGTAGGCTAAGGCTGGCCATGGACAGGTAATCCTGTCTTAGCCTCTCAAGTACTGGGATCACAAGCTTGCGCCACCACACCCATCTTACCCATATTACTATACAGAGTCACTGCTTGCCACTGTGTTTTTTGAAGACAAGTAGTTTTGAAAAACTAATTCAAAGCCAGGCGTGGTGGGCACGCTTGTAATCCCCACGCTTGGGAGGCTGAGACAGGAGGATCGCACAGGTTTGAAGCCAGCCTCAGCTACTTAGTGAGGCTCTCAGCAATTTAGTGAGACCCTGTTTCCAAATATAAAATAGGACTGGGAGTATAGCTCGGAGGTAGAAAGCCTCCGGGTTCTACCTCCAGTACCACCAAAACAAAACAAACAAACAAAAAAAAAAAACTAATTCAAACCTTTAAACTTTTATTTTTTGTCAAACTGGAGATGGAACCCAGGGGCCTTCTACCTCCCAGCTGTACCTCCAGGCCTATCCAGGCCTACTTAATTTTTTTTTTTTTTTTTTGTGATACTGGGGATTGAACCCAGCTCCATTCTACCTCTGAGTTATACCTCCAGCCCAATTTTATATTTGGAAACAGGGTCTCACTAGGTTGACGGAGTCTCATTACTTGCTGAGGCTGTCCTTGGACCTGCTGTGATCCTCCTGTCTCAAACCTCCCAAGTACTGGGATAACAGGCATGTGCCACCACACCTGGCTTATTTCATATTTATTTGGAAACAGGGTCTAAGTTGCTGAGTACTGGCTTTGAACCTGTGATCCTTCCAAGTACTAGGATTATGAATGTGAACTACCACACCCAGCTCTGTATTTTTATAAACTGCTGTGATGAAAGCAATGAACTTGATTCAATAGGAAGCCTTTAAACTCCGAAACATTTACACTAAAAGGTTTTTTGGCAATGGGTTGTAAATTCCTTCAGTGTAAATGATGGAAACTGCAATTTTATGTAATTATGCAGTCAAATAAGCCATGAGTTCAGAGAATGTTAATGCTGAGGTGTGATTATCTTTGCAACTGTCCCCCCATCCTTTATTGAAAATTGTTTCAGGGCATATTTTTCCCAGTACAGGAGATTGAACCCAGGGATTCAATACGAGCTACACCCACAGCCCCTATTTTTTTTTTTAAACAAGGTCTCACTAAGTTGTGAAGGCGCTAAGTAGCTAAGGCTACGACAAACCTGTGATCCTTCTGTCTCAACCTACCAAGTACTGGGATTATAGGAGTGTGCCACCACACTTGGTTTAGTGTATATAATTTTTATAGCAGAGTAAGAAGAGAATATGCCCAATATTCTGTCACTTCCAACATTAGAGGTTTTGATTTTCATTTTCATGTAACCAAAAAGACCTCTGACATTCTCATAAATAAAACATTTGTTCTCACTAGAATTTTCCAGGTAAACTCAGTCTATGAATTTTAGAGCACAAAGAAATTTAGTATTGAAAATCAGATAAAACTACCTTTTCTCATCAAAATTTCTTTTCTTTTTCGGTGACTGAATCCCAGGGTTCTCTACCACCAGGCTACATCCTCAGCCTCCCTTCTTTGGGTATTCTACCTCCAAGCTATGCCCAGTCTATTTTATTTTGAAATAGGGTCTCACTAAATTTCTGGGAGTTTTAAGTTGCTGACGCTGACCTCCAACCTATGATCCTCCTGTCTCAGCCTCCTTATACTGGGATTCTAGGCGTGTACCACCATGCCTGGCTTTATGTTTTTTTTTTTCCTTTTAAACTCAGTCTGTTAATATGTGCTTTTTGACCATGACCTTAGTCCAGTCAAATTTTAATAAATACTGAGGGCAGGATGTATGGCAAGGGCAAGCAAGAACTTTCTAGTTTTCAAATTTTGACCATTAAGTACAAACAAAGCAACTCTAATTATTCTCTCAAAGGAATAATGTACTTTCTAAAACTTTCAATGACAATACTTCATTCCTGAATAGAGTGAACTGTTGCACATTAAACTGCAAGGGCACCCTTAATGTACATCCATTTAGATTAGAATTCAATATTATTCTTTCTTTTTTGGT
Organism: Muscardinus avellanarius; assembly: GCF_963383645.1. Lineage (NCBI taxonomy): Eukaryota > Metazoa > Chordata > Mammalia > Rodentia > Gliridae > Muscardinus > Muscardinus avellanarius. Next base: position 64,676,908 of record NC_137794.1, on the reverse strand, counting down.
CTCCATTACTGGAAAGAAGGGAAGGGAAGAGTGTCCTTAATAAAATGGTCCAGCATGGTGGTGGAAGCCTGTAATCCCAATACTATGGAGGCTGAGAAAGGACTATGCTTTGAGGCCTGTGAAAGACCCTCTTTAAAAATAAAATGTGGCCGGGCATGGTGGTGCACACTTGTAATCCCCGTGCTTGGGAGGCGGAGACAGGAGGATTGCTCAGATTGGAAGCCAGCTGTGCTGGTTTAAGACTCTCCTCAAATCTGTGATCCTCATGTCTCACAGTCTCCCAACTACTAAGATTACAGGTATGTGCCACTCTACACGATCCAATGGAACTCTTGAATTTAATACAATACCATAGGGTTTTTCAGTTACTACTTGCTTCATTTTATCTAAAGCAGCTAAGATGTGGTAGACTTCCAAGAGGTTAAGTTTTAAATATCTACAAAATATTGTAGTAAATCTTGAAATCTTAAAAAAAAAAAATAACCTGAATATTCTGTCCCTTAAGGTTTGCCTTTTACCATCGTTTAAAGAGCCACAGTGACACAGTAATTTCATATGACAGTTAACTAAAGTAAAGGTGGGTCTAACATTTTTTTTTTTTTTTTTGCGTGTCTGGGGATGGAACCCAGGGGGAGCTTTCGACCTCCAAGCTATACCCCCTGCCCCATTTTTTATTCTTTATTTTGAAACCGGGTCTGAGTTGCAGAGGACCTCATTAAGTAGCTGAGGCTGTCCACGAATCACGATCCTCTGGTCTCAGCCTCCCGAATGCTGGGATTACAAGCGTGCGCCACCACGCCCTGGCTCTGGGTCTAACTTAAAGAAAGCAAGTAACCTTTAAAAAAAAAGTCTCTCCCAAGAGATCGCGGTTCCTGTACAGCCTCAGTTTCAAATTAAAAAGATTACCCTTGGGCTCAATCCCTAGTACAAAAAAGAAAAGCTTTTCTCCCTTTCCTTTGATCAGGGAATACTCTTACCTGCCAAAGTGTCCCACGATTAAATTCTGGTATTTTTGCCTAACAAATGAGGCAGGAGAGAGAGAGAGAAAAACTCACTTCCCTTCATAAAGAATGCCTGTTACAAATAATTTAAGGCTGTGAACACTTTAGCAAAGTAATTTTTCCTACTTTTAGGGCTGTTCTTACTCATTACTTCTTCCTTGCCAAGATTTCCTATGTAATAATACCAACAGCAAGTTTTTCCAAAAGCCTATCACAAGCACCAGTACTCTCATCTGTTAAAGGGGTATAATAGTTACCGTCCCTATGGTTATTCTTTTTTTTTTTTTTTTGGTGGTATGGGGGTGGAACCCAGAGGCTTTCTACTTCCGGGCTATATTCCCAGACCCATTTTATATTTTATTTGGAAACAGGGTCTCACTAAGTTGCTGAGAGCCTCACTAAGTAGCTGAGGCTGGCCTTGAACCTGTGCGATCCTCCTGTCTCAGCCTCCCAAGCGCGGGGATTACAAGCGTGGGCCACCACGCCCGGCTTCCCTATGGTTATTCTGAAAAAAGTAACCATTTCCTATAAGATGTGTAAAGTGAATTGAGCCTGGCATTCGGTAAGCACTACGGTAGACATCCTAAGTGTCACTGAAAGCTTGAAAAATGAAGCCTGTAGCATTTTAGCCACGATGAGTAGAAGACACTAATCTAATAATAGGAAGCCGGGCATGGTGGCGCACGCGGTTAGTTGCTGCGGTACTTGGGGAGGGAGCTGAAAAGGGAGGATCAAAGGTTCAAGGACAGCCTCAGCAAGTAGTGACACACGCATCACCTAGCGAGTCCGTTTCACAATAAAAATTTAAAAATTGGGCTGGGAGTGTAGCTTGGAGGTAGAATGCTCTTGGGTTCACTCCCCAACACCCCCCTCCAAAGAGAGTAATAGGAACGGGCGCCGTGGCACACGTCTGTAATCCCAGTACTGGAGCCTGACAGAAGGATCGCAGGTTCTATGCTATCCTCAGCAACGTAACAGAGACCCTGTTTCAAATTATAAATATATTAAGTGAAGGGCTGGGGTGTAGTTCGGAGGTAGAAAGCTCCTGGGTTAAATCTCCAGTAGCAAAGCAAAGAAAAAGACGTTAGTAGATACTGCGAGTCTCAGGGTGCCTTAAAGTCTCGGCAGCACGTGTCCCGGATTCTTCTCTCCAGTTGCTTTTTGTCAAGCGTCGGCAGCTAGCGCAGCCGACATTCCTAAAACGCCCATTGGCCCACACCCTGGGGCCAGGCGGTCGGCGGGGCCCTGGAGCTCATTGGTCGCCGCCGCTCAATGAAGCGGGCCACGCCGGTTCCTCCCCGCTCCGCCACCCGCGCGGCGCTCGTGCGCCAAGGCGCCCGGGAGACCTGCAGCGGGGCCTGCGCGGGCCACGGGCTGCTGCGGGGTGGCGGCCGCCAGGAACAGGGCCCAGGCAGCCTCCGCACCGCCCGCGCGCCAATCTGCGCCCCGCTCGCGCGCGCGAGGCTCGGCTGCGGCTCGAAGGCAGTGCGCGCTGGGGCCGGCGGCCTCGGCCTCCACCCCGCCCCGCAGCCCGGCCGCCCCGCGCTCCCCGACCCCGCGCCTCCCCAGCAGGTTACACAACCCAAGGTCAAGAGGCTCGGCGGATCGCGGCGCGCTCGGGGCGCCCCGGGGCCCGCGCAGCCCCGCCGCCGCCCCGAATACGCGCCGGTGCCGAGCACGTGAGGGCGCAGCCACTGCGACACGCCGCTCCCGCCCAATCCCCCCGCGCCGCCGAAAGAAAGAGTCCCGCTCCGGCCGCCGCCCCCCGCCCTTCCCGAGGCGGCACGCCCGAATTAGCGCCCCAGCCTCCGGCCACACCTGCCGGGAGCCGCGCCGCCCGCCGCCCCGCGGCCCTCCCAGGCCCGGCTGCCCGGGGCGGAGGGGAGTGGGCAGCCGCCGCTCGCCGGCGGGGACGCTACCTGAGCACGCGGCCCGCGCCCCTCCCGCCTCCCCTCCCCCAGGCGGCGCCGGCAACGGCGGCGGGAGGCGGGTTCCCGCCCCGCGCGGACGCGCGGTCCGCCGCCGCCCCACCTGAGGGCTGCGAGCCGGCCCCGGCCGAGCCCGGCGCTCCGCAGGCGGCGGCGACCCCGGCCGAGCCGCGGGCACCCACCTCGGGATAGTGCGAAGATCCCCGGATCCTTGGTTTGCGTCGGGTTGCTGCCGGGAGAACCAAACCTCCAGCAGCTTCTCGGTCCCTTCGAAAAAATGTGCAGCTTCCATCACCGTGAGACTAGCGAACAACCAACAACCACAGAAAATCAACTAAATTAAATCTCTTCTCCCGCCGCCGCCGCCGCCGCCGCTGCGGATTGTTCCAGCTGTGTTACTAAAGTTCAGGTTCCTTTTTTTTTTTTTGCTATAATTTTATATTAACTTTTTTTAAAAAAAGATTAATAAAATTTTCCCGGCTTTTTTTTTTGTGAGCGAAAGTTGAACGTGAGTCTGTTGGAAATAGAGGCAGATACAGTTCAGTCTCTTGTAGTCCGCTGCTTTCCCGTTAGAGAGAGTAGAGCGAGCGCTAGCTAATGTCGCCGGCCATACTGTGTAAGCGAGGGCACTACGTGAGTGCCGGCCTTATATACGGCGAGTCTCCGAAAGGACAGGAAGTGACGCGTGGTCCCGCCTCCGCGGCTCATAGGAGCATCCCTCAGTCAATCACTCGTCGCCGAGCAGCGGCTGGCTGGCTGTGGGCCTACTGGGAGCGCTGGGAGCTAGCCGCTGCTTTGCAGATGGAGCTATCAGTGTCCCTAGAGCGGGAGCAGTCGCCGCGTTGTCCGCCTGGGGACCAGGAACTTGTGGTTGACTGCAGAGTGGGTGGGGAGAGCGGGAACAGAATGAGGAAAGGCTGTACACCGCTGCATAAAGCAACTTGCTAGCAGAGGACGTGGGTGCGTCCTGAGGGTGTTGGCGGGGTTCGCATGGGGCGGTGGCCTGCGATAGGTCGGCGTGGTGGTTTTGATCCTGTGCGGTTCCCTGCGACTGCTGAGGTTCTGGCTATTCTTTGAAGTGTGTGTTTCCCGAGGGAAATCAGCCAAGCATGAAGGCATTAAAACTCAACATTTGTCCGTGACGTATACGTTGCCCAGAGTCGAATTAGAAGGCGCCTTTATTCTACTCACGCTGTATCTGATATGCGCTTGTAGTTCCCGACCCGTTTACACAATAGCCAGAAGCGTTGTCTCCCTTTCGAAATGGAAAAGCAACGTGGCGCCCAGCCTTGGAGGGCTCCTGCTTTAACTACCTCCCACCGTGTGGCTCACTAAGCCTCAGAGTTGGCGGAGCGCAGCAGCCGCTCGAAAGCACTGGCAACCTCCGGCTGTAGTAGGTCAACTGGTGGGAGTTTTTTCAGCAACTATTTCTAGAAACTAGATTTGTTAAATATAATTAGGTTATCTGATATCTTTCTTTTAGTTCTCCTGAGCTGTGAAGAAATTGAAATGGGTTCCCAGCAATCCCCCGAAATTTACAGTGCAATCATCTCATGTGCTTACCAAGGATTTACGTGGGAATTGCTATAACAGGGATTCCAGGGCTATCATTAGAGATAGTTTAAAGACCTACATTTCAAGGTAAATCTAACATTTCAAGGTAAATGTAAAGAATCAGCATAAAGTATAAAATAGTTATCAAGTGGTAGTAAAACAGTTAAACAGAGGTGGCAAAATTGTGGTTACAAAGTTACGACTTAGTTGGAAATACTGGAGAAAAAAACTCAACCAGACATAAAAACTACCACTGTCACAAAACCAAATGACTTCTCCCTATTGTTCTTAGAGAAAAACTTGCCTCAAAGTGAAATAATGCCATCGTTAAGAATCTCCTGAAAAAAAGAAATAGTTGATGTTTGCAGCATAGACAAGACAGTCTGCAGGACAGTACATGTCTTATAAGAACATGGATTCGCACGTCTCCATGAAACCTGTTGAAAGGGCTATGTTATGAGGCAGGTATGTATACAGCTTTTGCTTTGTTTTTAAAAACATCCAGCTCAAACTGGGGATTGGGACAAAAGATAATAAATTTTGCATATTTTTTATAGTAATAATTAAAAGAGGATGTGGTTGTTATACTTGGAATAAAGATAAAAGGAGCATTTCTGTGTTTTACAAGCTATTCAGTTATTTAATGGTTGCTTACTGAAATGGAGAATCTGCCTGCTAAACCACCTCAAACAGTAATTGTGGTATAAACATAATTTGGCTTATAATTACTTATAATTAGTTGATTTTCTGTTACTATTATACTTTTCCCCAATGCAATTTAAGTTAACATAAAAATGCCAAGATTCTTGGCAAGGTAAATCCTTGTTAATTTAATAAAGGACAACTTAAATGGTGTCTATAAATTGGATTGGTCCTTTGTAAATTATATAATTTTTCCTGAACATCATTAATATCTTGAGGCTCAAAATTCCTTGTACTTATTACTAAGTTGGTTAATCTTTACTTAAATATTTCACTGATATTTTGGAGGCCGAAAGAGGAGGATCGCAAGCTGTGGCCATCCTCAGCTACTTAGTAAGGCCCTCTGCAACTCAGTGAGACCCTATTTTAAAATAAAGGATAATCTGGGCATGTAATCCCCGCGCTTGGGAGGCTGAGACAGGAGGATCACGCAGGTTCGAAGCCAGCCTCAGCTACTTAGTGAGGTTCTCAGCAACTTAGTGAGACCCTGTTTCCAAAATAAAATATAAATGGGTCTGGGAGTATAGGCCGGAGGTAGAAAGCCTCTAGGTTCCACCCCCAGTACCACCAAAAATAAATAAATAAATAAATAAATAAATAATAAAATAAAGGATAAAAAATAGGGCTGGGGGTATAGCTCAGAGGTAGAATGCCCCTGGGTTCCATCACCAGTACTACAAACAAACAAACCTTTTTATTGAGGATAGCACTTGACATTATAAAACTGCTAAAGGACTCCCGTTCCCTAGGCCTTTTTTTGTGTGTGTGGTTCTGGGAATGGAACCCAGGGGAATGTACCTTCAAGCTACACCCCCAGCCCTAATTTTTATTCTTTATTTTGAAACAGGGCCTCACTGAGTTGCAAAGGGCCTAAGTAGCTGAGGCTGGCTACAAACCATGATCTACCTCTCAGCCTCCCAAATGCTGGAATTACAAGCCTGTACCACTACACCGGGCTCCTAGGCCTTCTTAAAGAACCTCTCCCTTATTCTCTTTAGTTATCACTCCTATTAGGATCTTACCCTTTTTTAATTTCTTTTGGTGCTGAGAATTGAACCCATGGTCTTCCACATGGTAAGCACAGGCACTGCCACGGATCCACACCTCCAGCCTTAACCTCAACCCAATTTTTCAGAACTCCTTACTTGACTCCACTTCTCCCTTCAGCGATTACCCAATTTCTCTGTTTCCCTTAACAGCAAAACTTCCTGAAAGAGATAAAGACAAGTTCATACTTGTGGTTTGTACTCATTGCTCCTTCAAGTCCTCCAAATGTGTTTATGTCCCTGATACTTGGCTGAAAAACCACTACTCAAGGCTCACATCTTGCCAAATCCAGTTCAGTGGATAGTCTCACTCATCTGTGGTACTGGGGATTGAAACCAGGGTCTTTCCTATGCTAGGCATATGCTCAACTACTGAATTACATCCCTAGCCCTTTTTAAAATATTATTTTAGCCGGACGTGGTGGCACACACTTGTAATCCCAGCATTTGGGAGGCTGAGACAGGAGGATCACAGTTCACAGACAGCCTCAACTACTTAGTGAGGCCCTTTGCTAACTCAGTGAGACCCTGTTTCAAAATAAAGAATAAAAAATAGGGCTGGGGGTATACCTCTGAAGTAGAATACTCCTGGGTTCCATCCCCAGTACCGCAAAAAAATAAAATAATTTTTTTTTGTGGTACTGGGGGTGGAACCTAGGGACTTTTCTACCTCCAGGCTATACTACCACTATTTTATACTTTATTTAGAAACAGGGTCTCACTAAGTTGCTGAGAGCCTCACTAAGTAGCTGAGGCTGGCTTCAAACCTGTGCGATCCTCCTGTCTCAGCCTCCCAAGCGCGGGGATTACAAGTGTGCGCCACCACACCCAGCAAAATAAAATATTTTTAATATGCTTTTATTGATGCATTATAGTTTCACATCATAATGTAAACCATGTTTACATGCATGCACAGAGTACTTGTACCCCCTCCCCTTCCCCATCCTCCCTTCTTCTCTAAACAGAGTACTGAGGTTGACATTGGTATTTTCACATATGTATACATAGCCCATGGTAGTAATCCCTTCAATGGCCCTCACTCTTTCCCCTCCTCTTCCCCTAGACCACTTCTCTAGCTCCGCTGAGGTTTCTCCTTCATTATCTGGAGTTCCTCTGGTCTCCCCATTACTCCCCAGCTTGCACACATTAGAGAAAACATATGACCCTTCACTTTCTGTGACTGGCTAATCTCACTTAACATAATGTTCTCCAGGTCCTTCCATAAAATTTTATTTTAAAGGTTTATTATGGTACTGGGAACTGAGTCCAAGAGTGCTCTAACACTGAGCTATGCCCTATCCCTTTTTGTTTTTTTATTTTGAGCCAGGGTCTCACTAAGTTGTCCAGGCTGGCCTTAAACTTGGAATCCACTGCCTCAGCCTCAGCCTCTCTAGTATATTCAATCTCTCAGCTGCTTGCGATAGTTAGCTATACCTTTTTCTCTCTCTCTCTCTCTATTCTGGGAATGGAATCTAGAGCCTCACACATGCTAGGCAAGCCCTGTACCACAGAGCTACACCCCCAGTCCTAAACCTTCCTTCCTGAAACAATTCTCCAGGCTCTTGTGCTACCCCTCTTCTGTGGTTTTCCTTCTACATCTGAGTATTTTCCCCAGTGCTGCTGTGCCGTGCGTGCGCTTGGCCATCGTGTGTGTGTGTGTGTGTGTGTGTGTGTGTGTGTGTGTGTGTGTGTGAGAGAGAGAGAGAGAGAGAGAGAGAGAGAGACAGACATTAAGCCAGGCGTGGTGGCGCACGTTTGTAATCCCAGCACTTGGGAGGCTGAGACAGGAGGATCGCACAGGTTCGAAGCCAGCCTTGCTGACTTAAGAGACCCTGTTTCCAAATAAAATATAAAATAGGTCTGGGAGTGTAGCCCAGAGGTAGAAGGCCCCTGGATTCCATCCCCAGTACCACCCAAAAAAAAAAAAAAAAAAAAAAAGAATTAAAAAAAAGGAAGCCAGGCGTGGTGGCACACGCTTGTAATCCCAGCAATTTGGGAGGCTGAGACCAGAGGCTTGCAGTTCGCGGATAGCCTCAGCTACTTAGTGAGGCCCTCTGCAACTTAGTGAGAACCTGTTTCAACATAAAGAATAAAAAAAATAGGTCAGGGGATGTAGCTTGGAGGTCGAATGCCCCTAAGTTCCATCCCCAGACCCGAAAAAAAAATTATATATATATAATATATATATATATTATATATATTATATATATTTATTTATTTATATATTTATATTTGGTGGTACCAGGGGTGTTCGAACCCAAAGGCTTTCTATCTCCGGGCTATACTCCCAGACCTATTTTATATTTTATTTTGAAACAGGATCTCACTAAGTAGCTGAGGCTGGCTTTGAACCTGTGCGATTCTCCTGTCTCAGCCTCCCAATCATGGGGATTACAAGTGTGTGCCACCACGCCCAGCTTATGTGTGTGTGTGTGTGTGTGTGTGTGTGTGTTTGTCTATTTATTTTGTGGTACTGGGAATGGAACCCAGGGGCATTCTACCTCCGAGGTACACCCCGGTTCTATTTCTTAGTCTTTTTATTTTTTATTTTTTGTGGTACTGAGCATGGAGCCCATCCATCCCCATCTCAGACTCCCTGGTGGACCTCTTGCCTCCCTCCCTCCCTCTCGCCTCTTCATGGTTCACCCCTGACACGATAGTCATCTCTTTAAGTTGCAGTTGCTCAAACCCCAGTGCATCCTTGATCAGGCTCTGTTCCCATTCCCCTATATCCGATCCATCATTATTCAAGAAATCATTCTCTTATTCCTATCTTCACTCCTACCACCTCCGTAGTTCAAGTACTAAAACTGGACTATTGCAATAGTTTTCTAATTAGTCTCTTTGGCTTCACTTTGACATTTCAATTGATTTAACATCGAGAAGTCAGAGAATTACTTACAAAACAGAAGCCCAGCCCAATGTGATGACACGTGCTTATAACATGGGAGGCAGAGATAGGAAGAGCACAGGTTTGAGGCCAATGTGCGGTATGTTAGTGAGACCATGTTTCAAAATAAAGAATAAAAAATAAGCTGGGTGTGGTGGGACACACTTGTAATCCCAGCATTTGGGAGGCTGAGACTGGATGATCGTGGTTTGCGGACAGCCCCAGCTACTTAGTGAGGCCCTCTGCAACTCAGTGAGACCCTGTTTCAAAACAAAGAAAAAAATGGGCAGGGGGTGTAGCTTGGAGGTCAAATGCCTCTGGGTTCCATCCCCAGACCCGCAAAAAATAAATAAAGTAATTAATTAATTAAAAATTTAAAAAATAGCCGGGCGTGGTGGCGCACACTTGTAATCCCCGCGCTTGGCAGGCAGAGACAAGAGGATCGCGCAGGTTTGAAGCCAGCCGCGCGCGCTGGCTTAGGAGACCCTGTTTCCAAATAAAAATGTAAAAATAGGTCTGGGAGTGTAGCCCGGAGATAGAAGGGCTTCCAGGAACCCCAGTACCCCCCCCACACACAAATTTTAAAAAATAAAAAGGCTAAAAATATAAAACTAGGGATGTAGCTCGGAGGTAGAATGCCCCCCTGGGCTCCATTTCTAGTACTGCAAAAAAAAAAAAAAAAAAATAGAGCTGTGGGTATGACACAGAGGTAGAATGCCCCAGGTCCTATCCCCAGTACAGCAATATATTAATTAATTAATTAATTAATTTAAAAATAAAATAAAAAATCAGTCTGAGGGTGTAGCCCTGAGGTATAGTGCTCCTGGTTTTAATCCCCAGTACCACAAAAAAATTGGCATAAGTGCTGGGAGTGGTGACGCACACTTGTTATCCCCGTGCTTGGGAGGCTGAGACAAGAGGATCGCACAGGTTCAAAACCAGCCTCAGCTATTTAGTGAGGCTCTCAGCAACTTAGTGAGACCCTGTTTTTAAATAAAATATAAAACAGGTCGGGGAGTATAGCCTGGAGGTAGAAAGTCCCTGGGTTCCACCCCCAGTACCACAACACAAAAAAAAATTGGCATAAGTTGGTACACAATCACTTTTTTTTTTTTTTTTCGGTACTGAGGATGGAGCCCAGGAGCCTTCTACCTCCTAGCTACACTCCCAGCCCTATATTTTATTCTTTATTTTGAAACAGGGTCTCACTGAGTTGCAAAGGGCTTCACTAAGTAGCTTAGGTTGCCTGCAAACCATGATCCTCCTGTCTCAGCCTCCCAAATGCTGGGATTACAAATGTGTCACCATGCCCAGCCTGTAGTCTCATTTCAGGATTAACTGGAACAAGTATCTGCTTCTGAGCTGATATGATTGTTGGACCGAGGGCTTCTGTTCCTTACCACACGGATCTCTGCCTATGTCTGTTCACAACACAGTGACTGACTTCACCAGCCAGAAACATAGTCTGCCAGTATGGGAGCTGGGTGTGGTGGCGCACGATTGTAATTCCAGCATTAGGGAGGCTGAGACAGGAGGATCCCACAGGTTCTAAATCAGCCTCAGCTACTCAGGCCCTTTGCAACTCAGTGAGACTCTGTTTCAAAATAAAGTATAAAAAATAGGGCTGGGAGCCGGGCGTGGTGGCGCACGCTTGTAAGCCCAGTATTCGGGAGGCTAAGACTGGAGGATCGCGGTTCGTGGACAGCCTCGGCTACTTAATGAAGCTCTCTGCAACTTAGATTCTGTTTCAAAATAAAGAATAAACGCTGAACGTGCTGGCACATGCTTGTAATCCACATGCTTGGGAGGCGGAGACTGGAGGAACGGGGAGGTTCGAAGCCAGCCGCGCTGGCTTAAGAGACCCTGTTTCCAAATAAAAATATATATGAAAAAATAGGTCTGGGAGTGTAGCCTGGAGGTAGGCGGGTTTCCAGGAACCCCAGTACCACCAAAAAAAGAAAAAAAAAAAAGAATAAAAAATAGGGCAGGGCCTATAGATCAGAGGTTGAATGCTCCTGGGTTCAGTCCTACCACAATAAACAAAACACCAAGGCACATAATGGTGAATATTTAGGGCCTGGGATAGGCTCAGTCAATGTATGGTGGCCTCCTCCTATATTCAGGGCACTGGAAAAAAAATAATAAAAGCCAAACTACAACAGCAAGCTGTAGTACCTCAATTTTAGCTGGGTGTTGTGGCACATGCCTGTAATCCCAGTACTTGGGAGGCTGAGACAGAAGAATCACAGGTTCAAGGACAGCTTCAGCCACTTATTTATTTGTTTTAATTTTTTTTTTTTTTTTTTGGTGGTACTGGGGGTGGAACCCAGAGGCTTTCTACCTCCAGGCTATACTCCCAGACCTTTTTTATATTTTATTTGGAAACAGGGTCTTACTAAGTTGCTGAGAGCCTCACTAAGTAGCTGAGGCTGGCTTCGAACCCGCACTATCCTCCTGTCTCAGCCTCCCAAGCGCAGGGATTACAAGCATGCGCCACCACGCCCGGCTCTATTTGTTTTAATTTCATCATTTTTATTTTATGAAATTACTCTTTAATTGGTGAATTATAGTCTCACATTGTAATATGGATCATGTTGACAATGGCATATATTCACACAGTACTTGGTGTCCTCCCCCCTTCCCAATTTCCCTCCCTCCCAATACTGAGTGTCCAGGTTAACAATGTTATATTCACATGTATACACATAGTTGCATGTAGCTTTTCCATTAAGGAACCTCAGCCTTCTTCCTCTACTACCCTTCCTTCCTGGCTGTGCTGAGGTTTCCCCTCCATTATCTGGAGTCCCTCTGGTATCCCTAACACTCTCTAGTTTAAGCATATTAGGGAAAACAAATGGACTTCACACTAGCAAAACAACCCAATTAAGAAATGGGCAACTGAACTGATTAGACACTTCACAAAAAAAGAGATACAGATGGTGAATAGATACATGAAAAAAAATATTCAACATCATTAGCAATCTGGGAGATGCAAATCAAAAGTACACTGAGATTCCGTCTAACCCCAATTAGAGTGGCAAGCATAAAGAAAATAACAACAAATGCTGGTGAGGATGTGGGGAAATAGGAACTCTTTACACTGTTGGTGGGAGTGCAAACTAGTTCAGCCACTATGGAGATCAGTGTAGAGATTCCTTAGAAAACTGGAAATGGATCCACCATACAATCCAGCTACACTATACCACTCCTGGGTATCTTTCCAAAGGGGTTGAAATTAGAGAACTACAGTAACATATGCATACCCATGTTCATTGCAGCACAATTCACAATAGCCAAAATATGGAACCAACCTAGGTCTCCATCAACAGATGAATGGATTAAAAATTATGGCAAATACACACAATGGAATTCTACTCGGCAATAATTAGAACAAAATCATGTCATTGGTAGGAAGATGGAAAGATCTGGAGAACATTATGTTAATGAGATTACCCAAGCACAGAAACAGCCTCAGCAATTTAGTGAGGCCCTCCACAAGTTAATAAGACCCTGCATAAAAAAATATACGAGATAGGTATGGTGGCCCACGCTTGTAATCCCAACATTTGGGAGGCTGAGACAGGAAGACTGCAGTTTTTGGCCAACCTCAGCTACTTAATGAGGCCCTCTGCAACTCAGTGAGACCCTGTTTCAAAATAAAGAATAAAAATAAGTAGGGCTGGGGGTATAGCTCAGAGGTAGAGTACTCCTGGGTTCCATTCCCAGTACTGCAAAAGAGAAAGAAAAGGATAATAAAAAATAGAGCTACATTTGGGAGGCTGAGATAGGAGGATTGTGGTTCACAGACAGCCTCAGCTACTTAGTGAGGCTCTTTACAACTCACTGAGACCCTATTTAAAAATAAAGAATAAGCCGGGCGTGGTGGCGCACACTTGTAATCCCCGCACTTGGGAGGCTGAGACAGGAGGATCGTACAGGTTCAAAGCCAGCCTCAGCTATTTAGTGAGGCTCTTAGCAACTTAGTGAGACCCTGTTTCTAAATAAAACATAAAATAGGTCTGGGAGTATAACCCAGAGGTAGAAAGCCTCTGGGTTCCACCTCCAGTACCACCAAAAAAAAAGAAAGAAAGAAAGAAAGAATAAAGCCAGGCATGGTGGCGCACGCTTGTAATCCCAGCGCTTGGGAGGTGGAGACAGGAGGATCCTACAGGTTTGAAGCCAGCCTCTCTGGCTTAAGAGACCCTGTTTCCAAATAAAAATATAAAATAGGTCTGGGAGTGTAACCCGGAGGTAAACACCAAAAAAAAAAATAAATAAATAAAAAAATAGGGCTGGGGGTATAGCTTGAAGGTAGAATGCCCATGGGTTCCATTCCCTGTACCACACACACACACACACACACACACACACACACACACACACAAATAGGGCTGGAGGTATAGCTCAGAAGTAGAATGTCCCGGGTTTTATCCCCAGTACTGAAAATAATAATAATAATAATAATAATAATAATAATAATAATACAGGTGAAGGTGTAACTCAGAGGTAGAATGCCTCTGGGTTCAAACTCCAGTACACACCCCACATTAAAAAAAAATTGAACTCAGGCATGGTGGTGCATGCTTATAATCCCAGCATTTGGGAGACTGAGACTTAAGGACCATGGTTCTCAGACAGCCTCAGCTATTTAGCGAGGCCCTTTGCAACTCAGTGAGACTCTGTTTCAAAAATAAAAAACAGCTGGGCATGGTGGCACACACTTGTAATCCCCGCGCTTGGGAGGCAGAGATAGGAGGATCATGCAGGTTCGAAGCCAGCCACACTGGCTTGAGACCCTGTTTCCAAATAAAAATGGGTTTGGGAGTGTAGCCTGGAGGTAGACGGGTTCCATCCCCAGTACTACCAAAAAGTAAATAAATAAATATAAATAAATAAACACTGGGTGTGGTGGGGCTCTCTTGTAATCCCAGCACTTGAGAGGCTGAGACAGGAGGATTACACAGGTTTGAAGCCAGCCTCAACTACTTAGTGAGGCTCTCAGCAACTCAGTGAGACCCTGTTTCCAGATAAAATATAAAATAGAATATAAAATAGGTCTGGGAGTATAGACCAGAGGTAGAAAGCCCCTGGGTTTCATTCCTGGTAACACACACACACACACACACACACACACACACAAACATAAATAAATAAATAAATAAATAAATAAATAAATAAATAAATATAAAAAGACTAAAAAACAAGCCGGGCGTGGTGGCGCACCTTTGCAATCCCAGCATTTGTGAGGATGAGACCGGAGGATCACGGTCGTGGACAGCCTCAGCTACTTAGTGAGACACTCTGTGAGACCCTGTTTCAAAATAAAGAATAATAATTAAAAAAAAAAAAAAACAGTACGGGGTATAGCTCAGAGGTCAAATACCCCTGGGTTTCATCCCCAGACCCACACACACAAAAAAAAGACTAAAAAACAACCCTGGGGGTGTAGCTCAGAGGTACAATGCACCCAGTTTCAATCCTCAGTACCGAAAAAAAAAAAAAAGGAAAGGGCTGGAAGGAGCTCAAAGGTAGAATGCCTCTGAGTTTAATTCCCAGTACCAACAACAAAACAAAACAAAGATCACACATAAATTGCAATAGTGCCTGGTGCTATACACATGCCTGTAATCCCAGTGACTCTGGAAGCTGAGGCAGAAGGATCCCAAGTTTGGGGCCAGCCTTGGCCACTTAGTGAGACCTTGTTTCAGAGTTAAAAAAAAAAAAGTGCAAATAAAAAAGGGCTGGGCATGTAGCTCAGTAGCAGAGTGCGCCTGAGTGTAACACTCAGTAGTACCACAAACCGTTTCAGTAATTTAGCTTAGATTTGTCCAAACAGACCTTGGTGTTGATGTGTTTATGCACACAGGACTTTAATTACACCCACGGAGTTCTACAGAAAGGAGTGGTTCCTTTCTCTTTGCACCTTGCTGACCTACATAAGTTAGTTGTAACTCGTTAACTCGTTAAAATTCAGGGCTCTGGTGTGAAGTAGTGCATTGCTTAACCTGACAGGCTGTCGCTGCATGTGGGATGGGGAGTTGTCAACGTTTCCCAGGAGCAGTGTCTTTAGCAACTAAGGTGTGGCATCACCCATGCTAAAGGACAGAATTCCAGACAAACGCGTTTCTGTTCTGTATCTTCCATTGTGTCGTGAACTTTTAGAGTTCTAAGCCCTAAATAAAGAAGCAAGAAAGAAAAACAAAAATCACCATCCAAAACCAGATGTCATCTTTAGCCTCTGAAGATTCCTGGATGTTAAGTATCAGTCACTGGATTTCCCTTCAGCCTGCCAAGTTTCACAGTGCGCAGTAGGCTTCCCCACCAGGGCTGGGAGAGCAGGGCAGGGACGTGTTGCTCAGTGGTTTGATGGTGCAGTGTTGTGGTGGGTCTCTCTAATGTCCTGACCTTGAGCCTTATTCACAGTCATTCCACAGAAAATGAAAAGGCTGCAGTATTATGTAGATAGTGCAGAATTGTGGACACTGTCAGGCATACAGAGGGACAGAATGGAGGATTCCTAACTTCAATTGTTACTTCCGAAAGGTTGAGAAATTTTTAAATGATATGATTAAAGCCAGATGTGGTCATGCATGCCAGTAATCCCAGGACTTGGATGGCTGAGACAGGGGGATCACAGGTTTGAAGACAGCCGCAAAAAATAATGAGTCAGCCAGGCGTGGTGGTGCTCACCTGTAATCCCAGCATTTGGGAGGCTGAGACAGGAAGATCACAGTTCGCAGACAGCCTCAGCTATTTAGTGAGGCCCTTTGCAACTCAGTGAGACCCTGTTTCAAAATAAAGAATAAAAAATAGGGCTGGGCATGTAGCTCAGAAGTAGAATGCCCTGGGTTCCATCCCAAGTACTGCAAAGAAAAAAAAAAAAGAGTAATGAGTCAGCAGGGCATGGTGGCATAGGCTTGCAATCGCAGTACTTGGAAGGAAGGCTGAGACAGGAGGATCGCAGGTTCAAAGCCAGCCTTGACAATTTAGGGAGGCCCCCTCCACAACTTAGTGTGAGACCCTGTTTTATTTATTTATTTTTAATTTTTTGGTGGTACTGGGGGTGGAACCCAGAGGCTTTCTACCTCCAAGCTATACTCCCATACCTTTTTTATATTTTATTTGGAAACAGGGCCTCACTAAGTTGCTGAGAGCCTAAGTAGCTGAGGCTGGCTTGGAACCTGTGTGATCCTCCTGTCTCAGCCTCCCAAGCACAGAAATTACAAGTGTGCGCC
Source organism: Muscardinus avellanarius (assembly GCF_963383645.1). NCBI lineage: Eukaryota > Metazoa > Chordata > Mammalia > Rodentia > Gliridae > Muscardinus > Muscardinus avellanarius. Next base: position 64,660,552 of record NC_137794.1, on the reverse strand, counting down.
ACCATACCCGGCTTTATTCTTTATTTTGAAACAGGGTCTCACTAAGTTGCTGAGAGCCTCACTATGTAGCTGAGGCTGGATTCGAACCCATGCGATCCTCCTGTCTCAGCCTCCCAAGCGCGGGGATTACAAGCGTGCGCCACCATGCCCGGCTTGAGACCCTGTTTTAAATAAGAAAATTGGGATGTGGGTTTAGTCTGGGTTCAATCCCCAGTGCCCCCCCCACACACACAGTAATGAGTCTCTCATCAACCTAGGGAGACCGTGTTTCAAAATAAAACTAAAAGCTGGGCGTGGAAACAGGGTCTCACTGAGTTGCTGAGAGCCTCACTAAGTAGCTGAGGCTGGCTTCGAACCTGCGCGATCCTCCTGTCTCAGCCTCCCAAGTGCGGGGATTACAAGCATCTGCCACCACGCCCGGCCTGAACATACATTTTCTGAACAAACACTTCCTGTCCCCTCTTTATTTTTTATATTATGATGATGATGATAACGATGATGATGATGATTTGCAGTAGTAGTGATTGAACCCAGGGGCATTCTACTTTTTTTTTGTATTTTTGGTGGTCCTGGGGGTGGAACCCAGGGGCTTTCTACCCAGATCTATTTTATATTTTATTTGGAAACAGGGTCTCACTGAGTTGCTGAGAGCCTCACTAAGTAGCTGAGGCTGGCTTTGAACCTGTGCGATCCTCCTGTCTCAGCCTCCCAAGCACGGGGATTACAAGCGTGCGCCACCATGTCTGGTTGAAATTCTACTTCTTAGCTATACTCCCAGCTCTATATTTTATTCTTTATTTTATCTTTGGTGGTACTGGGGTTCCTGAAAGCCCTTCTACCTCTGGGCTACACTCCCAGACCACCACATTTTTTTTATTTTATATTTTTTTTATTTGGAAACAGGGTCTCTTAGGCCAGCGCGGCTGGCTTTGAACCTATGCCATCCTCCTGTCTCCGGCTCCCAAGAGCGGGGATTACAAGCGTGCGCCACCACGCCCGGCGCTTTTATTCTTTATTTTGAATAAAGATCTCACTAAGTTGCTGATGGCCTCACTACTGTAGCTGAGGGTGGCTATGAACCTGTGATTCTCCTGTCTCAGCCTCCCAAGTACTGGGATTACAAGTGGGTGCTACCACACCCAGCCTATTAAGCTCACAATTTTGCGGGCCAAAAATCCAAGATCAGGCAGACCCATCTGGTGAAGGCTTTCTGGCTATTTCCTAACATAGTGACTGAACCACTTAGTGGGAATATGTATGAAATGATGTCACATGGTAAGAAAGGAAGCAAGAGAGGAAGCCTAGAGAGCTGAATTTGTTTTATAACAACCTGATCTCTCAGAAACTAATCCACTCCCTTGAAATGGGCATTAATTCCTTCAAGGATGGCATCCCCAGGGACCTAATTACCTCTTCTAGGTTCCACCACCTCTCAATATATTACACTGGGGTCAGGAATTTTTAGCACAGCAACACTTGGGTGACCAGTCACATCCAAACAAGGCTTGCTTGTAATCCCAGCACTTGGGAGGCCGAGACTGGAGGATCCCAGGTTCGCAGCCAGTCTCAGCTACTTAGTGAGACCCTCAGCAGTGTAGTGAGACCCTGTTTCAAAATAAAGAATAAAAAACTGGGTTGGGGTATAGCTCAAAAGTAAAATGCCCCTGCGTTCCATCCCCACTACTGTGAAAAAAAATGATAATGACAAAATAAAATAAAAAAATAAAGAGAGGACAGGAAATGTTTGTTCAGAAAATGTGTGTTCAAGCCCCACTGGGTTTGAACCTGTAATCCCAGCACTTGGGAGGCTAAGACAAGAGGACTTCACGTTCTATTTTTTTTTTTTTTTGTACCAGGGATGGAACCCAGGGGCATTCTACCTCTGAGCTCCACCCTCAGCCCTATTTTTTTAGCCTTTTTTTTATTTTTTGAAACAGGGTCTCGCTGAATTGCAAGAGTCTCACTAAGTAGCTGAGGCTGTTCGGAACCGCGATCCTCTGGTCTCCGCCTCCCGAATGCTGGGATTACAAGTGTGAACCACCACGCCCGGCCTGGAGTTCAACTTCTAGATGAGACTGTCAGAATTCAGCAAGACTTTGTTTCAAAATAAACAGTAAAAGAGGACTGGGATATAATTTATAGGTAGAATGCCCTTGAGTTTAATCTCCAGTACTACTACTAAAAAAAAAAGCCTAAAACAAGTCCAGGTGTGATGGTCCACACCTGTAATCCCATTAGTCTTGTCTCTACCTAGAGACAAGAGAGAGGTTCAAGGCCAGACTCAGCAATTTAGGAGACCCTGTCTCAAAGTAAAAAATAAAAAAGACCTGTGGATGCCAGGTGTGGTGGTGTAAGCTTGTAATCCCAGCATATGGGAGGCTGAGACAGGAAGATCACGGTTCCCAGACAGCCTCAGCTACTTAGTGAGGCCCTCTGTAACTCAGTGAGACCCTGTTTCAAAATAAAGAATAAAAAATAGTGCTGAAGATATATCTCAGAGGTAGAATGCCCCTGGGTTCCATCCTCAGTAATACACACACACACACACACACACACACACACACACACACACACACACACGGGCTGTGGTAACTGGGTTTAGTGGTGCAAATTTATAATCCCAGCATTTAGGAGGCTGAGACAGGCGGATCTGAGTTCACAGCGAGCCTCAGGTGCTTAGTGAAGACCTTTGCAACTCAGTGAGATCCTGTTTCAAAAATAAAGAATAAAAAAGCTGGGCATGGTGGTGCATGCTTATAATCCTAGCATTTGGGAGGCTAAAACAGAGGATCGCGGATCATGTACAGCCTCAGCTACGTAGCGAGGCCTTTTGCAACTCAGTGAGACCCTGTTTGAAAAATAAAAAGACACTTGTAATCCCTGCGCTTGGGAGGCGGAGACAAGGAGTATCGCACAGGTTTGAAGCCAGCCGCGCTGGCTTAAGTGATCCTGTTTGCAAATTAAAAAAAAAAAAAGTATAAAATAGGTCTGGGAGTGTAGCCCAGAGATAGAAGGGTTTTCAGGAACCCCAGTACCACCAAAATAAGTAAATAAATAAAATAACAATAAAAAGACTAAAAAATTGGATTAAGGGTGTAGCTCGGAGGTAAATGCCCCTAGGTTCCCTCCCCAGTAGCAGGGGGAAAAAAATAAAAAGGCTTAGTGCCTTCAGAGTTCTGAGGAAAAGTCATTTTTATCTTAGAATTGTACGCCTAGGGGCCTCCCTTTATCCCATCAAATGTGAAGTTTTGGAAAGCTAATAGTTTAATCTTTGGTCATTGAGGAGCTCCAGGCCTCACAGTATAGAAGCGTATAAACAGGATAAGCACAAGATAAGGGAATTAAAAGAGGCCTGCTAGCAACATGGATGAATGCCCTCACCCAACCAAATCTAGGGGAGTCAATGGACTTTCCAAAGATGAGCCTTTTTTTTTTTTTTTTGAGAGGGAGAGATTGAACCCAGTGACATTCTACCTTCAAGCTACACCCCCAGAAGGGCCTCACTAAGTATCTGTGGCTAGTCAGGAACCTGGGATTCTCCTGTTTCACCTCCCAAATACTGGGATTGTGTGAGCCACCATGCCAGGCTTACATTCCTAATTTTCTTTCTTTTTCTTTTTTTTAAATTGTGTAAAAATGATTTATTCTCTTTTCTGATAAGAAAAGTAAGAGATATCTGGTAAGCCTCATATATCTCCACAGACAGTTAAATGTCAGGACATTTTTTTTTTTTTAACTTTTTATTGGTGCATTATATTCATACATCATATTGGGGTAAAAAACTTGTGTGAACACACATCTATACATCACCCATTTAGCCCCTACCCAATTCTCACCCCATTCCCTCCCCATCCCTCTTTCCCTTGCTTGGCTTAGTGGTTGACTTCCATATGTTTAAGTACATTGTCTGTTTTAGAGAGTTTCCTTCTTCCCCCTCCTATCCCCTCATTTAGGTTGTCTTGTTTGCTCCTCTATAGGATTTCCTTTTTCATCTAGAGTTCCTCCTATGACCCATTTCTCCTTAGCTTTCACATATTAGGGAAAGTATCTGATTTCTTATTTTTTGTGACTGACTAATCTCACTTAGCATAATGTCCTCCAGTTCCATCCATTTCCCTGAAAATTATGTAATTGAGGTTTTTTTTTTTTTTTTTTTTGGTGGTGGTACTGGGGTTCCTGGAAGCCCTTCTACCTCCGGGCTACACTCCCAGACCTATTTTATATTTTGAAACAGGGTCTTGTAAGCCAGCGCGGCTGGCTTCGAACCTGCGCGATCCTCCTGTCTCTGCCTCCCAAGCACGGGGATTACAAGCATGTGCCACCATGCCCGGCATAATTGAGTTTTTTTTAATGGCTGAGTAAAATTCCATTGTGTACATATCCCACAGTTTTGTAATCCATTCATCTGTTGATGGACATCTTGGCTGGTTCCATAGTTTGGCTATGGTGAATTGTGCATCTAATGAACATAGATACACATGCATTAGTTTGGTAGTTTGGTTTCCTTTCTTTTGGGTAGATACCCAGAAGTGGTATTGCTGGATCAAATGGTAGATTTGTTCCCATTCTTCTGAGGATTCTCCATATCTTTCCTCTCTTTCTTTCTTTCTTTCTTTCTTTCGTGGTACTGGAGGTGGAACCAGAGGCTTTCTATCTCCGGGCTATACTCCCAGACCTATTTTTTTTTATACTTTATTTGGAAACAGGGTCTCACTAAGTTGCTGAGAACCTCAAACAAACAGCCAGCTGAGGCTGGCTTCGAATCTGTGTGATCCTCCTGTCTCAGCTTCCCAAGCGCGGGGATTACAAGTGTGCGTCACCATGCCCGGCTCTCTGTACTGTTTTCTAAAGTGGTTGCACTAATTTGCAATCCCACCAACAATGTTTTAGAGTTCCCACTTCTCTACATCCTCACCAGCATTTGTTGTTGTGTTTTGAATGATTGCCATTCTAGTTGGAGTTAGGTGAAATCTCAGGGTAGTTTTGATTTGCATCTCTCTGATTGCCAATGATGTTGAACATTTTTTTTTTATTTTGGTCCTGGGGTTCCTGGAAGCCCTTCTACCTTCGGGCTACACTCCCAGACCAATTTTTAATATATTTTTTTGGAAACAGGGTCTCTTAAGCCAGCGAGGCTGGCTCCGAACCAGCGCGATCCTCCTGTCTCCGCCTCCCAAGAGCGGGGATTATAAGCATGCGCCACCACGCCCGGTGATGTTGAGCATTTTTTCATGCATTTATTGGCCATTTGAATTTCTTCTTTCATGAAGTGTCTATTAAGTTCACTTGCCCATTTTGTTATTGGATGATTTGTTTTTTTAGTGTTGAGTTTCTTGAGTTCTCTGTATCTTCTAGATATTAGTCCTCTATCGGAGGTGTAGGTGGCAAAAATCTCCCATTCTGTTGACTCTTGACATTCCCAATTTTCTGAGGAATCTCCACATTATTCTTTTTTTCTTTTGTGGGTCTGGGGATGGAACCCAGGGGCATTCTACTTCTGAGCTATACCCCCTGCCCTCTATTTTATTCTTTATTTTGAAACCGGGTCTCACTGAGTGGCAGAGAGCCTCACTAAGTAGCTGAGGCTGTCTGTGAACCACGATCCTCCAGGTCTCAGCTTCCCAAATGCTGGGATTACAAGCGTGCGCCACCATGCCTAGCTCACATCATTCTTCATAGTGGCTGAACTAATGTGCAATCCCACCAACAGTGTAGAAAAGTTCCAATTTCCCTACATCCTTGCCAGCATTTATTGTTTTTGACTTCTTGATGATTGCCATTCTAATTGGGGTTAGGTGAAATCTCAGTATAGTTTTGATTTGCATCTCCCTGGTTGTTAATGATGTTCAACATTTTTTCATGTATCTATTGGCACAAATATCTTCTAATTTTAAAAATATTTTGTCAAGCCAGGTGGGGTGTGGATTGCCTGTAATCCCAATACTTAGGAGGCCAGCCTTAGCAATTTAGTGAGACCCTCAGCAATTTAGCAATATCCTGTTTCAAAATAAAAAAAATAAGATCTGGGTGTGGTGGTACATACGCGTAATCCCAGCATGTGGGAGGCTGAGACATAAGGATATGCAGTACTAGGGATTCAACCCAGGGGCATTCTACCTCAAGTATACCTCCAGCCCTATTTTTTGTTTTTTTTGGTGGTACTGGGGGTGGAACCCAGAGGCTTTCTACCTCTGGGCTATACTCCCAGACCTTTTTTATATTTTATTTGGAAACAGGGTCTCACTAAGTTGCTGAGAGCCTCACTAAGTAGCTGAGGCTGGCTTCGAACCCGTGCGATCCTCCTGTCTCAGCCTCCCAAATGTTGGGATTACAAGCGTGCGCCACCACGCCCGGCTCCAGCCTTATTTTTTATTCTTTATTTTGAAACAAGGTCTCACTAAGTTGTGAAGGGCCTAAGTAGCTGAGGCTGGCTGTGAACCTGGATTCTCTTGTCTTAGCCTCCTAAGTACAGAAATTACAAGTGTGAACCACCACACCTGGCTTATTCTTTCTTTCTTTATTTTTTTTGAAACAGGGTCTAAGTTGCAGAGGGCCTCACTAAGTAGCAGAGGCAGGTCTCAAACCTGTGATTCTCCCGTCTCAGCCTCCCAAGTAGTAGAATTACAAGCATGTGCCACCATACCTGGCTCCTAGAGTTTATTTTTTATTTTTTCGTGGTACTGGGGATGGAACCCAGGGGTATTTACCTCTGAGTGACACCCCTAGCCCTATTTTTTATTTATTTTGAAACAGGATCTCACTGAGTTGTAAAGGGCCTCACTAAGTAGTAGCTGAGGCTGTCCGCGAACTGCATTCCTCCTATCTCAGCCTCCCAAATGTTGGGATTACAAGCATGTGCCATCACGCCTGGCTAAGAGTTTATTTTTAATTTGCTCACATGTTTCTTTATTTAGTAGTTTTAGTTACCCAATGTAAAAAGACCAATTTTCATTTACTATTTTCAGCACTTATCATAGTTCTTGTCAAAAAGAGTAGCTCAGGTTCTTGACTGAAGATACAAGGGCTGTATAGTAAAAATGAATCTTGCTCCCTCTCTCTCTAGTTTTCTAAGATACTCTGAAAACCTAACAGGTAGTAAACTATGTTTTTTTGTGTGTGGTACTGGAGGTTGAACCCAGAGGCATTCTAAGATACACCCTGAGCCCTATTTTATTTTTATTTTGAAACAGGGTCTTGCTAGGTTGATGAGAGTTTCTCTATTTGCTGAGGCTTTTCTTGAACCTGTGATCCTTCTGTCTTAGCCTCCCAAGTACTGGGATTACAAGCATGCACCACCATGTCTGGCTCCTAACTATTTCTAAAAAATTGCTGTTTACGTTCCTTTTCATTGCAGGTAGAGCTGACCACTCCCTCTTTTGTGTTTCTACTGAATGTTGTATATACATTCTATCCTAGCCCCAATCACATTTAAGTTTGTAATCCAAACATTTGACACATTAGGCAAGACATTGTAGGACAGGAAAAATGATCTCTCTCAGCTAGCCATGTTGGTGCACACTTGTAATCTCAGTATTTAGGAGGCTGAGACAGAAGGATCACAGGTTTGTGGTCAGCCTCAGCTACTTAGTCAGGCTCTCTGCAACTTAGATCCTATTTCAAAATAAAAAATAAAAAAGTCTAGGGGTGTAGCTCAGAGGTAGAATGCCCCTGGGGTTCCACCCACAGTACTGCAAAAAAACCCAAAACCCCAAACCAAAAAAACCTCTCTACCTTTCTATGTTGCTTTGGCTTGTCTGTTGTCTGTGAGTTGACATAAACCAGATTAACTGGAGAACTAGTCAGGCTAGCCCTGAACTCCTGAGTTAAAGAGATTCTCTTGTCTCAACCTCCCAAGTAGCTGGAACAATAGGCAGTTCCGCCATACCTGACGTAGGAAAAAAAAATACACACACACACACACACACACACACACACACACACACACACGTGTCTCACAGAATGAGAGACTCAAGGGCCAGATGACTGAGGCTTATATAGTATCCTGATCTACAAAAAACAAAGGAACCAGAACTTGAGTTTTGGGGGACTGTGGGCATCAATCAAGGGAAGGGGAGGTAATGAGAAGTTGCCTTGTTTCGAAGATAGTTGTTTATGAAGTTTGATGACAGTTGCTTAAAAATAGCTGCCTTTCTGATAAAAACTTTTTTTTTTTTTTACTAGTGATGGTTTTCTTTATAAATGCAAATTTTTCTTTGCAAAAGAGCTGTTTTATACTTTATTTTAGGCAATGGGAGAGTGCTGAAGGGCGTTTCTTGTGTTGGCTGGTTCTCAGTTTCTTTTAGCTCAAAGTAATATACCGCTCTGAAATATGGCAGAAAGGCATATTTCAGTGTGGCATTCTGGTCTCCCGTAATTTTTTTTGGCGTGGTGTTTCCTGACTTTAACACCGTAATGAATCAATGTTCACTCTGATTTAATCGGAGGCTTTTTTAAACATTCTAGGAGAATATCACAATTATGAATAGGCTGTAAAAACAACTTCACGGTACAACCAAAATAATTGTTTTTTAAAAAATGCTGCATCTTCCAGGCACTTTAATTGTCCTTAGCCAGATGGCTAAAGCTTGGCTGCAGGAACCCCATATGCTAAGAGAAAACAGACAAGAGTGCCAAGGAAAGGATAATTGACTGCTGGGGCTCAGAAGTTGACTGTTCCCCCTCAGACATACGCAAGAACCAGAAAACCGCTGAATGTTCAGGTTTTGAAATACGATTTTTGCATCGTAAAGAAAAAAGATTAACCTATCAGGAAGAACCGAGGACATCCAAGTACCAATCAAGAGCGGGAAAGAAGCCAAAGCCTGGGGATACCCACGCACCAAAGAGGACGTCACTCTTTAGTCTCAGCCAATGAGCGGCATATGGGGGCGGGAGATAGGCGGGCCAATAGCTGTGGAAAACAAACAATCCGCAGTACAACTGTCCTAACCACAGTTCTCGCCTCTAGAGCCACGGGAGTAAACTCCTGGGTAAGGCAGTGGTTAGATGCCGTCCACTCTCCTCGCCCAGCAATGGTTAGAGTGGGGGTACCTCCCTTCCGGGGGAGCAAAAGCCTTCTTTCTACCAGCGCCCACAGACTCGCAAAAAGCTCTTTACAACTTTGTGCTTTTTACCTTCTCAGGAGCTGAGAGCCGAGTGTTCCCTGAGTGTGTGTGTGGGGGGCTGTGTTAGTGCGCAGGCGCGCATGCCTGGTAGGGGGCGAGGCCTTGGCGCCCCAAGGAATTCTGGGGGTTGTATTTCTTGCGTGGATTAAAATTGTGCCGCCGCGGAGGCCTCTGGGACTACATTTCCCAGGAGCCTCCGCGACCTAGGGGCGGGCCGGCTGGTTCGTTAATGAGTTCGAGGAAGCCGCGGCGCGGCCCACCAGGTTCCAAAACAAGGAAATGAAGAGGGGAGGCGGGACTGGGGGTGCCTGCGGGAGCCGCAGCCGCCGCCGCCACCGAGGAGGAGGTGGAGGAGGTGTTGGAGGAGGTGGCTGCCGCGGCTGCCGAGGAGTCCCTTGCTGAAGGCAGACCGCGGAGCGGCGGGCGGCGCGCGCGCGCCCGAGAGGCGGCTGTTGGAGAAGTGGAGCGGCGGTCGCGGGAGGAGGAGGAGGAGGAGGACGAGGACGAGAAGGAGGAGGAGGAGGAGGAGGGACTGAGCGGCGGCGGCCCCCGCGTCCCGGTGCCTCTATGGGGGAAGCAGACAATGGATTATGATTTCAAGGCGAAGCTGGCGGCGGAGCGGGAGCGGGTAGAGGATTTGTTTGAGTACGAAGGGTGCAAAGTGGGACGCGGCACCTACGGGCACGTCTACAAGGCGAGGCGGAAAGATGGGTAAGAGCTCGGGCGGGGGAGTGGGCTCACCCCGGTCCTCGCCCAGGCGCGGCCGGCGGGAGGGTGGGTCGGAGCCGGGTCGGCGGTGGTCGCGGGGCCGTCCCGGGGCGGACTCGGGGGTGCCCGTGTGCCCGCCCCCCGCGCGGCCCCGTCGCGCCCGGGCTCCCGCGGCGCAGCCCCGGTGGGGCGTCGGTCCCGTCGGGAGCCGCTCCGGGGGCCCGGAGCTGCGGCGGGACGCGGTCGGGACCGCGGTGGGCGGCGGAGTTTTTGGGTCTGGTCTCCTGGGGAGATGCGGACGGCTCCGCTGAGTTACGGCCCCGTCCCTGGGGTAGTGACGGCGGCTGTGAACTTCCAATCCGCTGAGCGCCTCCCGGGGGCGGCGGTTTGAAACCTCGCCCGGGAGCCAGCGGGCGGACGAGCGCCGGGTCCTGCGCCGCCCGGGTCTGACTCCCTGGGCTCCTCTGCCCCGCCGGCCCGCGGGCCCCGCAGCGCGATTCTTGCCGTCCCTGTCGTACACCCGGCGACTTCTCGACCCGCCTCCCATTTCGTAGCCGTACACTTTTGAATTCTGCACCTTTCTCAAGGTGGTACCTCCTAGTAGGTAACTGTTTGGCAAGCGTTAACTTTTAGAGTTCGCTCAGTTCTCTGCTACCTGCCTCTTCTTCCTCTTCACCCCCTTGGGTATTCTTAGGTTCACCACTCCATTCTCCACCAAATGGCTGCTTGCTAGGATTTATCCAGGACCTACATTATTAGGAATGGAATACTGAGTGACACAGCGTCGGGCCTGGACCTTTGTTTTCCCCGCAGGAACCCCTTGGGAAGTCTTTGCAGATCTTGTCTTAGAAGCTAAGATGAGCTGGATAATGTATTGAGAACGCCTATTTTTCCTGCTGGAGGGCAGACAAGCTCATACAGCAGGACAGGTGGAACCAGCTCCCAGCCTGCAAAGGAAGGGTAGGTTTAAACCAATCATCAGCTCTCTCTCATCTTGGCAGGAATTCCCCTGTCCCAGGGTTCGGGGGCTCAGGAAGACCTTCCAGTCCTTCTTAAAGACTGTTAAACTGTACCGAAGAGTGTTTTTAGGGTTGTAACGGAACGTTTTTGAATAAACAGGTTACCAGTCTCAATGACTTTAGTAAGATCTGAAGTGCTACTTTTTGCAGGCTCTACTGTAATTTGATATGGGTGGCTTAAGAACTCTAGACCAAAGTAGGTAGGTGGCAGTGGGCTTATCTCACAAAAGGAACAACAAAACAACATTTTAAGGTGTAGTATAAAGTATTGTGAAAATTACAAAGTACTGTTTGAGTTTAAAGGATTATTATTATTGCATATAATTTCTCTTGTAATAACTGTACAGGCAAATGGCATTCAGTTGTTTCCCATAATTTTTTAAATTACTAGGTGTCCTTGAATGTACATCATGGAATGTCAGAGACTATAATTGACTTGTCCCTTGTTTTTGCAATATCTACTCATTTTACTGGTGTTCTTGTGGGAATTTTATCATATATTTTGGGGAAATACATCCAGTTTAACTGTTTGGAGATCGTCATTACACAATAGTTCTAAGGTGGCTTTTCCCTCATACTCTTCCTGCTAACTTTGTAATATATTTTATCTAGAATTTAAAATTGTAAACCAGGCGTGGTGGCGCACGCTTGTAATTCCAGCATTCGGGAGCCTGAGACCGGAGGATCGCAGTAGGTGGACAGCCTCAGCTACTTAGGCCCTTTGCAACTTAGTGAGACCCTGTTTCAAAATAAATAAATAAATAGGGCAGGTGGTGTAGCTCGGAGGTCAAATGCCCCTGGGTTCCAGACCCGCAAAAAACAAACAAACAAAAAAACAAAAAAACACCTTAAAATTGTAGCCAGGCTTGGTGGCGCACACTTGTAATCCCAGCATTCAGGAGGCTGAGTCCAAAGGATCGCGATTCAAGGGCAGTCTCAGCTACTTAGTGAGGCCCTCTGCAACTCAGTGAGACCCGGTTTCAAAATAAAGAGTAAAAAATAGCGGAGGGGTGTAGCTCGGAGGTCGAATGCTCCTGGTTCCATCCTCAAGACCCGCAAAAAAAAAAAAAAAAAAAAAAAAATTCTAGTGATTTTTTTTTTTTTTTAATTGTTGCTAAGGTAGTTTTCTTTTCTTTCTTTTTTTTTTTTTTGTGGGTCTGGGGATGGAACCCAAAGGCATTTGACCTCCGAGCTACACCCCCTGCCCAATTTTTTATTCTTTATTTTGAAACAAGGTCTCACTGAGTTGCAGAAGGCCTCACTAAGTAGCTGAGACTGTCCGTGAACTGTGATCCTCCCGCGATCCTCTGGTCTCAGCCTCCTGAATGCTGGGATTACAAGGGTGAGCCACATGCCCGGCTTAGGTAGTTTTCTTTTCTTTATTTATTTTTGGTGGTACTGGGGGTGGAACCCAGAGGCTTTCTACCTCCGGGCTATACTCCCAGACCTTTTTTTTATATTTTATTTGGAAACAGGGTCTCACTAAGTTGCTGAAAGCCTCACTAAGTAGCTGAGGCTGGCTTCGAACCGGTGCTATCCTCCTGTCTCAGCCTCCCAAGTGCGGGGATTACAAGCGTGCGCCACTACGCCTGGCTCGGTAGATTTCTTTTAGCGAGCAACTTTTGAGAAATTAGTTAATTCTTCCAAATAGCATTTGAGGCCGGGCGTGGTGGCACACGCTTGTAATCCCCACACTTGGGAGGCTGAGACAGGAGGATCACACGGGTTCGAAGCCAGCCTCAGCTACTTAGTGAGGCTCTCAGCAACTTAGTGAGACCCTGTTTCCAAATAAAATTAAAAAATACAAAAAAAGGTCTGGGAGTGCAGCCGGAGGTAGAAAGCCTCTGGGTTCTACCCCCAGTACCACCAAAAAACAAAACAAAAGAAAACAAAAACAAATAGTATTTGAATACTCTGGGCTTATAACAACAAAAAAAAACCCTTCTGTTTCTATTTGTTTTTAAAAATATTTTCCACTCTAATAAAGTTGTTGATTGGAATACATTTCTTTCTTGAGTGTAACTTATTAAAATTAATCCTCACCAGCCATGGAGGTGCATGCTTATAATTCTAGTACTTGGAAGGCTGAGGCAGGAGGATCCCAGTTCTCCGCCAGCCTCAGCTACATAGTGAGGGACTCTGCAACTCAGTGAGACCCTGTTTCAAAATAAAGAATAAAAAATAGGGCTAGGGGTGTACCTCGGAGGCAGAATGCCCCTGGATTTCATCTGCACTACTGCCAAAAAAAAAAAAATTGGGTTGGGGGTGTAGCTTAGAGGTAGAATGTCCCTGGGTTCAATCCTCTAGCACCCCCCACAAAGAACTAATAAATCTTATTTAGTAGAGTAAGATCACTTTGTATATCTTCAATTTGAATGCTTTTTTTTTTTTTTTTTTTTACTTTTTTGTGGGTCTGGGGATGGAACCCAGGGGCATTCAACCTCTGAACTACACCCCTGCCTATATTTTATTCTTTATTTTGAAACAGGGTCTCACTGAGTTGCAAAGGGCCTCACTAAGTAGCTGAGGGTGGCCAAGAACCACGATCCTGCAGTCTCAGCCTCTTCAATGCTGGGATTACAAGCATGTGCCACCACACCCAGCTCGAGTGCTTTTAAAAAAACTTAGAATCTGAAGTGTTCAAACCACTATATCACATATAGGAAAAACCATTCATTATTTTTTTTCTTGGACCAAGGATCTGGTTTAGGTATGTGGTTTTATAGTAAACATCCACATCTCTGGTGATGTGGTAGTGGGATTAGTTTTATGTCCATTGACAGTAATTTCTAAGAAGAAAAAGTTTTTAGTGATGATTCTAAGTTTTGATGCAGATATACATAGTAAAAAATTTCATATTTTTTTTTGTGTTTGGCACTGGGGATTGAACCCAGGGGCATTCTACCTTTCTGCGACACCCCCAGCCCTATTATATTTTTATTTTGAAACAGGGTCTGGCTAGGTTGATGAGAGTCTCACTACTTGGAATCCTGTTTCATCCTATCAAGGACTAGGATTGCAGGCATGTGCAACCATGCCTGGCAAGGAATTTTATACTTTGACCAAGGTAAATTGCAATTTAGATCTTTTTTTTTTTTTTTTTTTGGTGGTACTGGGGGTAGAAACCAGGGGCTTTCTACCTCCGGGCTATACTCCCAAACCTTTTTTTAAAATATTTTATTTGGAAACAGGGTCTCACTAAGTTGCTGAGAGCCTCACTAAGTAGCTGAGGCTGGCTTCGAACCTGTGCGATTCTCCTGTTTCAGCCTCCCAAGTGCAGGGATAATGAGTGTGCGCCACCACGCCCGGCTATTTTTTTTTTTTTTTTTTTTGGAGAGGGCTTGGGGATGGAACCCAGGGGTATTCAACCTCGACCTCCGTGATATACTCCTTGCCCTATTTTTTATTCTTTTTTTTTGGGGGGGGTGGTACTGGGGTTCCTGGAAACCCTTCTGCCTCTGGGCTACACTCCCAGACCTATTTTTACATTTTTATTTGGAAATAGGGTCTCCTAAGGCAGCGCATGCCACTGGCTTCGAACTTGCGCTATCCTCCTGTCTCTGCCTCCCAAGCGCGGGGATTACAAGCATGTGCCACCAGGCCCAGCTCCTATTTTTTATTCTTTATCTTGAACCAGGGTCTCAGTAAGTTGCAGATGGCCTCGCTAAGTAGCTGAGGCTGTCCGTGAACCACAATCCTCTGGTCTCAGCCTCCTGAATGCTGGGATTACAAGCAAATGCTGGGATTACAAGCAAATGCTGGGATTACAAGTGATCGTCCCCATGCCCGGCTTTTTATTTTTGTTTTGAAACAGGGTCTCATTAGGTTGATGAGAGTCTCACTACTTGTTAAGGTGCTCCTTGAACCTGCAGTCCTGCTGTGTCAGCCTCTCAAGTACTGGGATTAATAGTGTGGACCACTAACCTGACTTTATTTTTGGGGGATCTGGGTTTGGAACCCAGCCGTGACAGCCTCTGGAATGTTGAGATTACAAACGTGTGCCACCTCCAGTCTCAGCCTCCCAAATGCTGGGATTACAAGTGTATTCTACCTCCGAGCTCCACCCCCAGCCCTATTTTTTATTCTTTTTTGTTTTGTTTTTGTTTTGGTGGTACTGGGGGTAGAACCCAGAGGCTTTCTATCTCCGGGCTATACTCCCAGACCTATTTTATATTTTATTTGGAAACAGGGTCTCACTAAGTTGCTGAGAGCCTCACTAAGTAGCTGAGGCTAGCTTAGAACCTGCATGATCCTCCTGTCTCAGCCTCCCAAACTCAGGGATTACAAGCGTGCGCCACCACGCCTGGCTATTTTTTATTCTTTATTTTTTTTTATTTTATTTTTTTGGTGGTACTAGAGATGGAACCCAGGGGCTTTCTACCTCCGGGCTATACTCTCAGACCTATTTTGTATTTTATTTGGAAACAGGGTCTCTTAAGCCAGCTGAGGCTGGCTTCAAACCTGCACGATCCTTCTGCCTCAGCCTCCCAAGCATGGGAATTACAAGCGTGCGCCACCAGGCCCAGCTATTCTTTATTTTGAAACAGGGTCTCACTGTGTTGCAAAGGGCCTCACTAAACAGCTGAGGCTGTTCTTGATCTGTGATCCTCCTGTCTCAGCCTCCACAATGCTGGAATTACAAGTATGTGCCACCATGCCCAGCTCTTGGCTATTTTTTTTTTTTTTTCGGTACTGGGGATATAATCCAGGGGCATTCTACCTCCGAGCTATACCCCCAAACCAAATTTTTAAAATTCTCTTTAATTTTTTGAAACAGGGTCTCACTGTTGGAAAGGGCCTCTCTAAGCAGCTGAGGCTGTCCACAGAACAGTGATCCTCTGGTCTCTGCCTCCCGAATGCTGGGATTACAAGCATGTGTCACCATGCCTGGCTCCAGAGATTATATATATATATATATAGTGGTGAGGGTGGAACCCAGTTTTTTCTACCTCCAGGTTACACTCCCAGACCTTTTTTTAAAATTTTTTTTTAATTTTAATTTTTTTATTTTTTGGTGGTACTGGGGTAGAACCCAGAGGCTTTCTACCTCCAAGCTATACTCCCAGACCTATTTTATACTTTATTTGGAAACAGGGTCTCACTAAGTTGCTGAGAGCCTAAGTAGCTGAGGCTGGCTTCGAACCTGTGTGATCCTCCTGTCTCAGCCTCCCAAGCGCGGGGATTACAAGCGTGCGCCACCACGCCCGGCCTCCCAGACCTATTTTATACTTTATTTGGAAACAGGGTCTCACTAAATTGCTGAGAGCCTTACTAAGTAGCTGAGGCTGGCTTTGAACCTGTGCGATCCTCCTGTCTCAGCCTCCCAAGTACTGGGTTTACAAGGTTATGCCTCCACTCTGGGCTCAGCAACTTATTTATTTATTTATTTATTTATTTTTGCAGTACTGGCAATGGAACCCAGGAGCATTCTACCTCAGAGATACACCCTCGGCCCTGTTTTTTTTTATTCTTTATTTTGAAATGGTCTCACTGAGTTGCAAAGGGCCTCACTTAAGTAGTAGCTGAGGCTGTCCATGAACTGTGATCCTCCTGTCTCAGCCTCTCAAATGCTGGGATTACAAGCGTGCACCACTACACCCAGCTACATCCCCAACCCTTTATCTTTATTTTGAAACTCACTGAGTTGCAAAGGGCCTTATTAGGTATCCACTAACTGTGATGCTTCTGTCTCAGCTTCCCAAATGCTAGGAGTACAAGGGTGCACTACCATGCCTAGCTCAACTTTCTTTTTCTCTATCTCTTTTTTTTTCTTCTTTTTTTTTTTTTTTAAGTGGTACTGGGGATGGAACTCTTCTACCTCCAGGCTACACTCCCAGACCTATTTTATATTTTATTTGGAAACAGGGTCTCTTAAGCCAGGGAGGTTGCCTTTGACCCTGCACTATCCTCCTGTCTCTACCTCCCAAGCGCAGGGATTACAAGTGTTTGCCACCATGCCTGGCCAACTCTCTCTTTTTACACTTAAGATACCCATTGCTTTGAGAGGTTGTCATGCACATAATCTTATAGTAAAGATGCAATTTTTAATCCAGACATAACTCAGGTTTTTTTTTTTTTGTTTTTTTTTTTCAGTACTGGGGATGGAACCCAGGGACATTCTATCTCCAATCTACACCCTCAGCCCTATTTTTTAGTCTTTATTATTTATTTAATTTTTTTGGGTGGTACTGGGGGTAGAACCCAGGGGCTTTTCTACCTCCAGGCTATACTCCCAGACCTGTTTTATACTTCATTTAGAAACCAGGTCTCACTGAGTTGCTCAGAGCCTCACTAAGTAGCTGATGCTGTCCGGAAACTGGGATCCTCCAGTCTCTGTCTCCATAATGCTGGGATTACAAGCATGAGCTACCATGCCTGGTTTAACTCGGAGTTCTTAATGTTTTCCCAATATTGTTGGAGGAAAACCAAACAAGGCCATGTTGCTTATAGTCTTAATAATGTTATTGTAGACTTTGTTCATGCCAAAAAAATTTTTTTTCTTGCTGTACTGGGGATTGAACCCATGGGCATTCTGCCTCCAAGATATACCTCCAATCCTCTTTTTAAAATTTATTTACTTACTTATTTATTTATTTATTTTTGCTGTACTGGGGATTGAACTTAGGGGCATTCTACTTCTGAGCTACACTCCCAGCTCTGTTTTTTTTTATCCTTTATTTTTTATTTTTATTTTTTTGTGGTACTGGAGGTGAAAACCCAGGGGCTTTCTACCTCCAGGATATACTCCCAGACCTATTTTATATTTTATTTGGAAACAGGGTCTCACTAAGTTGCTGAGAGCCTCACTAAGTAGCTGAGGCTGGCTTTGAACCCGTGGGATCCTCCTGTCTCAGCCTCCCATGGGTGGGAATTACAAGAGTGTGCCACCACACCTGGCTTATTCTTTATTTTGAAACATAGTCTCACTAAGTTGTGGAGGGCCTCACTAAGTAGCTGAGGCTGACCAGAACCTCCAATCCTCCTGTCTCGGTCATTCATATATATATATATATATATATATGTGTGTGTGTGTGTGTGTGTGTGTGTGTGTGTGTGTGTGTGTGTGTGTGTGTGTGTGTATGTAATTTTTTTTTTTTTTTTGGTGGTACTGGAGCTGGAACCAGGGGCCTTTTACCTCTGAGCTATTCCCCCAGCCCTATTTTATTCTTTATTTTGAAACAGGGTCTCTCTCACTGAGTTGCAAAGGCCTCACTAAAGTAGTTGAGGCTGTCTGCAAACCATGATCCTCTGGTCAGTCTCAGTCTCCCAAATGTTGGGATTATAAGCATGCGCCACCATGCCCAGCTATTTTTTATTTTGAAATAAGGTCTCACTATTTTGCAGAGGTCCTCACTTAGGTGAGACTGGCCATAAACCTGTGATCCTTGTGTCTCAGCCTCTCAAGTACTAGGATTACAGGCATACAGTACCTTGCCTGGCACAAAATATCTTTGTATCAAAAATATGGAAAAGGAAAAATATGACATAAAAGGAATATTTAATAAAAGAAATGCAGGGCCTGATGTGTAGGTCAGTGGCAAAGTGCTCGGCTAGCACAAACAAGGGCTCAGGTTCAGTCCCTAGCACTGTGAAGCAAGAAAAAAAAGGCCTGCAGATTGTACTATGTGTAGCAGTTTCTCTGTCTGATTTCTCTTCATTATCACTGTCACTACCTTGACTATTATGTGATTTGTACAGTAGCTGAATTGCTCTCTGCTTTTGGTCCTTCCTCACTGTAGGCTAAGATCCAAGTTACTGCCAGGGTCATTTTCCTGCAAAATAAAATGAATCATATTTCTTGTTAGAAACTGTACATTTTCTATAGTTTATGCTACCAGATCCAATCTCAGTTCCCTAGTTGCTAGTTGTCATCTAAAGATAGTTGCATTTAGATCCTGAAATGTGTGCACTGCCTTGACACTGTTGTCAGTTCCCTCTTTTTTTTTTTTTTTTTGCGGTACTGGGGAGGGAACCCAGAGGCTTTCTACTTCCAGCTACACCCTTAACCCTATTTTTAGTGTTTATTTTTTGAAACAGGGTCTCACTTGAGTTGCGAAGGGCCTCGCTATGTAGCTGAGGCTGTCTGTGAACCGTGATCCTACTGTCTCAGCTTCCTGAATGCTGGGATTCCAAATGTGCGCCACCACGCCTGGCTTCAAAAAATATTTTGTAGAAATAAAAATTGTGTATGCTTAGTTAAGTAAGTGCCAAGTACATATATGGGCACTGTAGCGTATCTTCTCTTTCTTATCCGCCCATTTTCTGTATAAGAGGTGAGGCAACCTTAGGTAGTTGTGGTTTTTTTTTTTTTTTTTTTTTGGTGGTACTGGGGATTGAACTCAGAGGCCTTCTATCTCCAAACTATACCTCCAGCCCTATTTTATTCTTTATTTTGAGACAGGGTCTCACTAAGTTGCAGAGGGCTTCATAAGTTTATGAGGCTGGCCTTGAACCTGTAATCCTCCTGTTTCAGCCTCCCAGTATTAGGATTACAGGTAGTTGTCTTTTAAGATGAATTTTCTTGTGTGCATGTGTCTTAAATATTTTGCTATATATGATATACTAGAGGACTGTGTTTTAAACCTTAATTGTAAGCCCCTTAATTGTAATCCCCGTGTTTCGGAGGCGGAGACAGGAGGATCGTGCAGGTTCGAAGCCAGCTGTGCTGGCTTAAGAGACCCTGTTTCCAAATAAAAAAAGTATAAAAATGGGTCTGGGAATGTAGCCCAGAGGTAGAGGTAGAAGGGTTTCCAGGAACCCCAGTACCAC
Source organism: Muscardinus avellanarius (assembly GCF_963383645.1). NCBI lineage: Eukaryota > Metazoa > Chordata > Mammalia > Rodentia > Gliridae > Muscardinus > Muscardinus avellanarius. The sequence continues at coordinate 64,640,931 of NC_137794.1, read as the reverse complement.
CAAAAACAAAACAAAACAAAACAAAACAAAACAACCTTAATTGTAACTTGGAGATCATTACATATTTTATATGTACTTTTATTGTAACCCATTTTATTGACTTAATTTATTTAACCATCCTGCTTGATATGGACATTTAGGCTCTTTCTAGTCTTTTGCTAGTATAGTCGCTTCACTGAATATCTTAGTAAGCCTAGTGTTTTGTGCATATTTATATATCTAAACTGTTCACTTTCAGGAGTAATGGATTGAGCCGGGCGTCGTAGCACATGCTGTAATTCTAGCATTTGGGAGGCTGAGACAGTAGGATCACGGATTGAGGACAGCCTCAACTACTACTAAGTGAGGCCTTTTGCAACTCAGTGAGACCCTGTTTCAAAATAAAGAATAAAAAAATAGGGCTGGGGGTGTAGCTCAGAGGTAGAATGCTCCTGGGTTCTGTCCTCATCCTCAGAACAGCGAAATAAAATAAAAAAATAAAATAAAAAGTAATAGATTGAAATTATTTGCTAATAGGTGATGTAAAACTAGGCATAGTAGCACTATTTGTAATCCAAGTACTTGAGAGACTAAAACAGGAAGATTGTAGGTTTACAGCCAGCTTCAGAGAGCCTACATAGGCCCTCTGCAATGTAGTGAGACCTTGTTTCAAAATAAAGAATAAAAAATAGGTTTGGGGGTATAGCACAGAGATAGATTGTCCCGGTTTTAATCCCTAGTAACACACACACACACACACACACACACACACACACACACACTGATATATAAGATATAAATCTGAGCCGGGTGTGGTGGTGCATGCTTGTAATCCCAGCATTCAGGAGTATGAGACCAGAGGATCGTGGTTTGCAGACAGTCTCAGCTACTTAGTAAGGCCCTCTGCAACTCAGACCAGGTTTCAAAATAAAGAATAAAAAATAGGGCAGGGGGTGTAGCTCAGAGGTCGAATGTGCCTGGGTTCCATCCTCAGACCCGCAAAAAAAAAAAAAAAAAAAAAAAAAAAGTAAATCTGCCCCACACTTTAAATCCCCGCGCTTGGAGCCGGGTGTGGTGGCGCACGCTTGTAATCCCTGCGCTTGGGAGGCTGAGACAAGAGATCACACGAGTTCAAAGCCACCCTCAGCTACTTAGTGAGGCTTTCAGCGACTTAGTGAGACCCTGTTTCCAAATAAAATACAAAAAAGGTCTGGGAGTATAGCCCGGTGGTAGAAAGCCTCTGGGTTCCACCCCTAGTACCACCACCAAAAAAAAAAAAAAAAAAAAATCCCTGCACTTGAGAGGCAGAGACAGGAGGATCGTGCAGGTTTGAAGCCAGCCTTGCTGATTTAAGAGACCCTGTTTCCAAATAAAAATATAAAATAGGTATGGGAGTGTAGCCTGGAGGTAGAAGGGTTCCATACCACCAAAAAAAAAAAAAACAAAAAACAAAAAAAAACAAACTACAGGTGAGGGAGTGGAGTGGCTAAAAATAAGGAAAGGGAATGTGGAAATGTTAAAACTTTAAAGGTAATTAAACTAGGCATGGCGGTGCAAGTTTGTAATCTCAGTACTTGGGAGGCTGAGACAGGAGGATCGCAGGTTCAAGTCCAGCTTCAGCTATTTAGTGAGGCCCTGTTTCAAAGTAAAGGATAAAAAGTAGGGCTGGGGGTGTAGTTCAAAGGTAGAATGTCCCTTGGTTCAACCCCCAGTACTGCAAAACAACAACAACAAAAATTAATATAGAGCCGAGCATGGTGGTGCACAATTGTAATCTCAATACTTGAGAGGCTGAGAGAAAGTAGTGGGGACTCTCATCAACCTGTGAGACCCTGTTTCAAAATAAAAATAAAAAATGGGCTGGGGTGTAGCACAGAGTTGAAATGCCCCCCTGGGTTCAATCCCCATTAGCACCCCCCCACACAAAAAAGATTGTGTTACAATTTCATGTTTTCTTGGTGGTAAACTATTAGTTTAAGAGTATTTGGGTTTTTATAAATTTTAATGTGTTTTAAAAGATAAACTTGTCTTGTAATGTGACTGTATAATGTTAGTACTAAGTTGGGTTCCTAAAGGGTAAGAAACATTTTTTAGAGCACATTTAATATTTAATTTAATATTTTGAATAATGTGACCATTGCTTAAAAATAGTTCTGCAGCCATAAAGAGGTAGCTGACAAAGCTATTTAAAGATTTTTGTCCATTTATAAATAGCATATAGTCCAACACTTCCTGTAATAGCTGTTTTGAGTGGGCACTGTGCAGGATAAAAGAGAGTCTCCAGAGAGATGACAGGATGTAATTCAGGATACAAGTGTACAGCAGTAGTTTTTTATTGAGGATTTGAATTCTTACCCAGAAGTGAATGATGGATCAAAGAAAAGAAAAGCTTTCCAAGTCCTCAAAAAATTGGTGTCCATATAAAATGTCTTTAATTTCACACTTTTTTTTTTTGGTGTGAGGGTAAGGGGATTGAATGCAGAGGTATTCTCCCAGCTCTTTTAAAATTATTTATTTATTTATTTATTTATTTATTTATTTATTTATTTATTTTTGTGGTACTGGGGATGGAACCCAGGGACATTCTACCTCTGAGCTATACCCCCAGCCCTATTCTTTATTCTTTGTGTGTGTGTGTGTTTGTGTGTGTGTGTGTGTGGTACCGGGGATGGAACCCAGGGGCATTCTACCTTTGAGCTACATCCCCAGCCTTATTTTTCTTTCTTTATTTTGAAACAGGGTCTCACTGTGTTGCAGAGGGCATCACTAAATAGTAGCTGAGGCTGGCTGTGAACCTGGATCTTCCATCTCAGCCTACCAAATGCTGGGATTACAAGCATGCACCACCACACCCAGCTTATGCTTTATTTTGAAACAGGATCTCACTGAGTTGCAAAGGGACTCACTAAGTAGGTGAGGCTGTCCGTGAACTTGGATCCTCCTGCCACAGGTCTCCTGAATTCTGTGATAACAAGTGTGTGCCACCATGCCTGGCTTTCGTTTTTATTTTGAAACAAGGTTTTGCAAAGTTGTTGAGGCTGGCATTGAACCTGTGATCCCCCTGTCCTAGCCTCCCAAGTATTGGATCACAGGTATGCATCACTGAGCCTGCCTCAAAAAAAAAAAAAAAAAAAAAAAAAAAAAAAATATATATATATATATATATATATATATATATATATATATATATATATATATATATATTGGTACTGGGAATTGAACCCAGAGGCATTCTACCTCCAAGCTATAGCTCCAGACTAATTTTTAAAATTTATTCATTTGAGCCAGGCATGGTGGCACGCGCTTGTAATCCTAGCATTGGGAGGCTAGTCAGGAGGTACATTGTTTGAGGACAGCCTCAGCTACTTAGTGAGCCCCTTTGCAACTCAGTGGGACCCTGTTTCAAAATAAAGAATAAAAAAATAGGACTGGGGTGTAGCTTGAAGGTAGAATGCCCCTGTGGGTGTTTTTTTTTTTTTTTTTTTTTTGTGTGTGTGTGTGTGTGTGTGTGTGTGTGTGGTACTGGGGGTGGAACCCTGGTGCTTTTCTACCTCTGGATTATACTCCCAGGCACTTTTTATACTTTATTTGGAAACAGGCTCTCACTAAGTTGCTGAGAGCCTCATTAAATAGCTGAGGCTAGCCTCAAACCTGTGCAATCCTCCTGTCAGCCTCCCAAGCGCTGGGATTACAAGCATGCACCACCATGCCTGGCGAAAATGCCCCTGTGTTCTATCCCTAGTACCTTAAAAAAATATTTATTTGGGAACAGGATCTCACTAGGTTGCTGAGAGCATCATTAAATTGCTGAGGCTGTGCTGAACCTGTGATCCTCCTGTCTCTGCCTTCCAAATACTAGGATTACAAGTGTGTGCCACCATGCCTGGCTTAAAAATATCTTTAATTTTAAATGTATTAAGTTTTTTTTGTGGCTTCAAATATATTAAGTTTTTATGGTGCTTGGGATCAAACAAATTAATAAATTCTGCTAAATAAAAATTGTACCCTCTTAACAGAGATTAAAGACCTATTGTGAGCCGTGTGTGGTGGCACACAATTTGTAATCCCTGCACTTGGGAGACGGAGACAGGTGGATCACGCAGGTTTGAAGCCAGCCATGTTGGTTTAAGAGACCGTGTTTCCAAATAAAAAAGTATAAAATGGGTCTGGGAGCATAGCCCGGAGGTAAAGGGCTTCCAGGAACCCTAGTACCACCAGAAACAAAAAAAAAAAAAAAAAAAAAAAAAAAGCCTATCGTGTATTTTCTATTTAAAAATATTTCAATAAAGCTGGGTGTGGTGGCACAGAATTGTAATCCCAGCATTTGGGAGGCTGAGGCAGGAGGATCACGGTTCCTAGACATTTTCAGCTACTTGGCGAGGCCCTTTGCAACTCAGTGAGATCTGTTTCAAAATAAATAATAAAAAATAAGACTGAAGGTGTAGCTTGTAGATAAAATACTCCTGGGTTCCATTCCCAGTAACACACACATACACACATACACACACACTCACACACAGTTTCAGAAATGGGGTAAAGCTTAGTATTAGACTGCTTGCCTGTCTGCACAAGACCCTGGGTTTCATTCCCAGCAAAAACCAAACAAAAAACAAAACAAAAACTATGATAAAACATGCCATATTATATTGGCAATAGCCTCAGCTTCATAGATATGTTTGCCATGTCTCTTGATTGCATAAAGTCACAATTTGGAGTGACTCATCTATACCATCCAGGTTTGTGTAAATAGACTCTTAAGATGTTTGTACAACCTTGAGATACATTCATTAAGCAGCACAGGAGCATGTGTAAAACTTTTCAAAAGAAAGGCAAACTTGAGTCAGATGTGGTAGCGCACGCTTGTAATCCCAGCATTTGGGAGGCTGAGACTGGAGAATTGGGAGACAGCTTCAGCTCCTTAGTAAGGTGCTTTGCAACTCAGTGAGTCTCTGTTTCAAAATAAAGAATAAAAAATAGGGCTGGGGTGTAGCTGGAAGGTAGAATGCCCCTGGGTCCCCTCCCCCCCCAAAAAAAGGCAAACTTTAAAAAATACTCATCTAAACCTAAACAGAAGGATTTAGTCATTGTGCAAGCAAACTTTCAAAAATATAGTTATAAGCCAGGTGTGGTGGTACATGCCTATAATCCCAGTATTTGGGAGGCTGAGACAGAAGGATCACAAGTTCTGTGACAGCCCCAGTAATGAAGCAACTCTCTCAGCACTTCCAGCAGTCTAGGAAGATCTTGTTTCAAAACAAAAAATAAAAAGGGCTAGAGTGTAGTTTCAAGGTAGAATGCCCTTGGGTTCAATACCCAGTACTAAAAAAAAAAAGCGTGTGCACGTGTGTATACACACATATACATGTCTACATATATATACATACATATATATACATATATTTATATACCTCTGTATATATAGTTATAATTTTTAACATTGCAGGGGACTGAAATGTAGTGCAGTGGTAGATTTATTACCTAACACATGTGAAGCTCTAGGTTCAGTTCCCTGCATCCCCACCACCAAAAACCACACACACACACACACACACACACACACACACACACACACTTGGGGCAGGGGTAAAAGATAAAGGAAATTAATTTTGTGAAAAGCAACTTTTTTCCTAAATTGCTTGGCACTTTACTGGGTGAGCTTATTATTAATAATATTTTAGTACTGGAGTTGAATATCCAGGAGTAGTCTACCTCTGGGCTACACCATTAACTTTTTTTTTTTTTTTTTTTGCGGGTTTGGGGATGGAACCCAGGGGCATTTGACCTCTGAGCTACACCCACTGCCCTATTTTTATTCTTTATTTTGAAAGAGTCTCACTAAGTTGCAGAGGGCCTCACTAAGTAGCTGAGGCTGTTTGTGAACTGTGATTCTCTGGTCTCAGCCTCTCGAATGCTGGGATTACAAGCGTGCGCCACCACGCCCGGTAACTTTTTTTTTTGGTACTTGAGATGGCATTCTACCTCTAAGCTACACCCCCAGCCCTACTTTTTGGTGTTTTATTTTGAAACTGGGTCTCACTGAGTTACAAAGGGCCTCACTAAGTAGCTGAGGCTGTCTGCAAACCAACGATCTTGCTCAGCCTCCCAAATGCTGGGATTACAAGATTGCACCACCACATAGGATGGCTCCATTGACTCTTTTTACTTTGAAACAGGGACTCACTAAATTGCTAAGGGTCTTGCTATATTGCTGAGGCTGTCCTTGAACTTGGAATTCTTTCCCAGCCTCCTCCAAGTACTGAGATAGGCTTGCGCCACCAAGCCCCTCTGGATGAGTTTATTTTGCAGTCACAATGAGAACTTTCTTCTAGAAGGGTACAACTAGCCCTCTTTGAAGGTAAAAGGTTCATTTTAGCTTTCCAGCACCCATGGACTTCCCTATATGTTCAAATACTTGCAGCAGTTTGCTAAAAAATTTTTTTTTTTTTTTGCAGTACTGGAATGGAACATAGGGACATTCTACCTTCGAGCTACATCCTCAGCCCTATTTTTTATTCTCTATTTTGAAACCGGGTCTCACTGAGTTGCAAAGGGCCTCACTAAGTAGCTCAGGCTGCCTGCCAACTGTGATTGTCCTGTCTCAGCCTCCAGAATGCTGGGATTATAGGCTTGCGCCACTATGCCCAGCAGATTGGATTTTGACAAAAAATTAACCAAGCTACTAGGCAATTAAGTCGGTTTGCTAATCACATTCAGCATATTAATTTATATCATCTGCAACAATACCTTATTGAAATGTTTCTTTGATTAGCCAGGTGTGGTGGCGAATGCTTATAATTCCAGCATTGGGGAAATTGAGACCCTGAGACCAGGCGGACAGCCTCAGCTACTTAGTGAGACCCTTTGCAATGTAGTGAGACCCTGTTTCAAAATAAAGAATAAAAAATAGGGCAGGGGATGTAGCTTGGAGGTCGAATGCCCCTGGGTTCCATCCCAGACCTGAAAAAAAAAATTTTTTTTGTTTTTTGTGGTGCTCAATGCACCAGGGAAGTGCTCTACCAGTGAGGTACACCACCAGCCCCAGCTTTTTATTTAAAAAAATTTTTTTTTAATGTGAAAGGAGTACATTTTAGTGAGTAAACAGTATAACAAACCAGTAATAATCATTGATATTATCATGATCAAATATGTATTTTAAATAGTTGTATGTGCTGTACTTTTTTTTATACATCTGAAAGCACAGTAGGTTTGGTTACATCGGTATCACCAGAATCAATGTTATGCTTGCTATAATGTCACTATGCAACAGGAATTTTTCAGCTCCATTATTATCTTATGGGACCACAGATACATGTGGTCTATATTGATTGACATGTTATTCAGCATGTGACTATAATTTGATCTTGTGTAACGTACAACAATACCAGTTAATACTAGAATTGTATTAACTTTTAATTTTTCAGCAGTCTGTTGGTATTTGTAGTATATATATATATATATATATATATATATATATATATTTTTTTTTTTTTTTTTTTTTTTTTTTTTTTTTTTTTTTTGCGGGTCTGGGGATGGAACCCAGGGGCATTCGACCTCCGAGCTACACCTCCTGCCCTATTTTTTATTCTTTATTTTGAAACCGGACCTCACTGAGTTGCAGAGGGTATCACTAAGTAGCTGAGGCTGTCTACGAACTGTGCTCCTCCAGTCTCAGCCTCCTGAATGCTGGGATTACAAGCGTGTGCCACCATGCCTGGCTTTGTAGTATATATGTATTGGAGTGGAAATACTTTTATTTTAATGCTGTTAAATTATCAAATAATATTTGTGCATGGTAAGAAAACTTTAACAGTTCAATAATATGTAAAGTGCAGAGTAAAAAGCTTTTTTCTTACTGTCAATGCCAAGGGTCTTTTCACTTTTCAGAGTAACCAGAGCTAACTCTTTGTGATTTGTGTTTTAAGTTTTGCAGATGCTTAACTAGTCTTAACTTTATTTATTTATTTATTTATTTATTTATTTAATTTATTTATGGGTCTGGTGATAGAACTCAGGGGCATTCTACCTCCGAGCTGCACCCACAGCCCTATATTTTATTCTTTATTTTGAAACAGGGTCTCACTAGGTTGCAGAGGGCCTTACTAAGTAACTGAGGAGTCTCAGCCTCCTGAATGCTGGGATTACAGGCGTGCGCCGCCACACCCGGCTTAACTTTATTTTTTTGTATGTGATTCTGGGAGTCCAGCATAGGGCCTCATGCATGGTAGGCAGGTGAAGCTCTGCCACTCAGCTACCCCCTTCTAGCTCTTAGGATAACTTAATTGATGTTCATATAATTCTGTCTCCTCTTTCACCACCTCCCTCCATCCCCCTACTAGAGATCGAAGCCAAGGCTATACCTATCTACCCAGCCCTAATTCTTTTTCTTGATTTATTTACTTTAGAGAGTTTTTATTGACTTCCCATTAGAAAAACGGAGCAGTTTTGTGAAATCTCACTACCCATATATTTTTTTCTCCATTTTAACCTTCAAATTATTCATTTTACATTGAATTTTTCCCCCTGGAAAATACTTTTCTAAGTTATAAATTAAAATTTGTCTTTATTAATCAACTTAGATATTATCTCTGGTTTTTCCAATAATAATGTTAAAGAAAGTAATATATTTTCCTATTCTTTTTCTCCATCTCCTAATTTTTAAAGTAAAAATTTGGGGCTAGGAGTGTAGCTTAGTGGTAGACTGTATGCTTAGCTTGCTCATGGCCCTGGGTTCAATCTTTAGCACCAGAAAGAAAAAAAAAATTAGAGTATTTTGGTTTATTCTGTTTTTTGCCCATAGATTGAGTCTAAAAGATGAACATTATGCTGGGTAAAGTTGCACATTCCTATAATTTTAGTACTTGGGAGGTTGAGACATGAGGATTGCAGGTTGGAGGCCAGTCCAGCAATTTAGTGAGACCCTATTTCAAAATAAAAAATAAAAGTTAGGCTGGGGGGTATAGCTCAGAGTTAGGATGCCTGGGTTTAATTTCTGGTACTCCTGCCCCCCAAAGTTGAACATTGGAAACCATTCAATGGCATTAAATATTATTATTATTATTATTATTATTATTATTATTATTTTAATTTTTATTAGTGTGTGTGTCTGTGTGTGTGGTATTGGGGATGGAACCCAGAGGCATTCTACCTTTGAGCTGCACCCCCAGCCCTACTTTTTTATTCTTTATTTTGAAACAGGGTCTCACTGAGTTGCAAAGGGCCTCACTAAGTAGCTGTCCACAAACCGCAATTCTCTGGTTTCAGCCTCCACATTCTGGGGTTACAAGCGTGTGCCACCATGCCCGTCTTCTAGCATTAAAATATTATGATTATGAAGTTTATTTACTGGTGAATTGATATTTTGAAACTCATTGAGAAGGAAATATCATCTTTAAGTGCTGCTTGAAACTGTGTTTTTGGTTTTAAGGCCTAATAATGAATGCTCTTTAAGTCTTCTGGGTCATACTCAGTTAACAGTTCTTTCTTTCTTTCTTTTTTTTTTTTTTTGTGGTACTGGGGATTGAACCCAGGGGCTTTCTACCTCCGAGCTATATCCCCAGTCCTATTTTTTATTTTTTATTTTTGTTTTGTTTTTGTGGGTCTGGGGGTAGAATCCTGGGGCATTCGACCTCCAAGTTACATCCCCTGCCTTATTTTTATTTATTTATTTTTTTCATATTTATTTTTAATTGGTGCACTGTATTCATACATCATAGTGGGATACATACTTTTGTAGACATACATGCACACATTGCCCAGTCAGCCCCCACCCGATCCCCACCCCGTTCTCTCCCTATCCCCCCCTCCTATGCTTGGCTTAGTAGTTGACATCTAGTATTATAGCAATTTATCCAAAATTAAAAATGATAATCTCACATAACAGTTTCATTTGTCTGATACCAAGCTTTTGATGACTTAAAGATAACATTTCAATATTTCTTTTTGTTTTCTTTCTTACCAGAGAATCTATTTTTTCTATTTTTTAGGTGAAACTATCATATATTTATATATTTATTTTTCAGAAAAAAAAATCTATCCTAATATGGAATATGGATTCTAGGTACCCACAACGATCCTGAAAAAGAACAAAGCTAGAAGATATATATTTTCTGATTTCAAACCATATAAAGCTACAATAATTGAAACAGTGTAGTACTATTCTAAAGGCAGATATATAAACCATTGGAGTTAAATAAAAGCCTAGACCTAAATTCTTCCCTATATTGTCAAGTTATTTTTGACAAGGTTTCCATTTTCATTTGGTGGTAGAAATAATAATCTTTTAACTAAATATTGTTGAAAAATAATAATTACATGGAAAAGAATAAAATTGGACCCTTACCTAATCCCATATACAAATATTAACTCAAAATAGATAAAAGACCTAAATATAAATCTTAAGACTATAAACTTTTAGGAGAAAATCTGGGTCATAAAACCTCACAACATTGAAATTGGCAGTGATTTCTTGGTTATGATTTCAATGGCACAGGCAACAGAAGAGTATACAAACTCCCTAAAAAATAAAAAACATATTGTATATCCAAAGACAATGTAAACAGAGTTAACAGTTACTAATAGAATGGGATAAAATATTTCCAAATGCTATATCTGAAGGTATATTAATATTCCAACTAGAAATCCTAAAAATTAACAACAATAAAGGCAAACAATACCCTTTAGAGATAGGTAACAGACTAACATAAATAATGAATCTCCATAGATAACCAATCTTAGTTGTCTGTTGGATGGAAAATCTTGTTTCTCTAGTTCTGATGTGTGTTACCTATTTCTTCTTTGTAGTTAATCTCTTTGAGTATTTTCTCTAGTGCTGGTTTTGAAGACATAAATTCCTTCAGTTTCTGTTTGTCATGGAAGCTTCTTATTTCTCCATCTAATTTGATAGAAAGTTTTGCTGGGTAGGAAATTTTTGGCTGCAAGTTGTTTTCTTTCAAAATTGGGAATATGTTACTCCAAGCCCTTCTGGCTCTCATAACTTGGTTTGGGAAGTCTGGAGTGATTCTAATTGGTTTGCCTCTGAATGTCACTTGGCCCTTTGCTTTTGTTGCCTTTAAGATTCTCTGCTTGGCTTCCACATTGGTCATTTTGACAATTATGTGGCGTGGGGATCCTCTTCTCTGATCCTGTCTAAAGGGAGTTCTATAAGTTTCCTGGACCTGCGTATCGACCTCTTGCTCTATGTCTGGAAAATTTTCTGCTATTACTTCCTTGAAGAGATTGTTGATCCCTTTGGTATCACTTTCTTTTCCCTCCTCTATTCCAATTATTCTTAGGTTAGCTCTCTTAAAATGGGCCCATATTTCTTCAATATCAGATTCCTGCTGTCGGATATTTTTTCCTAGATTAGAAACTATGCGTTCATTTTTGGAATGATCATCTTCTAAGAGCGAGATTCTGTTCTCCATGTGGTCTAAGCGGTTGTTTGTGCTTTGAATTGAGGCCTTTACTTCATTAATTGCATCCTTTATCTCTTTTTGGCTCTCTCTGAGTTCTTTTCGAAGCACCTCTATTATTTCTACAGTTATTTTCCTGATTTGATCTTCTAGAAATCTCTGATTTTCTGTTTTATCGGGTTCTGATGTTGTGGGGTTGTGAGCATTCATTGCTCCAGTATTATTCCTCTTTCCCATGATTTCGGAAGTTTGTGCCTTCTCTGGGTTCTTCCCTTGGGTCACTATGACTTCACTTAAGGTGTTCTGGATCTCAAGTCAGTAGTATCTCAGACCCCACTACTCCTTTACTGGGTTGTATCACAGAGTCTCCGACCCAGGGAGTCGATAGAGGCTGCTTTAGACTGTGTGGGGTGCCAGGTTGCACGTTCTCCTATGGTGTGATATCACTGCCACCGCCCCTCTCCCACTGGGTCAAGTCCCAGTGAGTACAGTACTGGGGTTTCTCCTCTGTGGCCCGCAATTTGACTCACTGTTCTTGCGTACGCAGATGTAGCTGTAGTGAATTCGGTGCTGCTGCCGCCGGTGGCAATATGGCGCCGCTGCTACACCCTCGGCTGTTGGGCTGGCGTTTTTTTTTTTTCTTGGTTTTGATTTCCACTCTGAATCCCTGCAGCGTGTGCTGAGCTCAGACACTGGGAGCTTTAGATGTCCTCTGCGCCGAGAAATCCCGCCTGGCTGTTCCGCAGTGGCTCCCCTCAGCTTGCTGTGGCCGTCCCGTGAATTCGCCGGTGCCTCCGGCAGTATGGCGCTGCTGCCACGTCTGCCGCGTCCTCGGGCGTGAGGATCTCCTCTGTGGCTCTGTTCTCAGTCCGCTTTCTCTCTGGAGCCTGGTGATTTTTTTTTTGTTTCTCTGGTGATGTTGTTTTCTGGCTTTGAAAGGCGCTGATTTTGTGGTAATGGATATTTGTTGTTAGCGGGGCTCTTAAGCCCCGCTTTTCTCGGTCGCCATCTTCCCGGAAGTCTCTTATTTTTTATTCTTTATTTTGAAACAGGGTTTCACTGAGTTGCTAAGGGCCTCACTAAGTTGCTGAGGCTGTCCACTAACCGCAATCCTCCTGTTATCCTCTCAAAGGCTGGAATTACAAGTGTGCGCCACCACACTAGGCTGAGGATGTCTTTTGAAGTAGCTTTTTCATATAAGATGTTTAGGTTTTCTGAGTTCTTACATGTCTAGTAATGTGTTTTGTCCTTATACTTCACTGATTCACTGATAGCTTTACTTCAAGAATTTAGAATTAATAATAAGCTGGATATGATGACATATATCTATAATCCCAGTATTTGGAAGGCTAACAGAAGAGGGTTACAGGTTCCAGGTCAACCTGAGCAATTTAGTGAGGCCCTTAGCAACTTAGATTGGGTTTCAAAATAAAAAATAAAATAGGGATGGGGATGTAGCTCGAAGGAAGAATGCCTTTAGATTTGATCCAAAGTCACACACACACACACACACACACACACACACCCCAAACAAAAAGACAGTCTGTTGGAGGGATTGCAAATTAGTACAGCTGCTATTGAGATCAAGTGGAGATTCCTCAAAATACTGGGAATGGAACTACTATAAGACCCAAATATACCACTCTTGGGGATCTTTCCAGAGGAATTGAAGTCAGAATATTATAATGATAAATACACATCCATTTTTTTGTGTGTGCTGCTGGGGATTGAGCCCAGGGGCATTCTACCTCTGAGCTACAAACCCCGCCTATTTTTTTTATTCTTTATTTTGAAACAGGGTCTCACTAAGTTGTAGAGGGAGGGCCTTACTAAGTAGCTGAAGCTGACCGCAAACCCAGATCTTCCTGTCTCAGCCTCCTGAGTATGAGATTACAAACGTGTGCAGCTATTCCCGGCTCACATCCATGTTTGTAGCAGTAAAATTTACAGTAGTCAGATGGGCGTGGTGGTGCACGCTTATAATCCCCATGCTTGGGAGGCTGAGACAGGAGGATCGCACAGGTTCGAAGCCAGCTTCAGCTATTAATGAGGCTCTCTGCAACTTAGTGAGACCCTGTTTCCAAATAAATATAATAGGTCTGGGAGTATAACCTGAAGGTAGAAAGCCTCTGGGTTCCAACCCCAGTAGCACACACACACACAAAAAAAAAATTTACAGTAGTCAAACTATAGAACCAACCTAAGTGTTTATCAACAGATGAATGAATTACAAAATTATACACACAGTGGAATTATACTCAACCATAAAGAACAAAATTGAGTCATTTGTAGATTTAATACGATAAGTGATATTAGCTAGTCTCAGAGTGAAGGACCATGTTTTCACTCAGGAAGCTAGAGCGAAGTTGGGAAACAAAAGGGACTTCAGATAAATGAGGGGAGACACTACTAGCATGGTAGAAAGGGGTTTGGGGAGGGAGGTGAGAGGGGAAACTTGATGAAGGATAACAGTTCAAATAATGTTATGTTCATATATGAAGTTATCATGTCCAATTTCTATATTATGTATAGAGGGAGCTGGGTGGGATCTGTTTCCATCACTTTGAACCTCATTATGATGTATAGTTACAGTGCATCAATAATAATAATGATGATGATAGAGCCGGGTGTGGTGGTGCATCTTGTAATCCCAGCATTTGGGAGGCTGAGACAGGAGGATCACGGTTGCGGACAGCCTCAGCTACTTAGTGAGGTACTTTGTAACTTAGTGAGACCCTTTTTCAAAATAAAGAATAAAAAATAGGGCAGGGGGTGTAGCTCGGAGGTCAAATGCCCCTGGGTTCCATCCCCAGACCCACCAAAAAAAAAAAAAAAAAAAAAAAGAAAAGAAAAAGAATGATGATGATAGAAGGCTGAAAGGCAAAGAGGTTGTGGTAGCCAAGTGGTAAGCAATTTCTTTCTACCCAACAGAAGGCAAGGGAAAAGTAGATCGTGAAGGACTTTTGGGAAGCTAGTAATATCATCCACAGTATGGAACAAAGGGTTCAGGTAAAGGTGGGAAAGGAGAAAACTTTAAGTTAATTTTAAGTAGTCAAAATCCACATGGCAGCCGGGCATGGTGGCGCACACTTGTAATCCCAGTACTTGGGAGGCTGAGACAGGAGGATCTCAGGTTTGTGGCCACAGCCTACTTAGTGAGGCCATCCTTAATTTAGTGAGACCCTGTTTCAAAATAAAGAATAAAAAATGGGGCCAGATGTGTAGCTCAGAGGTAGAATGCTCCTGGGTCAATCCCCAGTACCACACACACAAAAATTTATGTGGCAAGTGCAATTTATGAATCATCACTGTCTCCCACACTGTGTAAAGACTTTCCATAATTAACCAAACACAGTGTGTTGACCTTCAGGTGTCTATAAACATAAAAGTTTAAATGTAGGTGGATAAAGGTGAACTTTTAAGCAAAGCCATATGGTAGTATGGGAGTCTTTATCTTTTTACACAAGTGCTTGGTAAACACAGCAGAGACATTGAGTATTTAAAATAGAGAGCAGAACATGGTCATATTAATTTTTTATACGTAATCTTTGTTCTGGGCAAACTAAGGTTGTTTTCGGTTTACTGAGGTTGCAAATTCAGTACTCTTTTCACAGAGGCATTTTTCCATTCTAACATTTTAATAAAGTCCTATTAGGTATATGTAAATGATTCAAATCAAGTTTATTCCTTCTTAAAGAACTACTTACGAGTCAGGTGTGATGGCGCACACTTTTAATCCCAGCATTTGGGAGGGTGAGACAGGAGGATTTGTGGACAGTCTTGGCTACTTCGTGAGGCCCTTTGCTGAGACAGGAGGATCCAGGTTTGCTGCCAGCCCCAGCTATTTAGGCCTTCCACAAGGTACTGAGACCCTGTTTCAAAATAAAGAATAAAAAATATGGCAGGGGGTGTAGCTTAGAGGTAGAATGCCCCTGGGATCAACCCCTCCCCCCCCAAAAGAATAAAAAAGTAGGGCTGGGGGTGTAGTTTGGAAGTAGAATACTCCTGGGTTCCATTTCCATGCCTAGTACTGCAAACAAACAAACAAAAAATACCCAACAACAACTATCTTATCTATCTATATACATGCAATACAAATAAAAAGTAACTGTGGCGTCAAACTTAGAATTAGAAACCCATATATTACTAAATACTTTCTAGTTACATTATTTTATAGTTAAGTAATCTCTATAAAATTATTTCAGTAAAGAACTGCCTCACATGATTGATGGGAGGAGTAATTATATAATAATGTATAAAATACTCAGCAAAGTATTGGTTTATATATTTTCCTTACATATGGAAGGATTTCCATGATTAATTTCCCTAAAGACAAAGTTAGCAAAACTAGGTAGTTTGTTTTTGTTTGGCACTGAGGATTGAACTCAGGGTCATTCGACTTCTGAGCTATACCCCCAGCCCTATTTTATTTTGAAACAGGGTGTCGCTAGGTTGGTGAGAGCCTCATTACTTGTTGAGGCTGTTCTCCAACCTGTGATCCTACTGTCTCAGCCTCTCAGCGCAGGCTTCTAATTCCAGTATGAGGGAGGCTGAGATAGGAGGATCAGAGTTCAAAGCCAGCCTGAGGCCAGGCGTGGTGGCGCATGCTTGTAATCCCTGCGCTTGGGAGGCGGAGACAGGAGGATCGAGCAGGTTTGAAGCCAGCCGTGCTGGTTTAAGAGACCCTGTTTCCAAACTTTAATAAAGTATAAAATAGGTCTGGGAGTGTAGCCCGGAGGTAGAAAGGCTTCCAGGAACCCCAGTACCACCACCACCAAAAAAAAAAAAAAAAAAAGCCTGAGCAATTTAGCAAGGCTCTCATCAACCTAGTGAGACCCTGTTTTCAAATAAATGAAATCAGGCTGGGAGGCGTAGCTTGGATGTAGATTGCCTCTAGGTTCAATCCCTACTACAAAACAAAACAAAAAAAAACTTCATTGTATTAGAAAATATTGGTTTGATGATGGACTATTTTACTTTAAGTCTTCAAAATAAAGTAAAAAAATAAAAAGAGAAAAACTATTTTTCCTCAATGAAAAATTTTTTTATGAAAAGAAAACGTATTTGAGACAAAATTGAAAATAAAAGCAAAAAATAGTAAAGTCAGTTTGGGGTTGAGCCTCAGGACCAAAAAAAAAAAAAAAAAAAAAAAGATAGCTATAGATGAACACTTTGAATGGTGTGGTCCTTATTTTTATTTTTCTGAATTTCTTTCTGCATATTTTTTATTTTCTTAAGAAGTTTCAGTTATTTGTAATCTCTATTTCCTGTTCCATAATATATAATGGGTATTTTCCCATTTTATTAAACCTTTTCTAACAGTGGTATTCTATTCTGTTTCTTCACTCTCCCTGAATATCTATGCTATTTACATGTACTGCTCTTTAATCAATAATATCATTAATTATATTCAGTTATTCTTTTTTTTCTTTTTTCTTTTTTGAGGTACTGGGGATGGAACCCAGGGGCATTCTGCCTCTGAGCTACACCCTCAGCCCTATTTTTTATTCTTTATTTTGAAACAAGGTCTCACTGAGCTGCGTAGAGCTTCATTAAGTAACTGAGGCTGTCCACGAACTATGATCCTCCTGTCTCCCAAATGCTGGGATTTTAAGCGTACACCACTACACCCAGCTTTTTTTTCAGTTATTCTTGAGGGTATGGGAAAAGTATGCTTTCTGATCATATTTCTTCAGAAAAATCACTGTTCTGTGTGTGTGTGTGTGTGTGTGTGTGTGTGTGTGTGTGTGTGTGTACTGAAGATTGAACCCAGGGGCATTCTACCTCTGAGCTATACTCTGAGATTTATTTATTTATTTATTTATTTATTTATTTATTTATTTATTTATTTATTTATTTATTTATTTATTTATGGTACCAGGGATGGAACCCAGGGGCACCCTACCTTCAAGCTACACCCTCAGCCCTGTTTTTCATTCATTTTTTGAAACAGGGTCTCACTGAGTTGCAGAGGGCCTCACTAAGTAGTAGCTGAGGCTGGCTGCAAACCCGGATCCTCCGGTCTCAGCCTCCTAAATGCTGGGATTACAAGCCTGTGCCACCACACCTGACTTCTATTTTATTTTTATTTTGAAATAGGTATTGCTAGGTTGATGAGAGTCTTTACCTGCTGAGGCTGTCCTTGAGCTTGCAATCTGCCTATCTTAGCCTTCTAACTATTGGGATTACAGGAGTGTGCCACCATGCCCGGCTGACTCTTCTATATTTTAAATGACTATATTTTGTATACATATACTATGATTTTCAGCTACTTTGTTGATTGATGCTTAAGTTTTTTTGTAACTTACAAACATTATTGTGAACAGAAGATAATTTAGTTAAAACCTTGTTTTCCTGAGAGAGGCAACATTCTAAAGTGAAAATATCTATAAACTGATAGGAAAGAGTACATAAATAAAATGTACTTAATGTGCTGGTATTGGAAAATTGCTCCAGTATTAATTTCCAAAATGTAAAAATCAGTCAGAGTCTGGATGCTGCGTAGACACTCAGGCAGGGAGAGGCGGCAGCCATTACACTGCAGAGCTCCCCCCTCTCTGCCCTTTGTTCTGATGATTATCCTGTAGTAAGAATATAAAGGAAATTAAGGCCATTAGCCTTAGAAGTCCTAGAGACAATTGAAGCCTTTGGCCTTAGAAATATGTAGAGGCAGTCAGCACCTCTGTTTACCTCCTCTTCTTTGTGAGCAGACCTGGGTATAGGAAAGGTAAACCCTGCATGCTGCTTCAAAGCACCCATAGTTGATGGACAACCAGTACAGCCCAGTACAACAGAGGTAAAAGCAAAGTATATTATTGACAGCTGTACTTAGAAAGTACACTGTCCGGAGACAAAGAGGCATCACCTGATGAAGGCCAGGGATGGAGAGGGGGCAGAGTTCCATTTTCAGGCATCCAGCATGCCTGCTAGGCATGCTGCTTTTCTTTTCTTCCCTTTCTATTTCTTGCTCATTTTGTAATAAAGACTTGTTGAAGCTGCACCAAGCTGTATATTAGTTTTTTTTTCTTGGTGGTACTGGGGATAGAACCCTTCTACCTCCGGGCTACACTCCCAGACCTATTTTATATTTTTATTTGGAAACAGGGTCTCTTAAGCCAGTGAGAGACTTCGAACCTGCGTGATCCTCCTGTCTCCGCCTTCCAAGCATGGGGATTACAAGCATGTACCATCACGTCCGGTTGTATACTAGTTTTAATTTCCCTATCCAACAAATTCTGGTTGAATAGAGGAAAAAAGCCCAAAGCGCCATTATAACTGGAACACTTAAAAAAATTTTTTTTTTGTGGTACTGGAGGTGGAACCCAGGGGCTTTTCTACCTTCGGGCTGTACTCCCAGACCTATTTTATACTTTATTTGGAATCAAGGTCTCTCTAAGTTGCTGAGAGCCTCACTAAGTAGCTGAGGCTGGCTTCGAACCTGCGTGATCCTCCTGTCTCAGCCTCCCAGGCGTGGGGATTACAAGCGTGCGCCACCACCCATGATCTTAATTTCAAAGTTAAAAAAAAATTTAAGTAGCCGGGCGTGGTGGCGCACGCTTGTAATCCCCACGCTTGGGAGGCTGAGACAGGAGGATCACGCAGCAGGTTCGAAGCCAGCCTCAGCTACTTAGTGAGGCTCTCAGCAACTTTAGACCTTGATTCCAAATAAAGTATAAAATAGGTCTGGGAGTATAGCTCAGAGGTAGAATGCCCCTGGATTCTATCCCCATACCCACAATAAAATAAGATAGGGCTGGGGGTGTTGCTTGGAGGCAAAATGCCCCTGGGTTCTATCCCAGTACTGGAAAAAAAAAAAAAAAAGGTAATGAGCACATGCTGTAATCCCAGTATTTTACAGGCTAAAACAGGGGCATCCCAGGTTCAAAGACAGCCTCCATAATGTAGTAGAACTCTCAGCAACCTAGTGAGACCCTGTTTCAAAATACACATTAAGTAGCGCTAGAGGTGTAGCTTGGAGGTAGAACTCCCCAGTATCAAAAGAAAAACAGCAACAATAACAAAACAATTAAAGGTAATGAGAACTATTTGCCTTTTGAACATCCATGATGATTTTTTTTTTGGTACTGGAATTGAGCCTAGAGGCATTCTTGAGCTATAACCCCATTCCCTTTTATTTATGTTTTATTTTTCCCTGCTACAAGTTTATTCAGCACAAAGCAATCCTTCACTGAGGTGGCTGCCTTCTGATGTTCTCAACCAAGTCTGCCTCTAAACTGGAATTCATTTGCTGACCTAGCCCCAGCCTCAGCTTTCTTGTCAGCTCCAGGGGCGTGGCACTCTGTGTGTGTCTCTGTCTGCTTCCCCTCTTGTGAGTCTTGCAGGTTGCTTACCCTTCAGACTTTTGGGCCAAGGCCTGACAGTCTTGGGCCAGCTGTGGAACAGGGTGGCAGGCAGGTAGAGAGAATCACAAAGATACTGGATGCCCTTATTGGTGAGGTACCAGTAGAAATGTCTCCAGGCAAATTGTTCTTTCACATTGTCACAAGACTTGAGAGGCTGCATGACCTTCAGGATGTGAAGGTTGGGCACGTTCTTGTCTGCCAGCTCCAGGTGTTTGGGCATGTGAACATCTTTCTTGGCTACTTTTATTCCCTCCTTGAAAAGAAAGGAGTTCATAAATGACGATTCTGTTCTTCTTGGGCATCAATGACTCAGAGGTTTCAGTGTCCAAGGCTGGGTCTGGAAAGGAAGGGGCATGTGCAGCGCAGCGTCTCTTATTTATGTTTTTCAAACAGGAACTCACTAAGTTGCTGAGAGTCTTACTAAGTTGTTGAGACTGGCTTTGAACATGTACTGGGATTTACAAGCATAAGTACCATACCCACCGTGATGGTCTTTAATGAATAGAAATAGATAAAAGTAAATTACCAATTTTCAGAGTGTACTTTTCTATAAACTTTACTAGGATACTGGGTGATTGATCAGCTAATATGTTTTCCAGTAGTCAAATATTTATTTATGTCCCAAGTAAGGCCTTTTTATTTTTCTCTTTTTGGAGCATTCAGTGTTATTAGTGTGTTCAGAGTTGTATAATGATCGCTATTATCTAGTTTTAGAACATTATCTAGTTTTACTTCAAGAAGAAATCTTGAACCCATTAGCTGTTGTTCCCCACTTCTGTTCCCTTAGCTCCTGTCATCTATTAGTCTAGTTTCTGTTTGGATTTGCCTGTTTTTGACATTTCATATAAAGGAAATCACATTGTATGTGGTATTGCATATCCAGCTTTTACTTAGCATTATTATTATTATTATTATTATTATTATTTTTTTTTTTTTTTTTTGTGGTACTGGGGGTGGAACCCAGGGGCATTCTCCGAGCTATGTGCCCAGCCCTATTTTTTATTTATTTTTTCTTTTTTTTTTGGTGGTACTGGCGTTCCTGGAAGCCCTTCTACCTCTACCTCCGAACTACACTCCCAGACCTTTTTTTATATATATACTTTACTTTTTTATTTGGAAACTGGGTCTCTTAAACCAGCGTGGCTGGCTTCGAACCTGCGTGATCCTCCTGTCTCGTCTCCCAAGCGCGGGGATTACAAGTGTGCGCCACTATGTCTGGCGCTTTATTCTTTATTTTGAAACAGGGTCTCACTGAGTTGCAGAGAGCCTCACTAAGTATCTCAGGCCTGGAATTTGTGATCCTCCTGTTTCAGCCTCCCAGATGCTGGGATTATAAGTGTGTGCCGCCATGCCTGGGTAGCATAATGTTTTTTAAAGTTCTTATGCATTGTAGCGTATATGAGTACATTGTTCTAAATGATGTTTGGATATCACATTTTGCTTATCCATTCACCAACTGATCTACACATTTTAGTTATTTTCACTTTTTTGCTATTTAGAAGTTGTCATCTGGCTATTTGTTTTCATTTCTTTTGGGTATATATCTAAAAGTGGTCATATGTCAGCCCTTATGAGGTCTAACCTTTTTTTGTTGTTGTTGCAGTTATTTAACTTAATTTTATTTTGTGGTACTGGGGATTTGAACCCAGAGATAATCTACCTCTGAGCTACATACCCAGCCCTATTTTTTATTTTTATTTTGGTTTTTATTTTTGGCGGTCCTGGGAATGGGACCCAGGGGGCATTCTACTTCCAAGTTATACCTCCAGTCCTATTTTTATTACTTATTTTGAAACAAGGTCTCACTAATTTGCTGAGGGCCTCTCTAAGCAGCTGAGGCTGGTTGCAAACCTGTGATCCTCCTGTCTCATCCTCCCAAATGCTGGGATTACAAGTGTGTACCACCATGCCAGGCTCGGTTTCTAACCTTTAAAAAATATTCAGTAGCTGGAGGTACTGGCTTATGCCTGTTATCCCACCTGCTTGGGAGGCTGAGGCAGGAGAATTGCAAGTCAGAGGCTACCCTGGGTAACTTAGCAAGATCTTGTCTCAATAAAAAAGGCTAGGGTATAGTTCATTGGTAGAGCTCTTGCCTTGTATGGACAAGACTCTTGGTTCATTCCCCAGTACCAAAAAACCAAACAAACTTTAGCCAAGTAGAATATATATAGTGAAAAGATAACTAAATGAGTTACCCTTTGTGGAAGAATTAGAGCTATTGGGATTAAAAAGCATAGTTCTATTTATTTATTTATTTATTTTGGTGGTACTGGGGTTCCTGGAAGCCCTTCTACCTCCGGGTTACACTCCCAGACCTATTTTTTATACTTTTTTATTTGGAAACAGGGTCTCTTAAGCCAGCGCTGCTGGCTTCGAACCTGCGCGATGCTCCTGTCTCCACCTCCCAAGCGCAGGGATTACAAGCATGTGCCACCACGGTCGGCATTCTATTTCTTGATAAAGAAAATCATGTAGGGCTTTAAATCCTATTGTACAGGTATGTACAGAATGCTGTGGGAGTATGCTAGACAGAGAAGTGATTTTTAATTTAATAAAAGAAATGATAAATACATACTGTAGAGGTGAAAGAATAATAAACTCAGAGGTTTTAAAGAAATTTCAATTCTTTTTTTTTTTAAGTACTAGGAATGGAACCCAGGGGCATACTACACCCCCCAGCCCTAATTTTTATTTATTTTGAAACAAATTCTCACTAAATTGCAGAGGGTCTCACTACACTGAGGATGGCCATGAACTTGTGATTCTCCTGTCAAAGCCTACCAAATACTGGGATGACAAGCGTTCGCCACCATGCCTGGGTTGAGATTTTGATTTTTTATTGGGTCAGATAAAATTCTAAGTGTGTATATAAAATTTTTTAAAGCTGGGTGTGGTGGTGCATGCTTTTAATCCCTGCGCTTGGGAGGCTGAGACAGGAGGATCACACAGCTTTGAAGCCAGCCTCAGCTGCTTAGGCTCTCAGCAACCTAGTGAGACCCTGTTTCCAAATAAAATATAAAATAAGTCTGGGAGTATAGCCCGGAGGTAGAAAGCCTCTGGGTTCCACCCCCAGTACCACCAAAAATAAATAAATAAAATTAAAATTTTTATACTGTGGGAGGAACTAGAAAAGAGATTCTGAAAACAGAAGTGGGCGTGGTGGCGCACCCTTGTAATCCCAGCATTTGGTACGCTGAGACAGGAGATCTGGGTTCTTGACAGACTCAGCTACTTAGTGAGGCCCTTTACAACTCAGTGAGACCCTGTTTCAAAATAAAGAATAATGCTGGGTGTGGTGGTGCATGCTTGTAATCCCAGCATTCAGGAGGCTGAGAATGGATGATTACGGCCCTCTGTAACTCAGTGAGAACCTGTTTCAAAATAAAAAATATAAATAGGGCAGGGGGTATAGCTCAGAGTTTGAATGCCCCTGGGTTCTATCCCCAGACCCTCAAAAGAAAGTTCTGAAAACAGATATGTAAAATGGGCATAGTGTTTTCTTATGAATTATGAGGAAGGAGATAATTCTTTTGTACTCTAACCTATGTTAATCCTATTATTACTTTTTTGACATTGAATTTTGATGTTCATTGGCTTTTTAATATTTGTTTTTTGAACTCCATAAAGTCCTTAAGACAATTTAATTCTTTATTTAAAAACAAACTGTAGTCAGGCATGGTGGCACATGCTTGTAATTCTAGTACTTGGAAGGCCAAGATAGGAGGATCAAGTTTGTAGCCAGCCCCAGCAACTTGTGAGGCCCTCCACAACTTAGTGAGACTTTGTTTCCAAAAAAAGAATAAAATAGGGCTGGGGATGTTGCTTGGAGGTAGAATGCCCCTGGGTTCAATCCCAGTGCTGCAGAAAAACAAAAAACAAAACAACAACAAACAAACACACTGTATATTAGATTGTTCTTTTATAGTATGTAAACAGTTGGCTAATATTTAATATGATTTTAAAAATATCAGTTATATAACTGGCAAAATAAATTAGATGATAAAGAAATAATATATGGTACAGGTTTGAAGTCAGCCTTAGCTACTTAGGGAGGCTCCCAGCAACTTAGTGAAATTCTGTTTCCAAATAAAAATATAAATAGGTTTGGGAGTGTAGCCCAGAGGTAGAAGGCCCCTGAGTTTCATCCCTAGTACCACACACAAAGAAAGGAAATATTTGAAGACAAGTAATAATGCTCAAAATCCTACCATTAGGGGCTAATTACTTTTTAGTACTTTTCCTTCCTGACATCTTTTCATTTATTTTTGGTATACAAAAAACACATACTCACCTGTTAAAAATTTTACAAAAATAGGACTATCATTTATGTTCTCACCTGTTCTTTTTTTTTTTAACTAAATACTGTGGCCTTTTGTTAATAAATATAGATCTATACAATCATTGTAAACTGTTTCATAATATTTCATTACATTAATACCTATTGATGAACATTTAGGTTGATGTTTGTTTTTATTTTTTGAACTGGGATTGAGCTCAGGGTGTTCTACCTCTGAGCTGCACTTCTAGCTTTATTTTATTTTATTTTATTTTATTTTATTTTATTTGAAAACAAGGTCTTGCTAAGTTGCTGAGGCTGTCCTTGAACCTGTGATCCTCTCTCTCAGCCTCCCAAGTACTGGGATTATAGGTGTGTGCTACCACACCTGGCTTATGGGTAGTTTTTTTTGGTACTTGTCTGAAAGAAATGTAATTGTTGGTTCATGGAGTATGCCATTTTATTTTATTTTATTTTATTTTATTTTATTTTATTTTATTTTTTTTTTGCGGGTCTGGAGATGGAACCCAGGGGCATTTGACCGCCGAGCTACACCCCCTGCCCTATTTTTTTTTTCTTTATTTTGAAACCGGGTCTCACTGAGTTGCAGAGGGCCTCACTAAGTAGCTGAGGCTGTCCGCGAACCGCGATCCTCCAGGTCTCAGCCTCCCGAA
The DNA here is from genome assembly GCF_963383645.1 of Muscardinus avellanarius. Lineage (NCBI taxonomy): Eukaryota > Metazoa > Chordata > Mammalia > Rodentia > Gliridae > Muscardinus > Muscardinus avellanarius. The sequence continues at coordinate 64,616,228 of NC_137794.1, read as the reverse complement.
TGCTGGGATTACAAGCGTGCGCCACCACGCCCGGCTGAGTATGCCATTTTAAATTTAGAAAATTTATTGCCACACTTTTTTCTCCAAGAAGGCTGAGTCAATTTATACTTCTACTCAGTGTCTGGCAGATAAACACTGCTACTACTAGTGATCTTTTCACACTTGTGTATTTCTGTAGCATACATTCCTGTAAAGGTAGAAGTGCTTCAAAATAGATACCACCAAGTTGCTCTCTTAAAAAGTTGTTTCTTTCACAGTAAAAACTGCATAATCTGGCATCATCTTGGTATTGCACTCAAACTTTTCCTTTTAATGATGTTTCTGTATTTTTCTGAATACAAAGAAATAAAAAGATTTATGTATAAAATAATTCTTTCTACCTCTAAGCCACACTCCCAGCCCTATTTTATTTTTTATTTCAAAACAGGGCCTTGCTAAGTTGCTGAGGCTGACTTCAAACCTGTGGTCTGCCTGTCTCAGCCTCCCAAGTATTAGGATTACAGGTGTGTGCCACCATTGGCTGTATTTTCTTCCTTTCCTTTATTTATTTATTTATTTATTTATTTATTTATTTATTTATTTATGTATTTATTTATTTTTGTGGCACTAGGGATGGAACCCAGGGGCTTTCTACCTCTGAGCTAGTTCTAGTTCTATTTTTTATTCTTTATTTTGAAACAGGGTCTCACTGAGTTGCAGAGGACCTCACTAAGTAGCTGAGGCTGGTCGTAAACTGTGATCCTCCTGTCTGCTCAGCCTCCCAAATGCTGGGATTACAATTCTGCACCACCATGCCTGGCTATTTTCTTTCCTCTTCTTCTTCTTCTTCTTTTTTTTTTTTTTTTTTTTTTTTGTGGGTCTGGGGATGGAACCCAGGGTCATTTGACCTCCAAACTACACCCCTGCCCTATTTTTTATTCTATATTTTGAAACAGGGTCTCACTAAGTTGCAGAGGGCCTCACTAAGCAGCTGAGGCTGTCTGCAAACTGCCATCCTCCAGTCTCAGCCTCCTGAATGATGGGATTACAAGCGTGCGCCACCACACCCAGCTATTTTCTTATTTTTGATTGTAAAAATTTCAAACAGTAGGATAAGTTTAAAACCTTAGTCCCATAATTACCACTGTATCTACTGTCTTTGTAAGTTCTCCAAATGGGCAGTACAGCCTCTGGGGTTGGAGGTGCCTGAAATGAAACACAGTACATAAAAGAAGAAAATATTACTGCATCTATTTATTCACTTAATGAAGGTAAATTTCGGTGTGTGGGACCTGAGTAATTTTTTTCTGAAAAGGGAGCTATAAGCCAAACAAGTTTGGGAACTTTTGGGTCTAGGTCAATGGAACTGAACAAGTTTTTATTTTTCTGTAAAGGTCAGGGATTTTCTGCTATTTCTGCAAAGGGCCAATAGTCTTGCAGTCTTTGAAGCTATTTGGTCTCTGGTATAACTACTGAATTCTATAGTTGAGTGAGAAAACAGGCAAAGATAATAGGTGCATAAATGAGGATGGCAGTGTTCTAATAAACCTACCTAAAAAAACAGTGGCAGCTGAACTTGGTCTAGGGTTCTGTTTGCCATCTCCTGATCCAGATTAAACAGCAAGTTGTGTATTGCTTTCTCTTTCAGTGTGCTTGTATATACATATCTATTTTTCTCAACCACTGGAAAATCACTTGCAATCATCATGGCACTATACCCTTTAGTATCTCTGCATGTATCTCCTAAAAATAATTACATTCTGCTGCTTAACCATACCATTATTACATCAAAGAACATGATAATTTTGTTTTTTAATAGACCAAGATTATATAATATAGTACAAAAAGGATGCAAATTCTTAGATTTGCTCCTTGACAATTAACTATTGAAGTCTTTCTCTATTTTTCCTTGATATATTTTTTTATTTTTTTATGGTACTGGGAATGGAACCCAGAGGCATTCTACCTTTGAGCTATATCCCCAGCCCTTTTTTTTTATTCTTTATTTTGAAACAGGGTCTCATTGAGTTGCAAAGGGCCTCACTAAGTAGCTGAGGCTGTCCTCGACCTGCTATCCTCTTGTCTCAGCCTCCCAAATGCTGGGATTACAAGCATGCACAATCACACCCAGCTCTTGATTTATTTTTTAGATAGAAAACTGCATTGAGTAAAGCTGTTTGCTGATTTCATTTTGCTCAAACCAGCATATGAAAGGATTTTTTTTTTTTTATGTTTTTGGCTTTTTTTTTTTTTTTTTTTTTTTGGTGATACTGGGGGTGGAACCCAGAGGCTTTCTACCTCCGGGCTATACTCCCAGACCTTTTTTGTATTTTATTTGGAAACAGGGTCTCACTAAGTTGCTGAAAGCCTCACTAAGTAGCTGAGGCTGGCTTGGAACCTGTGCGATCCTCCTGTCTCAGCCTCCCAAGCGTGGGGATTACAAATGTGCGCCATCACGCCCGGCTTCTTGGTTTATATTTTTTGTTGTTTGTTTTTGTGGTACTAGGGGGTGGAACCCAGAGGCTTTCTATCTCCGGGCTATACTGCCAGACCTATTTTATACTTTATTTGGAAACAGGGTCTCACTAAGTTAATTCAAAATAAAGAATAAAAAAGTAGGGTAGGGGGCTCGGAGGTTGAATGCCCCGGATTTCATCCCCAGACCTGCAAAATAAATAAATACATAAATAAATAAATAAATAAATAAAAAACCACAATAAAGTTAAATTTGAAAATAGCAGAAATGTCTTTTACTCTTCTCATCCAGAATTCTTTAACTTCTTTAACAAAGTTGACCACTTTGTTGAGGAGGGGGTTACCGGGGTCCAGCCCTAGCAGAGTTGAGGTTCGTGTGTTGGTGAGGGGAAGCCGAGGTCGATGAGAGAAGAATGACCACCTGAATTAGATTCAGACTTCTCCATTTTATTCAGGATTTGTTACAACTTTTATACTTTATTTTTTTGGCTGAAAAGCAAGGGCATAGCCATGCAAACAGGATTTCCAAGGATGGGAAAAGTTTTATTTTTTATATAGAGTTTAGGGCAAGGGTGTCAGACATTTAAATAATCATAGTATGCTTTGTCCCACTTCACAAGGCTGACTCAAACCTAATCTTATACAGTGGCTCAAACTAAGGTCAGTTTGAACTTAATGTTTGGCCCAAACTTTATCCTTGGGAAAAAATCTTTGCTGCCTGAGTCTGTCACAAGCTGCTGCCCATCAGTTTTAGTTATAATGTTTATACATAAAATTCCAAATATACATATTAATCCAAATAATCCTAAAATAATTTTATGAAGAAAGGAATGCTAGACATACTTCATGGGGGATCTACGCCGTTGTGGATCCCCTGATCGAACTTTCTGAAGATCTGCATGATATGCTGTAGCAGGGGGTGAATTGAGCCCAGGGGCATTCTACCTCTGGGATACACCCCAAGCTCTATTTTATTATTTAATGTTTATTTTTATTTTGTAGCTTGGAGGTAGAATGTCTCTAGGTTCAATCCCCAGTACCCAAACAAAAACAAAAACAAAAACAAAAACTCTAATTGGCCTTTACCTAATTTTTGTTTCTTCACCTATTCAACAAATGCAATTGAATGGAAACCTCAGATACTGAATGTAACTGAATGAGATCTCTGCTTTTGGTTATAAATTACACGTAATTCTCTGTTTCAAATCATGTAAATACAGACACAAATCCTAGGCTGGCTGGCTGGCTGGTTAGTTGGTTGTTTTTGGTGATGCTTGGGTTGAACCAAGGGGTGTTCTACCTCTGAGCTGCTCCTCCAACCCTATTTTATTTTTATTTCAAAACAGGATCTCAATGAGTTTTTGAGAGCCTTACTAAATTGCTGAAGATAACTTCAAACCTGCAATCCTCCTGTCTCATCCTCCCAAATTCTTGGATTACAGGCATGTGCCACTACACCCATCTGGGTTTTAAAAATACATGAGCCAGGCATGGTGGCGCACATTTATAATTCCCGCACTTGGGAGGCTGAGACAGGAGGATTGCACAGGTTCGAAGCCAGCCTCAGCTTCTTAGTGAGGTTCTCAGCAACTTAGTGAGACTCTGTTTCCAAATAAAATATAAAATGGGGCTGGGAGTATAGCCCAGAGGTAGAAGGCCCCTGGATTTCATCCCAGCACCACAAGGGGAAAAAAAATTAGGATGGGAGTGTAGCGCACAGGTAGAACACCCCTGCGTTCAATCCCTAGCACCACAAAATAAACAAAACAAAGACACTACAGCAAGTCATTCAGGTTGTCTGTGAACCAAGATTCTCCTGACTCAGCTTCCCAAATGCTGGGATTACAAGTGTGTGCCACCACACCTGGTTCAATTGTTTGGTTTCTTATATATAGATAGACGCTTGGTTTGTGTGATTTTATTACCATATGCTGGATAATGTGACTAAGAAAGTGAGTTTAAAAGTAGTCTGGGTTTAGATCTACTTTGAATACTAGTTGCCTGCCTGCCTGTCTTCTTTCCCTTTTTCCCTCCCTCCCTTCTTCCGTCTCAGGGGCTTTCTACCTCTGAGCTACACCCCCAGCCTGTTTTATTCTTATTTTGAAACAGGGTCTTACTAAGTTGTAGAGGGCCTCACTAAGTAGCTGAAGCTGACCTCAAGCCTGCAATCTGATCCTCCTGTCTCAGCCTCCCGAGTACTGGGGTTGCAGGTGTGCTTGGCAGGTTTCTC